>NC_080611.1:2987006-3636381 GCF_027887145.1 Ammospiza caudacuta
TGAGATGAAGTGGATAAGCAAGGCCAGTAACGTGTGCAGCATTTTTCTGATCTGACAGTCTGTATCACAGCCTGAACAGGCACTTGGCCAATACCCCATGTCACAGGCTGCTGACTCTCCCTCAGTGGAATATGTCGCTGCCCATCCTGCTGCTGCACCCCAGAAACTCCTGCAACCCAGGAACCATTCATAGATCACACCTAAAATGGTGCAGTGGAGCTGGGAGTGCACTGTTCATTGGGATGGGTCTGTGGAAACACCTGACACTGTGGTTCAGAGCTGTGCTTGGAGCACTGATGCATCATGGATGTTCAGAAGAGACTCTGGGCTGCAGCTTGGTGCTGTGCTCAGTCCTGGGAGATTGCTGGATTTCAGAGACAAGGTCCCTTGCACACAGACTGCTGTCACAGCTCAGTGCCCTGGAGAGATGGGACAGAAACACTGGTCTGTGAAATAACCATTTGACACTGGAAGGCAACTACCAACATGTTCGAAGCACCATCTTCATTCTTGATTTTGCCCTCAAGACAGCACAGAGCAGACTCACACACCTGTTGGGCACCAGCTGGCTAAAGTCACAGCTGGCACATCTCAAACTGAGACCATGGCATCAGAACTCCCTTCCAAAAACACAGCACCAGACAGGATGATGCTTCTCACCAAAGGAGAACCAGGAGAGAGAGCAGAATTCCCAAACTGTCTGCTCCTCAAGCCCAAACCCCAAAACAACCGCTTGCTCAGGGAAGAATAGATTGTAATTATTTATTTTGTGTCCCTTTGAAAATACCACGTTATCTCCTTCTGTTCATGGCTTGGTGTGGTCACACAGCCTGTGACAGCAGTGTCCCAGCCATCTGTGCATCTCATTCCTTCCTCCAGTGAGTGGGAGACCATGGTCCCTTGAAGGTTGGCAGGTTGGAGCTGCCTGATCCAATCTCAGCTGTCATCCCTCCGTGCCAGGAACTGCCCAGGACCATTGCACAGACAGGGAGCAGAGGCAGGGAGCAGTCCCGTGGGACTGGTGGGGATGGCTGTAGCTTTCAGCTGCCCCAGAAGGGGAGTCTCTGGCTTGTGTTTTCTGGCAACTTAGAACTGGGTTTGTTTCTTGAGCATTAAAAAAAAAAAAAAAAAAAAAGAAAAAAAAAAGATGCTGCTGCTATCTGCAAAGGAAAAGAGAAAAATCTATCAGGACCATGAGGATCCAAGAACAAGCTGTACTGAAAGGCTGTAAAAGCAGCACACAGATATCTGAAGGCTGGGAAGCCCAAACAAAACAGTGATTTGGGGTGTCAGTGCATGTGGCCTTCCCTTCTCCTCTCTGACAGGTACACAGTCCTTTAACCCTACAACCAAACCCTGGAGACACCATAAAACAGCAACAACTTCAACCCAGATATGCAATCTCCAGAGGCCTGAGTAAGATCTCAAGCATTTGGGGAAGGATTCCCAAAGCCACCTGGCACTGCCATCAGCCTGCTCCCACCAGGAATTGCGGTTGATTTCCTAATGTCTTCAAAAGGTGAAGAGTCAATACAAGCCTGAGCGTGGTTGAAAATCTCAGCTACATGGACTGAGAAGCATCAGACCACAAAGCAGTCTGCATTCAAATGGGTTATGAAACAAAACAAGGGCTTCACGTCCTGCCCAGTGACATTAAGGTTGTTGAGTAATGAACTAACACTATTGCCACCTCTCCAAACTCTCATCCTTTCCACACGAGCAGGAATTTGCCCACACACAGAAGTGCTGAGGTTACCTGGACTCCTACTCTTCCAAAGCAGATTGAAAACAAGACCTTACATTATCCACATCTGCACCTGCTGAAGGGTTTAACCCCTCAGAGACCCCATCTCCCACTTACAGTTCAGTGTCTACAATGACATCTGGCTTCTCCAGCGTTTGTCGTCTCCTCTGGATGGCATCCACAATCTTTTTCCTGGGGCCCAAAGGGATATTGATGCTCTTCAGGTCATGGTCTGAACACAGCATGAGGGCCTCCAAGTCAATCTTTTCCTTCTTCAGGATGGAGATGAATTCAAACATGTGCAGGGAAGCCAGAAAAGTTTCCAAGGGGCTGGTGTCCGGTTCGTCGTCATCGTCTAAGCCCAGCTCCACCTCATCCCAGGGCAGCTCCTCGGCGTTCCTCTCCTGCAGGCTGTTGGCACTGCCAATGCTGTCGTTGAGACTTGGCGAGCGCTGCAGGCGGCTCCGCAGTCTGACGCCCATGCCGTCCTCGCCCGGCGCGGCGCCGTCCTCGCGGCCGATGCCGAAGAGCCCGCTGCTGACGTAGTTGCGCCGGAACACCATGGTGCCCAGCCCGGGGCGGTTGAACAAGGAGTCGTGTCCGGAGTCAGTGCTGACCTCGGAGTGGGCCGAGTCCATGTGCAAACCTGGGTCGCTTATGGCACGGGAGACGGTGTCTTCGTCCGTGAGGAACATGTCGCGGATGTTGCGGCGCGTCCACTCCTTCGGGCTGGCGTACGTGCCCTGCTTCACAAACATGACATCGTTGCCCAGCTGCAGACCAGACAGAGACCGCACGCTTTTCCTGCCATCCTCGTAGATCTTGAATGTCCCGTCCACCTGCTTCTTCTTCTCTAATTTCTTTTGTATTTTCGTCTTTCCCTTGGCTGTGCCATGGATGGTGGCTTGTGAATATGGCAGGGAAGTCACCATAGACATGTGCTGGAACTTCTTGCTTAAGGTGCTGCTGGAATAGCTGGAAAAGCTCATGGTATCCGAATTATCTGACATCTCCTTTCTGTAGCGTTTCTCCATCCTTTCGTGGTGCTTCTTCTGCAGCTTGACACAGTCCTTAATCCTCCTCTCTGCATCCCGAAAGGCCTTGTCCTTCAGTTTGCTCACCAGCTTGGGGTTGAGGTTGCTCTGCTTGGCAGCAATCGAGTCCAGGTACCGCACGCACTCCATGTGCCCCTTCATGGCTGCCATGTCCAGCGGGGTGTGGTAGTCATTGTCCAGGCACCAGATGTTGGCCCCAAAGGAGATGAGGAAGGAGAGGCAGTTCAGGTGGCCATTGGCTGCTGCCAGGTGGAGGGGGGTGTTCCCCCAGATGTCACATTTGTCTGGATCACCCCTAGGCAGCAAGAAAATCAAATGTTTAGCATGCAGGGATTGATAACAGACTTCACTGAGACATTCCCAGCTGTGCAGGGGCAAATCAGCACCATGAACTGCTGCCTCCTTGCTTGAAATATCAAGCTATGCACCTAAGGTTCCTGCAACGTTATTTTAAAGGGGTCTTCTGGGGGGGTGTACTACTGCCAAGGAATCATGTGGCCCACATGCAAGGCTGTGGCAATGTGACTTGGATTTAGATCTCAAGAAAAATGTGTTCCCACATCAAACCAACTTCTGAGAAAGGCAAGTCAGGTTCTGAATAGCCCAGAACTGAGACAACGGGTCTAATGCCATCTCAGACCTTAAGCTTGTTGTAAAATTTCAAATATCCTATTTAATTCTAGTCAGAATCTGTCTTCAGAACTTGGCTTCATTCAGCCTCTGTGGGGGGTCATGCCCAAATGCCTCTCTGTATGCCACATCCTGGGTAGGACACCTTGGGATCCCACCATGAAACATCCATCCTCAGCAATGGTTCTGAGACCCCCCAGCTGCTCTACCTTCCCACCCAGCTGTTCCTTGGCACCTGGGGAAATCTGTGGCACAAAGAGGAATGTTGGCATGAGAGGATAAGAGTGATTTTGCTGTCATTGGCTCTGGCATTAGGGTTTTGAGGGAGATTTTGCTGTACCATGCTTGGTCTCGATAGCACAGCTGGAAGCACGCTGGTATTAGCACATCCAGAGAATCCAGTTTCAGAAAAAGTGCAGATTAGGTTTCTGCACTCCTCAGGAGCTGGACACTGCCAGTGGCATCTCCATTCACACTGTGCCAGCCCCTGCCCCAGCAAGCTGCTGGCAGGACACAACCACCTGCCTGCATCTCCTGCCTCCTGTGCCAGGACAAACACAAACCTGGGATTCAAGGGAAGTCTGACATTCCTCTGTATTTGTGCTCAGGTGAAACGAGAGAGAGTTCACACCCCTGCTGGCCCAGCCCTCTCCCGAGCTGTGTGCTAATGATATGCAGCCAGCAGCAGTATCTGTCAACAGAGCGCTCTCCCTCCGTGCACATGGATATGGCAAAGCCTTTTATTAAGGCTGGGCAGCTCCACCACCCTCAGGAGCCGCTCCTCGTGGGCAGCAGGGCTCTGGCAGAGCTCTGGCTCAGCACAGCTCCTGCCTGTTCCCACATCACCCTTTCAGTGAGCTGCAGAGGAGCCCAGCACTGATCCTCCTCCACACAGACCTCAGTCCATGGTGACACCAGGAGGGCAGAAGGCAAATCATAGAGAATTGAAAGTGACCCATCAAGGATCATCAGGTCCAACTCCTTAAATGCACAATTCAGACCTTCAGCAGAGATTACTTAACTCCTCACTGCTTTAAGGTCTGTGTTGGCAAGAGCTGGGAGCAGCAGAGCCCAGAACCCTCTCCCAAATCCCATGTGCTCTGAGCTATGGCTTGTCTGACTACAAAGAATCCAAAAACTTCTCCAGGGAAGGAGCAGGAGACCACAGGAGCAGAGGGACTTCTTTACCCTCCTGCTTTGCACCTTCATCACTTTATGCAAACGCCCAAACCCCAGAAACAGCCTCATCCAGCACATTCATCCCCACACAGGGACCCCACTGCCTGCTTGGAACACTGTCCAAGGGGCAGCAGAGACAGAGAGGAACTGCCCGGTCAGTGTAATGCCAAGTTTGCAATCCTTAGGCTTTAGAAAAGCAATAAAGCCTGTCCAGAGGTTAAACTGGAGATTATTTGCACCCAGAGCATGAACTTCCCAAGTTCATTCCCTGAAAGCTGCTATGAGATGCACTCAGCTTTCTCTGTGGGAGCAGGAACAGCAAACTCCATCATAAACATGTTTTCACTAAATTTACAGAAACACAGTAAGCACAACCTTGAGCTCATTGGCAAATTCAGCAAGTTAATCAATAGGTTTGAAACTCTGTAAGGCCAAAAAAACCACAAACCCTTCAGGACTTTTGAGCCACAGCCTTTGACATCTCCTATAGAAGGAGAAAGAGGTTTCAAAGATGGGTGATGAAGAGGGGGAAGGCAGGAGATCACAGGGCTGAGGAGCCATGAAGCCAAGAGAAGGAGGGAAGGGATCTGATAGTGCTCTGGCAATGCCGAGTTTCCAGGAGCAGTAATTCCCCAGCCCTTGCTTCTACCCTCGTAGTGACATGTCCAGGCTGGGAAATGCATGGGGAGGATAAATATTTGATGAATTGCAAGAGAGGAGTAAATTATTGATGAAGCTGGATTTAAAGAGCCAGTGAACCTGTTCCACATGGAACTGCTGGTGCTGGTGAGAGACTCCAGTGTGTGAAGGGCTGTTGGTTTGTTTTGTGTGCTCTGAAAGGGCACTGGTGTGCCTGGCATGGTGGGCAGGTGAGCCCGGGCACCCCAAGGGTCCCAGTGTGTCTGTGGACTCATGGTGGGGACAGTGACTGAGCAGTGGACTCACTGGAAATAGTCTTGCCCCCTAAATTAAGTGGATGCTCAATCCATCCAGTACCTTTTGGAGCCTGTTCTCAGGTCTGTCTGGTTCAGGGGGCAGAGGGCAAAGCCAGGGAGCTCTTGGGGGTTTCATATGTGAAAGTCTACTTTCCTCAGAGAGAGAGGGGAAAGAACATCAAAACCAGCTTTCCCTGGTCATTTCCACTGTCTAGAAAGAAGAGTATTAGAGCAAAATTAGATATCCCAGGCCCTCTGCCCTGTAAATGTCTGCCGCAGGCGCTAAAAATGCATCAGAAGGAAAGAAGAACGGTGACTTGCAAAGTAGGGATGTTTGATTCAACTCAGATAATAAACATGAGGCCCTCCCTCTGGCAGGTGTCTGTCTGAGCAAAACTTCACCTCCGGGGTGCTGCACATGAGGAGATGCTGACTGCAGGGTCCACTAAGTGGGAACATATTTTAATAACAGGTGTAAAGTGCAGCACTTCTCAGCTTCAAAGCGTTTTTGAGCACTTAGTCAACTCCTGTAATAATCATTATTAAAACACTGTTAATTGGGCCCCTTATGTGGACATGTGCATCTCTTGAGTCACTGTGTTTGCACCATGACATGCATGCTCACTCCCTTCCTGCTGGTTTTTCCCCTCTGCTTCTCCCATAGGATTCCAATTAGCTGGGGAATCCAGGGGCACTTACATATGCTCTTCCCTGGCCGCATGTGTGAAGTTCCTCTGATAGCAAAGGGCTGGCTCACCCTTGGCTCATGGGTGTGTGTGAGGTATCGGGCCCTCAGACCAGGAGCCAACTGGGTGCAGAGTGTCTCTGCTCCCATAAAATGGTTTTGGATAAAGGAAGAGTGAAAAAAATAATTTATGGCCTGAGAAACAATCCCTCACTACCTTCAGCATAGTCAGTGAGGGCAATGACCCAAGCAAAGCCTAGAAAAGAGCAGAAAAGATGAGCTTTTGGGCTCAGAGCAGAGCTTTGGGTCCCGTACACCAAGTTTTCCCCAGATAGTGGTAGCCTGGGGATTCAATTGTCCTCCAGGCTCAAATCCCCAGAAATCCAGCAGAGATGCTGTAGATGAGGTCGTGCCAGGGCTCTCTGCATCTTGTCCCAGCAGAAAGCCAGGCTGGCAGCTCCTGTCCAGTGGCTGCTCGTGTTGGGGCAGTGGCCTGGGCCACGTCTCCTGGTTCAGCACCCCAACGTGCCCAGGGCTCACCCTCACTGCCAGCAGCCAGCTCAGGTGCCGGAAGCCACGAAGCTGCAACAGAGCCCCACCCTGCTCCTTCACCTTCCCGGCAGGTCCTCACCCTGGGAAGGTCCCCACCAACACAGCCAGGCTGCCCCGGCTCCCACGTGGCCTCCAGCCCTGTGGGTGCAGAGGGTGCACATCACGCTCACATCACCCTCACATCAGCCTCACATCACCCTCACATTGCCCTCACATCACGCTCACATCACCCTCACATCAGCCTCACATCACCCTCACATTGCCCTCACATCACGCTCACATCACCCTCACATCACGCTCACATCGCCCTCACATCAACCTCACATCACCCTCACATCGCCCTCACATCACCCTCACATCGCCCTCACATCAGCCTCACATCACCCTCACATCACCCTCACATCACCCTCACATCGCCCTCACATCAGCCTCACATCGCCCTCACATCGCCCTCACATCGCCCTCACATCGCCCTCACATCACCCTCACATCGCCCTCACATCAGCCTCACATCGCCCTCACATCGCCCTCACATCGCCCTCACATCAGCCTCACATCGCCCTCACATCGCCCTCACATCGCCCTCACATCCCCTTCACGTGCCTTTGCTGCAGCCCTGCCCTGAGGGCTGCTGTGATGCCCTCGAGCAGCCTGGCTGATGTCAGGAGCCACCGTCAGCCCCAAACCATGGCTGAGCCACCTGTCCCCTCTGCCACTGACATCCAAAGTATCTGTGCCCCCTGTTTCTGTAAGATGGGAAAATGGGAACCAGCTCTGCTGAGCGAGGACCTGCAGACGCATCCTCACTTCTCCTGCTGTCCACTGCAAGCAAGTCCTGGCTGATCCCAGCCAAGGCCCCCAGACCTGCCTGTAACTGGAGCTGGACTGGTGCCTGCCACTGCCACAGCAGTGCCTAATGAACCACACTGAAGAATTACTGTGTCTGAAAAGCTGCAATGCTAAATGCCAGCCTGCCTGCCTCTTCCCAGCCTTCATGTTAATTGAGTTTGTTTTCCTCACTGGAGCCGGCCAGGAGGAAGAAAAAGGCTTTTTGTGTGGCAAACAAGAAGGATGAGCCACTGCTGATCCCTCCATCCCAAACCCTCTCTCTGTCTGTTGCAAAGGGTGCACAGAGGCACAGACACATCACCAGCCTATTTCATTTACCTTCCATGTGGGTTGGGGCAACAAGCTTCCCTCAAGGACCAACCAAAGGATTTCCTTCCCCCTCCTTGTTCCAGCCTGACACCACAATCTGCTGAACACATGTGGATGAGGCTCCTTCACTGATGACAGAGCCTACATGTGTCCATCAGCCTGGCACGACCATTAGAGCCATGATTTTGGCCCTCAGGAGCCCCCTCCCACAGCCCTGCTTTCTCAGAGTTCCTCTGGCCACCCTCAAAGGGCATTTCATAGCACTCAATGTCCCATCTTGTTTGGGCACTGCCCAGCACTGGCAAGGAGATTCTGGTGCTTCTTGCTGTCCCAGGACTCCTCATCATCCTGGGTGCTCTGACATCCCTGTGACACCCAGGTGGAGGCTCACCAGCCCCCTCAGGCCCTGGAGATGCCTCCCACCCCAACCCTGCATGGAGCCAGCCCAGCCCCAAAGCCTCCACTCCCCCAGATGCTGCTCCATCCCATAGTCCCACACTCCCACCTGGTAGTGCAGGGCTCTCTGAACCAAAGGAGGAATATTTTGGCAGCAGAGGCCAGAGAACAATTCTCTGACATTTTGGGATGCTCAGGGGCCCTCCCTCTTGCCTCACAGTGATTATAGTGCAGGTGTAATAGTAACATATATAACAAAGCATTAAGTTTCATCTCTGAACAAAGCTTAAATACTGTGGAACATCATCGTGGGCACTGGCAGAAAATTACAGGGTCTGCCCTCAGGCTCTCCTGGGTCTTGCACAATCCACCTCTCTGGCACCCTTGCCCCCAGGCTGGGGCTTTCCTGCCTTTGGCAGACCCACAGCCAGCTCCAAGGAGCTGCCTCCATGCCAAGCACTTTACTGGTCTCTCTGTGGCCCTGGGCAAGGATCTGACACATGGAGATGAATGCACAAATGCAAACACATCCTGCAGTCCCACAGCCACACACCTTGCTCCACCATCCATCATGTAAAGGGCACTGGGCTTTTGCCAGGCTATTTTCCTTGTCAGGAACAAATGTATATTAGGTTGTTAATTAAACAGCAGCCAGGCTGCACTGGAACACGATTTGAGCCCACAAGGACCTTTTAATCCAATGTGAGTTTACAAAAGCTTCCCTTGGGCTTTGTGGAGAGGCAGAAACTGCTGGCTTAGATGGGGGTTGGCAGGGCAGGCAGTGGTGCTGCAGGGTGCCCTGTGATGGAGATGAGCAATATGAGGAGGTACAGTGATATAAAGAGATTATAAAGTCAGTCCAAAAGCCTTTGCCTCTCTGGAGGAGCATTCAACCACTGCTTGGGCCTTCCAGTTTGACTTTTTGGCCATCAGAGTCTTTGGAACCATTTTTAACTTCAGGTTCTCATCCCCTGAGCATTCCTCCCATGTCCCTCTGGCCCTGGCTAGCCATTCCTGTCCTGACAGGAGCTCTGGACAGGTTTTTGCTAAGCACAGCCTTTCCTGGAGTACACAGGGAGTCACAGAGCCCCAGCCAGGGAAGCATCACAGGGCTCTCAGCCCACACCCTCTCAGGATGCTCCACTTGGAGCACTGTCTTGCTCTCTCCCTTCCAGACCCAGAAATAATCTTTTCCTGAACACACTTCTACTGCATCAGGACTTCTCAAAGCCACTTTGTACACAGCCTTCAGTTCAGGATCCAAAAGGAAATGATTTACAATGAAAGGACAACAATGGATGGAGGAGCTTTGCCTGTGAGCACAGCTGAGGTTCTGGATGAATGTTTTGCACAAGCAAACCAGAATATCAGGAAATGGCAAGAGCCCAGGAACGGGTGCAGTGGAGATGTGGCTGGTCAGGTACAAGAGCTCTAACAGAGCCCAGGGTGGACAACAAATCCCTGAATGGCAGCTGACAGGCCCACCAAGCCCAACGTGGAGAAGTCAAGCCCTTCCAAGGAGGTGTGATGTCCATCCAGGCTGCTGACCTCAGTACCATCCCACAATATTAGAAATACAAAAATCAAAATCAGCACCACCAATCTCTCAACACAAGGCAGAAGCCACTCCAGCTTTAAAAGAGGTGCTCAGAAGAGCTGCTGGAGCAGAAGGAAGCACTGGGCTGTGTGTTTGGGGGTTTAATAGGAACTGGAGAGTCACAGACTGCCCCAGAGGGAGCTAGGAATGGCAGGTCTTGCTTTAGCACAGACCTTGTGTGGTTCCCCCAACACCAAGGTGTAAATCCCTCCAGTCTGACAAGTCCCCTTAATCCCACTCCCACCTCTCCACCATATCCACATTTAGGAAGCCAGAAACTCTTAAAGATTTGGCAGCCCAGGGTGAGGTACAGAGACACAGACCAGTATGGAGCAGGCCCTGTGGGGGAGACTGGGCTTAAAGAAATCTGCTCTTGGAAAACCTGAATTTCCCAGGCTCCAAGTGTACAACAAGCTGCCCAGGGGTCACATACTGAGACCCTGCTCTGGGTAAAACAGACAAGTGCCAGCCACTGCCAGCTGGCACTGCATACATCCCTCTGCAAGCATTCTGGGGACAGAGGGAGCAGTTATTTTCTCTACCTCCTCACTTAAAAGGCCTTTTTACACATCAGCAACACAATGTGTTTATCCTTATGGGAGCTGTAAAAGATTACAAAGCACTTGGAAAGGTGAACTCATCGCTGCCCACGGTGCTGCAAGCAGGCTGGGGGCAAGAGCACTTGGAGGGTCAGAGGAGCTGGGAAAACACAGAGCAGTTATCAGGAGTGTTGGATTAGATTCAAAGCACCACAAACAAAGAAAAGTAACAGCGGGGAGGACAGGAGTAGGGGTCTTACAGAGAGAAGCCATAATTTTGTGGGGCACTCTGACGTGCGAGCAGAGAGGGGGAAGAAGGGGGTCCCAGCTCCCCCTGGTCCCTGGCCAGCACTCACCCTCTGCTGACAATGAGGCGCAGCGCGTCCAGGTTGCCGTGGTAGGCGGCCCATAGGGTCGGGGTCATGCCATCCTCATCGGGCGAGTTCAGGTCCTTCTTGGTGGCTTCCTTCAGCAGGTCCAGGTAGCCGTCCCGGGCGGCTCGGTGGTACTGGTCATTCATGGTGCCAAGGGGTGCCCGCGCCAGCACATGGGTGCCCAGGGGGCCCGGAGCATGGGCACGGGCGTGGGGCAGGGGCAGCTGCCGGGAGGGCCTCGCACAGCTCCGCGCACCGGGACACCTGAGAAGTCCTGGCCGGGGAGGCAGGAGCGGCTCCGAGCCCAGCCAGGCGGGCTCCACAGCGCTTCCCCTGGGTCCTAAGCATCCTCCGGCCCCGCGGCTCCTTGGAACGCGCACCAGCTCCACGGCACATTAAAAGCTCCAATTAAGCAGCATCGCTCTGCTGGGCTCAGCACGGGTCACACAGCAGCGATTCGCCGGGTTATGTGTCCCCGGAGCAGAGCAGGCTGTCAGACAGGCTGCTGAGTTTATCCTGCCCAATATGCCCCTGTTCCATAGCTACCCCTTCTCAAGCAAGGGGCAGCAGTAGCCAGAGGAGGAAGGGTGGGTCAGAGGAGCACAAACCCCCACGGCCTCCATTCACAGCCCTGTCAGAGCGGGGACCTGGATGGATAATCCTGCCCTGTGTGGAGTTGGCTGAGGGCAGTTTGGTGACTGATTTCAAAGTAATACCAGGGGTGTTCACAACTCAGCTTTTCCTCACTTAAAACAAAACAAAACCAAAACAAACCACAAAACAAATTTATTTATTTATTTATTTATTTATTTATATCTCTCCCTAGTGTCACTAGGAAGACAACAGCAGACCCAGTCACCATCCCTATCCCCCCAATCTACCCTGCCTATACCCACAGAATTCTGCTTCCCAAGGAACTGCACAACAAACTGCGCAACAGGAATCTGATAAACCAAGGAAACTCGTAAGGGCCGGAAACATTCCCTTTCTCATCTCTTTTCCCTCTCTGGAGACTTAAAAAAACCCCAAACCCTGTGTGTAACTCGGTACTTCACTGCGATGTGCAGTGGGTGCAGTGTCTGGCCTCTGGTGTCTTTTATGCTGACACAGAATTCCCGGCTGGTGAACCCTCGGGGAGTTGGACAGCCCCAGGAAGCGTCTCCAGCCCCGCGTTCCCGGTTCCCGGGCACCCTCTGCTGTCCGAAAGATGGAGCCAAGCCTGGGTGCTGGCCGAAGCACGAAGCTGTCCCAATACATAACACCCAAGGGTGAATTGGTGGATTTTTGTATCCCCTGGGACATGCTGACGTGGAGGAGGAATTTCCTGCTACTCTCTTGTTCATTTTACCTGTAATGTCCTGACCCTGGGAAAGGAGAGCTCCAGGGCGGGACTGTGTGTGTGTCACCATGGCCCTGGGACAGGCACAGGGCTTGGAGAGGGTGGACAGAGCCATCGGATGGGTGAGAAATGGGAGGAGAGTCGAAAACTGGGGAAAGGGTGTAAGACATCATCAGGGGGGCTTGGAGGGAATGAGCAGAGAGGAAGTAAATGAGAAAGGCAGCTTATTTTTGTAAGGGAAATAAATGCTCCAAGACAGGAGGGTGGCCCTAAAGCAGTGCCAGGTGCACCCACGCAAGCTGCAGTGATTAATCCCTGGGTGGCTGACACAGCATCAGCCTGGGGACACCTGGAAGTGCATCAGAGCCAGAGCCTGCGGGGTTTGCTCACCTCAACAGGTTCATTTGCATCAGCTCAGCCTCCCTGGGCAAGGCCTGATGCGATGCAGTAGCCGCTGAGGCTTTTGATGCTGGGATCCCTGCAGGTGAAAAGCAACACAGTAACGTCTGCAATTCATTACCGACGTTATTTCATGATTCTTGTATTGTTACTAATTAAATTTGTTGCGTTGTACGGTGGCTGCCAGGGGGACTGGGAGCATTGCCCGAGGCAGTGAACACTCTTTCCTCTATTGCTGGCTGGGAAGGACAAAAGAAGCGCAGTAAACGAGCGCCTTTAGCCCGAGGGGCCTCTGAACCTTTGGCCTCTGCAAAACATCACGATCAGCTGGGATTTACTTGTGGGAGGCCTGGGCTTCCCCTGGGAAAGGCTGCAGACTGAGAGGAGATCAGCCACTCACCCCAAAAGGAATCCCGTGGCTCAGCAGAGGCCAGGGAGAGCAGAGCTGGTGCAGCAGGTGGCAGCAGGGCAGGGACGCAGGGGCTGTCCCTGGGCTGGGCAGTGCATCCTCAGCTCTCCTTCCCCATCACAATCCAGTTTGCTGTCCTGCAGTGCGCCAAGAAGGACACAAGCGGGCAGGAACGGGACTGAGAAAACACAGCAAATGGCCCCAGCTCTGTGCTTGCCCTGAAGGGTGAAAGCAGCAGAGACATCTCCAAATGAGGCATCTCAAGGACTAAAACTTGTCCCCATCCACCCAGTACTGCCACGGGACTCCTGTAGCTCCCGCACAAAACATAGCTGGGTGAAAGGGACCTTGAGCAGAAACTTCCCTTACCAGACAAAGGTTTGAATCATCCCTGCCCTGTGGTTTGTGACATGGTTACTCCTTAGAAGGAGAGGAATTAAGGTCCAGAGAAAGGTGATCCTACCCTGAAAGATCAAAGGCACTGCGTCAGCAAAGGAGACCACAAATCCCAGTCCCCAAATCCTGCCCTTCTCTAGTGCTAAACCTTCCTCGTTGATGACAGCATGGCTGGGAAAGGATTAAGTTACTGTGGCACCGAACAGGTACAAATGCAAATTTCTTCCTTTTCCTCAAGAACCTTCGAGGCATGGAGTGGACTGATTTGAATAGCACAGGGTGGGGCACAGTGTTTATTCTGCTCCAGTGAGCAGAAAGCCAAGCACAAAATCATCACCAAAGACAAGTTCATCACCTAAACCATCTCCTCTCAGGGGAGGAGACCTCATGCATGTAGGGAGATGGATTTGGTGGGGTGGCCTTGCTCTGTGGTGGCCATGACCCTGTGACTGAGCAGTCCATGCCATGCTTAGCGGTGTTGTCAACTCATGCTCTTGCTAGGTAAATAACCCTTATCTCCTCATCTCTTTCCAGCTTCCCCAAAATCAGCTATTGCACAAAATGGATCACATGAGTTTCTCTGAGAAGCCCACAAAGCCCTGCTGTCAGCTCCAGATATGGTATAAATCACAGAGACGTCCCAACAGGTATAAATTCTTCAACTGACCAAGCTGCAGCAACAGGGAAACTTCTCAGCCTGGCAGGAGCAGAGATTTGGATCCCAGGCAGCAAAACAGGTTGGTGGAATGGCTTTGTTTGAATGGTTAATTCACTTTATTTCAGGCTTTTCACTGAGAATGAATGAAATGCCAAACTTGGCACAGGCAAGGGGCTTTAGAGGGCGTGACAACTCAAGTATTTCACACCCTTCCTGCAGGAACTGCTACAAATTATGATGTGATAGTCCAAAGATTTTCGGGGGTTTCTTACCTTTTGGAGGCCTGTTCTTCAGCAAGGAAGTGTAACAATTTCTCAGAATATTTAGTGTGTGACATTTAGAATTTAAACCACACTGGCTGTTTGCCCCAGGGTATTTGATCCTGTGAGTGCTTTTTGGTGCTTTTCCAATTCTCACATTAATAAACACGTAAATGTGGTGTGACACGTCATTAAAATGACCTGGGATCTTCCCGAGCAAGAGCATCTGAAGTAAAAAAGTCGTCAGGGAACCAGGAAAGGGAAAGTTTAAAAATCAGCGCACCCTTCTTCTTGCACTCCCTGTCTCTGCAATACATCCTGTGCTGCTCATCACGTGTGCTGGGCTGTTCCAAATGCACCTCTCACTCACGGGCCTCTCTTCTTAACAGCTCTGACCCTCAGGCAGAGCCTTGGCTGAGCCATGACCGAGGAGCCCGGGCAGAAGGACAGCGAGCTCGGACACCTCCCCTGCAGCATGGGCTGCGGGCACAAGGACGACAAAGCCGGCCTGGCTTCGAGCCAGAGCGCGTCCTTCAGCCACCAGCCGCCCTCCACTCCTGCCTCCAAGGAAGTGTGGAAGAAGGGTGGCCGCATGTTCTCCATCCTGCTGGCCGTGCACCTGGCCCTGCTGGCCTGCACGCTGGTGAGCAGCGGCGCTTTCGAGAAGATCGCCGTGCACGACTACGACGTCTTCTTCCTGCTGACAGTCATGATGCTGATTGTCATCATCTGGATCATCTTCTACCTCGCCGGCACCTCCCGGTGCCCCGGTGCCATCCTGGGCAAGGACTCCCACGCCGGGCCCATCTGGCTGAGAGGTAGGTGCTGGGGCTGGAGGGGAGATACAAATTCCAGACCCTAAATCCTGCCCTTCTCTAGTGCTAGAGATGGACAGTTCATGGGAGCATCTGTTATTACAAGGGAAGCAGCAAAGATCTGGGCACAGCCTCTTCCTGCTGATGGACTGGGACATGGCACCATGCCCTGCCTCAGGTCAGCTCCTGGTCCTTGCACTGGATTCACTGCCAGGTCTCCCTGAATCCACAAAGGCTCTTGGCAACTTACACCAGGATCTCTTCTGCTGCTTTTGCAAGAGCTGTTAGCCCCAGCATACCAGGCTGATTGAAAATCAGTTCCAGCTAAAATTATTGTATGATTTTGTTGCTGCCAAGATAATTTGGGTGCTGGGAGAGGAAAAACATCAGTAGAAGCAAAGCCTCTTCATGACAACATTTCCTCTTCTTCCTCTCATCCATCTGCATTAGCCCATGTGCACACATCTGTCCAACCACAGATAATTTTGTTCCCCAACAGGAGGCCTGATCCTATTTGCCATTTTCAGCCTTGTCATGGATGTGTTCAAAATAGGATATTACTCGAGCTTCTACAGCTGCCTGTCTGCAATCAAAATCATCTACCCCATTGTGCAGGCAATATTTGTGGTGGTCCAGGTGAGATGGTTGTGCTCTGTCTTGGGGAGCAGTAGAGAGACACAGGCACCAGTGGAAGGAGCTCTGATCTCTTGGATTTAGTTCAGCTGCCCCCACAGCAAATGCAAGGCCTTAACTCAGCCCCCACCCAGCCCACATCTTCTCCCTCCAACAGCTTCCATCTATGGCAACTCAACTCACTCTAAGGCAGTGATTTAAACTTGTTGGCATTTTTGTCACAAACTCTGAAAAGCCCCCAGCCAGCCAGGCCTCCTTGCCCATGAAGAACAGAGGGGGAGAAGGGCAATCAAGGCAGGGGGCTACCTTGCAGTTTGAGGGGCCACACAGAGGACCCCCTGCTCTGGGACAATGCCAAGGAGGGAAGAGATCAGAGAGGGACAATTTAGACAGAACAAGGATTGGCCATGGGCAGAGCAATGGCAGTGGGAGCAAAGAACCTCCAGCAGAGGGCCAGCATCATGAACTATGAGGCTGAGCCCAGATGGACCCAAGCGAAAGTTTGCTCTCTGCTCTGCTCTCCCTCCTTCGGAGGGGTCCTTTGCTTTCTTGTTTTGCTGGGAGTAACAACTCCTTTTCTCTTCCCTGCAGACATATTTCCTGTGGGTCTCTGCCAAAGACTGCATCCACGTGCACCTGAACGTTACCAGGTGAGCACAGCTGCTCCTTGAACCCCACTGGCCCAGCAGACCTGGGCGTTCTGTACTCTCTCATACAGCTAATGTGTAACCAGGGGATAATCCCTTAATGCTGCCCAAAACGAAACTTGCTCAATCTCCAGCTAAACTTAGATCCCGGCTCAAGCAGCTGTGGTTAATGACCTGTAGATATATCAGGGTTGGGATTCAATTAAAAAATACAAGCATTACTCAAAGCAGATAGTATTAAATAAATAATTATCATTAAATAATGATTCATAGTTGACTTTTTCTTCCCTGGGGAAGATAACTATGCAGTGGGCAAGACTCAGGTTAAAATGAGATCTTGTCCACTTTTGCAAGACTGGATCTGCTGGAGACCAGTTCAGATATTTTAATTTATTCACTATTGAGAAACTCTTTCAAAAGCAACAACGGGAATCAAGTCTTGCTAATTCTCATGAGCATGGACAAAAAAGCCAGGAAGAGAGTGAGGGCAGCAAAGAAAGGATCAAGATTTCTAGCCTGGGCCATTGGAGTCCTCACACCACTTCAGGCAGATGCCACAGTCCCAAATCATGGATGGGAGAAACATGGGCTAGAGCCACTGCTTTAATGTCACAAACCTTCTCCTCCTCCTGCAGATGTGGCTTGATGCTGACACTGACTACAAACCTGGCTGTGTGGATGTCAGCAGTGACAGATGAGTCTGTCCACAAGGCACATTCAAAGCTGAAGAAAAACATGACAGAGGAAATCTTCAGGTGGCTCCTGAAAGGTAATCTGCCTCTTTGCGAAGCCATCTGGTCCAGGGAGAGATCCCACCAGGTAGAAATTGTTCCCTAGCAAGTCAGATTTTATCCCTTTTCAGAAGGTCTGTTTAGAGCTGGAGGTACCTTTGTCAGGGCTGGTTTGTTAAAAGCCAAGTATGGATGTTCATTTCCTAACCTCTGTCGGACAGGAGTCAGAGAGGTGGAAGACTCTGTACAAATGGGATGGGATTGAAGAAGGGAAGGAAAAAGAAAGATTTAACCTAACAGTTAACGTTTTAAGAAAGAACCTGGGCACAAGAAAGCTGAGGGTGAAGTGTCCTTGTTTTTAAAGTGGTCACATATTCTTTTGTTCTTTGTTTTGATTTTCACTGACCCCAAACATCCAGTTCTTCAGGGAGAAGTCTTGTTCCTTGTTTTAATACCATGGCACCTGTCTGGTTTTGTCTTGTTTCAGTGGGAATGAGAAGCAGCTCAGTTGAAGAATGCAATTGCAACAGCCAAATCTGCCAGATCTTCAAAAATGGCTACTTTTGGCTGTACCCTTTTAACATTGAGTACAGTCTCTTTGCCTCTGCCATGGTCTATGTCATGTGGAAGAACGTTGGACGCTTCATAGACCACCACTCCCACCACATTCAGCGCCTGAAGTTCAGGCTCTTCCGAAGGACCTTCTTTGTAGGCATCATGTTGGGCCTCATCATCCTCGTGAGTGGTTTGGGAGTCCTCATCCTGTACGAGGTGCAGGTAAATTCCAGCACTGAATCCAGCAAGAAGAGCCAAGCACTCACCATGTACTACATCTTCAACATTGTTTGTCTGAGCCTGATGTCTCTTGTCTGCATCGGTGGCTCCGTCATCTACCGGTTTGACAAGAGGGACATGGACCGGCATAAGAACCCCACCAGGACCCTGGACGTGGCCCTGCTAATGGGGGCAGCCTTGGGGCAATATGCCATTTCCTACTACTCCATTGTGGCCATCGTGGCCAGCACGCCAAGGGACACTATCAGCGCACTCAACCTCACCTATGCCCTCCTCATGATCGCCCAGCACACCTTCCAGAACGTCTTCATCATCGAGGGCCTCCACCGGCAGCCCCCCAAGGAGGACTGCAAGCATGAGTCTCACCAGAAGGACCTCTACGGGCTCACCTTTGTGAACATCAACGCCGTGTCCCTGCGGGTGCCCGACACTGGCACCACCTTGGCTGCCAGTGCAGCGTCTGGCACGGAAGCCATGCACACTTCTGACCTCGTCAGGTCCCTCACTGCCCCCAAGAAGATGAACTGGAGGAGGAAGTTCTTGAGGGAGATCTCCATGTTCCTGCTGCTGAGCAATATCATAGTGAGTACATGCAGGGAGAAGAGTTTGTGGGGAAGGAGAGGGCTACAAGCAAAAGGGAGAAGGGTCTGTGAAGGAAAAGGTGTGGCCTATGGAAAAGCAGCTTTTTCTGTGCCTCTGCTGTACAGAAAGTACATTAGTTATATTTATAAATGCAGAATTCTGATTCCCTTGTCCCCTAAAAAAACAAAGTGACTGCCCTGAAATTAAGACATTTCAGGCTAGATCAACAGACCTGTCACTTACCACCAGAATATCAGACACAGGAGGTGGATGCAAGAGAATAATCAGTTTCAGTGCTTTTATTGTGCATAAGTGGATGTGTGGGATAGATGACGTTAATAAATTACATTAAACCATTCCCTTCACTCCCCCAAAGAAGGGATGTAAAGTGACAAATATCTGGGGTGAAGTCTGGGTTTTCTTGAGACATGGCAGCAAATCTCTTCTCGAAACCCATGGCCTAGGAGGTTGCTCCTTTCTTGGGAAGCTGTGACTGCAGGCCCCTGATGCAGCACACACCTTTCTCACACAGTGCTGCTCTCCCATTTCCTCCCACAGCTCTGGATCATGCCAGCGTTCGGTGCCCGGCCCCAGTTTGACAATGACACAGAACTGAACTTCTATGGCGATTCCATGTGGCCGGCCATCGTGGACATTTGCCTGCCCTTTGGCATCTTCTACCGAATGCACGCCGTGGCCAGCTTGCTGGAGGTCTACATCATGTCCTAAAGAGCTCCCTTGCAAGGAAGATGAGATCCTCCTCAAGCAATCCACCTTCTTCCTACCCCAGGGCTGGGAGCTGCCCAGATGTCCCCAGGGGTCTCCAACACTGCCTGAATCGTGTCCCCTTGCAGTGTTGGGGCATTTATGAACTGTCAGTGAAGATGATCCAAACATAATCCAGATTTTATTTTTGCTACTTGTGTGTGGATGTGCCTGTGTGTGTCTGAAGTTCTTAATGCTTAAAAGAGAACAGATTTTAAAAAAGGAAGTTATCTAGGGTGGGATCATGGTGATTACCCTTGGTTCACACAGAGACTCACCTTCCTTGTAAAGCCTGTTCACTCCATGCCACTGATGGACTCTCCAGAGCGTTCTCAGCACCCTCGGGCAGTCAGAGCCTCCCTGCACACAGAGAGCTGGAGAGTGCAAGGGCTGACAAAGGCCTGGAAGGACAGAAAGGGAAACTGCTTCACCTCCTCGTATGGCCAGTCGGAAATCACTCCCCTGCAGAGATGTGAAAAACAAATTGGTGACCACCAAAGGCTTTGGGAAACATTTTAATCTTTCCTCTCTGTATTGCCCATGTGTATGGGCCCTCTCAACACTTCTCTGTGCCAGCCCGTGCCTTCCTCTCCAGGAAGCTTCACTGCAGCCTCCTCTTCCCAAGGAGGGAGAGCTGTGCCTGTGGTCCTGGGCTAGCCCTGATATGGGATTGCTCTAGCACACTTTCTTCTCAGCTCTCCTGAATCAGGGCTCAAGAATCATAAAGACGATGTGGGCAATACAGTCTGGGGGATAATAAAGAGATTTTTCTTTTTTCTTTTTTCTTTTTCTTTTTTCTTTTTTTAAATACATAATGATTTTTTAAAAAAATATGTGAACATTTTTGTATGCAAAGTTATTTATTGATTTTCACCGTAACTGAACTCCTGAAGGGACCCTATGATGCAGAAATCAATGCAAGGCCAGTTTGATCTCCAGCACCTTGAAGGGATTGCTGGTGCTGGATCCTCAAGCCTGTGTGTGCTTTGAGGCTTAGAGTACAGCCCTGCACCCAGACCCTGTGGCCCTGGCTCAGGTTTCTGGGTGCCTGCAGCTCTCCACGAACCACTGAATGATTGAGGGGGCTTTCAGAGCACGAGTCCTGGGCTGTAGGAGTAGAAATAGGCCTCTCTGCTGTACCCAGCATCCAGGCAGAGCCTCAGAAAGCCCCCTCTGCCAGGACAGGAGGGTGCATGTCAAACTGGCACAGCTGAGCTCTGTTTGCATCCTGAGAAATTAGGGTTTAACCATTCTAATAAAGGCTTTATTGTTCCATCAGGGTTTATCGTTCCAATAAAAAACACTGCAGAGGTGGCAGAAACCATCAAGCCTTTTCCCATGGACGTTTGCACATCCACCAAAGAAAAAATAATAAATGGAAGTCACGGGACTTGAAATGGAGTGATGCAATTTTCCATCCTACAGACCAGGCTGACGTGTTTCCAGCCACCTTCCCCTCCAAGTCCAGATCACCAAACCAGCAAGGACCAGTGCCTCTGGCTGGTGTGACACCAGTGTTCCTGTCTGCCAGCAGCCTTCCTCTGAATTGGGTAGGACATGGGGGAAAGCCCAACCTCCCCTGCCCTCAGAGGGCGGCGCTGATCCAGCATCTCCACTTGGGTCACTCCTTTCCCTCACCAGTCTGGGAGTCTTCCCAAGCCCAACTGACCCTCCAAAGGCCTGGTTCTATTTTTACTGTTGATCTGGTAAAGATAAAATCTTCCTCTAGAAACCTTACCTTTCCTAAAACAAAAGCCTCATTATTCTGTGGCTCCTGCAGTTGAAATTAAATCAGAGAAGAGACGCAAACAGTGCAGACGTCAGTCCTTCTTACGGCTCCACACATTGTTTGAGCCCAAGCTGCTGAGCACACACAGGGGCAGAAAACACTTTTAATCACCCAGTCTGTTCCAAGGGGGCACACCAGGATTCCTCCTACCTGCTCTTGCTGGGTCCTGCTCCCAGGTTCCCAGGAATGGGTGCCCTGGGTCAAGCAGGGCACACTTTGAACTGCTCTTTTCTTCTGGGCAGCTGCTGTAGGGGCACTTCTGGGGCCAAATAGATTCAGGATGGATGTGAGGAGAATCCCCCAACAACTCAAGCAGCTCTGATAGAGGCAGTAATCCCAAATCAACTTCTCCAGGGTGGTGGGTCAGCTGGAACCACAACATTCAACCACAGTCCTGTTGGGATAAACCAAAACACTCTGGGGATGGTAGAGGCTCCAGAAGGATCCCTGGCTAACCTGAGGTGTCTCCAGGCTGCAAGCACAGGGATGACAGGGGCTTCCAACCAAGGGCTGAATTCTTCTTCTGCCCTTCAGCCACAAACATGTACCTTGGGAAAAGCAGTAGATTGGGAAAGAGCTAGTGAACCCCAGCTATATACCAAAAAAAGGGGTATATAAATATAGGGGGGTATATATATAGCCAGAGGGAAAGTGAGCACAAATGCAAAGAAGAAAAAAAAGAAGAGGCCTAAAAATCTAAACCCTAAGAAAACTCTGCTGTAAACCCTCTTGTGTGCTCAAGGATACCAGGAGGTATCAGCTCACAGTCAGTTACTGTGCAAAGGGGTGTGCTCCAGGGCTGATGGAGAATCATCCAAATGTTCTGGGCGATTCCTTGGCACATTCAGTCTCCCAGGTGTGTCACCCAAACCCAGGCACAGCCCTGGAGCAGGCACTGCCACATCCTAAGTGCACAAATCCATGCCTTTCCTTGGAGCTGCTCTCTGGCAGGTGACACAGCAGGTGACACTGCTGCTGGCTGCTGCATCAGTGCCCGTTTCCCGTCAGAGCTGGGACACAGCTCCCCACAGCCCACTCAAAGAGCAGGATGCATCTTCTTGAGGGAGGGTTTGGTGGAAGGGGAGGACACCACAAACACAGTACGCAAGTTATGGAAGGGATCATGCTTGGCCCTTTGTACACACATCCTCATGTCAGATCCCTGCAGAAAAGCACTGCTGGTAGCTCCATCTTCCTGCCTGCAAGGAGGGAAACCGAGGCACAGGAGCTGGCTGAGCAGAGAGCCTGTCAGAGCAGAGCACGAGGCTGGGCCCCAAGGCCACCAGCAGCATTTTGCTAACTGCTCCTGCCAGAGCATCCTTAGGGAGCAGGGATTCCATTCCCATCAAGGCATGGGGAGCCAGGACAGAGACGCCTCAAGGTGACTGTTTAAATGGCAGTCACTGCAAGTGAAGAGCTACAGGAAAGCAATGGACTGCCATGGGGTGCACTAGGTCCTCACAGGGGCTTCCAGATTCGCCCACTTTGGTATAAAATCCACTTTGGCCTCCCAGGGATTTGAGCACCTGCTGTGCTGCAGAGATTTGGTGGAAACCCAAACCCCACAAATAAAAATTACTCCCCAGGGGTTGGCAGGGTTTAGAGCTCAGCACTGCTTGAGCTCAGCTGCTCCAGTCCCAAGACCTGAGACACCATGTGAGAGTCAAAAAGGTCTCAATTCAGACCCTGGCCTGAGGGACCCTTGCCAGAGCCAGCAAGGGCGAGTAGCAAGAGAGGGAAGAGAGGAAGAGCAGGAGATCAGAAATCATTGCTCAGAAAAGATCAGGGAAGGCCATAGCCAGGATCAGGCCTGAGGCATCATCCCACCCCACCTGGGTTTTGCATCCTCTCCTCTGCTTCTTAATCATCTGTTATTTGAGGGCGAGATTTGTTTTATTAGGGGAAAAAAAACCAAAACAAAACACTATTTATCTAGGTGGTTTGCTCTGAGGTGTGTCCAAGACGGGAGGAATCCGAGTTAATTATTATCTGTCAGTGCAGTAGATGGAAAGTGGATGGATTGAGAAGGTCACAAGGCTGGAGATGAGGGATGGGATTGCAGCACTAGGTGCCTGTGAGCAGGATTGGCTCCAGCAGTGTGCTGAGAGCCAAGTCAGGAGGCGGTGGCAGAGGAGGCATTTCCCAGTGGTCCTTAGCAGTGAGGAGGAACTCAGTGCAGGCAGGAGGTCAAAAAGACCTGGACCAAGAGGCGGCAGGAAAGATAGAGACACACTCACAAGGGGAGCCAGGCCATACCCCCAGAACCCATGGAGGGGATGGAGGGGCAGAGCTGGGCAGTGCAGCACAGCTCACCCTCACCCCCGCTGGATGGAGCTGCTCTTTGCAGTGACCCCAGAAGCCTCTCACTCCCAGCCCCAAGGAGACGTCACGGCCGTGGTTATCAGTGCCAAAGGAAGGGCGTGGGCCGGCCGGGGAGATGTGAGGAGCCCCGCGTTCCTCAGGTGGCCTTTGGGCAAATACAGTGCCTGGGCACGGAGCTCCTTCCTCCCAGGCCCTGTTTACTGACCTGCTGGGCCTGGCCTGGCTGTTATCACTGCTGAGTGCACAGATAGCACCATTAATAAGCACACTGCTGATAGCAGGGGGGCAAACACTGCTCCAAACGTTTACCAGCTTTCTCCCAGCC
The DNA here is from genome assembly GCF_027887145.1 of Ammospiza caudacuta. Lineage (NCBI taxonomy): Eukaryota > Metazoa > Chordata > Aves > Passeriformes > Passerellidae > Ammospiza > Ammospiza caudacuta. The sequence goes on from NC_080611.1 coordinate 3,010,716, forward strand.
TGTGAGTAGAGGCAGCTTCTCCGGGGCAGTGATTCCTGTGATCGATCCAGTGACTTGGACTCACCTTCTCCTTCCCAGCACGCTTGCTTACTTAATGATTTAGTTAAACTTGTGTCAATACATTCCAGTAAAATAGCTGCTCTTCTTCAAATTAAGGACCAAATAAGGAGGATTAACCCATTTCCCAGAGCTTTAAAACTCCTCTGGGTTCAATTTCAGCTCCAAAGCCAAGATAGGGCAAGTCAGGCTAGGAAGGATGCCTCATCTTTGCAACACAGATACCCAGTCCCCTTGACAAAACTACTGAATCACAGCAGGCACCAGCATTTTATTTCAGACCAATCTTTGAAGGAAAAACCTCCAGTTTCAGCCAGACTTTAGGATACATTCGGACTCATGGCCTCCATTTCCTACTTCTGTATGGTTACCCCGATTTAGGATGATAGCACTGAAAAAGATTAGATTTGTTAATGACTTGCACAGAAATAGTTGGCTTTGGCCAATAGAGGCCACCAAATGGCTCTTGGGATATCCCAGTTTCCTGCTGATCTCTGGAACAGATTCTGGAAAAGAGCCAGGCCCCTGAAAGAGCTCAATTGCACTCAGGGGATCTCAAAACATGAAAGCAAGGACATCCAAGTAGGCCATCCAGACAGGCTGGAGATGCTGATGCTTTGGGGGAAGGCAGAACAAATCCAACTATGGTATTCATGAACACTTGCCCAGACTGGAGCACCTGGGCTCCACCACAGCAGTGCAAGGGCTTGGTCAGACATTAAACATGACCTTTTGCAGGCAGACATCAAACAATGGCTGCACCAGCACACACCGGGTGTTCTCACCCAGCAGAAATGGGGCCCTTTCAGCCTTGTTTTCCAGCCCTTTCGTCACATCCCCACACACGATAACCTGTGCTCCCCCAACCACTCCCACCCCTAATCAGCTTCTTGGGAATTATTTCATGGCTCTGAACTCCCAGCTCGTGTGTTTGCCAGCTGTAAGGACCTCAGGGCTTGGGGGTTCATCCTGGGACACACAATTAAGTCCTGTCCTGCCAAGGAGAGGTCCATCCTCTCTTGATGGACCTTCTAAATTCACCAGCTCAGAAATGCTGAATCCCTCCTGCCAGCCACAAAAACTGGGACATCAGCTCACCACAGAGTCCCAAGTGAGAATCAGTTTGTCCTGCAAAAAGAGAGGGATCAAGAACAGCACAGGTTGGACCTAAAGCATCCCTGACCACACTTGCCCAAGACTGTGGGTCTCACTCTGAAATCAGCATTAGTAGGTTGTAGTTATCACCCTCAAAAGCAGCACCTTTCTGCCAAAAAGGCATCAAACTGGTGTCATTCCTGCACCAGTGCAGGGGTGGACTGCGAGCTTTACCTTTTGGGTAAGATGTGTGCCCTGGATAAAAGCAAAAAGAAATTGTACACGTGAGGGGAAAAAAAATCTTAGGATCTACCTAAAAACAAGGGAGTGGGGAACTCAAATGCGTTTTGGCTGAGGCAGTGTGGGTAAGCACTCCCAACACAAGCCTGTGCCAGGAGATTAGCTCTACACCTGCCTGAGCCATGGCACAAATTAGTCACCACCGTTGTGGTTTTACCAGTTGGCAGAGCTGTTGGTGTGAGGCAACACAGCAGGTGCATAAAGGAGCTGCTCCCCATTGGCTGCCTGTGGCAGATCTGAGAGCTTCCCACTCCCACTGAGTAATTAATGAAATGACAATAATAGACACAAAGTAAACAAGGTGGAAAGAAAATAAATCAATGGGCTCGGAGCAGAGGCTGCATTTAGTGAGGAGCAGCCCTGACGGCTCCTGTCTGCACCTTGGGCTGTCAGAGTCTCCCGTGCATCCTGGTGCCATTCCAGCCACCGGCTTCAGACCGGCTGCACTCGCGGCTGGGCCGGCTCCTCGGGCAGGTAAGGGCTGGGCTGGGCTGGGCTGGGCTGGGCTGCTCCCCACAGCACAGCACAGCACGGGGGTCAGGGGCTCGGGTCCCTCTGTGGGCAGTCCTGTCTGGGCACTTGGGTGCCTGAATGGGCTTCCTGCTGATGTTATGGCTTCTGAGCTCCCTTTGGAGCACTATGGTCCTAGAAGAGAGGAGGGAGTTTGCCCCTCTGCTACCAAGTTAGGAGAATTTTGGAGAAAAATGAGGAAGAGTTTAGGATCAATCTCCACCAAGAGATGTGCCAAGGAACTCAGGGCTTGGGGGCTCATTCTGGGACACACAAATTATTCTTGTCCTTCCATGGAGAGGTTCATCCTCTCCTAATGAACCCTCCAAACTCACCAACTTATAAAGAAATGCTGAATCTCTGCTGCCAGCCACAAAACCCAGAGGAGAAAGGAGGAGGCTCTCCATCTCGAGGTCCCACAAGGAACAATTTATTCCAGGTGAAGAGAGCAGGACAAAAAGCCCCTTGCTCTATTGTGCAAGGAGTTTTGCTCAGATACAAGTCAGGGGGTGGATACAAACAGCTAACTAACAGGGAATCCTCAGGGGAGCACTGAGGGGATTCCATCAGTGTCTGGGGCCACTTGGGGCAGGAGGGTGGAGAGGATGGGCCTCATGGGCACCTGGGGCTTCCAGGAGTAGGGGAATTCCAAAGGGGTGTTCAGACATGGATTGGCCCCAGGTTTGAGTGGCAGGGAAGGTTCGGGAACAAAAGGGGCTGGGTTGCCTTGCCAGGCAGGGAAAGAGCTGGAACAAGGGCGGGGAATGGCGTGAGGGACAGCTGTGAGGGAGGGTAAAACCCAGGGTTAAACCAACTCGGGGAGAACAGGGGGGTACAACAGAACAAAACACTCAACAAGGAATCAATAAAATAAATTCGAACCGCCACACTTCACTACAACCAGAGCCACACTCTGGAATGAAAGCATCTTTCCATGTACCAAATCTATAGAGAGGCTGACGTTGCCTGATTGCTTTATGTCAACAAGATTTCGCTCTCAAGAGCAGTACAGCCCTACCAAGATTTTACTGGCAGATGGATGGAAAAGCTCCCCAGCTCTGACTGTCGGCCTGGGCCCATCCCTCCAGCTCCTCCGTGTCAGTGCCCTCACGGCCTTGAGCTACAAGAGGAAAAGCAAAGAAAAACAGGTACTGATTGTTTCCCAGTCTCAGCCCACCTGGGTGGGAGTTTGGATCTTCTCCCAGCAGCTTATTCCAAGCTTTACAGATCCTTTGTTTATTCTCTCCAACTCTACCACAATTTGTGTGACCATTCAGGGAGCCTGTAACTCTCAGAGCCCAAAAACAGAAGGAAGAGGTTGGACCCATCGACTGAAAATCAAACAGCTCTGAATTTCAAAGCAGGTCTAAGCTTGCTCTTCATTTCCAGCTAATCCTTACGACAACAAAGGGTAAGGAGAAAACCTGAACCCAGGGCTGGAGAAGCTGTGAAAGGTGAGGGTGGGAATGGTTTGAGCACCTCTGGTCCCAGCAGCTCCTGGAACTGTGGGGCAGGTACAGGTATCAGACACCCACTTTAATCCCGTGTCTCTGAACAGGTTTTGGCAGAAGGGCCTTTCCCCAGTGCCCTGCAATGACTCTGTCCACTGGGAAGTTTTAATGCTTAACCTGGGCTAAAAACCAATCTCCTTTTCCCCTTCATCCAGCTTCTGGAGAAGGAAGGAAAAGCTGCAAGCAAGGAAGGGAGGTCACCACACAGTGAAGTGGCCTTCACAGCAGAGCATACAGCCTCCCATCTCAGCACATCCCCCCTTTAAACCTTCCCTGTTTTCAATGCAGCAGGTGATCCCCAGGCAGATGAGCCATGTCTGACAAGAAAGTCTCCAAGCCCTGCCATCACTGCAAGAGCAGATCAGCATCAGTCCCAGCAGACACCACCACGATCCACTATGAGAAGTTCTGGCTGTACCGTCACTGCTCCTCAGTGGAGCAGAGCCACCGGCAAGCTCAGAAGGCTGGGCAGCTCTTCTCAGGGCTGCTGGCCATGAACGTGGTGTTTCTGGGCAGCGCCTTCATCAGCAGCATGATCTTCAACAGGGTGGCCATCACTCTGGCAGATGTCTGGATTCTGCTCTCCGTCCTCAAGGTCTTGTGCGTGTTCTGGGTTATTTACTACCTGATGGGCACCAGCCGGAAGCCACACGCCGTGCTCTACAGAGACTCCCACGCCGGACCCATCTGGGTTAGGGGTGAGTTGTGCTTTTTTTTTTTCCTCTCATGCCTTCTTCCAAGGCTTGGAAGGCAAAGAAATTCTCCCCCTGTTACTAGAAGAGCTAGAAGCTGTAGGATATGCAGTTAGGGCATTGGGAACTTCCCAGTTCTTGTCAGGCTGATGGGCACAGTGGGTGCCACAGAGTGGAAGCAGAGCAGCCAGGAAAGCCTGAAACTCGGCTTCCCTTCAGCCTCCAGTCAAACTTTGCTCTCTGGTCCCTTCACAAAGAGAAATCCAGGCATAACCCTTTCCAGGACAGCAACTGAGCACCGTGGGAAAAACCATAGGAAAGGTTTTAGGCAGGAGCACTTTGAGAAGTGTGTTTATCCAAGAGCACCAGTGGCCCTATGTCACCATCATCCTCATTTAACATCACCGCAGCCTTGTTGCCAGGGAAGGATTCTTACCCATTGAGTCACATGCCAGTGACACCCAGGCTTTCCTGGGAGATTTTCCCTTCAGTATTTGCCCCACTTTGAGAAATTACCCTTCCCGCAGCAGCCCTGCCTCTGGTCTATCGTGGAGTTTTTAATTAGGCACTGTCTTGTTAACTAAGCATGGAGAATCAATTGAAGGAAGCTGCAAGGTACTTGTGTACCTAAAGCTGCAGAGGCATGTCCAAGGCAAAAGGGAGAAACAATCAAAGGGTTCCGACTACTGCAGATGGGACTGCTACAAGCCTTAGCAGACTTGTGGTTTCCTCCACAAGGCAGAAAGCATGACCCTCCATTAACTTACCCCTGCCATTTCAGGTTGTACAGAAAAGCCCCAAACCCCCATCCCCACCTTCATCCAAGCACAAGAAAATACCTTGCAGTTTCCTAACACCTTTAACCAGCCAAAGCACGCAGTCAGGTTCAGGTTCAGGACAAAGGCTCTCCTTTGTCCTCCTCTCCTCAAATCATAAGAATTCCAGGAGAAAGACTGCCAGCTCCACACAAATCCAAGAAGCACAAGGCCCCCTATCCCCAGACAAGCTCAGATGCTCAACAGACATATCTGGGTTTATTTACTGGTCCTTTGCTCTTTGTGCAGGGTCAGTGCTGCTGTTTGGCAGTTGCAGCATCCTCCTGAATGTGTTTGAGATTGGCTACAGCACAATCCTTGTCCGCTGCAAATCCAATGTGGAAATTTTGTTCCCTGTCATTGCAATCCTTTTTATTGGCACCCAGGTACTGCACATTACCCTTCTGTTCTCTCTTGTCTGTTCTCTCTGTCCCTTTCCTGGGAGCTCCAGGGCTGGGGGGTGGCTGGGAGATGTGGGAAGGTGAACGAACATGGGGCATTCTCCTGAGCACTGAAAGCATTACAGCATCACACACCACTTCAAATGCTACCTGCACTCCCTGTGTGCCACCTAGAGAGACAGGGGAGAAAGATTCAAAAATTACCCTAGAAATACCTGACATACCATAGGATCCAGAGGAATTTGCTTTGAAACAAAGTACGAAGAGAGGAAATTTCACATTTTGCCAGAGATGTCTTTGCACCAGTCTGTGCCTCAGCTCCTCTTTGTACTTGCCAATCCATCCACCCAACAAAATCCTTTCCACACAAAGATATCTCACACCATTTTCACCTTGTTATTCAACACCACCCTTCTTTACAGACCCAAAGCCATATTTGAAAAGTAAACTAATTCCCACCTCAGCAGCAAATACCCACATGAACAGGACAGAGGAACACAGAGCTCCGGGATGTGCATTCAGTGCAGTCACACATAAATGCTGCCCTTACCCAAGGATGCCAGCACCTGCCTCAGCACTGGGGTGCAGGTGCACACATGTTCCTGCACCCTCACACCGAGGCAGCTTTGCTCCTGCTTGGACCTGTACCTTCTTTTCTACCTGTTTCTTTCCACCATGTGTGCAGCCAGCTGCCAATTTCACCCTGCTCACAGTGCTATTGTTCTCCACTTGCAGATTTACTTTCTGTGGCATCACTCTAAGGACTGCATTCAAGTCCAGCACAACTTCACCAGGTAAAAAACAAGGACAAAAAAATGCCTTCTACTGCTCTAAAAAAACTTTTCCTTTATGCCTGTGATGTCCATTATGATTCCTGCTAGAAATGTGTGCATCTGATCCTATACAGACCTTATATTTTGGGTCACACAGGAACCAAGCTATGCGTGGTTCGGACCCATCCTCCCTCCACTGAACTGAGCTCACCAGCTCCCTTCAGTTTTCCTTTGTGCCTTGGAATGCTGCAAAGCTTCTTCCTTCCTCCCAAACATCTTCCTGCTGCCTGTCTCAGGCACCAGCTCACAGACTGGAGGATGGGGGGGGGGGGGGTCTCCCCATTCCTGTTACTGGGAGATGTCCCAGCTGAGGCCAGTTTCACCAGGCACTACCTGCCCTGCTCCTTTGTAAATGGCAAGTGGGAATATGCTCAGGTGTGTTTATGCAAAGCCACACCCCACGGGCCTCAGGTACAGCGGGCACAAATCTGTGCTCAAATCTGTGCGTGGGCCAGCGAGAGGGGAAGGACACGCTGGCTGTGAACCGTCTCCAAACATTGTACAAGTCCTGTGTCTCCTCCCAGGTGTGGGCTGATGGTCGCCATAGCCACCAACCTTCTGGAATGGCTCCTGTCGGTGACCAACGACTCCCTGCACATGGAGATGGAGTCTCAGCTGCGCGAGGTGGAGCAGCGATTCATAGGCAAGGCTCCTTCTTCACATCCCCATTGGTGTTAGGCTGACACAGGTGACTTCTAGGAAAACATTTCACAGAATCACAGAATATACTGAGTTGGAAGGGACCCGCAAAGATCAGCAAGCCCAGTTCTTGGCCCTGTACAAGACCATTCCCAAGTAGTCCACTGTGTGCCCCAGAGCATTGTCCAACACTTCTGAACTCTGTCAGGCTTGGTGCTGGTGCACTTCTCTGGAGACCCTCTGGGTCTCAGTGATTCAGATATCTCCAGTTCCCCCAAATGCTGCAACTTCCCTATTATTGGAGGTTGTCTTGAGGAAATGGGCTGCAAGGGGAGAAGATCTTCACCTGGAGGTAGGGGATCTGCTGTGAAGCCCTAAAACTGAAGTCTAGGAAAGGAAAATCCCACCATGAATTAGCATTTTTGCTCACTTTTTCCTACTAACTGCAAGCACAGGGTTGCCAGACTAGAAGAGGCTCATGTAATTGCTGTGGTCTTCTTTGTGAAGATATAGAGGAGTAAAGGGGAATCTAATATTCCAGGGGGAGAAATAGAGAAGGCTTTGTTGTGAAGGAAGAGGAGTCTCTCATCCAGCACCTGTGGTGTTGACCATAGATAGGAAAAGACATTAGCTAAGCTGTGTTATTCTGAATCCTCATATACTTTAGGACTGAGCAGTAGCCAAATAACTTCCTTGTGATCCCTGTTTCTGAGGCACAGACACACATGTTGTGCCTGTACTCAAGAAACTCCCAAAGACAGCCGTGACATCCAGGTCATCCCTCCCTTAATTGTCACCTTCCTCTTCTCAAGCTCCAGGCAATGAGACTGCCTTGTGCATATGCCCAAACACGACCATCTGCAGAGTCTTCCAGGAGGGCTACATCCTGCTCTACCCCTTCAACACTGAGTACAGCCTGGTCTGCTCCTCCATGCTCTACGTCATATGGAAGAATGTGGGGAGAACCATCAGCCACCACCACAACCTGGAAAAGAGGCCCAAATTCAAGCTCAAGGGAGTGCTCTTTGGGCCAGTGCTGGGCACCAGTGCTGTAATCATCGGGGCTTGTGTTTTCATGATGTACCAGATCCAGGCCGCCACCTTGGACCCCAGCCGCCAGGTCCTTGTGATCTATTTTACCTACTACATTGTGCTCCTGCCCCTGATGAGTGTGTGTGCCGTGGTTGGGACACTCATCCATGCCTTGGAAAAAAAGGAGCTGGACACGGTGCAAAACCCAACCCGCAGCCTGGACGCGGTCCTGCTGATGGGCGCAGCCCTTGGCCAAATCGGCATGTCCTACTTCTCCATTGTGGCCCTGATGGCCAGCAACCGCAGAGACCTGCTGAACAGGCTTGCCCTGGCCTACTCTGTCCTCATTATCATTCAGAACATCACCCAAAATGTTTTTGTCATCGATGGGCTCCACCGGCGGCACGTTGTAGCAGCAGATGAGGCCAAGCATGCCAGACGCTGCGAGCAGCACACGGTGGCTGCAGAGCTGCCTGGGGAAGAGGAGAGCGCGCAGGACAGCGTACAGGAGCACAGCCAGACACCTCCTGCCAAGGAGGAAAAGGAGGAAGACAGTAAAGAAGTGCAGAATTGTGAAGCCTGCCGCCAGAGACGAATGAGCGTGCTGGAGCTGGGACAGGAGATCCGGAAAGTTTCCCTGTCCTACATCCATACCTACTCTCGCCTGACCTGGAAGAGAAGAGTATTGAGGGAGATCTCGTTCTTCTTAGTTCTGAGCAACATCATAGTAAGTATTGTGCTCTCTGCTCTGTCACAGCTCCGGCTGAGCCACGGTGACCTGTGACACAGACGTGACCTCTTTGTCTTTCTCTGTATTCCAAACAAAAAACCTTTGCACACCAAGTCTCAAGTACTGGTGAGGAAAGCCAAGACTGGTTTTGCTGATAATACCCCACCCTCATAATTGGAAAGTCTCTCTTTTACCCTTAGAGTCAAGTATTACTGTGTTTCATGGGAGGAGACAGCTACTAAGTCCTTACTAGCCAAGATTTTAGCCTCTGAGAAAACCCCCACTAGGCTTATTAAGGGTGTTTCATGAGAAACATGAAAGAAAATGTCAGGTACCAGCATTAAGTCTCTGTAAACATGAGTGTCCAGGCTTGAAACTCACACAATAAAGTACACTGTGGTCTGGGATCTTGAATCAACACTGCAGCCTTAATCCAGTGAAAACCCATTGCCCAGGGAAACAATGAAACCCCGTAGAAAGAGAAGCAGGCTGGGGCAGAATGGGGCTGTCTTTAGGTTTCCAGGGATTCAACAGGATTTGAATTAGAGCAAGGAGTCAACAGCATAACTGTGGGATTTTCCTTCTCCTCGCTGGCAAGGTGACTACTGTGATACTCCTAAAATATTCTTACAACTCTTGAGCCAGTGCTGAGATTAGGGTGCAAGTAGGGGACAGTTTGTCATCCTCTGACTTGTGTCTCTTTCCCTCACGTCTCTCCAGCTGTGGATCATGCCCACATTTGGGTCTCACCCCCTCTTCGAGAATGGAATGGAAAGGTCATTTTATGGCTACTCCACCTGGTTTGTGATCGTGAACTTCGGTCTCCCCTTGGCTGTGTTTTACCGCATGCACTCCATCGGGGGGCTCCTGGAGGTCTACGTGACAGCCTGAGCCAAGCTGGACCCCCAGCCCAGGGGCTGGGGAGAATCAGTGATGCTGAACAAAGATGCAGTAAGCAGTAGATATGCACATGGAAGCTTCTAAGACGTTTTCCCTCCAGTTTCTGCTTGGACTTCTTGTACAACATCACAGTGACTTTCAGAAGAGGTTCTTTAATGTTGTCCTTTTCCACCATAGAGAATAGACTCAAAGCCCATAAACAAACTCTCACTGCTCTCAGGAATCACACATGCAGTCAGCAGTCTGCCAGTGGATGCTGTTTGGCAGCAAATGGGACTTTACCAACTCCTATTGAGATCACCCAGATAAAAGAATGCAAGGGCAGCCTTCAGCAAAAGCAATGAAGACTGGCCTACACCAATTCAGAAAATCAAAAGCAATCAAAAAATAAAAGCTATTACATGACCTTGCCTTACTGAGAATAAACACTTCTTCCTACAGGCACTCCCAGAGCCTCAGGTGGGAATCACTAGGGAAGCACTGTGGGTGATCTTTACACACCACGGATGATGTTATCACTGGTGTGGACTAGCCAAGGTCCCATCCTTGTACGAGGGCTAGTTCAAGAGCAAGCCACTGCCACATCCACTGTGAATCTTTCCCCATCCCAACACGTTGGCCCTTGTTGCTGCCTTGCACACCCACAAACCTTTCTTGAGGTCACCATGCACAAAGGAAGGCAGCTGCAGAGGTGCCTGATCAAAGACCCATTGGGATGTGTTCCATAGCAATGCTTGCTTTGAAAGCATGTACGAGAGCAAGGGGCTTGTGACTATGAGTCCAAATCCAGAGCTGATGAACTAAAATAAAGAGATTGAGTTTCCATGTGTGTCTTGTGAAGTCTCTGGGTCTGCTCAAGGTCAACTCACTTAAATTGTTCTTACATTCAGAGGTTGTGTGGGGCTCTGAGCAACCTGGCCTTGAGGAAGGAATTCCTGCCCATGGCACATGAGCTTTATGGTCCCTTCCAACCCAAACCATTCTGGGATTCTCAATTGAAATCTGTCATGACCCTTACCCAAGCATGGCACAAAAGGCATTCTCATTATTGCTTCTGTTCCTTTGTAAATGAATCCCATGATCAGTGTGGGTTTAGGATTAGAGCCTATTTATGGGGGATTTTTGGGATTTGCTAGTAAAGCAAACTCTCCCAAGACAGTAACAGTGAGGATTCAGCATTGAGGCAGTTTTACTTTCTGTGAAACTCGAAGTGAGACTGATTGCATGAGCATGAACTTTGCCCAATAAGTGTTTGTATTTGGGCCCATGTCAACAGAAATATGTCATGAGAAATAACAGCTGGATAAATTAGGCTCCAATAAAGTTAATTATTATTCTCATGTCAGTGTTTGTACCATGGGATCCACAGGACATACATGCTAATGTCTGACCTCAAACCTTCTTTGTAGTGATTGACAGCCTGGGGACAAGGAGAGATGGCACTTTGTGGGCAAACCATGACTTAGATTTTGTCCAGTTTAATGGATAAAACACTGGTTTAAGTTACTGAGCTTTCAGAGAGCAGGTGACTTTGGAATGAACACTGAATACATGACTGAAGACATGATCAGCATGGACAGGAATGAAGCCCACCAGCTCCAACTCTCACCTACAGCCACCACAGATCAGATAAACAGTCAAGACCCTCCATGTCCTTTCCTAACAGCCCCTAGGGCCAGGGTGCCTGTTTTACAGGTCTCAACTGCACAAAGGTTGTAGCACATGGTTCACTAACTCAGAAGACTTGATCCTGTTTGATCTTTGATGATGCTATAAACACAGAAATGGCCAAACCCACACAATTCAGGCTCATTTCCCAGAGTCAAATCTTCATTTTTGATTATAAAAAAAATTACCACTGCAGAGGAAGCCAGCCCACGGTCCACTAGTGGCACAAAAAAAACCTCAACATAAAACAAACAAGATTATAAACCTCCCTCTGCGGAAGGAGAAAAAAAAAAGTACCCAAGTGCATGTTTCAGTTATCTTTATCTTTCTGTCCATAAGTAAGCAAAGAGTTTACAGTGCAAGTTGATTTCCACAGAACAAGGATCAGACTCCAAACACCAAGAAACAAACAAAAAGGCTTCCAGAGGAACTCACAAAGAAATAAAGCAGAAAAGAGAGGACGGAAGAGATCATGAGAACCAGCAGATCCATGGGAGGGAAGAGGCAAAGCACGTGGGACACAGGAGGCCCCATTCCAGCTGTGAGGTGCAAGTGCCATACAATCAGAGTGTGGCCCCACCAAATCACATTCTTATACATGAGATTCTCCAAGTGAAACAGACCCTGTTCACACCTGAACAGAGGTGGGGTCAGGATGGGAGTAGTGGTGGGTGGCAAAGTGGGTTGGAGATGGGAGGCAGGTGGGGGAATAACCTCTCTCTATTTCACGTATTTCTTATCCTTCAGAAAACCGTTCCGATTTTATTTCACTTTCTGCTGGCCTGGGACTCCATTCTCTCCCAGTGCCCAGAGGAGGAAACCACCTGACTAGAGGCCAGTGGGAGCCAGCAGCACACTGGAGCAGCTCTCTGGGAGAGGATGGCCATGCTGTTACCACTGCAGCTGCGAGGGTTAGGCCAGGGTTACAAGTCACAGAGTGTGTCACACTGTCCCTGTACTTAATGTGACAGACCTGTTTCCATGCAGTGACGCCGCTGGGCCTAACCTGTGGCAAACAGCTCACGACCAGCAATCCTCCCAAGAGCCTGAATAAAAGAGCACCAAGGATTATGCTTTGATGGAAAGGTCTCAGTTCATGACAGGACCCCTCACATTTCATTGCCTAAAGACCACGTGGGTCTAAGACAGCAGCCCCTCCCAGCAGAACATAACATTTGACTCAAACCTCAAGAGTGTCTCCACTCACCAATGTGTAACCCCACAATGCTAAACCAAGCCAGCTACAGCAGATCTCCCACCAATTTCCATTCTGGCTTCCCAAAATTTACACATGCTTGGGACCCAATACATTCAAGATCCAATAACTTGGTCAATAAGCAAAATGCCCTGAAGAATTCAACTGTGCCTCAGCACTCCACTCCCTACTGACACGGAGATGCTTTTCCTCCTACAACTTCCAAATTCCTCCTACAACTTCCCTGAGTGGCTCCCTCAAACCCTTGCCTTAACAGTAGAGTGCAAAAGACCGTTCTGCTCCCTGCATTGCATCAGCCTGCCAGGCAAAGATGGAAGGATATGGTTCCTTTCAAATCCAGGTGACGGTGTCCTTTCAGCCAGTGGGAGAAGACTTAAAAGAGTTTAAGTCATGTCTCTTCTCCTTGCTCTAACTGAGCCAGTCCCTTCCTCCCTGTGTGCTCACATGGATTAAAAAGGGCTTTTAAAAGTAAGACAGGCTCCTTTGCAACAGTCCACCATGAAGGACAGGTTGCTGGGCTTGGAAGCCAAGGAAAAACTTCTGACCCACACCAACAAAACTTATCAAGCAACTTTCCAGGAAAGGACTAGAGAGATTCAGAACTGAGACACAAAGTTCTCCTTCAACATCATTTAGGTGGGAAAGACTTCCCTATATGCAACTGAGACACCAGGGAGACACCTGCAGCCAGAAGGGATGCCTTGGAAACTTTATGGAGCTACATGGAAGTAACTGCAGTTTCCAAACCCTGTCTCCTGCAGGAATAGCAGCTTCTCCCTTTGCACCCAATTTACAGCTAGTCTTTTTCAATTAAATGCTGACTCTGACCAGGACAAGGACAGGGTCAGATTGGTTTCCAAACCACATCCAGAAGCAAAAGAGTAACAAAGGAGCTAAGAACAGTCTTGATTTCTAGTGCAACCACAACAATGGACAATCCCTTAGATATCTTTTACTCAAGGTTCGTGGTGAAGGGTGAGGGAAGAGAAGTGAGCTGGGGGGAGGGATGCCCAAGCAGGTCCCGATTAAAGCTTTAAATGACAGGGAGGTAAATGAAGTGATTGTCCTTTTGGTCTCTCAGCTGGACGTGAAATGCAGGAATAGCTGTGATGAAGCAGCACGCCACAGTCCTTAGATCCAGTGTATTTCTCTCAGTAGAGGCAAGTGTTCTCTTCAGACCCGTTGAATTTCAAACAGCTTAACATCTGTGTCATACCAGATGGGGGGATCCACATTCCTGAGACAGAAAGACAAGAGCCACTTTACTCCCTGAGGCCAGTTACATGGAATTCAAATCTCACAGCCACGATTACAGGAGCTGGCTGCACAGCGTGCCTTCAGCTTTGCATAAAAGGAAATCACTGGTTGAGAGACAACACACCTTACAGGGATGACAGTATCTACAACATCCCACAAAGCCAGAGCTTTGCATAAAATCTCTGCACCAGACCCTCTGGGCAGCTTTTCTATTCCCTGCTGCTGCCAGTTCCCAAACAAGCAGCACTCCCAGAACAACCCCCTTCATGTCACCCCCTCAAAGTTTAGGAGTAGCTGATACACCCAAGGGAAAAAAATCTTCCTATCCTGTAAATATGAGATAAGCCAGGGCTGGCTGAGGGCATGCAATTGTCTCTGTAGGCCTCCCAAAAGTCTGGAAAAGACCAAGCCAGGCTGCACCCAGCTGCTTTACCTCAAATAAATAACTCCCCACATGTAGGTGCGGAACCACATGGCAGTGCCCGAGTTTGCCTGGTACTTGCGGATGAGGATGGGGTGAGGCACTGGCAGCAGCCCCACCAAGGTGCCATGCTGCAGGAACTTGAGGATCTCCGACTCATCCGTGAGACCCCTGCCAAGATACAGACCAGGAACATCCTTAGCATGTCCCACAGACACCTCCAAAAGTGCTGCAGCATGAAGGACCAGCCTAAACAAACACAGACACTGAGCTGTGGCCCAGAACACACCCCCTCTCCTCTGGAAACAGAGGGATCAGACAAACAAGATGTTTGGCAAGCCAAGTAACAACTCTATTGAGCCCGGGATGCTTTCAATTAAACTTCACAAGGTTTCCCTTAGAGGCCCTCCAAATTCAAACTCTGCCAACCTCACATTGCTCCTTAAACACCACACAGCCCTTCCTTTCCAAAAATCTCCTTACTTGTCAATGCAGATCTTCTCCACCTGAGGGACCAGCACCTGTAAGAGCCGCATGATTGTCTGCAGGGGGAGCTTTGACTTCCAAGACATCACCTGTAGGTAGGAAAACAGCAGGGAAATCAGTACACTGCATTAGCAGGTTTTTACAGCTGTCTCCACAATCTCTGCAACAAATGAAGTTTACAATAATCACAAAGCTGGTGGGTGAACTGAGTGCACAGGAGCAATACAATAAATCCTAGAGCCCTAGAATTATGAGGCACCCAATAAGACCAGTGGGACATTGGTTTGAAACAGGTAAATAAAATATTTCTTTGAAGATGTCAGTAAACTAAAGTTCTGGAGCTTTGACCTCAAGTGTCTGTGAGGAAATGCTGCTCTTGGAAAGCCTCTGATGGCAGGGAAGGGGCAGGGTGTGTGAGGCATTTCTGCCACAACTCTTTCTCATTATTTATTTCCTGTGTCCAGATGCCCTTACCCAGTCAGGAGTTGGAGTCCACTGTCCACTGGAGGATGCACTGGAGAGACGCCTTCGATCCCTCCGGGAATGTGATGCCTCCTATCAATAAACATTATTTTTAACAAATAAAAGCAAACAAATGCTAATCACACTTAAGAGTAAGAAATACAATCCATTTTCTGCTAATATTCTCCCCAGATTTTCTAGACCACTACTGGGAAAGACAGCTCAGCCTGTCTCTAGAACATGTCAAACCTACCCAACCGTCATTCACCAAACCCATGTGCTCTCACCCAGAGAGTGGCAATATTTGATGAAGCTGGAGGACCCTGTGGAAGGTCACAGCTCCAGTCACCACTGTTGACACTGCTGGAACAATCCACAGTGACAGAGTTAAAACAGCACTGACAAGAGACTGTTCAGAGGGATGCTTCTCTCTTTTGGCACAGAGATGATATAGCTAACAGCCACAGATTTTTCAGCCTCTGTATACTGAGTATCTCTGGGATTCTTTATGTCCATTCTGGAATATCTTAAAGAGCATTTTTCCAAGGGGAGGCTCCCAGCAACTCCTATCTAATAACTCTCGCCTCTTGAGGAATGACACACTCAACTTGGCTTTCCATATTCATGGTGGGAAGGAGGGAAGGAAATAACCCTCTAAAATCACTGTCAATCTCTGCACAAGGTGAAAACAGAGAGGCTTTTTCCTTTAGCAATGCTCCCTGACCACTCACTGCTACAGCACAGAGCTGACTTTTCTACAAAACAAATGGGCACAGCACTTCCTTCCAGCAGCCACCCTGCAGCTCCACACAAATAAACTCATTCACTCAGCACCTTCTCAACCAGAAACAGCCAGCTTGGGGTAGAGCTGTGCCAGTGCTTTTCCAGCTTGGGAACAGTTTGAGCCAGCTGCTGGACACAGATGGAAAGACCCATGATTATGTTTCATGGGCTGCTGGAAGAAGAAAACCTTCCACAAGTTCTCAGTCAAGATCTCATTTAATGACAACATAATTGTGTGCTTAAGATGTCTTGCTAGCCACAGGCTTCACCTGGTACCAGGCAAGGCCAGGAAGGGTAAGAAAATTGGTCCTGGAGTATTTGAGATTTCTGTACATTCCAATTTATTCAAGGCCACTCTGAGGGCAGCACCTTAGCCTAGCCTTCATGGGAACACATTGGGAACACAGCACCAGCGAGTTAAAAGATTCTGATAGAGCTCTCCATCCCAAGGGAGATGAAAAAGCAGCAGCAGTAAGAACCTGAGTTGGAAACATCAGGATCAGGAGGTTTCATGGACATCCTCTGGCAATTCTGCACTCACTGCTCTGTCATAGTTTTTGTGTTGGAGAAAGCTCACTCAAGTGCCCCAGCTCTTGTGTCATAGCATAAACATGAAACACCCAAGATGATGCAACAGCCCTTCTGGACCACGTTGTGTCCCAGCACCCTGCACGTGTGCACGCTGCCTTTAATGCGATGCCCTTCTTTAATGGGCAAACACACCTCTTCTTCTAACCCCTCATTTTTGTTCACTTCACACCCAGACCTTCCCTGCACACCAGCATCCAGCCTTACCCCACTCCAGGACTCCCCATCACTCAGGGCTGCAGGTGGGTTTCCCTCTGGGGACAGCTGGGAAGCCTCAGGCTCCAGCGAACGCATGGTCCCATCCTCTGACACCTGAGACTTCTCCGTGAGCTTGTCAATCCCTGTGTTCAAAAAAAGAAAAGCTCAGAAACACAAGTTAATTAAATAGGTTTAAAAGCTCTTCTCTACCCCACTATGCACAGATATCCCGTGTCTCTGGTGATATTGGAAAACCTCCCCTTTCAGCAAGAGAAGCAAGATTTAGCTTTGATTTCACAACCCCAAAGGAATTTTTCTCTATGAAAATGCTCCCTGAGAAGGAGGAGGAACACAGGTTCACGTGGATAGAGTTAACCTGAGGCAACAGGTCAAGACTAGGACAAATGGTCTTATGGACACTAAGTCTGAGAGGACAGAAACTCAAGGCAGTTTGTTTGTGATCAGCTTGGGCCAACTGATCTGAAACTCACACTGAAAGGCAGTTAAGTTATTCACAAATGTAAACTCTTAATCTCTCCACACCCAGTGAAAGGGTGAGTCCACACCATATCCCACAGAGAAAACAAACCTCTCCTGTCCCAAAGGTAAACTAAAGCTCACCTGGAGTAGCCACCAGACTGGCCTTCAGCGTCCCCGGCTCAGCAGGGGCAGCAGGCCGTGACCCCTCCATGGAGACCCCGTCCTGGGAGTTGGTGCGAGAAATGGGCTCGGGGGTTTTCTTCCTGCGCTGCAGCCCCTTCTGGATGGCCTGCGCGTCCGTGGGCAGGTTGGCCAGCTGGTGAAACACGTTCCGCTTGCGGATCACGGCATAGACCAAATTGGAGTTCCCTGGGAATCACAGCAACAAAACGAGCAGAGAAGTAAGGCTCAAAGAGCTCTGCCAGCCCAGCACAGCTCGCTGGCTACACAAAGCCTGACTGCTCCCACCCACAAAGGCAGTGGCACAGGAAAGAAAGAGCAGAGCTCAATATCCTCTTATCCATTACAAAGCAGTACAGAAAATTCAGTGAAATCCTTCCTAGGCTGGAAAGCTGACAAGAAATGGTTTGGTGAGGGATATTCAAACAGCTGAGAAGAAAAAGGACAGTTTAAACCACATATTAGCATCTATTTTGGAAGAAAAGGTTACTAGCCAAGGTTCAACATTCCTCCATCTTCAAAAGAACTCACAAAACAAATCAGGGCATTTAATCTGAGACACAGGCTTGAAATAGCAAAGCCAAAAGGTCAGAATTCTTACTGCCTGCAAGATAGCACAGAACAGAATGAAACCATCCTCTAATATAAAACACAAATTACACCCACAAAGGCTGCTTTTGGATTTGGCAATTGCCACATGCAAGATTCCTATCAGGGAAGCAGAATGGCCATTCCTGATTAGCAAATTTAAAGCAAAACACTAAATTTTGACCAGGTTTTGGGACCTTACTTTATTATTTATTAGGCAAAAGACTGTTATGCTATTAACAGGGAAAGCATAAGGCATTTCCTGGAAAGTAGCAAATATCAGAACTTTCTTTGGATGAGGTGGTTTGGTCTTAAGCCCCCAGAGATTTGTCAAAGCAGAACTGAGAGGCACTTGAAAATTATTTTGCCCCATCAAGTACATTGCTGAGCAACACGAGCAGTTTCACAGCAATATCCAGCCAGTCACAACTTATGAGTTACACACTCACTTTTTGTTTCTTTTCCTCTCTGTGCATCTCACCTTCTGCAGGAGGGCTGAGGTTATGTTGATAATTAGCTACCATCTTATTTTGTTCTAACCAAATCTGCCTGGGCCAGGACCCAATGGTGATTATCTACTAACCCAACTTATCAGTCCTATATAGCTCATTTCTACACTTCTCACCTCCTCTCATCTCCTTGGACTTCCTCTGAACTTCCATCTGACATTCTCTTGGACTAAACTAGTGCAAACCCACTAAATAAAGCAGTCTGTTACCATCAAACTGGTACTGAATGATGTTGTTGAAAACTTCCAGCAAGAAGAAAACAAGATGGTGGTTCTGGACAGCAGAGAATAGGAACCAGGTGGTGGAAAAAGCCTCCAAGAGATGCAGTAACTTGTTAGCAGCCACCATGGAGAGAGACTTCAGGTATGGAGACACTGTGGGAGGCAAAGCAAATGAAAACTAGGGAAAGAACCAAGGTGTATATATTCTCAAAAACACACCACTAAAAATGTCGCTTTTATGACCTTCCCACCCTTGCACAAATGGTTCCACAAAAACATTTCCAAATACAAAGCAAATGAAACAGAGATATTGCCTGGTAAAATGAGGCATTGCTGGTTTTAGAAGATTTTGTTTAGGCTTACACTAGTAACACCATCTCTGCTGTGCCTCCTGAAAAGCTTCACAGCTGGAGCCACCTGGGCACTCACTAAGTCCAAGGGAAGCACCACCACTGTGAGGAGGTGGCACTCCCTGCTGGAAAGGGACAGTACTGCCAACTACCCTCACCAGGCCTGCTGGCAAATGTCCTGTTGCCTCCCCAAGGGAGCTCCAGGACTCTGCTCTCCCTCCTTCTGCCCCAGCTGACCATGCAGGCAGATCTTATCTGCACTGGCCAGTGCCCTCCAGCAGCAGGGGAGCACAGAGAGGGGCACAGGGAGAGGGCAGTGAGAGCACTGTGAGCTGTGGTTTCTCCCCCCACACAGTGCTCACCGTTCACAACGATGGTGAGCAGGCAGTCGAAGAGGGGCTGCAGCCGCTGGTGCCCGCTGGTGATGATCTTGTGAAAGACCTGTGGAAGGAAGGAGCTCTTGAGCAAGGCAGCACCTTACTGAAAGCACCCTCTCAACCAAAACCAGTGCCACCCCCACACTAATCGCTTCCTGACACCATTCCTACCTAGGCAGGGCCCTGCACACTCCACAATTACACAGGTGGGGAAGGCTGCTCTCACTGCAGACTCGTGCTCCAGGAGTACAAGCTTTCATTTACAAGGAATCCTTTGGGAATGTGATTAGAGCCCTATAACACTGCAAACAGAAACTGACTGTGAGCTGTTCAACAATGCTCAGGCAGCCTGGGACAAAACTAAACCACCAGGAAGTAAGAGACACCTTCACCTCCAATAGACTTTGACTCTGAACCCTTCTGATAGCTGCTTGAATTGCCACAGAACTAATGATTTTACACCTGATTTTAGTGCAGACTTCTAACTCAAATCTTTGTCCTATTTTTAATTATATCCTCAGACATGGAAAGATTCAAGTGCCTTGTAACCAGTTCAGGCCTTCCCACCTTTAGCTGGCATGTCTGTAGAGAAGTCCTAAGCATAATTAAAACAGAGAGATGATCTGAGATTAATGGAATGCAAGAGCAAAACACATAGCATCAAGAGCAGTTATGGTGAGCAGGTTTCTTCCTGCTCCTTTTAACAGGAATCTCCTCTTGGAGATTTATCGGAAGCTGAGAGCTTCTTCTCTGGCAAATGAGAACATGACAGAAGGGAAGCACCTGAGGCTTGTTTTGCAAAGCACACAGCTGCTCATAGGCAGTGTTGTGGGCTGACTGAAAGGTCAATGAAACTTGCAGCTACCCAAAGCTGTAGAGCTGAGCTTGGTATCATTGTTGTCCCCATTGACAGATGTGCTCCACACACCTCTGTCTGCCTGGGACAGAGCCAGATCTCCTGCCTTCCCTACCAGTAGAGCAGAGAGCATGCACTCACCCCCTCATGACAGCAGTGCAGCACCATGAGGAGTCCTGTTCTTTGGGATCATTTAATGCAGATGGAATTACACCTCATGCAAATCCACCCTGGCAGATACATCACCTCAGGTTAACAGTGTGCATCCCACACACTTGCTAGCTATTCAGTGGGCTTCCAGTTTAGGGAGGGCGAGTATATTAAAGGTGGACAATGATTTGTGGAGCTAGGAGGGTTCAAGAAGTGCTGGAGCTGTACTCACTATGATGAGCAGGTCAGCATGTGTCCCTGTGAAGACAGGGATGTCCATAGGCACTCGTACAGAATACGGCTTGTTCAGTCGCACCCCAAAGTTACGCTCCCCACTGAGGAGCAGCAGGATAAAGACCCCAATGTGCATCAAGCCCACTCGTGCTGCATGGAGAAAAAACAACAGAAAAATATGTCACAGAGGGGACAGTGAGGAGAGAGGAGAAACACTATGGGACTGATAAAAAACTGCACAGACTAAACCATCCTGATAAGGGACATCCCACACAGTGCTCCCTTCATTGTCAGCACCAGTGTCCTTCCCAAGCACATCTGTGTTAAGTCTTATCAGTGTTAAGTCTTGGATGCTTTTCTTCATTATGTTCTTAATGTAAACCTTTCATCATAGCAGTGAAGATCTGACTACTTCCCTGCACTACACAATGATGGAGTTATGCCTGATTTACTCCCTACTCTGCTTTAGCAAAGCAGATTAGTCATTTTTCCCTCTTCACTGGATCAGGGACACAATTTTCAATAAGAGGACTCAAAATGTTAACGCATACTAAGGAAGGATTTCCCTTCCCTATATTGCAGGATAGATTGTGTCCTGATTCTAGCCCCCTACAAACATTAAAACCCAATTAACTGGACAACTCCACTCCATGTCTGTAGAAGGTCAGGAACATGCATTCAAAATGCTGTCAACTGGTAGGGAGGAAGCATCTCAAAAACATTCTAGCTCAACTGTCAAGCACAAATTGTTCCAAATATTGAAAATAACCAACTTACACTGGTCTGCTCTGGCATCATTGAGAAAATACAAGATTGGGACAAGAATGTCCAGAACATCGCTGCTCTTCAGCACAAAGAAAAGGAATTTCTGGAAGAAAAGGGAATATTTCAGACAATCATAAGTATATACCCTGCACCATCCACAGGACTCAGCACAGACAGTCTCTAGTTAATCAGTCCCTCAAGAACATTAAAAAGGCTGGTGTATGCAATACCTCATCAACACCAGTGCTATTCGTAGAGTTAAGATAATATCTGTTGCAGAACCTGCTTCCAGCACAGACCTTCAGGAGCTGCAGCCCCTCTCCCAGGCTGTCTCTACAGCCAGACCCCAGCACCTGCATCAGTGGGGCTGATGACCACAGCATCCCAGAGCCACTGCCAACTACCCACCACAGCCCTTCACCAGGGCTTCCTCCAGCCAGAGTAACAACAGCCAAGCTGGGGTGAAGCTCAGCAAGAAGCAGATCCACACCTTGTTGAAGTCACAGAGTTTCCAGAAGAGGACAAGGAGTTCCTGATGGAATTGTATCTTCTTGGCAGAGTTTGGCAGGTAAGTCTGGACCAGTGGGTTTGATAACAAGCGAGCCACTCCTTTCAGGATGAACTGGAAATCCTGCCAACAGATCAGGAAAGAGACTGTGGTGGGCCCAGGGCTAATGCAATCAGCATGAAAGCAGACAGGGAACAGTGCAGGAGGGAACACGTTACCTCCTCCCGGTGTATCCTTGAGAGGTAATTCACAAACAGATTGTCTGGTCCAGGAGGCTGCATTCAAAGAAAAGGAGGGAAATGCTTACTGACAAGGTATATTCAGGAAGTTGAAGTATAACCACCAAGGTTTCTCACTTCAGCTTTCTGCTCTGAGTAATTCAGCTTTAAATGCAAAGAGACAGAGCACTGCATGGAATAGTCAGGGGCTTTTCACTTACATGCTCCTGATTTAAGTTAGTGATCAAAATCTAGCCATGTATTTTGATCTGTATAGGTCTTTAGTGACCACAGGACTGAAGCAGGATTGGAACAGAGAGAGCAGACTGCAAGGGGAGTAGCAGTGCTACTCAACAAGCAGTGCTGGGTCCTACAGCTCAACATTCAATCCAAGCTGGTGTGAGAGGACCCCAGTGAGTTCAGGAGAGCAGCAAACACAGATTCCAGTATCACTCACATCCACATCATCCATGGCTGTGCCAGTGGTCGTGCCATCCACAGTGGGACTTGAACTGGTGGAGCTGTCATAGTCCAAGGTGACAATGAGCACCTGGGCCGCCTCCTCCACCAGGGGCTCACGGTAGTCAGAGAACAGCAGGTGATTGTAAGGGATCCCATAACCCACGGGGTCGTAGGCACAGACGACGTTCAGCAGCGAGGTGAAGAGTGGGAGTGCATGTCTGAGGAGGAGAAAATGTTCTCAGAAGGTAGCAGCAGGAAACAAAAGGCACTGCCTTGGAGAGAGACAGGCATTTCTCTCCCCAGGAGCCTGGGGCCATGAAAAAACACAATCATTTCCTCTAACCTGTGACAGCAGTCCATGACTGAGCAGCTCAGACCCAAGAGCCAAGACTCCAGCTCCCAGCTGGGCTCCTGGACCACAGCTGAGAGGGGAGGGGAGGTGAAAAAGGACACGTGGGCTCCCAGAGGAAACATGTGCAAAATGTTTGTGGAAACGGGAAAAGACCTCAAAGCTCTCTAGCCTCTGGAAAGACAAAACTGTATTTCTTCAACCTCCAGCCAGGTTTGTACTCCCCTATGTTGAGTGTCAGCTGAGGAGCTGAAGTCCCAGAGGTACAATTTCACTAGAGGGCGGCATTCATGCGCCACCAACACCACACCCCCTGCCCAAGGGAACAGCAGGGAACGGGACCTGCCATTTCCCACAGGGCAGGGATCAGTCCTGCAGCAAACTCCAGTGGGCACCGTGCTCAGACTCTGCTGAGGAACTCTCCTCACTAAGCAGAAATACTAATAGGGTGCACATGAGCCAGGGACAAAGTAAAAGAACAGCCCCTGGATGTTGGAGGTAACAAGTCCTGTGGTTACCCATTACCAAAACACTCCATGGAACGGATTTGAAGATATTTCTCCCCCTGGCACCCAGGCCCCTGCCCTTTACCCTCACCTGTTCTCTGTAGAGCAGAAAAACTGTACCCAGGGGTTGGTGTTGCTGCTGTCTGAGGAGGGAGGCAGGTACATGGCCTCAGAGAAACAGGTCAGCAGCAGCTTCAGCAGCTCTGTCCTGGAAGGAGAAGTAAAGGCCTGGAGCCATTCACGAGCAGGGGCTGGGCACAGGAGGCACAATAACCACAACAACACACAAGGAAGGCTCAGTCCTGTCTAGAAAGTCCTTCTGAGGGAGAGTTAAGCCCATTTAATTTCCTAAGCCATACTGCTGTCACCGGCACAGAGCTAAACAGAATCACTGCCTTACAAAAAAGAAATCCAGTACCAGAGCTCCTTGGCATTTCCAGAACAGCAGTGTTTACCCAGTTCCTGCTGCAGACAGTCTGACTCCCACCCTACATTACAAAAAGCTACTCAAAAGGTCAGCTGGCTTTTTTTCTGTGTTGTCAATCCTGTTACCTTGGAAAGGAGCAAGCAGAAAGCTCCTTGGGAATCATGGATACTCGAGGAGGCAAAGAGAGCTCATCTCCCCCAGATCTCCCTTTCCTGAGCCCAGTTTCTTTCCATTTGGCCTTAGCAGAAGCTCTTACCTATTCAAGTCATGGATGTAGTTGGGCTGTGGAGAATGAGCAAAGCCCACTCCTGCCTCCCAGATGTACTCACAGCTGTCAATGGAGTGGATATCTTCTGCTGTGTCCTGTGGGAGAAATAAGAGGCTGAAGCATAGAAGGCAGGAGCCAGAATTGGCAACAATGGTGCATCCAAGGCAGTTCAGCCCCTTTCTCTAGAAAAAAACAGCAGAGAAGCACCCAGACAATTGAACTGTACAAAAGTTCCCTCCCAGGCCTGAAAAAGCAGGTGCTGATGTCTTCAAAGAGCTCAGCCTTTGCAAGCAAGGGACAAAACACAGAGATAAAAGTACTGTGCATGATGGAAGGAGCCCACATTTCCAGCCATAATTTTAGGGCTGACTTCAGTGGGAATATGAGTCAGTCCTGTGTCTCCTTTGCCCATTGTCTCACAGTTCTTCCTCTTTGTGGTGCTGGTACTTCAGCCAACACCCACCACAACCTGTATCTCCGGGGCCACATGCTGCTCTGCCATGAACAGAAGATGGTGGTACCCATCTCTCTGCTCTTAAGCTGCAGTCAGACCAAGCCCAGAGAGGAAAAGTCAGCTCAGCAAAGACTACAGAGGCTGCAGGCAGCAGAAGGGCAGCCAGCAGCAAGGAACATAAATCACTCACAGTCTCAGTGTCTAATTCCAGTTGCCCAGAATCCTGAAAAACCAGTCTGGCTGTTGCCAAGGGAAAAATCACAGGTGCAAGTGGTGGGGGGAGGCTCTCCCAGGAAAATCCGTTGTCACCCTGACTTGTGCAATCCATCCCAGGTGACAGCACTGGACAGGAAGTCCATCTGTTTCAGCACCACTTACTCATAGCATATGGGTAGCCCTGATCCAGCCTTGCCCCTTCAGCCCCAGGTGACACATTTCAACTCTCTACTACTCAGAAACCCCAAGCAATCAATTTAGTACTCAGATTTGTCACAGAATTTTGCAGCCATCAAACATACCATGGTTTAGCATGCTCATTTTTAGTTTGCGTCAGATCTATCCCAAAAAGGAGAACTGGATTTTTTTGTTTATAGACTGAACCTACAAAAAACATGAGAGTCACTTGCAGGGAAAAAGGAGGGAGATGCACCACAATCTGTTCTCTGTTCTTAGCACACCTGGTATAAGATCCCTGCTTCAGGAAACTCCTCTGAGGTACAGACAGTCACCACAAGGATCAGAACATATTTAAATGTCTTTGCTGCCACGATACAAAGAGGGAGAAGAGGTGAAAAGACACAACAGAGGCCATCTACTCATTCAGATCACAGCACATGTGAGCAGACAAACAGCTGCTTCCTGCCCCAGAATGCACCTAACTGCCAGAGAGGGGAACAAGGTGCTAAAGGTCTCTGCTCTGCTGGCAACAACAGAAGAGCAATTGTTTGCCAGCATAACCATCTTTTCCTGAGGGGTAAGCTGTAGTGTGGGGGTAGTTGCCAGCCACTCCATTTGAGACTCAATCACACTGCAACAATCCCCAGAACATCTGTCTTAGAAGCCACAAACACCATAACATGAACCCAAAATGATGATCAATATCACTCACTGCAGGGTCAAGCTCAGCAAATCTGTATTTTCCTGCCTGCAGGCTTGCAGGAAGCTGCTGGCTTTCCCAGGGTCCCCCCCACCATGCAGCTAATCTGCCTCTATGCAGATAATCTCATGATTCAACTTCCAACTCACCACCGTGCTCCTCCGGTGGCTCTGCACAGTGAAGTCAGGACAAAAGAGCAGATCTGTGACAGCAAGGAGCAAGGACTCGGCCAGTGGCCGGGCATTTTCATCATCTTCATCTCCCTGAAGTGACAAACACGAGAGCACTGTCAGGTCAGGGTGAGCAAAGGGCACATAGTAACACCAATATGTCACAGCACAAGAAGACACACTCCCCAAAAACACATAGGGAGACAAGACATTACACAGGAACAGGAGGGAACAAAAGAACAAAGGAACAAAAACCCAGATGGTACAGGAAAGAAATTTGCCCCTGGAAGGTGCTGACTGAACAGGAATGAGCTCTTTAATGACAGCAAACTGAGCAGACAAAGGCCTGGAGATGTCAGGGAGAAAGAAGAGTAGCACTGGGTACACCTTGGCAGGTGGCTTGGTTTATTTGATACAAAAGGGAAGAGAAACATTGACAGAGGAGAGGGTTTCACATTCATGAAGGAGGGTGTTTGGATGGTGCATGGAGACAGCAATAGGGAGAAGCCAACCAGCAGCAATAAGGTTAAAAAACCCCTCCAAGTCCTTTCTGCATGGGCTGCCCAAAACTGGAGGTTACAGAACAGGGTGAGGCTGTGTGCATCAGGCCAGGGGCTGTCCCAGCCTGCCACAGCAGAGTGAGCAGAGAGGATTGTGCCATCTCCAGCATTCAAAGAAATCTCTCCAAGCACGCATGGCTACTCCTCTGCAGGCTGTTGCCACGGGAAACCTTGCCAGATCCTGCCTGTCAAAGAGCATCCTGCCTGGGAGGCCTTCCCACCACACACCGGTGCTGGAGGGAAAGGCAGAGAGCAGGAATGGCAGGAGCTTATCTACCTCAACCAGGCCTCTGTCAGCCTGAGCACAACACACAGCTCTTCAATCACAGCAGGCAGCCATGGAGATAATGGTCTGTGTGGCTCTCAATCTGTCTTGGTGACAGCAGGGAGGATACCACAAACAGAGCCCGGATGTAGGAACAGGCACAGCAAGGATGGATGGAGCCAGCAAAGATGCTTTGACTTGTGCTCCCAGTCAGAGGTGAAATGACAACCATTAGGGTCCAAGGGGATTTCTTTTCCAAGAGTGATCTTTACTAATAGTATCTAGACTGCCAGAAAAAATGTCCCTGCAGGCTGCAGGTATCACCACATCCAAAATGGTGACACACAACAAACCAGTAGATCTGAACACAATACAGACTCCCATAGAGGAGGGAGGAGCCATGGCTCCAGGAAGCTCTGCTATCCATCACTCCATCATGAAGCAGGTGAAGCATAATCTCAGAGATATTTACTAAGTGTCCAGCCATACCATCATCTTCAGTTCCCAGACAGAAATCAGCCACCAGACAGCAAAGCTGTTGCCCCAGATTAGATGTGGTTCCAGCTTCCCTAACATCTCAGGGATGTATTTGTTATCCCAGCCTTACATGCTGAATGCACATGGTTAAAGGACTGAGCCTCTGAACCACAACAGCTCCACCCACACTCCAGAGGGTTCCCCAACACAGCACACGTGGACTGGGCTGGATCACCCTGGGGTGACTCCACCACTCAGACTGAGAAACTCTTTTCTAGGTGCTGAACAAAGTGGAAAAACAGAAATAACAGCAGCCTGGCTGGATCAGAGCACCAGGCACCCCTGCATGTTCCTTCCCAAAACATTGTTAAGCCTCACCAGCACTCCCTGGCCCCTGCAGGGATGAAAGGACTGACAACCACCACCCTCCCAATCGCACAAATCACAAAGCAGGACTAGCAATGACTTCCCTTTTCATCACCTAGAACTTCCTTTTGATGTGCCCTCAGGCAAACCAGATTAGAGGTGACAGGCAGAAACAGCAAAAGGTGCCAGTTTATACTGTACCAACCACTGCCAACCCTTCATAACTGTCCCCAAAGACACTGCACTGCACTTAGGAGAACCACATACCTCAGTACAGCCACACTGACCTGCAGATCAGAAACTCACAGGAGAGGGCTCTCTATGCACAGAGCAGCTGCTGAGGGAGCAAACAGGCAAATACATACTCCTGGTATAATTCAGCTGTGCTCTCACTGCTGCTATTCCTCCTATTTGCAGAAGATCCTAAAGCACTTTCACCCTGCTCCTTTGAGAGATGAGAAAGAGCACTATTGTGCTTGCTGTCCAGACAAAGAAATGTGGGGAGGCTGAGATACTCCCCAGGGTTATGCCCTTCACTGACAGAGCCAGAAACACAACCACTCTTTAACCACTCTTGCTCAGCTGTTGGCTTCATCTCCCAGCTTAGGCCCCTGGCTAAAACTGTATCAGCTCATGGGCAGGGTATTGAGTCATGGTGCCAAGAGCTTCTCTGGCACCATTCACTTTAAATGTGACATTGTAAAATCAGCACAAGCAACACCCTGCTGCATTTTGATTTGAAACTTAAATCAACTGTAATTAATGGAACAAGGACATTTCAGTCTAAGAAAATCATACAGCCTTCGCTGCAGCTCTCATATTCACTAAGAGTCATACCTCCAGTTTACTGGTGAAGCCTTTCCTCACGTATCAGTGTTCTCCTACAGCTACACACACAAATGAAACATCCAGAAGATGCAGCAAGAACCAAAGGACGGGAAAGAATTTAGAAAGTGCCACCTAATTTCTGACCACATAGAAATAATCAGAATAAAACTGCCCCCAAATACACAGTGTCTCCTCACTGCAGCCTCCCCATCACCCTCCAGAAGGAAGAATAAGTGACAAGAGACAGACCTCTCCTCGGCCAGCCCCAGGGACAGTTGACCAGAAGAAACCCCTCCAGTCTGGGTCCTCAAAGATGTAAGGCAGGATACGGGTGAGGAGTCGACAGCAGTTCAAGACAATTTGTCTTTCCTTCTCTGTGTGGCAGCCACTCTCTGCTCCCTGCACCAGCTTCTCCACAGCCTGAAGGAAACAAAACCAAGGAAGGCAGCATTAGCCTGGGCACAAGTTAGCAAGAGCTAGGCAGGTCTGTCCTGCTAGTGATACCCTCACACAGATTTCTAAGCAGTTCTTGGGAGTCCATTTGCTCTCAGCTTAATGGCACAGCGGCTGTTTGAAACTGTAAAAAACAGGGTTAATTATTTTAAACAGACCTTCTTGAATTTCTGCTGTTCCACTGCAAGAGACCTCAAATGCCTGGGCTAATCCATGCAGCACATGTGTGGTGCCACGTGAGACAGACAGCCAAAGCACCAGAAGGCTCCTTCCAGCACTGCTCCATGACACCATGCACTGAAAAGGGCAGATGAGATTAATCAGCTGCAGCAAGTACATGAGATGCAGGCAGGAAGGAGCAAGGCAGCAGCACCGTGCTGCACAGAGGGAGGTGCTGGCAGAAACACAGAGTCTGACAGTTCTGTCTGTGTGATTACAGCAGGCTCAGGAGCTCTCCTGACTCAGGAGCTGGCAGCTAAGCTGCTGCCTGTGTTGTGTGTAGGGATGCAGCCCCCAGCAGCACCTACCAAGGTCCTGCTGCAGAAGAGGGTGGTAGCCCAGGTTTCCCCACTGCCCTGTGAACAGGACTGCTGCTCTGGAAAGAACTTCTGGGCTGAGACCCTGCAGCCCATCCAACAACACACTGCAACAATCCAGTAGCTGCTGCAACTGCCAGTGGAGGGTCACTGGGCTTTTCAGAATGGATGAGGGTCTCACCAGGCAGCAACTACAGCCACAGGAGGCAGTGACAGGAGGTTTTACCCACAGACAGAAAAAAGCAGTCTCTTCCCTCCACAGCTGCCCCCACTTGCTCTTAGTCCCTGATCCCAAGGGGAAACAGAGGGGAAATGAAAGCCAAAACATTTAACAAGGATTCACCTTGCTGCTTTTTAATTCATGAGGTCATGTGTCCCTGCTTATTTTCATGGCAGACTGCCTGGGTCAGTGACTCTGCCCGCCTGCGTCACTGCATTAATGGGTATTTAAGTGCTGTTTGTCCCAGCCTGTCACACACTAACTGAGCTGAACCATTTCTTCAGGCACACTTATGACTGTACAGCCTGAATCTCCCACCATGACTGTAAATGACATTTCCTCACAAACACACAGCATTGCTAAGTCCAGTGGCACACTGCACAAGTCAGGGCTCTCAGACTGGCAAAAGCACTGCTAGAGTGGGCTCAGTGACACTGATACCCCAAGATCTACAGCTCATGCATAAACAGTCCTGCAGTGACAAGGCCTCCCAACACACCTGTTTCCAGCAGGCAGAAGAGATTATATTTTATTCCTGGTTTTGGAAGAAAGAAGACACAGAGTCAAAGGGGTTACAGATCTTCTAAGCCCTTCTCAACTCCCAAATAGTTCATTGCCAGAAGCCAATACTAGGGAAAAACACTGCAGTTTTCCTCATGTTCATATTTTTTCTCAAGTATCGTCTACATGTATCTGTCTACAATTCACAGTCAGAGGTACCTTCACTATGATTCAGTAAGTCTCATTCACATATTGTAGAGGAGGAAAGAAAAACAGGATGGCAGCGATTATTTAAAACTGGAAAAGTGCCATTCCAAATGTTTTAAACTACAAATTCAAGGCTACTCTTGGCATGGCTCAAATCAGGAGCATTGTTAACACCTGCACTTTCCCAGGCAAAGTAAGTCTCAGGCTGCTGTTCACCAGCTTGACAATTTGCCAAACCTGGCAGGGTAGGAAATGCTGTTCAATGTCCCTGTGCTCCATACAAGGACGTGATAATACCAGAAGCAGCATCAGGAATGTTCTGTTATCCCAGCAGAACAAAGAAAAGTCTTAAGATTTTCCTCAAACTTTATCCAGGCAGTGGATAAAGTTGCACAGTGACAGTCTGCACATCCCTCTGGGATTTCTCAGCTTGAAGCCAGACTGGTGCATGGTGAGGTACAATTAGGTGCAGACAAGGAAGAGGATGTTTCAGCCTCAGCACAAATATGCAGCCTTGCTACAAAGTCCCCTGAGCAAGAAGCAGTTTACAGATATAGAGCAGGTAAGACCCAAGAGGACAGAGTGAAACACAGGAAGGGGACAAGAAGAAAAAGGCTCCAAGCTGATCAAACACCAGCTATGATCTGTCCTAACCTGTGAGAGGAACATTGAGGAACCCTCAGGAGGAGACAGGGACAAAAGCAAGCACATTCTGTGGTAGAAGGTACCTGTTATCCCTTGGAAACCACAGTGCTGTTGCTCCAGGGACACCCCTGCCTATCACAGCTCCACAGAATAAAACGGCACCAAACTTACCTTGTAACACAAAGTTGCCAAATTTGAAGGCGATTCTTCTCTCACTGCTCGGATCTCTGCAGCTGGTACAAGAGCAAAGACATCCTGCACTGAAGTGGCTGTGTCTGCCCAGAACTGGTCCCAAAAGGCATTATCTGTGGCCTCCACAGGCTGTGGAGAGACAAATGTGGTTATAGATGTGGAACTACCATTCCATACGATCCAATCATCAGCAATTATGCCTGGCTTGGGGATGCGATGAGGCAAGAAGAGGTTCAATAAAACATACTAGCACTGGTTTTACATGTCAGCCTCTGTTTCCAGGGCTTTGGATGATTTATCTCCCAAATTGAACATTCCTGCAGACGTATAGGAGGCTTCATGTTTGTCTGCAACTGCTGCCAGTAATCCAAGATCTTCAGCACTGCACATGGGCCAGGCTGTCCTTGTGCACTCTGCCACCTTCAGAGCAAGTCAAGGAAGTCCTGAGTGTGCATTGGAATTACTTCTGTTGTAACCAAAATCTCGAGGAAGTAATCAGGGACATCTCATTAGGGCACAAACAGAGCCATGGAACTGACAGACCCACCTCAAAGCACTTACAGATAAAATGCAATTGATCTTTCTGGATCAAATATTTATAGAGAACTGGACTCAGTGCAGCTGGTCGCTGCCAAGGCTTTGTTCTTAAAAAGCACTAAGTGTGCCATTCAAAGAGGAGATGGAAGGAGACCAAAGAAAATCCATTTCAAACCTGTGGTCTCAGAAGCTCAGCCCCCAGCCCAGCCCTGGGAACACACCTCTTTCCACTACATTTTCTGCTAATACTTGCCAAGAAATGGACACTGCCCAAACACAGCTGCAAGTGCTCATCCCACCCCGGGGTCCAGCTACAGGGGCAGGATAAACACATGGCTGTTTGTGATAAGCAGTGTGAAAGAGATGGACTCATGATTGCATTCAGAATAGGAAAATGTGAGCTGTCCCAGGAGTTTCACCAGCCTTGGTGTGGGCATGCTGGGCAGGTCAGAAGAGCTGCTCACCTGAGCACCCCAGCCCTTGGCTTGGGCTGAGGAGGAGCCTCCTGCCTGCCACCAGCACCAGCTCCAAAGCAAACAGCGCTCGCTGAGGGAAACAATCAGCACCACTGGGTGGGTCTTGCATGTCAGATATGAAAGGGGCAGAAATGTGACTGTGTGTTTAATTGAAGCAACTCCTGCCCACTCTCAGATGTGTGGTAGAAGGCAGAAAATTTGTCCAGCTCTATGCTGTGTCTAAAAGCAGCTGAGATGCCACTTAGGGGAGAACAGGCCATTCACAACTCTGACACAGGGAAGTGCTGCATTGCCCTGTTTGCTGTCACCTCCTGAACTAACAGCCCCAGCCCACAGGCATGTGATGTGTCACCACCACAGGCCAAAAAGTGAGAGGGGCCAGCTACCTCAGACTGGTACAGCAGGTTATTGCCCTGCAGCTCTTTGCCTTAATGCTTCAGTGCTGCTGGTCCTAGTCCTTCCAGTCATGCAATGAACCAGCCCAAACAACCCCCAGTCTTCAAAAACAAAACCAGAAAAAACCTCTTGTGTGTTCAGACATCTTATTAAAGTCATCCCTAGTGTTGAAAACCCAATTTTTTTCACCTGGACACCAAAGCAAGATCCCACCAAACCTCTTCCCAAGGGAAGAGCAGCTTTTCCCAAATGGCTCAAGATCACAGATCCTCAGAGGGGATCAATAGGAACAATCCAATCCAATATTCACAGCCTGACTTTCAGCTGAGCATGTGAAAGAGCTGAGCTCTCTGTAACCTGGGCATGAAAAGCTTAAATGGAATGGATATTTTGCACATCTCGTCTCTAATCGTACTCCTCAAAAAGAGCAAAGTATTTGGAAATCTGATCTATGTGCTGCATGACATACCCCACAAATCCTACACCCCATGTCAAACCACACACCACAACCTCATGTAGAACTGCCACATGTACGTCCTGGCTGCCTGCCACAGCCACTCCCACTGACAACAGCAAGCAGCAATTGCTGCTAATTGGGCATCATGCATAAATAATGCCTTCACTCTCATCTAGAGGGGGAGCAGAAAACCATTTCCCTCCAGCAGACACTGATCCCTTTACCTCCCACTAGCCTGAGGCCTCCTCAGAGGTGGAACACAGCCTCTGTTTTACAGATGGCAGCCCAACACAGATTGAGGAACTCTGACTGCAGACCCGTGGAGCAGGGAAGCACAGGGGCAATTCCCTGAATGCAACGTTGGATGTACAGCAGCATTCCTGTCTCTGCTGCCATCTTGGCAACCAGATTACCTTAAAACACCAATACCTTGCATTTTTAATAGTTGCAGCAAGTCAACTCTTCATCAACAGGTGGTATCCCATGTATAATCCTGGGACATGGATTCAGTACTGAGTCACTCACATCCCCACTGTCCCCTGTTTTAATTACAGCCTGGCATCATGAAGCTACTCAACCCACATAATATTCATCTCCTTGACAGAACATTACTGGCTGGTTTTAAGCTGATTGTTTTCTGCATGCAGCATCTCTGGGGATCTAAATATCCATTTCCTCACTGAGCTCACTCAACAGACTGTATCCAGCCTCACAGAGGAGAGAAATACAGACCTACATCAGCCTTGTTCACCAGCCAGGGAGATCTTCATTTGGAAATGTCAAGATTTAGGTACAAGTGTTGGTACAGCACACACTGCAGTCACAAATCCCAGAGCACTCCCAGCCTTGACAATGCTTCAGCCAGAGAGCTCACGAGGAGCTAAATCCTCAGCACAGGTAAGAAATAGCCTAATGTTCCTCCAGCACAGTGCAGACAACCAGCTCTGCACCAGCAGAGCAATGAGGGTAAGAATTGAGGGATCAGTAGCTTGACTCTACTCTGGAAACACAACTGGCACATCTGGAGAGCAAAGGATCTTCCTGACCCACACACATCTCATGGCAGAGGCTGCTGAAGGTACAGAACTGACTGGCAGAGAGATTCTGATGCCCAAGCCAAGCTCCACACCACAAGGGTGAGGTAACTGTAGAGCCCAGTGTTGCTAAGGACGCAGTGGGCAGATCTGAGGTGATGTGACAGGGCGGGCAAGGAGGGAGACTTTTGCCTTCAATTAAGACCTCTCACCTGCATGCTGGCCAAACAAAGGTAAAACCAGTCACTCTGGACACCTCCATTCTTTGTTTTCTACTAGTTGCAAATGTTGTGTTTCTTTGAAGCACACCACACACATGCTGCAGAAGTTAGGAAAGGAAGATGCTCGGTTTCCCAGCCTCATGCCAGTTACTGAGCAGAGAATCACAGCCTGAGCAGGCAATCCCCCAACAAACAGGATACCTCACAGGAAACAGGAAAACAGAGAGGGCCTGACCATGTCCTAAAACAGGAAAAGCTCCCAAGGCACAGTCTCGCTTATTTGTTACTGTCCTCAGCCTGACACCAGCACCACCTTCACCTTCTCTTTTAGACACAGCTCCTCACAAACTCCAGCAGAGTGTGTGTGTGTGTGTGTGTTTGTACCTCCTCCTGACCAAGAGCTCTCTGTGCTTATGACTTCAATCAAATCTCCTAACAATTCCTCCAGGCCCCCACTGGAAGACTCCTGAAACTAGGATTGCTGCAGATCATCAGCAGAGAACCAAGGGACAAGCAGCCACTAGCCTAGCTCAGTGTGTTCTCTTTTTGCTCCTTGCCAGCATGCCAACTAAGCACCCCACCAGCCATGGCAGCAATCCTTTGGAGCAGGGGCTCAAAGCAGAGCAAGGCCCTGGTCCCTGCTCGGTTTTCCAGGCAGTACTGCACAAGCTCAGGTGATCTGTTACAGCAGTTGATTCTTTCCACCCCAGATGTGGCAGAACTGTGGTGTGGAATCACCATTCATGCAGCACCTGACTGAGCTTTAGATCAGGTAATGCTGCAGGGCCAGGGATTAGTTTGAGGCAATTCACACACCTTTGTACCACCTGTTTGTGCAAAAGGAAAGCCTCTGGACAGACTTATTCTAAATATGAATAACTAGTAAGATTTTATCCCTTCAGCCAAGGACAGCACCTCTACACAGGCTTCAGAGCAATAATAATTTTTTTTCTATAGGATCTTTGCAGTCAGCAGTGCAGAATCAATGAGACTTCAAGTTTACCACCAGTTCTGCGCTCTCACACAGAGACAGTGTTGCAAAGCAAACTGGAACATGGGATTTGTAGAAGTCTGGCAGGGAAAGACCAGGACAAAAGTCAGCTGTGTCAAGTGTTAGTTACAGCTTTCTTTTTAGACAACTTTGCTTTTGATCAACCTGAGACTCTTGGACAGCTGAGTCAAGCTTGAACACTGAAAGAAATGGTCTGCCAGGGACCAACCTTTCTCCAAGCACAAGTTGTGCTTTTATCAGACTCAAGCTAACAGCCCATTGTACTCCTGGATTTCCACACCACAGAAAAGGAAAGGACTGGGGTTTGTCCCTCGTGTTTGAGTCTTCCTGTCTCTTTAAAAGCAGAGGCACAGCTCCCATTAAAATCTAACAAGCTGGTACACAAGATTAAAATTGCTTATCTTCTGGCTGCTTGCTGGCAGGAACCCCAACCGACTAGGAAAAGAAAAGGTGGTTCCCCAGCATTTAAAGCTCCCAGACCTGCAATTGACCTGCCCTGATGAACTGTCATATCCACAATCCATGTTCCCTTCATCTGTTAAATAGGCAGCCCTTTTATGGGCAGTTTGGGAGGGCTCACACATTCTCTATTATGAAGCACATCTGTTTTATTATCAAAGGGATGGGCCAACCAGCATAATGTGTGCAGAGTAATGTAATATATACATATATAAAAAGCCTAAAGACCATGTCTCCATGTGTGACTACAAATATACATCTGTAGCATAAGTTAATTTCTTCCTTCTGGTAATACTGCCATTTTTAATCACTGAAATAATTCTGAAGTGATTTTCCTTTTTTAATACTCTTACACCTTTACAGTTTCTCTTTGGCAGTTAAAAAATCAATTAAGTCAATTCCATTTGCGTCCAGATTTGGTTCTACTTTCAAGTTCTGGGCTCCACGTGTGCTGTAAGCATTCAAGTGTTATGTTCCTTACAGATTTATTTAACTTTTTTTAAATGCTCACATGGGAACAGTCATTTTTTAATTAAGAAAAGCCTGGAGATTATAAAAACTTATTTTTAAGAAAAAATTAACTTCTGTGCCAACTCTAAACCTTCACCAATGAGTGAACAGTGACTTTGGCTCAACCACTTCTTCCCAACAGAGCCTTAGGAACACCTCACTGTGCATTCTGAGCTCAGAGTTTCACGTTACAGATTATTTGGCGAAAATCTCTTTGTCCAGCTCTCTAATGTCAGAGGAGAAGGCTGCAAAACAGGAGACAGGCTGCTGAGAAGCAAAGCATGTTGTCAACCACTGGCTTGGAAAGATTTGGCTCTGTCCATTACTGCAGCCTGGTTTTGGATCCAGGATCTCATGGACCAGGAGGTTTTGCTGCTGGTAAGAGATCAGAAGGCTCCAGGAGAGCCCAGTCATGCGTTCTGCACAAGCAAACACGGGTGCCCTTCTACAGAATGTAAATATGGGAGCGCCAACACCCCACCCTTTTCCACATGCAGTCAGTCTCACCTAGATCACAGAGACGTGAAATGAATCCAGCCAAGAATGAAGCTTTAGCTCCTTCCTTTTCATTCGGGGCCCCAGTGAACCTTCTTCCCTTACACAGGTCAATAAACCAGGGGAGGGGAGTGCTCTTGCCTGGGCTGCTGATCCAAGGGATTGCCTCACAGGATTTTCTTTGTGAACAGCACACTGGGCAGAGCCCTGTAGGCCTGATTTACCACCCCCCAACCTCACTTTATAAGCACATTTTCCCATGAAGGAAGGACAGCCCAAAGCTAAGGATACTCTGAACTATCTGGAATGCAGAAAAGACTTTGGAAGAACCCCTTAAAACATTAATTCCCCCACTTCTCTCTTTACCTACATTCACAGCTAGTAGTTTTTAAGAATATATTCACAAAAGCCATTCTTTAGCAATGCAGACAAATGTGATACTGCTTTAGAAAGTATTAACATGTTTTTTTCCAGTCTCTTTCACAGTCTTATCCATCTATAATTCAATTCCCACTAGTAGCCTCTGCCTCTTGAGTTTTCAGAGATTTTCTCCTACCACCCTTTACTCCTTTGCATCCATACCCTTTTCGTGTGAATTCATTCCCCATCATTAACTATCTTTCTGCCATGACCCCCACGTTTTCTTAGCAGCTGCCTTACTTCTAAAGGTGGATCATAACAGCTGTTCTCCATTGCAGCTCAGAAGAACACAAGATGTGACTCGTCAATAGAGCAAAATCCCTCTGCTCCTTAGACAGAAGGACAGGCTACTAATTTTCTGCCAGTGTGCTGCTGCTACTGTGCACTCCACTTAAAACAAAAATTAAGCAAGCTCCCAGGACAGGCACAACATATGTTAGACCTCTAGACAGTGACCCTCCCTTCACACAGCCCTCACTTTCACTTAACTCCTTCTCCACCTCAGCCTGCAGAAATCAAGCGTTAATTCACAAGTCAGAGATGGAAATATCTACTGCCAACAGCACAGCTGATCAACAGCCCCTTCCATCAGCTATTACCTAAAAACAGGGCAAGGTTCTCCACCCATTATGCGCGGGGGTGGGAGAAAGGATACAGAAAAGGGAGCAGTGGCAAACCGTGTGATGTAAACCCGCAAGCGGAATACATCAGGAGCTGTGGACATCCCTTATGACAGCAGCGTCTGCTCTGTTAGCACAAGACGCTGTTCAGCAAGGCACAAGATGTCACCAGAGGCGGTGACAGGGCCCGGCCACGTCTGGCAGCTGCCCCGGGGACCGGCCGGGGCCCCTCCACAGACCGGTGAAACGGCGATGGGCGCAGCCTGCCCTGAGCCCCACGGCCCCGGCCTTCGGGCACGGCCTCGCTGGGAGAGCCTGGCCAGGGCCGGCCGTGACTGCAGCCGCGGCGCCGCGGGTCCCCCAGCCCCGGCCCCACACGCAGGGACCGGGCAGAGCAGCGCCGGGGCTGTCTCGGGCAGGGCCGGGTGTGAGGGGCTCCTCAGGGCGGCGGTTCCCAGGATGGCGCGGCCCCCTCGCCCCCCGCCCGAGATGGCGGCCCTCACCTGGGTCTTGGTGGTGAGCTGGATCACCGCCTTCCTGAAGTTGAGCTTGGAGTCGGCGCTGCCCATGGTGCGGCCCGGCTGCGGGCAGGGCCGGGCAGGGCTGTCCCCTCACGCCGCCGCTCCCCGGGCCGCCGTTGACGCCATCCCCGTCCCCGCACCGGCGGCTCCCGATGCCTCCCTCCCTCCTCCTGTCAAACCGGGGCTCGCCGGTCCCGGCCCTCCCCCGCCTCCTCCCGCATCCCTCCCTCCCTCCCTCCGCCCGAGGCTCCTCCTCCGCCAGCTCTCCATACCTACATCCCGCCCCGCCGCCTCCCCTCTTTTCCCACCTCCGCCTGTCATCCGTCCGCCGATTCACCCTTTCGTTCTCGCCCTCCCTGTCGCAGCCCCTTCCCTGCCACACTTCGCTCCCCACGGCCGTGGTCCCCACAGGCCCTGCCTCATCTCCGCTCACGGCAGAGCACGGCTTTTCTCATTTCTCCTTCCCCGCTGTCCCCTCCTGCCTGCGCTCCCTCCGCCTTCTCTGCCCTGCGCTTTCCTTTACAGCCCTTCTCTTCTGCTCCATCCTTTGCCTTATCCCTGCATCGAGCTCCTCTGCTCTCATGTCACCGCTTTTCCCCTTTTCTTGCCCCTTTTCCCGCAGCCTTTGTGCCCTGAAGCTCCTTTGCCAGGCTCGGGCACAAGCCCAGTGACAGCTCTGCAAAGGCATCCCCGGCCACTCTCCGAGCCTGGTGCCGAGCTTTGCTTTGGTCCAGAGGTGCAGGACAAAAGCCAGCTCCAG
Source organism: Ammospiza caudacuta (assembly GCF_027887145.1). NCBI lineage: Eukaryota > Metazoa > Chordata > Aves > Passeriformes > Passerellidae > Ammospiza > Ammospiza caudacuta. The sequence goes on from NC_080611.1 coordinate 3,049,646, forward strand.
TCTGTCCCTAGCCCTGGGCTGAAAGGAGCCAGGTACAAGCACGCTTGTAACACAGACCCTGTTCGAGCACCTCATGAGGAGCTCAGTGCATGTGGTGGCCCATTAACCCTAATGAAATTCCACCCACACACGAGGAGAGGATGTTTTATAACCCTGGGTGCTGGGAATTCAGGATTTGGCACTCACCGAACACCTCAAAGCAGCTGTTTGAGGGCATTCAGTGTTGCCTTTGAAGCCATCGTCGAGGTTTTCTGCTCTGAGCAGCTCTGTGAACTGCAAGCAGGTCTTTTTGGTGTCCCTAAGTCACATTTCACATGCTCTACTCTACAAACCTTCTTCAGAAAAAAGTGAGGTAATTCCAATCGTTCTGCAAAGAAAGCAGTGTGCTGACTCTCCAGCTGGGGCAGACTGTGGGAATTCTCTTTTTTTGGCATATAACCTGGACAGGAGTGATGTTTGATTTGACTGAGTGACATATCAGATCTGAGACATTCTGGTAAAACCTACAGGAAAAAATATTTTCACAAAATCATGTAATCTGGCTTTTGCTGCCAAACAGCCTGGGGCTTTGCATCCAAGTACTCAATATGGCTACAATATACAGATAAATTATAAGAATTTATCATAAGATATCTTATAAGAATTCTGTTATGAACAGAATACTTTTCAAAAGCAATTATTTCTCACAAATAATAGAAGAACTCTAGTCCAACTGCCTGACCACTTCAGGTGTGACCAGAAGTTTAAGTATGTCATTAAGGTCATTGTCCACATGACTCTTCAATAGGCATGAGAAAGTTCAGATTTTCCCATTTCTGTATTAAAATTGCTTAGAAAAAAATCTAAGACCTAGAGATGGCTTTCTCCCAGATACACCACAAGTGCTTGATTATGTTTGCTGAGTTATAAATGCCAGGTTAAAGAGACTCCTTCATTCAGATCTGTGATTGTATTAAAGGAGGTGACTTTCCAAGCAGCCACTGAATTTTCAGGATGTGTATATGTGATGCAGAGGTCTATGAGGAGAAAAGAAGAGAGGAATAGTCTATAATTCCTCTCTTATTCCCATCTGTATCCCCCTCCTCTGCTGCTGTACACAAGAGCTGAGTCCTAGCCCTTGCTTTAATCATCCAGGGGCACCCAGCTGCCTGTCACTGCTGGATTGGATGGAGTTTTTTGACACAAATCCCATCTTTTCTGGATGCACAGTCTGCTGCTCTTGCGTAGACACTTTATATTGCCTTTTCTGTAGGCACCAGTGCAAGGCAATGCCATCAAATTTAAATCTGTGGAGCTCCATCATGCAGAAGGAAACAAGAAAACCCAAACAAACAAAAAAAAACCCCAAAAAACCCACAAGGAAAAAAAAAAAAAAAAAAAAAAAAAAAAAAAAAAAACACGAACAAAAAAAAAAACATTATCCAAACACACTGTTACTGTTGCAGAAGTTGATTTGAATCTATCAGAGATTCTAGGGCTGACAAGCACAAATAAATTCCCTTATGCCAAACTCCAGCTAGGAGAATGACCATCATCTCTAACCCTTATTCCATTAAGGTGGAAAGCAAGCACCAAAATCCAATATATTTTCTGAATTTACTTATATGTAACAGACACATTTTTTCCTGAGAACTCTATAAATCCCGATTTCCCTGAATATTGAGTTCATTCCATCCTTCACAAAGATAAGAAAAATGAAAGAGGAACCTGCATCAGAGGCACTGATTTCCCATCAGAGTGCAAAATAACACAGGGTTATATATAACACACCACACTGAGGAAAAGCTGTGGGGCTGTTTGTATGGGGTATCCCCTTTTGCAGCCCCAGCTAAGGGAGGGTGGATGATCTTGTAGAGCAACCCACACAAACCCAGCAAGGCAGAGAAGGCGCTGAAAGCCCCGCTGAGAGGTCCCGTAAGTGCCCCGAGTCTCCGTGAAGCCCATGGCGAGGCCGGGACACGGCATTCCAATGGCAAGGCGGGATGGGCAGAGCAGGGGCACGGCGGGACAGCTCCCGCTCCCCGCAGCCCGGGTGAGCCGCACCCGGCACCCCGCGCTCCGCTCCCGCAGCCCCGCACCCGCGCAGGGCTGGGCGGAGAGCAGGAGGAGGAGGCGGAGAAGAAGGAGGCGAAGGAGGCCGGTCTCGCCTCGCCTCCCCCTTCCCTCTCGCCGGTTTTCTTTGCAGCATTTCCATGCTAGAGGTCCCCACCGAGCTGCGGAGCGAGGATCTGCCTGGCTGCGCCGGGCCCTCTTCCTTCCTTTGTGCATCCCCCAGCCCTGTGCAAGCCGTGCCCCCCCGCCCCGGCCGCACGTCCCCGCTGCATCCCCTCCTCCGGAGCCCCCCCCGGCCCGGCAGGCAGGAGGAAGCCGCCCCCCCGGGCACGCAGAGCCGGGGCAGGGGCCGGGCACCGGCTGCCACGTCGTGCCGCCTCCTCCTTCCCGGCCCGGCCGGGGCACCGAGGCCGCATCCCCGCCCGCATCCCTGCCCGTGTCCCCGCATCCATCCCGCTCCGCGGTCCGGAGGCGCCGGGCCCCCCTTCGGCGGATGCTGCGCGTCTCCCCGGGCCGCTGGTGCTAAATGCTGAGCGCCGACAGGATGGAGGAGTTTCAGAGCGAGGAAGAGGAGCCCTGGTACGACCAGCAGGACCTGGAGCAGGGTAAGGATGGGGGCACGCCGCAAGATGCCAGGGATGGTGGGCCAGGGGATGCGCGGGCAAGAAAACGGGCGAACCCCGGGGAGGAGAGGGTGGGATCCCTTCTCTCTGGACTGCTATTTGGTTGGCACAGCCAGCGCCTCATCCTGCAGCGGCAAATCTCGGCTCTGCTGCTCCAAACCGCTGTCCTGGCCGAGGAAAGTTTAAAGCCGATGGATAGAGGCAGGGAGCCCAGAGCTGTCCTAAGCACTAGGGCAGTAAAAAATTTGTTGTGTTACATCTTCAAGGTAGCTGGTTCCCCAAAAGACTTGCTGCAGGCAGAATCAAACAGGGATAGTTATGACACTGCTTTTATTTCAGAGTAGTCCAAGGTAGAGTTATCAGGCAAATTAGTTAGAAATTAATATAAAGGAAATAATGTATTGCTAAGGATGCTGAAAGTCTGTCTCAAAAGCTTTGCTGCCCCAGCCCAAATCCAAAGGGATCTTCAGCTTCTTAGTCACCTAATTACTTCTGGAGATTTTTCCAACCAGCCATAATATCAGGAGAAATATGGGAGGAGAAGAAAAAAAATCAAGGCCAAGTTTTGAACGGCAAAAGAAGACTTGTTAGAAGATAAACGTTCATTTCTGTAGTTTGCTTTGAAGTAACTGTACCTAGTTCAATTGAATGTTTATTCTAAGACTGGACAGTTGGTGCCTGTGAGTATTTGGGGCTTTTTTTTTTTTTGTTTTATTTTTCTTATCTTAATATTTTGAGTCAACACGCAGTAAGTAAATAACTGGAAGAAGTCCCATTTCAGGCCAGTGGCCCAGGAATGAACGGGACTGATTTGGCAATGCATAGCAAAAAATTATTCCTACCTGAACACAGTTCCCCTCTGGCACATTGTGCTATAGGTACAGTTTTATATTTGCTTTTCCCAGCTGACTGTCAGCAGGGATGTGCAGTCCAGCTGCAGTGCCTCAGCCCACCATCGCTCCAATACATTATGTCATGATTTGAAGTTTATACAACTTCAGCTGCAGGACAGGGGCCCAGCAAGGAATGATAACCAGCCCCCCAGGGGTTGTCACAGCTGGGCTTTAATCCCAATTTCTCAATTCACAGGAAGTAGTGGGATACTGGGCCCTGTTCTTTGAAACACAACACTCCAACAAAGCCAAGAGCACAGAGATGAAGCTATCAGCTGGATAAACAGTGCAGCCTTTGAATGCTCAGAAATTCACATTTCTGGGTGACGTCTTCCCATGGCTCACAAGGGGCCTGGGCACTGGTCCAGGGGTGGGATGTAGGCTGAGGAACAGCAGAACTAGGGATGAATACAGGGAGTGTTGAACAAAGTAGGACCAATTGATTTTTAGCCTAACGTTGTCCCGGTGTCAGGTTCATGAGTCAGCACTGGCACTGTACAACTGGCTCACAACAATAAGAGCACCTTCCCACTGCAGGCCAGGTTCCCAGCTCTGTCCCAGCAGCCTAAAAACAGAATGACTGTCTCCAGATGATGGACTGAGGCTGGGTACAGGCTCCACTTTTGAGCACGTACAGAACTGGAGGAAAACACACACCCAAAACAAAGCCCAGCTGTGGGTTTGCAGCCTCCTGCATATGAATAGGGGCTGCACAGGCTTCCACAAACTCAAGGAGAGATGTGGGAAGGCTGTAACTGGAATCAGCCAAATGGAAAGGTCCTACGGGGTAATTACAACCGCTATTAATTTGCACAATGCACAAAGCATCACAAAGGACAGTGCTGGACTTTGTCCACACACACTGTGCCTGTGCATGACACCCAGAGGTCTTTGGTGGCGGCACAGCCGTGGAGCCTTGGTTTGGAATGGGGGGTGGGTGTGCAGCACGAGACTCCAGCGTGGCACGATTAGAGGCATTGCTAAGAGGATTGGCATGCCAAGAGCCCGGGGTCGCACACAAACCCACGCCTGGCAGCAGCACCACGGGGGCAGAGGACAAAAGCAGAGGCTTAAAGACCTTTCCTTAGGAGCAAGGGGTGGGAGAAACAAGAAACAATCCAAGCTAGGAGAGCAGAGAAGGTTCTTCCGTGAACCAGTTGGTTGCTGGGCCTTTATCATCATTTCACAGCATCATCAAATATTTATTACATTTACATCCAAAACTGTTTGCTAAGCAACAGATGGCTTAACTGGGAGCTCTGTGATGATTATGTTAATTAACCATTTTAGCACCAGAGTGGAAATCATGCCTCCAGCTCCGCACCAAGCACCTGTTACTTTCTTTGTCATCCTCCATGAGCTTCACCTTGCCAAAGTAACTATATTTTTTTTTCAAAATAATAAATCCCAATCACTCTTTCTTTCCCCTGAAGTGTCCACAGCAACAGGGTACATCTACCACATGATTTAGAAGCAGCAAGATCTGGTCCCCAGCCTCAGGGCCCTTCCAGCCTTGTTCAGATTAAGCCAGTGCCTTTCAGATGCCTTTACCTGTTCCCTGCACACTGTAACACTCTGTGGCTCAAGGCATTGTACCAAGATGCCTTAGCACACAGAAGCAGAGACTCAAGTCCCAGCCAGGACCCTCAGCAATGACATGGTAACAGCAGTGGTGTCCTGTGAGGTTTCCTTTGCAATGATGTTCCCTCTGGGAAGGCTTTCTGATTTGAGAAAAGTGGTAAAAATGGAGCTGCAATTCCCTCTTACCATGACTTAGCTTATTGCTTTGTAAGCATGAAGAGATATCAGTGCTGCTTTGGTCCAGCCACCTTCCGTGGGCCAGGGAGTCTGTGCCTCTAAGTGTTAAAACCAGGATAAAATTCTGGTGAACCTTTTTCCAGCCATTGTGAACTGATGATGTGGCCATAATTGCATCACATCCTGTGCACAGGGCCTACGTGCAGCCAGACCCCAAGAGAATGAATGAGCTAAAATTAGAGAGTCTGAGCTGCAGATAAGTGGGGGCACCTTTCCTGTTCATCAGGAGCATTTGTGTTTGGGAGGGCTGTGTGCCAACTCAATTGCATCTGGATCCAAACAGAGCCAGCAGCTCTGCCAGCCACTTCCAGCCTTCATCTCACCGCAGCATCTCACAAGATGGATCCTCCTTGCAGTCATGCCTCTGCCTTCCCTGATCTCCCCAGCTCCCTATCCCCCTGCCAGCAGTCAGGTCTCAGAGCAGAGTGCATCCAAGAGGAGGCCTCTCAAAGCCACCCTTCTGACCCCTGACCATGGCCTAAGGCACGTGGGGGTTTCTTGGGTGTCCTGCATGGGGCCAGGAGTTGGACCTGATAATCCTGATGGGTCCCTTCCAACTCAGCATATGCTAGGATTCTATAAGTGTGGGATAATTCCTTCCATGTCAATAAACAGCCTCTCACTGCTCTGAGATAGGCAGCAGGACCAGAGGGAGTGCAAGAACCAGCACATCACCTCATTGCCACTGCAAGACCAATTGTCCTCCAGGGCAGCCACAGAAACCTCTGGGCCAAACCATCTGCAATGCAGGCTTAGGACATGACAGCTGTAACCTCTAAAGGTCTCCAGATTTAAGGATCTTTTTTAATTCCTCCTCCTCTTGCCAAGCATCTGATTGATTGAGTACTAAGAAGGAAAATGACACAAGGTGCTGAGCTTGCACCACTCCCAACTCATCCGTGTAAAGACACAGGGTCACCAGTGCTCCAGTGCCCAGCTCCTGGCATTGGGGTAAGCCCAGGGGATGCATGCTGGCACCCATACCTGCACCACCCAGGCTGTCCAGAGCACTGCAATCCATTATCAGCTTACCCAAAGCATTCACTGCACAGGGGAGCTGGTGAAACTCATATTCTACCCCTCAGGAGGCAGTTATCCCAGCAGTCCAGGGACAAGGCACACACCCTGCCTGTCCTCCTCCCTCCCTCCCTCCCTCCCCATAGGCAAGCCAGAAGGACAGAGCTTTGCCTGCAGTAGCTGAGCCACTTATTTATTTAGCAGTACAGTACAGCAGGTAGCTTATGGAAGTGGAAAGTTTTCAGTGACTAATTGCTGAGCTGCTTAGGAATGACAAGAGGGACTAGAAAAGTCACAGGAGACAAGGAAATAAAATGACAGGTTAGTCTAAAGAAGTGATGAGAGACTCCAAATATGGGGGGGGGAAAGAATATATATAGATGTATTTTCCTAGAGCGAAAATTCCCCTGTTACTTGAAGGCAGCAAGCAAAAAGGGGCACAAGAAAGCCAAAAAGGAGCACAAGAAAGCCCCACACAGCAACTTTCAGTGAGAGACCAGAAGGTCCTCTCCACATCTGCTGAGCCTAGGCACATAGTTCCAGCTGTGGGAGGGAGCAGAATTAGAGGAACTGCTGGAAAGGGAAAGGGGAAACAAACAAACAAACAAAAAAACAAAAACAACAAAAAAAAAACACCACCAAAACAAAGCAAAACAAAACCCTGAAAAACCCCACAAAAACAAAACAACAACCAAAAAACCCAAACAAACGAAAAAAACACCAGAGTTTTCCATATTTCCCATCCTGAAACAATCAGCTAACAGCGGCAATTCTCCTTGGCAAGGCCATGCACAGAGGATTTATGGTCTGAATCCTGAAGGACGTTTTCTCCCAGCAGCTCTGAGCCTGAGGGACTGGCAGCCAAGGCACTGGCCACGAACACCCTGTACATGGAGCCTGTCCCCCCAGCCCAGCATTTTCCAATCCTCTCTCTTTGCTGGTGACAGGGCGGGTGCACTGACTCAGTGTGACAGGCAGGAGCCACTCAGAGCAGTGACAGCACCAGGGTCCCATCCTGCTCCTGCTAAAGGCAGTGCCAGCACTCAGGATAACGCACTGCCCGCTCACTCCCACACTCACACTCTGTCTCCTCTCCCAAAAGGCTTTCCCAGAGCAGCACAGTGCTAAATTCCCACCTCATCTCACTCCAACAGATCTGTGTGCTCGCATTAAACACACCTTCAGGGTTTCCAAAGCTTCTACTTAATCTGTCCAAAAAGACTATGTTATATGTGGGCCAAGAATTTAGGAAAATAATTCCAATACAAAATACTCCAAAGGAAGGAGACCAGATGTTACACAACTGCTGCTTTTTGCACAGCTGGGAATTTCAAAGGAATTTTATGTTAGTTTGTTTTGTGTTTTTTTCCATGTGTATTTAACAGTTATAAACCATCTCTCCAAAAAGTGACAGTTCTAATGATTAAAACAGACCATTCCTCTGCAGCTTTCTGGGAAGTCACTGTAGTCTGTGCAGCTGCTCTGGCCCTGCTCAGTTAATCTGCCTCCTCTCTGAAGGATTCAGACCTTCACATGTGTAATATCCAGGTCCATGCTTCTTGGCCTCTTCCAAATATGCAGCTGCAGCACCAGCAGTTGGAGCAAGGATGTGATCGTGCCATCCTCCAAGATTTCTTGGGCCACAAGGAAGTATTGAGTCCTGGGAAGGCACCTGAACTGGGAGGTGGTGGCCAAGCATTGGTGTCTGCAGGAGGAGGCAGAGCAAGGAGCAGCACAGCACACCCCACAAGCATCAGTCTTTGAAGCAGAACTGTGTCAGGGACACTGGTTTTGGTGTTGGGCTCCCAAAAGAAGTATTGCTCTGCATCCTGCTCAGGACTAGTGGTGGACATAACATCATTTGGAGAGTACATCAAGTATTTCATCACTCCCTTTCCCTGCAAGCTCAGACTGGAAGGTTACAGCCCTGTGCTCTTGCAGTGCAGCTGCACAAACAGCACTGATCACTCATCTGAGGTCAGGATCTCTTCCCACACGGGCAGCATCTCCAGCCTGTGCCAATAGCCAGGCACAAGACAGCTGGGCTGTGAGCTGAGCACCTGGAGGAACAGGGCTTCCTAAACTCCCCAGAAGCAGATGGGAAGGGAGCAGAAGTGGGGCAGCACCCTGCAAGAGGATACGCTTTCTTCTAAGTCGAGAAAAAAGGCTGATGGAGAGGAGGTGGGCAGGTTTTTTGCGTTGCTGCAGAGGGTCAGGCTGTTTCTGCATTTAGCTGTAACACATGGAAGAAAGGTCTCTGTACCTAAATGCCTCTGGACATAGGAGGTGGCAGACAGAAGTAACCAGCAGTGGCAGTGCTGGCAGGGGTCCTGGGGGCTGCTACAGCCGCAAAGTGACAGCTGTGCTAGCAGGGTTGCTCCCTGTGCCCTGAGTGTCCAAATCACTCAGAATCAGTGGCTCCACCTGCCTCCCCCTAGCAAGAGGGGAGCAAGGGCATCCGAGTTGGCTGGGAATGGCTCCGAGTAGAGGAATCTATTCAGGAGCAGGGCAGGGCAGGAGAAGTGACACGGTTGTGGCAGCCCAGCGCTGTGGGCACCGTCCCCTGCCACGTGAGCACAGTGACCTGTCCTTCACAGGGCGCCTTTGCTCGGGGCTCTGCACGTGCACAGAGCACCCTGGTGCTCATCCTCCTTGTCCAGCCTGGGTCACTTACAACCTCCTGCCCCCAAACACACAGGGAAGAGGAGTTCTGCCACATGGCAGCCATCCACATGCCTGTGTCTTTAGCTTTAAAAGACTGGAAGCCTTTATTCACGGTTTTCTGCAGCCCAACATAATTAATTAGTTGGAGATTTGCTGCCCGGGGGAGGAGCGCATGCAGGAAAGCTCTGGCTCCCTTTCTCCCTCCTCTTTCTTCACTCCTTCTCTTCAATAGCCCCACTTGTATATATTTATTTAGGACATTCTGATCCAGGTGCACTATCAGAGCCTCGGAGCCACCAGTCACTAAGCTTGTTCAAGCCATTTCAGCCTATAAGGCAAACACAGGCACTGAGGCTGTTTTAGATAAGAGAACAGCAGGAAAAGATGCAGATGGGGCCTCAGCCATGGTCTAATAACATCCTCTGTGTTCTCATGCTCTAACAACTTGGCAAAAGGCACAGCAGTTGCTGTAGGCACAGGGATGGGACTGCTCTGCCTGTGTTTGTAGAGACACAGCTCATAAGCTGAGGTGACCATCCTGGGTCTCAAATATTAATATACAGGGGAGAATTCGGAGTGCAGGATGATAAGAGGGAAGAAAGAAAAGGCATAAATTAAATCTAAAAAGTCTGGTGAGCATCTGAGAAGAATAAAGGAGAGCTGATAGAGGAAATATTGAATAGAACTGAAAAATATAGAAGGCAAGGAAGGGAGCAGCAGGGGCTAAGAGAGCTGGAGGACTTCTCTGCAGCACAGCACAGTACAGACAGTGTGTCCCTGAGCCCCTTGTCAGGGATTTCCACTCCTTGGTGATGCCACTTTTGCCCAGGAGGGCTCAATATACCATGGAAGGAGCTGTTCTCAGTGCACTGGGCTTGCCTTGACCCCCTGCCAAACACCCCTCTGCCACCACCTGAGCCCCCCTCCCCAGCCAGGGACACTTGCACAGCCAAAGGCAGCACAGGAGCACGAAACAGATTACACAAGAGAAAGAAAAGGAAAAAAACAAAAAAAAAAAAAAAAAAAAAATCCCAAGCAGGAAATCCAGCAAATCTCATTAGAGTAACAAAAATGCCAGTGTGATCAACATTAGCTCAGCCCAGCAAGAGCCACAGTTTGAAAGGAGAAGGAAGAGGAGGAGGTGGCTGTGCTGCTGGGGGCTCAGGCACCCTGTTTGCCCTCACCCAGCCCTAACAGAGACTTTTCCCCACCTGCTTCATTGGGGCTGTTTTACAAAGCAAGCCCTGCCCTTGTGGAACATCCCAATATACCAAAATAGCAGATCCTCCCCAAAAACAAACAAAACACCAAAACACCTGATCAGCAATGTCTGAGTTACACCAGTGTAAAAGCAATGGAGAACCCACGTCTCAGCAGTAACACTGGTGACTCTCTGGAAGCTCTGGCTGGCCTTGGGAAACACCATCTTTGTACAATGGGCATGTTGGAAAGGCTTTTTCAGGTTGTGTTTGAGGTGCTGCCAGATGGCATTTGCTTCCCTGCACCCCCAGCAAGTTCCATTGCAACGCCTTACACAGGCCAAGTACAGAGGTTGCTTCCCTCACCTGCCCTGGAGCAGCAGTCAGGGATATACAAAAGCTGATCCTCACTGTGATATACCCACACAGCACAATGCCCTGCAACTATGAAGGAAAATAAATGAGTAGCAAGTATACCCTATCCCAGGGTAAACCAGCATAGCATCGTTCATTTAGACTTTGAAAGGAATAATTGCACCCACCCTTGACTTTAAGTACCCATGTGTAATGGAGCAGACAGCAAATGCCATTAAATTAAACGTCAACAGCATTAAACATCAGTTCTTAACTCTCAATGTACCCCATCCATCAACTCACAAGCACCCTGAGCTTCCTCCAGAGACCTCCCCACCCTCCTCCCTGCTCTTCAGCAGATGCATTCACCGTGTGCAGCACAGGACAGGAGCAGCCCTTTCCACAGCCCCACATTTAGGGAGGGGCCACAAGTCATTCCTTTAGACATGCTCAGCTGAAAAGGACCTGCAAATCCATAAACCCTTGCTCATCTGCACCACACAGCAAAGGACTTCTGTGTCCCCTGCAAGCTGCTGGCTTTGCAGGACAGGGACAGGGCTGGTTTATTAAAGGTGAGGAGCCAAGTGCAGCATCCCCAGTGTGTTCTCTCACAGCCTAAACATGAGAATCCCTCACTGCAAGAGAAATGACAGGGGAGAGTCCAAAGCAGCTGCACCAGATGGTGGCTTCCTCCAGAAAGCTGCATTTATGAGGAGCATCTGAACAGCTACTGGATCATCATTGAGCCAAGAGCAGCCAAAACCTGCTCAGCACCAGGCTTATGCCCTCCCAAAGTCACAACCAGGAGATGCTGGAGGGAACAAAGCCCTCTTGAGGGCTGTGCCTGAGTGCTCTGCTCAAACAGATGCAGACCAGCCCTGGGAAGGCAGAAACAGCTCCAAATCTTCTTTGAGCCTCGTTGCAAGGCTGGGGAAGCATCCAGCTCTGCCACAGCCCCATGCAGGGAACATGCCTGTGCCAGCACTGCCACAGGATGCTGCCATGAGGGAATAGCCTGCAGTTTGTCCCTCAGCCTCCTTCCATCAAAGGTGACAGCTTTTGGATCAGGATGGGTTTTTTTCAAGTTCCCTCGGTGGCACAGAGGTAGCAGAATTATTGCTGGGCTGCTACTGCTGATCTCTGCAGCTCCAGGACGGTGCCTCCTTGATGTTCTGCCCAGCCCTGCTCCTCTGCTTGGATTCAGCTCCTGCTCCCTTCCCACCACATGGTCTCTCTTCCCATCCCCACCCTCCTTGCTCAGAGGCCTTTCCCATGGAAGCTTTCAGAGAAATGCAGCCTCCATCCCTCCCTCCCTCCCCTGCTCCACAGGCACAGCCCTTTGTTTGGGGACACGGCATGTCTCCTTGGCTGGTGTTAATTAGAAGGGTCACGTCAGTGCTTGCAGTGCAGGGAGCCAGAGGGCGCCAGGACAGTTTGCATCCATAGTTCTCTCCCAATAGGATTTGGAAGCATCAGGAGTCCATTTTTGAAGTTGAACATTGGCCATTTCACAGTGGTGCCTTCAGCACAGGCAGGATGTGGAGGAATTGGGCACATCGAGCAGACACACAGCACTTCATTTCTCCTCCTGCATCCAGAGGTGAGGGGGAAGGGAGTCATCAGCATATCTGCTAAATTAGGGCAAGTCCTTCAGCACTGGCTGGCTGATCTGACAGTGGAGAAGCAAAGGAATACAAAAAATTGGGGGAAAACCATAGTACTATGTAGAAAGGATTCTTGAATTCCTAAACAGTTCTTTTTCTCCCTCAAACAACTTGGTGAAATTTCACATTCAGCCTCGGGTTTCCAAGGTCTCTGTGGAGAGGAGCTGTGTGCTCCCTCAGCCCATGCAGAGCCACAATTAGTACAAAGATCAAGAGGGATCTTGTCTAAAGACGACATTAAAGCACTTCCACAGCATCCCCCCCTCCCCTCAGCCCCATAAGCTGGGGGGACCAACAGGTGGGGAAGAGGACTCAGGCACAAGGGGGTGGATGAGACAGGATTACCAAGGATGCTTTGGCTGGCAGGCAGAGAGTGAGGGAGTGTGTGTGACCATGGCTGAGGCAGTTAAAAGACACTAAAAGAACCAATTCCCCCAAGTCCTTCAAGCCTGGAGTCTCCCAGGCCCTTATGCTCAAAATGGAAATGAAGACTCAATTTCCTCCTCAGAGCCAAGCCCCATTCTTTCCTCTTTCCCACTCATCCCCAAACGCTGCCCATTTCCCCCATTAAATTATTGCTGACAGAGCCCTTTAAATTACAATGCAGGATCTTGCACTGCCTAATCCACTTAACTCAACCCCAGCTGATTAAATTGGATGCCATATGGTGGGAGAGCACTGGTGTAATCCACAGGGACGGGGACACACTTGACTCATCACCTGGAGCACAGCACGGAGCCCTCTCATCCACACCTCCACAATGGGGCCCTGCTTGCTGCCAGGGATGTGATTTCCAAGGTGCCACTCTCCAGGAACAACACTGGCTCTGGCAAGGTGGTGCTGACATTAAACACAGCCCCAAGCAGCTTAAAGGCACAAATTATCCTTCATCTCTGCTGGCATCTGGCTGTTCCCCCAGCCCCAGCTGGTGTAGCAAACACTCAGCTCTCCCTAGGGCACTTTATAAACTAGGGAAATTTGGTGCTAGGAAAAAAACAGATAGGTGGAGGAGGTCTGTCCATGGGGAAACGTGCCAATAACTTGATTGCAGGGAGAGCTGCGACTGCAGCCCTCAGACTGGGTCACTGTGCAATGAAGAGGATTGTAATTAAAAAGGTCACAGCCCTTTTAATAATAACACCCTGCAATGCAGGGCACAGCTGGAGAGCACATTCCCATGGAAAGGGGAGATTCGAGGACATACTGAGCAGCTGTTGGGAGCACCACATCTGGGGAGCCAGCAGAAAAAAACACGGGCAACACACAAACTGGTAACAAATCAGCACATCCCAGAGCACAGCAGCATCCCTCAGGAAAGCCCCACCCCAGGCACTGACAGCACTGTGGCTCACCCCTGGCAAGCACTCATGTCCAAGGTCAGCATGAGCCTCATTTTGTGATGTGTGAGAGGTCAGGGCTTTCCCAGGCTCAGAATACATCCCAGGAGTCCTGGTTCCCCTTCTTCCTGTCTTAGTGACCAAACATCCCTCTTTCCCAATCAACTGCAAGGCCAAATGAACCACTGAAGAAAATGATAGCTACTCTCAGCCCTGGCAAAGCCTTTTCAGAACACACCATTTAATGCAGACTAGAGGGGAGAAAATGCCAGGGCAGGAGACCCAGGTCCCCTCACACCCTGCAGGATTGTCACTCTTCAACTACTTACAGCTGCATGATAACCACACCAAAGACAGAAAGAGCAATAGTGCACACCAGGACCTGTTTCCTTACCTTTTGCAATGATTAAGGTCAGATTTTCACTCTGCCATGCTAAGAGCTGTTACCTCTAGAAGCACCAAGAAAAATGAACCCTCCCTGCTCACAGTCAGGTTTTAAGAAGACAACCAATTCCTGTGAAAGCAAAGGGCTGTTCTCAGAGCCAGCTGTGCTGTCCCAGCCTCACAAACAGCATCACCTGTGTGCTCAAACTTTGGCCAACACAGGATTCACATGGCTGGAGGCTCTTTCTTTTCCCATCAGCAAAGCCAACATTTTCAACTGACCACACTGTCAACATCTACTTTTCCCTGCATTTCTCCTGATGTCCAACTTTTTCAGTAGCTTCCTAAGGGCATTTAGAGGTGGCAGAGAGTGAACACAAAGTAGTTTGTCCCTTCCCTGGAGCTGCCCCAAGGAAAGAGCCTTGGATTCAGCTGCTGCAGCGCTGCCAGGGCAGCACATCTGGGAGGTGCCTCCAGCCCCCTCGGGCCACGCAGGGTTTTATTACTCCTGTCAGTCTGTTAGAGGCTGATGGATGGAGGCTGACAGGGAAGGCAAGGCACTCCCTTCGTTAGAGATAATAATGTAATTTATAGAGCATCCCCAAGGCCCTGCAGGGCTTTACCAACCCTTTGCTCCATTCTGACAGGTGCTGAGCCCTCCCCAGTGATAGGGGATGATGGTGCTGAGCACCTGCCACAGCCCAGATCCTGGGCTGGTCCTGGTTGCAGTGTGCAGGGAATGCAGGAGGGTTTTGCAGCCAGCAAAGCACTAAATTGTCATTGCATGGAGGAGCTGCAGAGTCCTGAGCTTGGCCTCCCCTTGCTCCTGCAGCCCAGCAAGACAAGAGGCCAGATCCTGTATGTTCTGTGAGCATACAGCCAGGTCAAAACGTGCCAGTACAACCAGTGTCATGAAAAATGTGCTACTGTGCTTGGTGTGGGGTCACTTTTTGGGGTGGGGGGAGATCCCACCACACCCAGCCATGGGGCTGTGGGAACTGCAGCAGCTTTGTCCCTCTGCTTTTCAGACTTACACTTGGCTGCAGAGCTGGGGAAGACGCTGCTGGAGCGAAACAAAGAGCTGGAGGACTCCCTGCAGCAGATGTATGCCACCAACGAGGAGCAAGTGCAGGAGATTGAGGTAGGGACACAATCGGGACAGGGCTGGGGACAGGGGCTGCTTGGCCAGCGCTGCCACCTAAGGGCAAAGGTGGGAAAGGGGCACTTCCACCAGTGCCAGCAGCTCAGATGCCAGCAGAAAGGCAGGGATGTGCTGTGGGGCATGGAAGTTGAAATATCCTCTGTAAGTGCCTGAAGCAGGACAGAGTAAATTCTGTTTTAAAGTCTGTTGATGGATTAAAGCTCATCCCAGCCCTGGAGAGGGTCTTGTTCCCCTATTAACTTGCATTTTTCCTTTTCTCACATCCTCACTCCCTGCCCAGATGTGCACACCAGATTTTGGCACCAGATTTTGGCACCAGGCTACATCTGGGTCACGTTTGGCCTTCCCCTGCACATCCGTCAGCCTTCACACTCCCTTCTCTCTGCTCTGCTGCAGCTTTCCTTTGATTCCAGAGATTCAGAATCGTTTTTGTTCCCAGCTGGCCCCTTGGCACCCCCATTACACAGCCCCCTTTGTTAGTGGCATAAAATAGCTCTTTCTCCAAGAGCTGCAATCCAAACCCCCATTTCAAGCATCCTATGGGGTCAGAGCAGTATTTCTAAGAGCTCACAGAACTGATCTTAGAGGCTTAAAACCTGCTGTGCCTGGGAGGGTTTTCATCCACTGGAAACCTTCTAGGAATCTGTGAGTTAAAAAAGACTGGACACCCCCTGATTTAAAAGGACACAGGGCAGAGGAGGTCTGCCAGTTCACAGGAGCAGCACATGATGCTGCAGGGATCAGACAGCTGATGTTTGAGGGAACTAGTGGATGGATTTAGTCATTCCCCCTCCAGCAGCCTGTCAGAAACACATCCTCCAGAGGATCTGGAATCTGGCCCCAGCTGAGAGTGAGCACCTGAGTAGATGCCCCTCTCCTAGTCTTCCAAGGATAAGATTTTGCAGTAGCAGACTTACAGAAAAGGGTGTGCAAATCCACAGAAACCACAGGTCTCCTCATATTTCACAGACTCAGAGTTTTAGCCTGAATTCCCAAGGAAACACAGCTTCTGCAATCGATCTGTCAGGCGATCCAGTAACCAACCGGCCAATTTCAGCCAACTTTCAGTCCCAGGGATATCAACTTTCTTTGGTACTGCGAATAAAAAAGCAGCTGAATAGAGACAGATAGAGGTTAGTGCCCTTCACAGAGGGCAAGGGAAATTCAATCATATTTTAGACACAAAAATATTTACAGTGGTTGGAGGGATGAATATTTCATCTGTGGAAGAGGCTTCAACCAGACAGAGCCACAAAACACATTATCAGAGGAAGCAAAGGCTGTAAGAATTTCTGCTTGTGAAAAACCCTGGGTTTTGGATGTGGAGTGCTCACGCTTCACTTTTCCCTGCAGTACCTGACCAAGCAGCTGGAGATGCTGCGGCAGATGAACGAACAGCACGCCAAAGTCTACGAGCAGCTGGACCTGACAGCGCGGGACCTGGAGCTGGCAAACCAGAAGCTGGTGCTGGAAAGCAAGACTTCCCAACAGAAGATCCAGTGGTATGGCCTCCCCTGGATCTTCAAGATCCCAGAACCTTCAGCTCACCTTTCCCCTGCCCCAAAGTGCAGCCTCTCATTGCTATCTGAGCCATTCTCTTTTGTATCAGCCCATCTGTGCAGATGTTTAGAACACAAGTGTGTTGCAGTAGTGCTGGTTAGGAGGGGTCAGCCACAGCACAGACATCCCTAGGATAAGGGCTGGATGAAAGAGTGTCTGAGGCTACCTGGAGAGAGGCACAGCAGGCTCTGCTCAGATGATTTTCCTTGAAGAAAAGGCACATAATCCTATCAGGAAGATCCCCAGCACACAGCTCTGAAGAAATGCCAGGCACAGATCCAGCAACTCATGAAACCCTGGCTAGTCCATGCTGAAACACCAGTTTATCAATAATATTTCTTTCCTAAAACAAGCCCATGATCAAGGTCATCCCTAGAAACAGCAGCCTAAGCCATGGTCTTGTAACGCAGCATCATTTGCAAACAACTGTGTGGAGAAGGAATTTCTGAGCAGAGTGTTTTACAAACTGTCTGCAGACAGAATAAAACAAAATCTCTGCCCAGTCTCTGTGTTTCTCTACAAGATAAACAAAAGGAATAGATGCTTGTTTTAAGTGCAGAGATGTTTCAGGAGAGTGCTTATGTCTCAGAGATGACTCTTTCAGCCAACTGATTTGAGGACAGGACTCCATTCAATCCCCCTATCCCTTTTTTAATAACTAACCCCATTCAAGAGTGAGCACACAGAGAAAGACCAAAAAAAAAAACAAAAGTGCTGTCATGATCCCAGGGCACTGGAAACTGGAAGCACCTTCCCTAGACTGGATTTCTCTATAGGAAAAAAACACCTTTTAGGAACTTGTAGCATCTGATTTCTCACCTGTGCTCCCTCCTCTCTCTGCAGCTTGACAGAAACAATCGAGGGGCTGCAGAACCAGGTGGAGGAGCTGCAGAAGCAGGTGGAGGAAATGCGGAGCTTGGAGCAGCTCCGCATCCGGAGGGAGAAGAGGGAGCGGCGCCGAACCATCCACACCTTCCCCTGCCTTAAGGAGCTGTGCTCCAGCCCCAGGTACGGAGCCTTGGCTGTGGCAACCCCTCCAAACTGCTCCCCACAAACAGGGGAGGTGCTGGGTGAGCAGAAAGCGCTCAGACACAGAGGTTGGGCACCAGAGCCTGAAATGCACGGCTGGAGCTGAAGGGGGGATGTTCCTCTCACCAACCCACCTGCCTAAGGAGGTGTGGGCAAGGCGGAGCCTTCATGATCTCAGCACAGGGATACTTCCCTTCCCAAACCAGCACAGCCCATTTTCCCTTTCCAGCTGCCTTTCCAGCACAGCACCAGCACCTCTGGCTCACTGAAACCAGTTGAGATGGTGCATTTTGTGCTGTATGACTCCAGCACTCCCTAGGAACATCAGTCACACATGCAGATACACCATGTGCTACCAAGTGTTGTACAAACACCTTCAGCACTACTGCAGCCTTAATCCTCCTCAAAACCCAGGACTGTGTTAATTCACTGACCTCACGAGGACATTTCTTGCTCAGCTTTGTCCACAAAAGAGGGTTCTTTAAATAGATAAGCAATCAATAAACTTTGTTACTGAAAGCATCCTCTGCCAGAGGATATGAACCAAAGACATTTTCATTGCAGCAGCAATGAGGATGTTAATCAGGCCATAATGTGACCCCCAGCAAAATCCACTTAATGTCTCTGTGGTTCTTTTCCCCCCAGTCCCCCAATCCCACTCTCCCTGCTGCCACAGGACCTTGGGCCCCCTTGCAGCTCCATAGTTGGCTCTGAAAGTCAGGCTGCCCTTCAGTGCCCTGAAATCTGTTCAATACCCCCCACCACAGCCATGCCTCCCAGGGGAAGCCATGGAGCTCACATTTTCCAGTCTGTTCTAAACAAACAGGATGCCATGGGTGCTTCACTGAGGAGGAAAACCCAAATTCCTGAAGGGAAGGGGGAAGTGTTTGTTATCACTTCCCAGGCAATGAAGAAGGGGCACCTCTATCAAAAATCTCTGTTTGCCTTGCCATGTAAATCTTCCCTCACTCCCTCCAGAGCACCTCCCAGACACAGGGCTGCACAGCAGCAGCACACATGTTTCAGAGTTTTGGCTGGGTGGGTCCGGGGTTGTTGCCGTACACAGTGGGTAGTTGGTGAACTCAGTGGTGCAGAGAGCAGCTGAGGGACTCCAGCTGGAAAAAGCCAAAGCCACCTACTTTCAGCTCAGACTGGTAGCACCTGAACATTCATTCTTGCTTCACTGCAATGCGAGTGGCTTGTCTGTTAACCAGATGTGTCTTTTACATTTTAGGTTCTCATTTCCCTCCTGTCTTTTATTGCTGCTGTCCAATAAAACTGCAAGTTCTGTGGGACAGATTTGTCTTTGTGTCCACACCTTGTGATCTCCTGGCACATGGAGAAGGCACATCTCACTCCATGAGCTCATGTCCTTTTTGGACATCAGTAGAATTACTTACATAACAATAAAACACAAATCCCTCATGGGTCAAACTGCTTGGTCTGACTCTCTCAAGCATCTTTCTCCTCTTTCAGGTATGAGGATGCGTTCCAGGTCCACAGTTCTTCCACAGAATTCAACCAGAAGCCACTGGAGAGGGAGAACAAGCGTCTCCAAGCCATGGTGGACTCGCTGAGATCCCAGGTGAACCAGGAGAAGCAGCGGAAGGAGAGGGTGGAGCGCGAGTACACCTCGGTTATCCAGGAGTACTCAGACCTGGAGCAGCGGGTGTGCGAGATGGAGAACTGCAAACTGCGCATCAAGGAGCTGGAGGCAGAGCTCCTGGAGCTGCAGCAGATGAAGCAAGTCAAGAAGTACCTGCTCAGCAGAGAGGACAACCTGTCCGAAGCCCTCCTTGAGCCGCTGAACAACGCCCCAGAAGCGGATTACATCGACCTGTCCGAGGAGGAGGGAGGGAAAAGCCACGGGACGTCCATGACCCCTTCCCCAAACCACCCGGTGCGCAAGAGCTGCAGCGACACGGCGCTGAACGCCATCGTGACCAAGGACGCCGTGAGCCGGCACGAGGGCAACTACACCCTGCACGCCAACAACGTGCGCAAGCGCGGCATGTCCATCCTGCGCGAGGTGGACGAGCAGTACCACGCCCTGCTGGAGAAGTACGAGGAGCTGCTCAGCAAGTGCCGGCAGCACAAGGACAGCGTGCGCCACACGGGGGTCCAGACCTCCCGGCCCATCTCCCGCGACAGCTCCTTCAGGGACTTCCGAGGAGAGGGGCACGAGCTGGAAGAGCGGAAAACCATGGAAAAGACCATCAGCAAACACGTGGAGGCTGTGGACAAGCGGCTGGAGCAGAGCCAGCCTGAGTACAAGGCTCTTTTTAAGGAGATCTTCTCCCGCATCCAGAAAACAAAAGCAGACATCAACGCCACAAAGGTGAAAAACAAGAGCAGCAAATGAGTCCTGGCTCTCCACAGCTCCCACGTGCAATTGCAACGGCCACGTCTTCTGTTGAGCCCCAGGAAATGCCGTGTGGCCCCTCTGCTTTGAAGGTTCGAGAGGTCTGCAAGCGAGAGAATGTCACAGGGACCCAACTCACTTTTTTAAGCTTAGGCTCTGGACAACCCATTGGGACAATTGTACATTGTAGTTAGAGGATTTCAGAAACCACATGACGGATCTCTGCATGAGTTACTGCTGCTGCCAGACATCACAACAGCAATGTAAACCCCACCATGAAAGAAAAGAAACCAGTCTCCCCCTCCACCCTTTTTCAGCTTGTCCTACAGCCCAATTATCTGCAAGCAAAAGCCTGGATGTCCTCCAGCATGCTGCCACAGCTGGAGTACAGCGCCTCAAAGTAAAACAAAAAGCCATCAGAACTTTAGGGGCTGCCCCAGCACAGCAGCCCAATCCTCCAGTTAGGTTTTATGGCTGAGAACCTATGCTTGAACCCGAGAGACTTCTATCTCTGCCTTCCCCAAAGGGCAGCATGGTCTTGCTATTAAAGCCATTCTCTAATCAGTCAGGTTTTTCAGCTCTTTATAATGCAAGCTCATTGCAACTGGAAAAACTTGAAGAGAAACATAAGACTGATTGTTCCATCTCCATCAGCATCTCTCAGTGTTTCAGTCCACACTCTCCAGACCCTGCAGGCATATGGGATTTACTCGCTCTAAGTCTGCCCTGGTATTTCAGCCCAGGTGAAGCACCATGCCTGATAGGAACTCAGAGCCCAGGGCTTTCCCACAGCGAGACAAGAAGTGCTATTACAATATCAGAGACACACTTTCATCTCACGGTCTGGGTACCAGCTCTCTGTGCTGTGCTCTTCAAGAGGTCATCGTCCCATTGTAGCAAATTCCTTAAAAATAGCTTGCATGGGCTCAAAACTGACTCCCAGGGACTCACACACAAGCCAGGGGATGCAGCACCTCCCAGGTCAGGAGTCTGGCCCTGGCAGTAGCATGGATCACACATCTCCCCTCACTCCTGCTCCAAACATCTCCCCAGCCACAAGGACAGATTTCAGCTTCCTGCTGAAAATAATCTTTCTTGGCTGAGACACTGTTGTCTCTCATGTTCCAGTTCCCTTTCCAGCACTGAAATCTCCTCACTTTGGCTTCCACAGACATGCAAACACGCAGCCAAATGGCCACTGCAGTCTCAGGAATCACCGATTTCCAGCTTCCCTGAACTAGATGATGACCTTGTACAGGCAGACACTTTTAGGCAGAGAAGCAGCATCTCATTCCAGCTTAGGCAACACCCTGAGCATTGAGCCACAAAACCCAGCAGTTCAGTGTAAGCAACCTACTCTGTACCCGCCTGGAGCAACCATCAGCTACATCTGGATTCTCTTTTCACCAGCTTACATCCCAAAATCTTGGGTCAACAGCTGGAATCTTTGCAACATTGAGAGAAAGAAATGTGAATGTGGCTTTGGAAGGGGTAGACTGTTCAACTGGAATAATCCCCTACATCCAGGGGACTGTTCAAATGGAATAATCCCCTACATCCAGGGCTTTGATGCTACAAGGAGCAACCTTTCTTTCACTCCCCATGGAATTAATACAGAACCCCCCCCCAAAACCACCCTGTTTTGTTAAGCTGAGTACCACAGAGGTAAGTTGGCAGGAGTGTGATGAGCAAACCACCCCTGCTCCAGAGGTCTCCTCCTCAAAACCACCAACTGCTCTTCTCTTCCACACTCTGCATTTCCAGGTGCCCCACAGCCCCAGATGCATCAGGAGCTGCACGCACAGCTGTGGCTACCAGCTCTGTAACAGTATGGAGAACCTTCATGCCTTATTTATTTATAATGGAAAGCAGTTGTCTAATAAAATAAAATAAATAAAAATGAACAACAACAGCAAGAGAAGCGTTGTTGATGTCCTGGGAGCGTTCGGCACCCCTTGACTCGGCACTTGCAGCAGTGTTGGTTTAAGGCAGGCAGTGCTTGCCCTGCAGCCAGCTGATGCTGCAAAGGTGTGGGAAGGGAATCACCCTCACTTTCTGTTTAAAACAATCCCATGTGGATCAGCATCACAGTTAAGTGCACAACACATTAAATATATTTATAAATGCCCTATTCTCCTCTCAAACACAGAGAAACACTGATTTTCTCACAGCTCTTACAGCTCTTTTTACTTTTAAGAACAGCACAAGAGCTAATTCTTTGATTTTCAAGTACAATTTAGGTCGAGAAAGTGCTTCAGGCGCCCTTGCAGAAAGGAAAGAGAATATGCTGAACTATTCTGCTGCATTATTTATATAACACACATTTTTGTGCACTTGGGCTGCCAACACTGCCACGCGATCAAACCTCTCTTTTGTCAGCTCGGAAGTCTCTGTAAAACCACACAATTTCTAAGCTTCCAATTCAAATCCTGTTTTTCTTTTGACCTTTTTTTGCAAACCACAAATCCAAAAATGACTGATGTAAGTAACATGATATTAGTACTTGGCTTGACAAAGGCACAGCTGCCATGTATCAGCAGCATGTTCAGCAAAGTGCTGAGGACAATTTTCTTCTGCCTCCAAAAATATTAGTGGCCATATATTCATGTCCTGATTGACTGTGTGAGTCAGAATCACTTGATTCCTGCCTTAAGTGGTGCTTTCCGTGATCAGAGGAGGAGAAAATAAGCATCTTCTGGCCTTTTGTGCCACCTTTGATCTAAACTTTTCCAATTGCTTTTTGGAACACCAAGGAAAGCTACACAACTCTGCTGAGAGGGAACAAGAGAGTGCTGAGCAACCACTCTGCCAGAGAAGTGGTGTAGCAGAGAGCAGCAGCTGCTTAACAGCACACCCCCATGGTTCGTGACAGAAAGGAAAATTGCTGCATGCAATTAAAATGGATGAGGAAGAGTATGATGTCACAGGAAATAGTCCTTAATTTCAGAATTTGGCAAAATCAGTGACATTACTCAGCTCACAGCATTAAGATAATAAGGGCACAGCTTGTCAACTGTGTGGTTGCACGCTGAATTTGAAAGCTGGCATTTAGACACGTGCAGTTCCATCAGATCTGGCCTGGCTTCTCACTGGAATAACACTTCAGAAGGGTTATAACCTGCTGTTATAAACAGGGAGGGGCCACTTGAAGCACAAATTCAAGGATTTTCAGAGCTCGAGCTCCCCACAGGAAGGATTCAGCATCTTCCCTTTCCTACAGCAACTGAGACCTTCTGGAAGGCCCCTGAAAGCCCGGAGGGACTTTGCTCACACGTTAACAGCCTGCACCCTCACTCACACAGGGAGTGACTGCGTCCTTGGACTCCTCAGCCCTCCCCTCAGGTTTCTGGGATGGCTCCTGACAGCTTTTGCTCTCCAGTGACCACCAAGGGGCTGAGGTGGCTTCCTCAGCCAGGACCAGGGACAAAGCAGTTCATTTCTCAAGCAGGAATGCCAAAGGTTTGGCTCTCTTGGCTCACACCAAAGTCAGACTTTGCCATCCCAAGCCCTGCCTGACAGGGAGAGCAGTTTCCAACCACCCAAGCAGAGATCACCCAGCTTTTTACCAAGGCTCTCTGGCCAGAGTGGGAATGAAGTGTTCATTTCCAACACAGCGTGGGAATGAAGCAAAACCCGACAAATGTCCTTTTAGATTGACCTGGCTTCACCTGTGTGACCTTCCAGCTCCTTTCCCAGCCCCTCTGAGGCACTGTCCTTGGAGGGTGTTCCTGCACAACCACCACCAGACACGTTTGACAACAGCTGGTAAATGAGTCATCCTGCCTTGAGTATTGTACCCATCCCTCTGGCTACAAATCACAAATATTTACCTGTTCCCTGTTAGAAATTAAGGGCACCAGATGGCACAGTTTGCCTCTGACAGCTCTGGGTTTTTTCCTTCAAGCACTTTGTTTCCAGCTGAGTTTGGACAAGGGCAGTGGAGCAGAACTCCGGGATTCTGAAGCTCAATTAAAGCGAAGGGAGGAGCCCTCTGTGGCCCTGGGCTGCTCAGCTGCAGCCAGGGCAGAGAACCATCCATGTCCAGGACTTGCTCCCTCCAGAGGATTGAGTTCCCTGACTTTAAACGCATTATCTGGATGGAACTCGGCTCAGATCAGTCACACAGTCTGCATCGGCTTCTGAACACCCATTTTGGCTTCATCCACAGTTTTAAATACGAGATTGTCAGCTCCTGTCAAAACACCAGAGCAAATGACAGCCCATCCCTGCCTATGCATTTTCCTGCTGCCAGGAATAGCAATCCCTGCCCCTCTGGAACGCAAACCCTTCTTGCCAAGCCAGCCTGGCAGCTCCAACAAGAGCAAAAGCTGAAGGATTTCCACAACTGCTTCACTCCCCTGCATCCTACATCCACCGCTGCTATGTCAGCATTCAAAGAAATAATTGCGTATATATACGTGTGTGTTTGCATGTAACTCTTTAGCGCTCTTGAGAGGATAAAAATGTGAAAACTGAAGCACTCCAGGTGCAAAAATGACACAAAACATTAAAAAGCGGGATGTATTTTCATTTTCAGCGCTGGCCACCGCGCAGGTCTGGGGCGCACAGACCCCACAGGCACCCCTGACCTCCCTCACGGCCCCGCGGTGCCCCCAGGACACCCCGCATCCCCCTCTCCTGGCACCCCCCATTAGTGCTGCAGACCCCTCCGCACCCCACAGACCCCCAGCACGGACACCACACGCTCAAGCTCCATCCCACAGCCCCAAAAGAGCCCCTTTATCCCCCTAAATCGCGCCCTCGCTCCCTCCGCCCCGCCCCGGAACGCAGCGCGCGGCCGCCGTTTCCGCGGGGACGCCGGACGGGAGAGCACCGCGGCGGCCAACATGGCGGCGCACACGCTGCGGGGCCTGTGTCGGCCGCGGGCGGGGCTGGCGCTGCTGTGTGCCCGGTTCTCGCAGCGGCCCGCCGCCGGCACCGAGTACCGGAGCTCCCACAGCCTGGACAAGCTGTACCCTCCGCAGCAGGACGGAACCGCCGCCCGCACGACGGTCAGAGGGGCGGGGGGAAAGAGGAAGAGGGCGAGGGACGACGTCTGGGCGGGGTTTAGTTTCGATTGACAGCTGCCGGCGTGGTTTATTTCATCGGATAGGCGGGGTCTTGAAAGGGGCGGTGCCTGTTTGGTGGGCGTGGTTACATTGGGGGCGGGGCTTTTAGGGCTGCCTTGGCCGTGGTGGAAGCGTGGGGGGGCGGAGTGGGTGGGGCCGCCGGCGGTGTCCCCGGGGCCCGGTCAGCCGAGGGGCCGCAGGGACCCCGGGATGCCCCCAGACCCCCGGGCCTCCCGACACCGCCCCCGTTGTCTCTTCCAGGAGGAGCCGCAGCCGCCCGCCCTCGACATCCCCATGGGTGAGGCCCCCCCGCCCCGCACACCCGTGCCGGGAGCCGGGCACCCCCCCGGGCACCGAGTCCGTGCTCCGAGCTCGGCCCCGTCCCGGCTCGGCCCCGTCCCGGCTCAGCCCCTGCCCCTCTCTTGCAGCTCGCCTGACCGTGTCCTACAGCCGGAGCAGCGGCCCCGGCGGGCAGAACGTTAATAAAGGTGAGGAACAGCTTCTCTCTTAGAAAAATCACCATTTTCGGTTGTTTTTCTGTACCATGTGGCAAAATATTGAACACAGCTTCTGAGTCTTCAGAGTGCTGGAGACCAGAGATAACACATTGGATGCTCCTAGGAACACTTACAGGGATCATTCCTGCTACAGATGCCACAAGGGACACCATCTCTATCCATAGATCAAATATAACAGCCAACTGGATTCTGAAAGTTCACTCTGCAATAAATTCTCAGCTTAATTCAAATAAACATAAAATACTGCCTGTTCTACCATTAAAAATGAGGTAGGCAGCGGCTGGCAATAAATTCTGTGGTATCTAGAAAGGCAAATACCACGACAGGTACAAGTTTGTCTTGTAGAGTGATGTATAAAAACACAGCAAGAAAAGAATTGTGACCTTTCAGGAAATTCATCATGGAATCATCCCATGTTGAAAGCCAGCAGAGATCAGGCTGAATTACCTCACAGATCTGAGGAAGGCAGGCTGTGACATGGAAACAAAGACCCTGTTTTTCCTCCCAGTGAATTCCAAGGCAGAGGTTCGGTTCCACCTGGCATCGGCCGACTGGATTCCCGAAGCTGTGAGACAAAAAATGGCTCTGATGGTACCAACCCTCCCCTTCCATGGTTTCACTGTCTCAGTGTCAGAACGTGGCAGTTCCAGCGAGGTTTCAGTGCTCACGTTGTGTTTTCCCATCCCTCAGCACAGGAATAAGATAAACCGGGCTGGTGAGCTGATTGTGACCTCGGAGGAGAGTCGCTACCAGATGAGGAATCTGGCGATTTGTCTGGAGAAAATCCGGGCCATGGTCACGGAGGCCATCGAGAAACCCAGGGTGGTGTCTAAGGAGACAGCACAGAAACTCATAGAGAGGTATCTTTAAATGAGGTATCATTAAAATGCTCTTTATTTGGGTTTGGGCTATCACATTGCACAATTTAGTTTGTAGGATTTTTCAACCATTTTAAAGGTCATACTCCTTTAAATCTCCTTTTTTAAGGAGTATCACTGATCCATTAGATTTTAACTGCTTAGATTTTAACAGTCCCAGAACAGGGACTGTTTTTTTTTTTCTATCTGTTTTTTTTTTCTATCTGAGGATGTTTGTTGGCTCATCAGATCTCAAAAGTTGAATATTTAAATGCTTTCTTTGTACACGGAGGGATCTTTTGGTTTTGTTTTAGGGTGGAAAAAATGAACCGTGAACGGCTACGACAGAAAAAAATACACTCAACTATAAAACAGAGCAGGAAGGCAGATTTCGACTGAGAACAGCAGAGATCCAAGCCCTTGGCATTCCATCTTCCTAAAGAAGTGGTGTTGGCAGCTGTTAATGATGCTGAACTCATGAGCTGGATTGAATAAAAATGGCCTGAAAGTGTAAATAAACATATTTAACATCTTCTTTTGTAGCCAGTGACACACTGTGATGGCTTGTGAATAATTTTTCAGAATAACTATTGTTCACATTTGAGAGGACCTAAAACTTCTGATTTTTGTCAGCCACTCCTGTTTTTAAACATTCTTCGTGTTCTTCAAGCAGCCTTTGCTCCATCAGAGCACCCTCTTCTGCTGAGCACAAAGCTACTCTAGATTTTTGGGGAAAGAAAGGGAAGAGAAAAAGTAGTCTCAACAACACATCTACATAGAAAGTAGAATCTTAAAGCATTAAGTTTGGAAAAGACCTCAAGGATCATTAAGTCTATCCCTTAGAGTATCCCCTGTTTCTTTCCTTCTATTTCCTTCCTTTCATCTTTATTCCTTTTGTTGATTTTTGTCTAACCAAAGTACATAATTTAGTTAAGCTAAAGCCACATCAGGAATTTGGCAGAAATCTCAACAGTAGGAGACAGAACCCACCTGTGAGTGCAGGAAGCTTCTGGCCTTTGAAGTGGGACACCAGAATCCTTTGGATGAATCCTCCAGGCGCCTTAGTGGACCCTGTTTAAGGAGAATGAAGCTCTGTGGTGTGATGTGTTCACCACTGCCAAGTGCAATTACTGTGCGGCTCAAAGAAATCAAAATTATCCCTTTTTTGATGTTTTGCTGGGTCCCAGTGGCCTAATGGATAAGGCACTGGCCTTCTAAGTCAGGGATTGTGGGTTCGAGTCCCACCTGGGGTGGGGAGCAGTGAATCTATTTTGGGAAAACCCCAAATAAGAGAGGGAAGTCATCCCTAAGGTTAATGTTGGGCACATGGAGGTATCACGGCTCTGCTGCATTGCCTTTGGAAGTGGAGCTTTGAGCTCCCCCTGACAGAATATTTCCATCTGCAAACAGCATTCAAAGTGCAGATCCTCCCCAAAATGCAATGGTGGGGGGGATGCAGGAGCACTCCCAATGCATTCTGACATGCCAGGAAGCCCTGCCCTGGTCTCTGCATTCTGACATGCCAGGAAGCCCTGCCCTGGTCTCTGCACCCCTGCTCAGCACCAGGAGCATTTCACACTTCACCTCCTCTCACATTTTCCCCCACCGCAAGCTTTTCTGCAAGGGATCACTGAATCATTCAGGGTGGAAAGAACCTCTAAGATTTATCCAGTCCAACCCAGTACTGCCAGTTTCACCATCAAACCATGTCCCCAAATACCACATCCACACCCGGTTTGAGCACTTCCAGGGATGGTGAATCCCCTTCTTCCCTGAGCGTGGGAGGGGGTCCCTGCCAGCGCCCCTCTCACAGGTGCAGGTGTCTGAAGCTCCGTGCTGTGCCCTCCCTTTACAAACACGGGGATGTCGCTGACTCCGATGTTTTTGTGACACTGAACGTCCTCCCACCATCACCATCCAGGACAGAACCAGCCTCAACCCAGCCTCCCCATCCCCAGGAGACCTTGCAGCCACGATCACCCGCTGCTTGGGGCTCTTTTCCCACCGATTTCAAGAACTTTGGTTCAAGCACAGGCATGAAGCCCTGAACGAGCAGGTGGCACCGGGGCGAGGAGGAGGCGGGAATTTCAGGGATTAAAAGCAGAGTGCGAGGCTGCGGCTGGTTTAAGACCACGAAAAACGTCTGACCGACCCCAAGAGGGGCAAGATGGAGAGCAGGGAACCCCCGCCCGGGCTGCGGGGAGAGAGCATCACGCGCCCCCCGCGGAAGAACCGAGGGATGCGGAGTTTCCGCGGGAGAGCCCCGGCCCCGCCGCAGCGAAAAGAGTCACCCCAGATGGGACTCGAACCCACAATCCCTGGCTTAGGAGGCCAGTGCCTTATCCATTAGGCCACTGGGGCCGTGCAATACAGGGCTCCGGGTGCCGTCACTTAACTCTCTGCTGGCCAGGCGGGCGTGCGGCTGCTGTGGGTGGGGACGGGGGGTTCCGTTCGGGATTTCCGGGATCACCCCGGTCCAAACAGTCCCCACAGCGAGGCCCCGCTCCCCGCCCCCCCCATCTCCCGCAGCTCCCGGCGCGGCTCAGAAACGCCACCGCGAGGTGGGGATGTGGCGGGATGAGATCCCCGCGCGGCGCCCTCGGCCCCCGGGAGCTGGCGGGGCCGGTTTGGGGCCCCGAACCCGCCCGGACCCCGCGGAGGCGGCGCGGGGAGCGGAGTGCAACGCAGCTGCTGTGGCCGAGTGGACAAAGCGGTGGTTTTGTAAGGAGGGGTCCCCGAAAACATGGTGGGTTCGAGTCCCGGTTGAGTTAATAGAGATTTAAACGCCTATTACTCCTGCTGGATCCCACGGCGCCCTGCACTCACAAGGGTGGGCACTGGGTTGATATTTCCCACCGAAACACCCACCGAAGTGATAATCCTCCCCCGAGCCCCCCATTAACTCTCCTACCAGTACGAGAAAACAGCCTTTCTCGTCTCAGCCCTTCCATCTTCACAAGAACCGACCGTAGGTGGCGTCAAACCCCACTGGCAGCCTGTTCCAAGCCGCAGTTCATCCTCCCCCGACAGGTATAAATTCCCCCCTATTCCCGGAGAAAATTTCACTTTAAATCACCTCAATCTGGCTCTTCTACAGGCACATTTTCTGGCGCTTTAGCCAGCTCAATCCCCACGCCGGCGAGCCGCGCAAAATCCCCCACCGTGAAATTGAATTATGTATCGAGTACAGCCGGTGGCTCTAAAACCACCACAAAGGGACTCAAACCCTCAATCTTCGGATCCGAAGTCAGACGCCTTATCCATCAGGCCACGTGCTCACCGACCGAAGGGGGTCTCTAGTAGTGTCACGCGCTGGGGGCTCCCCGGGTGTCCCCCGGCACCCCCTGGGCATCCCCCACATTCACCCAGGGCATCCCCCACTCTCCACCGCTCCTGGAAGCGCGGCTGGCTCTACCGACCCACCCCTGGTGATAGAGGCCCCTCTCCTCTGCGACCCCGTGTGCCAACAGGTCACTGTCACTGTAGATGTGACGGTCACAGCGTCTGTGCCACCAGTGACAGGCACCACTAGAGCAGAACGCTGTAACAATACTGGAAAAAACACCACGGGCCTCATTAACCCCCTGTTTGTCCTCCTCCTGCTGCAGCCACTCTCCCCAAAACCTGTGTTTCTCATCTAATCCCGAAAAAGTTTCCTGAAGCCCACCCCAGGAAGGTATTTTAATTGGTGATCAGTGCCCAGGGCTTGGGTAGGTTCGTTGCTTTCCAGGCAGCAGAGCCTCCCAAACCTAAGAGAGAAAAACAACTTAAAAAGAAACTTCACTTTGTGTTTTACTGGTGTGGCATCACCCTGACCACAGCTGCCTTTAATATGCATTAACTCCACAGGAAAAGACCCTCCAGGGAGATTTTTAATGCCACAAATCTGAGAGGGCATTATCCCAAAGGCATTATTACCAAAGGGGAGGACTTTGGTCCCAGGGCAGCACAGCCGAGCGCTGTGACCCCCCTGCCCAGCCCCTCATGCAGACGTGGTTTCTGGTGGAGTAAAGATTCCCAACATCCCAGCTTGTTCTGCTCCAGGAAGAGGCTCCCCACACAAGGTGGACGTGAACCAGCATCAATGGGATTTTTGCTGGGGCTCGGGTGCAGCTGATTATACAGGAAGGAGAGAAAAATGTAGCTGAAATTCCCTAAAAACAAGGGAAAATGCAGCTGAAATTCAAGAAAAACCCAGCTCTGCCCAGACAAAGGTAATTAAACAACTGCAACTGCTCTGCTTTGGTGCCCTCCGGGACACCTTGAAGGATGTCCATGACCTGGCCAGTGCCATCCTTTCGCTAATCCCTACAAAAATCAGCCTTTCATTAACACCTCTTCTCTCACCCTCGGGTCCTGGTTGTTATCCCCTTGATCACAGCCTCACCTGAGCTCTGGGACCACACAACTTATCACACAAAGCATCCACCTTTGCACCCACGCCTGGTGCAGTTTGTAGCAGCTCCTCGTTGTTTCCCTTTTCTGTGAAATCTAAACAGGGGCCACAGGCCGGGAACAGAGTCACAGCATCCCATCAACAGCGGCTCCTGGCCCACGGAGAGAGCCCGGAGCTGCCACGGGGACTTCGCTGGCCCAAAACACATAATGGACCACCCCGACCTCGCTCTTTGGTCTTTCTCCACATCAGGTTCCGTGTCCCGGGCCGTGCTCGGGCAGGGCGTTGGGGAACATGTTCCCACCAAGCGGCAACAGCCAGCGGCCGCAGAGGGAGGAGGAGGAGGAGACGCGGCGGCGCTGAAACGGGGAGAAAGAGCAAGGAAACGGGGCTAGCAGGGGCAAAACGGAGAGCTCACCCCAGGTGGGACTCGAACCCACAATCCCTGGCTTAGGAGGCCAGTGCCTTATCCATTAGGCCACTGGGGCTGCGCAGGGCGCGCGCCCCGGCCCGCGGGAACGGCCCCGACCCCGCGCTGAGGGGGCGGCCCAGGGACCCTCGGGCCGGGCCGGGGGCACCGCGGGGCTGGGCCGGGGCCGCTCCGGCAGCGCCGCACCCAGCCCGAGCTCGCGTGTTCCCTCCGCCCCTCGAGGGGCAAAGATGCGAGCGGAGAAACGGGAAAAGGATGATTTAAAAGAGGAGGGCGGGAGGGGGGGAAAAAGGCCGACCACGAAGGGACTCGAACCCTCAATCTTCTGATCCGAAGTCAGACGCCTTATCCATTAGGCCACGCGGTCGCTGCGACAGAAGCCCCCAGTGATGCTGCCAAGCGTCGGCAGCGCCCCCGTGCCCCTCCCGGGCACCGCCGGAGCCCCGGGCAGAGACCGTGGGGGACGCGGCACCGGGGAAATACACACCGGGGACACGGCACCGGGCAAATACACACCGGGCAAATACACACCGGGGACACGGCACCGGGCAAATACACACCGGGGACACACCGGGCAAATACACACCGGGGACACGGCACCGGGCAAATACACACCGGGCAAATACACACCGGGGGACACGGCACCGGGCAAATACACACCGGGCAAATACACACCGGGCAAATACACACCGGGGACACGGCACCGGGCAAATACACACCGGGCAAATACACACCGCGCCGGACACGGCACCGGGCAAATACACACCGGGCAAATACACACCGGGGACACGGCACCGGGGAAATACACACCGGGGGACACGGGACCGGCGAGACACCGGGGGACACCGAGGGGGACAGGGGACCGGGGAAATACACACCGGGGAACACACCGCGGGACACGTGACCGGGGAAATACACACCGGGGGACACCGTGGGGGACAGGGGACCGGGGACACACCGGGGAACACCGCGGGGGACACCGGCATGCGAGGGGGACAGGGAACATGGCAGGGGACACGGCTGGGAGGGACCATCCGCTGCCATGGGGAATTCTGCTGCCAGAGGGGGAATCAAGTGTGGGAATTACTGATTGCAATTGCTGCCCTGGAGCCATTTACAGGATCACAGAATCATGGAATATCCTGGGTTGGAAGAGACCCACAAGGATCACTGGGATGACAGCAGAAAAAAAAAAAAAAAAGGCAGAGATGGAGAGGAGGGCAGCAGAGGAATACACAGATACATTAAAAAACCCCAGAAGTCTCTGAGCCCTTCATCTTAACTGTGAGGACTCAGAAAAGAACAAAAGGAGCATGGGAGATCAGCAAGGAGGCAGAAGCAGAAAATCCATGGAGAGCTCAGTGGGAAATGACACAGTGTGGTCTACTGGAAAGCAGGACAGGGCTCCAAGGAGCGCAGCCTCCCCCACAGCCCTCAGTCACACAACCACTCATCCCTGGTCCTTTCCTGGGGTTGCAGCAAACCCTCAGCCCTGTAAATGAGACTAAATTTGCTACTGAGTAGCTCTGGCTCTTTGCCTTTTCTTTGTGGGGATCGTCCCTTTCTTTTCCTCTCCCTCAAATTGTTGGATTCTTTTTTTTAATGACCTTATTTTCCCTTGACCACAACTAAAGGCTACTCCCAAGAGCCAGCTGAGTGCATCAAACCATTAGCAAATTCTTCCCCCTAGCAGATAAAATGTGTTTACAAAAATCCATCCCTCATTAATAAATATCAAATCAAGTTCCACATAACAAATGACGTGTCCTGGACCGGCTCATAAGACTCACGGCACCACTCTCCTCCTAAATTGGAAGCAGGAGATGATGCAGGGAGTTTTTGTAGCCATCCTCACCTTTTCTCTTGGGACAGGTAAGTGCAAGGGGGATTGAAAACCTTCGAGGAGTTCTGTTCTCATCTGTGTGAGAAGGGATTTTTGTGTGTTAATGATGTTTTTCACATCCACAGCTCCACACCCTTTCTTTTTTGATGCATCCTCACAGGTTGCCTGATGTTTTTGTGTTTCAAGTGGGATTTTCTTTCCAGCAGGGGCTGCCCCAAAGTACCTCTGCACCTACTATGACATTGTTGACTACCTGAACATCTCCTCTCATGACAAGCTGCACACATACATCCTGCCCAAGATAAACCTGAAGGAGCCTGTGGAAGTGAAGGTGGATTTCTTTCTGGTGTCAATTCTCTCTGTGGTAAGGACCCAAAATGAGTTTTTACAACAGGAAACTGGGCTATTACTAGACCAGGGTTTGAGTCTTCTGACAGCAAGTCCACAGGGGTGAGAATCAGCCCCTTCCACTTCAGCTTTCTGCTGTTGGAAAGCACTTTTGGAAGATGTGGAGTATTTTCTCCCACTCCTTCCAGAAGTCACATCCAGACAAGCAGCCTGCTTAGCAGGAGGCTGCAAACACCCTGCAGTGCCTGAACTGGGCAGTGCATTTGCAGTACACTGCCATGGAAATGTTAACAATTATCTATTATTTTTCCTAACCATTGCACTTTGTGCTCCCACCCTTCAGCCGTAGGACCAAGAGCCATGAGCTCTCTTCCCAAGCCCCATTACTGCAGTCTGTGCTCAGGGAAGAGCTTCTGCATTGGATACATCTAAGAAAATCAGCTAAACATCTTTGTTTCTCCAGGTGGAAAAGCTGCAGACAGTCAGTTTTTACTTCGTCCTGAACCTGGTAGGTCTCTCAAGAGCATTTCTCTCCTGATGCCCAACACAAAGTCTGGTGCCCAGCCCAGAGCTCATCTCTCTCCTGCAACTTCTTCCCTCAGGAATGGCAGAACCCTTTTGCAACCTGGGACCCCTGGGATTTCTGTAACATCTCTGAAATTGTTCTGCCCATGGATACGTATTGGTCGCCCCCCATCTTCATCTTGGAGCGGTACGTCCCCCTCTCATTTTTATCCACTGGCTTCACAGAAATACAGAGGATGCAAACTGTTGGTTGTATTATAGGAAATGGGATAAACTCAGAGGGCTAAAAGTTGTTCCCTTGAGCTCTCTGTAACCGAGAGCCTCCTAATTTAGATTAATGGTGATGACCACAGTTTATACAAAGCACTTAGTGGCTCTGTAATACTGTAACAGCCCCTGAAATTTCCCATCTGGGCTGCAGCTAAAACTGAGGGAGCAGCAGAAACCAGCACTGCTGTGGAATAAAGTGACCTTTAGTAGTATGTGGAGAGATACAGGGCAGAGCACTGAGGGTCTGACAGAGGGATGGGCACCTCCACCAGCTCTCCAGAGGGAGAGAGGAGTGGGAGGCAGGGCTAGGAATGGGCCCCTGCCCTGGTGAGGGCACAAAGCAGAGGACAGAGAGGCAGGAGGTGCTCAGGAGGGGCAGAGCTACAGCAGACCTTGATCCCAAAGGGCTCAGGAACCCTTCTCCCAGACATGGTTTCCTCTCTTGCTGCTGCATCTCCCACGGCTGGGTGATGGCTCAGAGCCCCCCAACAGGGTGTTCCCATCCTGGTTTTATGGGGCTGAGGCACAGGCAGCATCTCAGGCTCAGTTACTCTCCCTGTCTGCTCCCTGCAGAGTGAACGGGCAGGACCCAGAGCTGAATTACGTGGTGCTCATGCACAACGGCACCTTCAACTCCACCCGGCCCTACCAAGTCACCCTCACGTGCAGTCTGGTGATCTTCAAGTTCCCCTTCGACACCCAGATGTGCAACCTGAGCATAGCTTCATTCCTCTACCCAGGTACAGCTGCAGGCTGAGCTTGACCACCTCTGGGCTGAATTTGGAGGAGGAGGACTGGGTGAAATGGGCCCTGGTAACTCCTGGGCTCCTGAGCAGCCCCTAATGCTATGAGACCAGGGAAAATGAGTTAAAATGCTGCCATTCTGTCCTTGCACATTTCCCAGCAACATCTCTGGAACAATCCAGATGTTCTGTGGCAAGTCCCTCCCAGGACTGGTTTCTACAAACCAAGAGACCTGAGACAAGGAGGCTTCCTGCAAAACTGCCACTTGTTCACATAGAATTTTGCAGGACTGATCTTTAAACACACCTGAAAGCTACAGAAATGGGAGGAAATTAATAATAGAATTCTAAGATTGGAAAAGATTTCCAAGGGAATCAAATGCAACCATTAAAAGGACAGTTTCAGGGATTCAAACTGCAGTTAGAGTTCATCCCACAGGGAGGGCTGAAATCTAAGCAGAGGTGCCACAAAATCTCCCCGGTTCCATCCACAAAGGACAACTGCCCTAATTCAACAGATGTTTCCCCTCTGATCCACATTCCCAGAGGTCCAGTGAAGCCTCTTCACAGAGACCTTTTTAATTTCTCCCTCATGGGCTGAGAAACTTGAGCAGTGCATGAAACCTTCCCCCTTCCTGTCTGCATACACCCTCAGCTGGGTGGGAAATGGAGAGGAATAACTGACCTCTAACAAATTCCTGAATTCTTCAACTTCCCTCCCCCTGTGCCTCCTGCCCAAGC
Organism: Ammospiza caudacuta; assembly: GCF_027887145.1. Classification (NCBI taxonomy): domain Eukaryota; kingdom Metazoa; phylum Chordata; class Aves; order Passeriformes; family Passerellidae; genus Ammospiza; species Ammospiza caudacuta. The sequence goes on from NC_080611.1 coordinate 3,085,504, forward strand.
AGTAACAGACTTTGTCATGAAGACGAGACGGACACCAGCTGAGATTGTAAGAGACAGCAAGAGCTTAATCCTAACTGATGGAGAATGGAAGTTTACCAACGTGAGCATCATGGAATTCACGGAAATGATGGATGACAAAGAATTTTCTGTGGTCACCTATGTGGTATGGCAGCACTTCCATATTATATTGCACTGATTTGGCACCAAAAAACCCCCAGTATAAAACAGGACAATTTTTTACATTAGGGGACCAGCATTTGTCAACACATTGAGTCATCTCCTGTTCATCAAATTTTGCTCATCTTCCTCAACAGATTTCCATGGATAGACGACCCACTCTCTACATTCTGAACTTGATCCTCCCAACGTGTGCCCTGTACTTGCTGGACATGGCTGTGCTGTTTGGTCCCAGCTCTCTCGAGGAGAAAATCAACTTCCAGATTGCCATCATCCTTGGCAGCTCCATGCTGGCTGTGATTCTCAACAACAGCCTCCCAACTTCCTCCAACAAACCACCCATCATAGGTACCCACCTTTATCAAATAAACCCCGATTTTCACCCAGGTACCAGCCCTAAGGGGGGGTTTTGGGTGTTGATAGACACATTCATGAACACTGAAGTCATGAACAGCTAAGCTTGTTTAGCTTGCTGGAGTTAGGCTTTCCCTGTTCCCCACCAGGCAATGGAATGTAAGAAAATGCCAATTCTCCAGAGCTTTCTCTGTTTTCCTGTTGCTCTGCAGTGGTGTTTTTCCTGGGCACCTTCCTGCTCATGATCATGGCTGTGTTGGACACCTTCTTCCTGTTGTACCAGCAGCGCAAATCCGGGCGCTTGGACAAGGTCCTCAGGAGCTTCCAGCAAGGTAAAACAGCCCAGAACACCTTCAACAGAGGAGGTTTGGGGCATTTTCCTGCATGTTGGGTGGAGCCAGGGTGGGTTTCCTCGGGGACAAACTGCCCCAGGCACTGTGAGCCATGGTGGCCCCACAGGGCTGACCCTGCCCCTTGCTCCTGCAGACCCACACGAGCTGCCCAAGGCACCCCCAGACAATCTGGCCAAGGGGGGTCCCCAGCTGCTGCTCCCTCCCAAGATGGCCCAAGGGCAGCCCACCAAGCGCCTCTGGCAGCTGCAGGAGCTGGATCAGTTTCTTCCAGTTCTGGAGAAGGTGCTTCTCTTCAGCCACCTCTTCCTGTCCCTGTTCTTTTTTGCTGTGATTTTTGTAAAATGGAGCAGCTGAAGATCAGCTCTGCCCAGTGCCAGATCAGTTGTTCTCTACTGTGTTGCTTCTGACTCCCTGCTGTCATTTGTTCCTGGTCAATTCATAGAGCTGCAGTTCAGTTGCCTGAATAAAATAAAATTAAATTAAAATCCAAAGCCACAGGACCCAAGATCTGCATGTGTAGTGCTTTGTACTCTGGTTCAGTAGAACGGCAGGTGTTCTTGAAGTATTCTGTGAGCTACTAAGGTATTTGAATAAAATAGTTGTAAAATCTGGGGATTAACACCTTCATTCTACCTATCTGTAATTCTGACCTCAAACATGACCAAAAAAGAAAAGGAGCTGATTGTCTTCTCTTAGATGAGAGAAGGCAATCAGCCATCTTGAGTAAACACCTTCCATCTTGAGGGGAGGTGTTTAAGAATTCCACCTCACATTATTAAATAAAACAGTGCAAGTCTTTACTATTGTTTCGGTGAGTTGCAGTGAGATCAGCACCATTCAGAAATCCAGGGCAAAGAGAAAAGGAGCACCATGATTGTTTTAAAAAAAATTTTAAAATAATTTTTTATGTGCATCTCAACACACCAATACTTCTTTACCTCCTCTTGGAAGTGGCTTTTTCCTAAACAATCACAATTAGCCCAGAAAACAGCCCCAGACCTGTGGCTGTAGAAGCCCTGAGACACTCCAGACACCTACAAATCACTGCCAAACACACTCCAGCATCTCAAAGGGCTACACACATTCAACTTCTGAGCAAGCGTCTGCCTGCAAGGGCAGGAGAACTCCATCCCCTGCCCCTCGTGGCAACAGAGAGGGATTGGAGGTTCATTTGCATTTCACAGGGTTCAGTTTGATCAGCAGGACAGGGAGCTTGGTCCTGCTACCAAAACAAGCTCATGGGTAGAAAACACAAAATCCAGAAAAAGTGGAATGTTTGCAAGTTACTGTATTGTTCCACGTCTGTATTACTCAGAATTTATGTCTAAGATCTAAGCCACAGACAGAGAAAGCTCTTTATTTATAAGGTCATGGAGTCTGACAGTCATTAAACTGTTCCCTGAACTGCTCCCAGTTTACAGATCAGCAATTGGCTTGTGGGGCCAGTATGGATATTTCTGCTTGTTCAGTTTGGTTTCAGGGAAGGCTTCACTCAAGTCTTCAAAGGTCATCTGTTCAAAGGGAATCATGTTCTGGAGCTTCTGGAGCTGTGGAAGCAGGGACAGACAATAATCACAAGTCAGAGGTCAGCAAGAAGGAGCAAGGCACAGCCAGGAGAGCGGGGTGTGCTCCAGACCATGCTCCCCAAGCAGGGGCAGCCTCACCTCCTGCTCGTACTGCGCGATGCGCGCCTTGGAAGCCTCGATGTACTCAGCAGTGCTCTTGGCCTGGGGAGAGCAGAGAATGTGGGCACAGTGGTTATGACAAACACACTGCCCCAGAGTGAACCTGCACACACCCCCAGGCTTTCAGCTGGCATTAAAATCCATCACTGTTACACTGGGAAACTGATGCAACCTCCAGCAGACCCCAGCCAGCCAAAGCCTGCCCCGGGCAGGGATCCCCTTACTCGGAAAGCCAGGCACGTGTGTGCAGGGGCACATCCACAACATCCCCTCCCTCTCACCCCTTCCCATCCCCACAGAAGGCAGGGACAGCCCCAGCAGGGAGTGGTTCACTTACAGCTTCCTTCTCCTGGGCATCAATCTTGGCAGTTTGTGTATCCACTGGCTCTGGAACCTTCAGTGCACTGAACTGTAAATTGCAAGACAAGTATTTTTAAGGTTTGTTTGACTGAAACAATCCTTCACATCGAGGTCACCTTCCCTAGCAGCAGGGCAGCATTCTCTCCTGTCTTCCTAGGATTTGCTCACAACCATGTACATTAATGAGCCAAAAGTGATCAGTGCAGCTGTCCCCTGTCCCTCCCAAGCAGCACTTGCTCACCCAGGAGCTTCCAGACATCTCCTCTGTCCTGCCCACCACCCCCAGGACACACACACACCACCCGTTCCCCACAGCACTGGAAGGCAGCTGGAAGGTCCCACACCACAGACTGACCCCATGACAGAGTTACTGCCCCACACAAAGCTCCCAGCCCCATCTGAGCTCAGTGGGTGCCTCCAGTCCTGGGAGGCAAATTTCCATACTGACACAACCAAGCTCCTCTGCTGATCCCAGTGTTTTCTTCTCAGTGCCCCAATTAAACTCCAAAGAGCAATACCCAGCTGGCAAGGAGACTGACCTTCTTCTGGAACTCATCCACCATTCCAGCCTTGGCAACATGAGCTTTGTAGAAAGCCCAGTCGATGGCCGGGGGCTTCTCTGGCAGCGCAGCCAACCTGAAAGGATGGAGCACAGCAGACATGAGCAGCAGCCTGAGCACCAGCACAGCCTGCTCTGCTCAGTTTAGCTGCTCTCCAGTTTGAAACAAGCCATTTCTGCAAATCCCTGTGCCCCTGGAACAGGCTCCTCAGGACAGACAAGCAGAGCTGAGCTTCACTCAGGCCCTCTGGGCACAGCCCTTAAGGAAGGACGAGGCTGTTCCACAACACTGAGCCAGAGGCAACCAGCAGGACTCCCTGCAGCTGCCAGCACTTGCATCAGGCACAGGATGCTAAAGGATTTGAGAACCAAGATGAATTTGTAGAGCATTTAACAGTGACAAAGCTCATGCCAAAGCAAGGTGCGCTCGCAGAGCTGCAGCTACGGGTTTACTCTGGGGAAGATTAACTAAAGGTGATTTGCCAAAAAAAGCCACCAGCTGCCTCAAGGTGACCCGCTTTAATACCTGCGAGGCCACTCCTGCGGGACCGCAGAGGGACAGACAGACAGACAGACAGACAGCGGCACTCGCAGCGGGCTGTGAGCGGGCACTCACCGGGCCGTCAGCGCATCGTTGCGGGTCTTCAGCGCGTTGAACATGGCTCGCTGGCTCGGCGGCACCCGCTCGGCGAACGCCGCCCAGTCCACGGCCTTCAGGGCAGCCCTGCGTCCCGCCATGGCTCCGCCTGGCCCGGACACACCGGTGGGTCACGGCGGGCGGGGACCGCGGAGCGCGGCTCGAGCCGGGAACGCGGCATGAGGGGCGGGATGGGGCGGGACACGGGGCCGGGGACACGGAACGGGGACACTGGGGATCGGGGCACGGAAAGGGTGCGGGCACGGGGATCGGGGCACGGAGGGAAGGCGGGCACCGGGGATCTGGGCACGGGGATCGGGGCACGGAGGGAAGGCGGGCACCGGGGATCGGGACACGGGGATCCGGACACAGGGGTCGCTCCTGAGCCCCGCCGCGACCTCACGCTGGCCCCCGTCCGCTCCCACCGGCCTCCCAACACCGAGCACGTCCCCAGCCTGTGCAGTCCCCCACCCTCGGGACTCGAGATCCCCCGCCCGGCTCCCCCTTCCCGCTCCCGCGCCCCGGGCCCGCTCTCACCTTCACTGACCGACACCGCCGTCCCCGCCGCGGGAAGTACCGCCCCCTCGGCTCCCGCCGCCCAATCAGAACGCGGACTGACCGGACGTCATCATCCCCGGAAGCGGCGCGGGCCGGAAGCGGCGATGGCGGCTATGGCGGCGGGCGGGCGCTGAGGCTCCGCCATGGCCGAGGGGCCGCCGAGGGGCCGCACGCCCAGCCCGGGCCCCGGGGGGGCGCCGGGGCCGCCCAGTCCCCGCGCGGCCGGAGCGGCGGCGGGGGCCGCCGGGGCGCTGTCCCCGCCCGCCGCCGCCTCCAAGTGGGTGCGGCTGAACGTGGGCGGCACGTACTTCGTGAGCACCCGGCAGACGCTGTGCCGGGAGCCCAAGTCCTTCCTGTGCCGTCTGTGCTGCCAGGACGGGCCCGAGCTCGGCTCCGACAAGGTGAGGCCGCGGCGGGGCCGGGCCCCATCCCGGGACAGCCCCTCCCCGTGTCGCCGCCGGTGCCACCGGCGTGCCCAGAGCTGGCCCCGAGCCTCCCGTACGGCCCCGGGCTGTGCCTGGGCCGGTGTGCCGCGGTTTGGGGCTCGTCACTGTGACACATCACCGGCTTGTCCCTCGTGCCCCACGGGCAGGGAGAGGAACGGGGCACCCAGAGGATGCCGCAGCTCCGATCCCTGCACCGCCCTGGGCTGCGCTCACGGAGCCGCCCGCACTCCCCCGGTGCTTACAGCGGGGAGGGAAGGAAGGAAACTCCTCGAAACAGGAATCTTACAATTTCTCACCCTGAGCATGTTTGCTGCTTTTAATATATTTCCCTTCACTCTCATTCATAAAAGATGATGGTGCGCTTTGCTTGCATGGCTGGACAGTTTTGAAGTCACTGCAGTTTGTTGTAAGGATTTTACAAGCAATTATTCTTGCAATTGCAGATTTTCCACGGGATCAGGTGCACAAGGTGTTGTAAATGTGTTGTGAGTGGGTTAGCCAGAATCAGTCGAGTCTGTTGCTGCTCCATTCAGAGTTTAATCTCAGGATAAATCCTGATTATGATTGAAATATCAGTCAGCAGCATCAGTGAGGAGAGGAGAGATTTCTGAGTGGGTTTGCACGGTTTCTTATTGCTTTAGAGTAGATTGGCAGGAGAAACAATGCTTTAAAGTCCTTAAGAGAGGGATGTGAGAGTTCTGCAGAGGGCTTGGCAATGCTGCAAAGCTGCTCAAGAGGTGCTTTTGGCTGTCAGTTGTTGGTTATTTAATGCCAATAGTTGTTGTATTGCTGGACACGTGGCAGGAGCGTTGCAATGTGTGTTTGCAGTAGTGGAAAGGGGAAAAAAAAGAGAACAGTTTTGGCTGTGGAGAAAGTTTGGCTGTTTTAGAAGTGGAGATCCCATCTTCCTCCACAGCCTCCTAGTTAAACTGGTTTGGAGAACAGGCTTAGCCAGAGCAGAAGTGCCAGGTTTTGGTTCTCACTGTAGTGAAAAAACCCTCCTAATCCCAGCTTTCCTCTCCAGGCCCATAAACTGTGCACAAGTGCTTCATGTAAGGCACCTGCCAGCATTGCTGGGGCTGCAATGTCCATAGATCAGACCCTGAAAAAGAAAAATGGTTTAAAAATGTAGCACATCTCTACACAGGCAAATGAATCCATGTTCTCAAAGAGAAACTGTGGCATTTATTGTGTTAGATTGACATTCTTGTTTGCTGGCCCCACTGAGCCGTGCCTGTTTTGCTGTCAGGATGAGACTGGGGCGTATCTCATCGACAGAGACCCCACGTACTTCGGGCCCATACTGAACTACCTCCGGCACGGCAAGCTCATCATCAACAAGGAGCTCGCAGAGGAAGGTGAGAGAAAAGCACAGGGGAGGCTGGAATTCCTGTTTGACAGCGCATCCAGAGCCCTCACCATCAACTGTGTGAGCAAGTTTCCCAGGAGTGCTGTTAGTACTGTTAATTGCTCATCAGCAGGGATGAAGTCAGCTCACAGCACGCCCTGGCACTGTGCTGAGCCCAAGGTCTGGTGCAGCCCATCTGCCCCTCACAGACCATGGTTCTCCCCAAACAGGCAGCTCTGAGGGCTTTCCCTTGATGGGGCTGGGTGAAGAAATGGACATTGTACCATGAGATTTTTGATAATCCCAGGGAAAGGGGAATAATCTTTCTTAAAGATCCTCTTAAGTCACAAGAGGAGGTGACAGCTAGTCAGGCATTTTCTCCTAGCCTCAGAGCAGGAGGTGGGTGGCACATTTGGGATTCTGACATCTGGGCTAGATTTGGAGTCAGCAGCAGGGCTGAATCCTTGTGACAGAATCATCTTCATGCTATCCTGTGCAAAGTAACAGAATCTGTGCTTTGGTTCCTCGTCAGGGGTGCTGGAAGAGGCTGAGTTCTACAACATCGCGTCCCTGGTGCGGCTGGTGAAGGAGCGGATACGGGACAACGAGAACAGAACCTCTCAAGTAATGCACCCCTGGGTCATGGAGGCTGTTCTGGGCCTCAGGAGGAGAGGCATGGCTGCAGCCCTTGCAGCAGCACTTCTTTGGTTCAGCAGCAACAGAGGAATAAATGCTGTTAGGTGGATTGAGGGCATGGCGAGCAAAGAGTCCTCAGTGTGGCTTTATAAAGCACAGACCACTGAGTCATCTCAGCCCTGCAGGGAATGGCAAGGGACACTTACAGGAGAGGGGCCAGGAGCAGGCATGGGTGATTATAAAGCAAAACATACTGCTTTGGCAAAGAACAGCTCAAACTCTTCCTTCTCTAAACCATTTCTTCCCTTTGTCTCTCTGTGACATGTTTCCCATTGATGCTCAGCTGATATCAGCACATCCAGTAGATTCAATTTCAGAAATGTTTTCAAAAAGCAGCAAATGGCTTTGAAAGCTAAGGAAGTTTTGGTTTCACTGTAGCTGAGACACCTAGAAAGCTTTTAAGAGAAGAGTACCAGGCACAGGGTTCTGTTTTGGAATCAGTGAGATAGAAGAGCCCTTAGAAAGCCTGGGGGGCTCTGACTTCCTAAGATGAGAGCAGGAGCAGCTTATTAATTTTTTAGCATGATCCTAGTAATTATATCATGCTAATTTTCTAGCATGATACTAGTAAAGCAATTACTAAACCCAGGCATTGTTCTCTGTGCCCCAGGGACCTGTGAAACACGTGTACAGAGTGCTGCAGTGCCAAGAGGAAGAGCTCACACAGATGGTGTCCACCATGTCCGACGGATGGAAATTTGAACAGGTACCATTACCAAAGAGTGGCAGAATCCTTTTGAAGAGTGGATGTTGAATAAGTAGAGTTGCCTGTTGAGTTGCTTTTCACACTGCTCTGCTCTTCTGAATAAGCAGCCTGACCTGAGCAGCAATCCACTTGTGTCCAGTTACTGACAGGGGAGAGCAGAAGTCACTCAAGCTCCCAGAGAGATTTCATTTTCTCTCAGGGCTTCTTTTCTCCTTGTCAAATCCCAGGGCAGTTCTTTCCTTCTCCTGCATTTCATCACATACACCAGGCCACAGTATAACAGTTCTATCCAGGAAAATTACCGGAGCCATGAAAAAACAGAGCACAACTTTCTTGGAACCTCAAAGCCACAACTGCTGCATTTGCTGAAGAGGCTCTGAGTGACAGGAGAACTCTCTGCAGATGTCTTTGCAGTGCAGCTGGCTCCAGGGCTGTCACTGCAGATGCACAGGGCATTGGGTCCACGTTTGGTTTCTGGAATCAAACACAGTTCTCTTATTTCTGGGGAGGGAGAACTGGAGCCAGCTGGCCTGTGTGTTATGTTATATTAAGAAACTACAGAATAGGGTCTGTGGATTTACAGCAGTGTCTTCCCATTTAGTCCAGCTTCAGAACAGGTGGATGCTGTGGGAAGTGTGCTGACATGAAGTGAGGCAGAGAATTAGGAACAGCACTTCCCATCAGTTGTTCCTTTGGATCTGTTCTTTAATGCCTGAAAACTATCTCAGAGTGGAGAGGCAGCCAAAAACCTGCCCCTGGAAGGAAATAGTGAAATCTTGTGACCAAGAACCACTCATTGCTCCATGAAAATGCAGTTCTCCAACACCCAGGTTTTGCTGTCCAACAGTTTACAGAATCTGCCTTTCACACGTCCATATCTATACCCCCAAAACCTTGAGGCTACAGGCAGTGCCTTTCATGGGAACCTGCACCCTTAGATCTCTCCTAATCTTCCTTTTTAAATCTATAATCTATAAATATGGAGCTGGCTCTTCCAAAATCTGTTTGGACATGGAAGTTAAGGTGCATGCTGCACATTAAAGTTTCCTGGACACACACAGTTGGTAAGAGTCACAATGCTTTCTTCAGATGACTTGGATTTATTTTCTGGAAAGCAGAACTGAGTTGTAAATGACAAATTAGCTCTGTACTCCAGGATGTCCTTTTAATGTAATAATGATGAATGAGACAGATGGCATTTCTTGGATTGAGTCCAGACCCCCTCAACACAACAGTAATAGAATATAATCCTGTTTACACAGATACCAGACTCCATTTTGGCAGCATCCACATAAAGGACAGTGTCTGTTTGCCACATGTCCCCAGCTAATCCAACATCTGCCTGGGGTAAAGAATTCCCATTTCCACATCAGTCACAAGGCAGTTGAGAGCTGAGTTCAGCAAGGACCAGGCAATTTGCAATGCCTGCCCACGTCTGAGTGAACTGGATATTATGTATTGCACAATCTGTTTTCCCTTTCCCACCCCCAGAAGCTGGGCAATGTTCTGCTGTGTTCAGCATTAGTTTCAAGCTGGAATTCCTTCCCGGGGCTCCAGGTGCCACTAGAGGGCTGTGGAGCTCGGATGTGTCCCTGCCTTACACACACACACACACACACAGGAGGCTGCAGGGGACACTTCATCCAGAACAGATCTGGGACAGTCCTCTCTCACAGCAACTGCAGGAATAAAATCAAGGCTCACTGATTGTTACCTTGGCTGTCTCCTGTTGCACAGCTGATCAGCATTGGATCTTCCTATAACTATGGAAATGAAGACCAGGCAGAATTCCTCTGTGTTGTGTCCAGGGAGCTCAACAATTCTACCAATGGCATTGTCAAGGAGCCAAGTGAGAAGGCCAAGGTAAGGCACCTGCTCAGATGTATCAGTTTGAATTCCCCTAGAAAGAAAAACCTTTCCTGCACCAAGCTGCACCAGTCGTTCTGTGGATCAGCTTTCCATTGCCTTCTCCATCCCCTCTTGGAAGATTTCATGATTTACTGTAGGACAAGAGCTAAGGCTCTTTGTGAACTTCAAATTAAGATCAAAATACGAAATAAGATCAAATGAAGGAAAGAATAACTTGAAGAGGGAGAACAGAGTAGCAAGGACCTTTGAGGTTAGGTTTTGTGGTTGAAGGATGTTGCAGGGAGAAACAAGATTTTTCTTCTCTTTCAACCCTCCCCATCCCTGGAAGTGTTCAAGGCCAGGTTGGATGGGGCTCTGAGCAGCCTGGTCTAGTGGAAGGTGTCCTTGCCCATGGCAGAGAACAAGATAAGCTTTAAGGTCCCTAGGTCCCTTCCAAACCATTCCATGAATCCACTTTTTTTGTTGGTTGTTTTTTTTTTTTTCCCCAGAATTAAAACAGAAGGCAACATCTTTACCTCCTGGCAAGCAGCTAAGCAGGATTTCTAGAGAAGGGGCTCACTTACCCTTAACCAGCCTATCATTTGTTTTGGTGGCATAAAAGCCTGCAAGCTGCTCTCACATTAGTCCATGCTTCCTTTCTCTGCAAAACCCAAGGACTCTGAACAGGAACTTGTGCACTTAAACTTGTCTGAGGTTTTCACAGAAGGTCTCTTCTGTTTCAGATTCTTCAGGAGCGAGGATCCCGGATGTAATTCAAGTGTCCACTCCATTAAACTCCCAGATGTCACAGGGCAGTCCAGCTGGGCAGAGCATCTCTCCACAGAGCAACCCAGCCCTTGTACAATAACCAAGCTAATGCAAAGCAAAGCCAAGCCTGTTCTGCCAATGGCAAATAATTCTGGTCATAACCAAAGGCTTTTCTCTTACCCTGGAAACCGAGAAAGGAAAAGACTCTTCCAGTTGGACAGTCCTTTCCACAAGTATTTGTTTGATTTCCTTGGCCAGCGCTGTATTGAATTTTTCCGACAATGGCTGGGCCGGATTCCCAGTCGGAGCCTTTGTGAAGGTTGCTCAGGTCCTCAGGCCCTTGTAATCAATCCCACCTTCCACAGGCTGCTGTGGGTGGGAAGCTCCATATTTGAGCTGTGCCATTGCTTGCACCCAGGTCTGCTCCAGAAAAGTGCAGGGACCTTGCAGTGCTCCCCCTTCTCCCCCAGATCTGAAGAACAGGGCTTTAAAAGGAGGAACAAAACAACCACTCCTAAAAATCCCACACAAACTTTTCTATCCTTGCTTTGTATCTGTTCCTTGTTCAATTCCTAAGAGCTGAGTTTAGATCTGAGGGGAGGGGAGTTGTGTATCCATCTGACACAGGTCTCACTGGTAACACTATTCCACATGGGCTCCTGGTATTTTCCAAAGCCCATCACTTTGTATGCATAAACAAAGAGACCTGTGTTCACCCAAAATAGTGATAGAGTGATAATCCCATCCTTTACACTTCTCCACAGAGGAAGAGTGGTGACATCTTCCCTCCCCAGTACCCTGTCATGGCCATATCTTAGCCTGGTGCAAAGTCATAAGGTTTAGGGACTTGCTGCTGCCAAGTTCAGCTTTGCCTTGTTTGTCTCCAGCAGTGTGGGCTCTGTCTCCTTCCCTCTCACCAGGGAGGGCTTGAGGCAGAATTTCTTTTCTACTGTAGCAAGCAGGCAGGTTTGTCTGACCCCACGAGATCCTTTGCAGAGGAGATCCCTGATTTACACACAGTGACCTGCAGCCCCCTCATGTCCCCACCTTTAAGAGATCACCTCAAATTACAGAGGGACGTCACAGAGCTGGGGTGGGGGGGGTTTGGTGAAAAGTTGCCAAACTATTGTAATGTTTCTTGTCCAAAGTGATGTGTCAACTTTTGTGACTTTTCTTTCCTTTTTTTTTTTTTTTTTTTTTGGAATGCCTTGGATAGATGTGCAAAATGTTTGTTTGTGCCTCTCTTGAATTCTTATCTTAGCCAAACTGCAGTCACTGGTTCCCCTCTGTTACTCTGTGCCACCCCTAACCAAGGGCATGTCCCTCCTAGTCTGGTAAATGGAATTTCATAGGAATTTGCTGCATGTTTTTCCCCTTTCATCCTGGCTTTGTTCTTTGTAGCCTGAGTGTTCTGGCACTTGGGTCATTTTCAGTCCCAAACTGACATTACAGCAAAGCTTAGGAGATGCTGGAATTCAGACATTGACAAGCTCAGAGCAGATGTTTCTCAATAAGCTACCAGAAAATTCTTCACCTGGACTGAGGGGTTGGGCTCCTTTTTGGAGGGCTTCAGCTACCCATGTTCTCCTGAAAGTTTTGGCTCAGAATTAGGCAGGTTTTCCATCTTAACCACTTGTTGCTGAGAGGGTCCTACCAACAGTCCAACAACCAGTTCAGTGCCCAAGATGTGCAGCAGAGACACTGAGTGGCACCGCTGTGCTCTGCCTCTCTGCAGTCCTTCTGCATGTCCTCCTGCCTGTCCTCCATCCTGCTTTGCCAGTGTACCTCCTGCAGTGGAGCCCTTGCCTCATTCTCAAGACAGACTGCTTAATTGTCTGTGCTAGATTAGTCCTGGTAACAACAGGCTGTGCCAAATGTCTTTGAATTCACATTGTGTCAGTGACAGGCTGTTGAATCACAGCTGGCTTTCCATCACACTGAAGAACCCAGCTCTGCTTCCCTCCATCTGCCCTGTTTATAACATGGTGAGCTGGTGTTGGTGTGATCCGACTACACACCTTGGCTGGGCCTGAACAACACTGTGATGTGTACAGATCTCCCTCCTCTGTCCCTATGCTGTAGCCTCAGCCACTGTCTGTGCTCATAGCTAAGAAATCAAGCACATGTATGCAAGTTAGCAGCCTGAAAAGCCCTTTGACACTCATTTGTCTTATTGCCTTCCTCAGAGGAGGGAGTTTTTGGGAACTGGTCAAGAAATACCAAACTAAAGGCAAGAGGAACTGGTCAGGCTGTGTTTGCCACATTGATGCCACCTGAGCACCTTGTTAAACCATGGAGCTCAAAGCAACCCTGGCTGCAGAGGGAGACTTTGTGTCCTGTACAGCTCCAGCAGACAAGAATAACAAACCCTTCCCTGGCTGCTTTGTGTCACACGTGCTGAAGCCCAGGGAGGGTTGCCTGATGCAGTGATGCCATGGCTGTCCCCTGTGAGCCACAGAGAGCCTAAAAGTGACCATTAGCAGGTGAATGGCACAGCTGCTTAACTGATGAGCACAAGAAAGAGCCAAGTTGCATCTTGGTTTTCCCTTTCATGCTACTTTTGGCAGTGAGAAGGTGCCAGGGGACCATGGACTCTTTGAGTTCCATTGCAGGGTCTGTTGAATTTCAGCAGAACAAATTTATGGTACAAAATCAATCATTGGTACTGGATGCTCAAGTTTTTGGGTGATGTTTAGGACCAGGCATGAAGTCCATCCAGAGCAGGTACATTCCAAGTGAAGGATTTCTCCTTCCCTGACTCTGCTAAGTCACCTTTACCCTGAGACAGGGCAGGTCTCAGCATTATGCACCAGTTGCATCCCTTCTGTGCTCAAACAGGGCTTTTCCTTCCATTGCCTTTCACTCAGTCACAACTATATCAAAATTAGTGCTGAATTAAGATGAAATTTGTCCCATTCACTCTAAAAAAGTGTAGCATGTTGTGGTGAGTAGAGTAGGAGAGCAGGGGTAGATCTACTGGCTGTCCAAGAGTGCTTATGCCTCTTGGGAAGGTTCACTTTAAAGCATTGATCCTGGGAATGGAGTGTATGACACTTTAGATTTTTTTTTTTAAACTTTCCCAGTGGCCTAAATTGTTCCATTATGGCAAGACTGGAAATATCCTCTTGAAGTGTCTTTGTTTCTGCACATTTTTAAAAACTGATTTTTCTCAGGGGTGACTGAGTGGGCTGAGGCGAAGGGGGCCTGGTTGGCTGCGGGGCAGGGCCGGGGTAGCCGGGCCTGGGCTCCTACCCGGAGGTTTTGTACAGTTTGTCACATGTCAGTGCCCTTTGCTACTGTTTCTCTTTGTTTATTAAATGTGTTTGAATAACAGTTGAGATGCTGTGAATTTGTTTTTCCCAATAAAGATTCTGAAATGGGTTTGAAAAGTTTGAAAGGCAGTCTGCAGCCTGCTGCTTTGCCTGCAGCACACAGACACTGCATTATGGGGGATGAAATGTGCAGATTGGGCACTTGCTTCTGGCTTCACTTCTAACAATCATTTGCCAAAAGGAGAATCTGGAGTCCTCCTAGGCTGCTTTCAGGGATAAAGGTACAACTGAAGCTTGTTTCTGATGTTTTAGTCTATAAAATAATTTATCCTAACCATTTCCACTGATAACCACAAGCAAGCAGAACATGAATACAACCACTAAATGTGAGTAGCTAAAACGGGAAGAGGATTTTTTTTTCTTGGCAGTTGTCATTTGCTAAACCCCTACTCAACACTGGACCACAGGAGGAAGGGTCTGACTCTTTCAGCTTTGGTGCTGCCAGAAGTTGGATGACATTGGCAGTTCAGGCCCAACACAATGAAAAGGAAGAGCAAGGACACAAGTGAAGAATGAGAAGTCTTGAGTTAATCCTACTCTTGATTGCAAGTGGCTGTTGCCTCCTGTGGGTACTCTGAAGGCTGCCAGTCTCCATCCTCACTGCCACAAGACCCTCAAAGCCACAGAGCAGGGAAGGGCTGACACATCCCCAAACCAGGGTTTAACACCAGCACAGTGGAAGAGGATGAGACTCTCCCCACACAGGGAGCTCACCAGAAACCATGGCTAAGCCAAGTCACCACCCAGCATGAGTTGATTTAAGATAGTATTTTCAAACCTCTAGACCCATTTATCCCAATTCACTGCACTGCCAGTGAATTTGCCCAAAGCAAATCCACTTTTGAAGTGCTAGCAGAGTCTTGGGCAGAGGTGGAAACTGCAGTGCTGGCACTGCTGACACCACACACATATCTGTTCATCAGGGAGGGCTTGTCAGCAGAAATTCAGGTTACAGCCAGCATTTACAGAATGCCATAACCTCCCTGCTACCCCACCTTAGGGCTGTCTGATAAGGCCACATAAGGTGGAAAAAGCTTTGCAGGACCTTTAACCAGCTCCAGGTGTGCCAGGCAGGTGGCTCCTCTAACACAATGCCATGGCACCACGCAGGAGACACAAACATTGCTCTGTGTTCCTACAGGAACCAGGAGCTGGGGCTGCCAGGTCTTTGCACCGTCCCTCACTTTCCCATCCAAGGCATTGGAACCCATTAACTCCTTTAAAAATGAGTTTTTTTACTTGCTGCAGGAAACAGGTGATGCCTCAGCATTAACAAGTGATGAGAGGTTGTGCAGGATTGGCAGCATGTGTTAACTTACCCAAAGTGAAAATCAACCCCGTGGGTCAGCTCTTAATGTGCTGGTCCTGCTGCTGCCAGGAGCCCAAAGCTCAGCTCTCCCCGTTGCCAAACCCAGGCTGCTCTGGAGCTGCTGCAGCAGCAGAAGGGAAAGGGGGATGGTTTGCAGCAGAAGTGACCTCAGCAGAGGGTTATGGGCCCTGACTCTTGTCTGGGTTGATCAGAGCACCCCAGGCTGCCTCCCAGCGCTGTTGCCCCAGGAAGAGGTGGGATACCCAGTGAGGGCACATCCCCAGGCACAAGCAGCTCCTGTGAGTGAGGGGCTCTGTCCACGGGGCTGTGCCACCACCAAGGCAGGAGGTGAATGGCACCACAAAAACACCCAAGGGATTTTGTACCTGCCCATAGCAGGATTTGGTCCCTCCTACCCCCAGAGACAACCAGGGGGAAAAAATTCTCCAGGTGGCTTTGCCAGGTGCCTGGGGGAAAGATGAGTGATGAAACATCACATTTTCTGACAGCCAGAGTAAAGTCAGTAGGTAGTGCATGCACGAAGCTGTGGCAGAGGGACTTGAAAATCCCCTCATCAGACTTTTCTGCATTGGAAAGCACTTAAAAAGAGAAATTTTACATCCTCCTCTGGAAAGAGAGGCTCAGGGCCCCTCTTGTCCTCCAGGCTGTGTCCAGGGCCCACCAGGCTCCCTGGAGCTGGTGCTCACCTCCCCACAACACTCACATTAGTCACCCCAGCTGGCAGCTCACCTTGCCCCTGACAGTTTTGCCTGGAACACAATTAATTAATTAATTAATTGGTTTTTCTGGCCTGCCTGTTCTTGTCTGTGGACAAAGAGGAAATAGTAATTGACATTAAAGATAGAAAATGGTTTTAGCAGTGTCAGGCACCCATCAGCATCCAACTGCTTGGCCTGGGGCTCCAGCAAAATGCAGTGGAAACTGAGGCTGCATTTGCCCTCTGCACACGTGGGAGGGTGAAACACAGCGATGCAGAGGTCCTGCCACAGCCATGCTTGCATCTTGCACAACCCCTTCACATGCTCTGCCTCAGGCTCTCACACAGACGAAGGTCAATTCCTCACTGACCCGCCCACCCTCACCCGGAACAAAGTAATCAAGCCAGATCTGTCTGCAGACGGGAAGCCTGCAGATATTTTCAACTCAGCTTTCGAACTTGTTTGGGAAACAAGGACCTTGGCCATGTCCTTCTACCTAGACCTGGCTCTGAGGCAGTTATTGACGGTTTAACCCAACTTTCACATGGTTAAATAACTGCCTCATACCCTCTTGCTTTCCAGGCTGGAGAAACACATTGGTTACTCCAAACCACAGTGAAGAAAGAATTGCAATGCCCTAGTAATTACCTTCAGATTGTGGTGTAACAGATGAGCAAAGGCTTATCTCAAAAGATAAGCTTTTTTGACCTTCTGGTAATATTCCCTGTTAGAGGCCTCCATCCCTCCTAGGTGTTTCCCCGTGTGAAGTGCACAGAGTCCTCAGGTTTTATCAGTGGGCTGAGAACTCCACTGGTCTCTGTGTCACCAAGAATATCCTTGAGCTCAGGGCCATCTAGGCAGCAGGTCCTTTACCACAGCCAGGAAAACATGCATCAGTGATCTTGATGAATTCAAATGACAGCATCTAAAAATGAGGAAAACCATTTGGGCAACCAAGCAAGGAGACAGGCCTTTAACCTGAGCACTGAGTTCAAGATGTCCTAGAAAAGCAGGCAGATTCAACACTAAACAGATAGAAAACATCTAATAAATTGTCACCCTTAACCTAATGTTCCAGTGTGTTTTTATCTAAAACTTTAATACAAAGAAACATGTGAAAAGTAAGAAGAGGAGGGACATATTTGCCAAATCAATGGGGATTTGTCCATGAAACAAAGGCTCAAGGCCACATTTTCCTGTTTCCACACCCCTCTGAAAATATGACCCTAAGGCACACAGGAACCTGTACTTCCCACTGGGATAAAGAGTTCCTGCCTTTCCTTTTCCAGAAATCACAAAACTAAACATTGTAATCCCTCTGGGTATGAGCCTCAGTGTCAGCACTAAGTTGCTGTATCTTCTCCTCTACCCTGTTATGACCTGTAAGCATCACCCATATTTTCCTCAGAGCAGGACATATTCCTTGGACAGGAGAGCTGGGCAGGGCCTGGCTGGGATGGCATCTGCCCAGAGCTAAAGAGCCAAAGCTGAATAGCTGGAGCCCAAAACCAGCTGGCTTCCTAAAAACCATGCTCCAAAATTTCTGGCTGAACACCTTCAACCCCACACAACCTCCTCCAGCTGCTCCACAGATCCAGCAGTCAGACACAAGGAAACATTCCTTTTGATCTTACTCCCAATGAGTCCCTTATTCCTTATTAATAAAAGCCAATTTAAATCATAATTAAGAGCTTGTTAGAGGGAACTTTCAGCCACTGCTCAGGATCAAAATATCAATCTATGAAAGAGATGCCCTACAGCAGGGCTAGGCTACCCACAGCAGCATCACATCCCATTTCTCCCTCTGCCACATCCTCACCTGCGGGAGTTTTCTTGCAGCTAATGACAAGGTAACTTCATTTCTTGAGAAGCCTCATTTTCCTAGGAACACACCCTGCCCTCACCTTCCCAACTGCTGGAAGAAAAGCACCCACAGCTTCCAGATATCCTCAGTAACCTCAGCCAGGTTCCTAGCAAGGACCTCCATCTGTTCAGGTCCTCCATGGTCCCTCTCTCTGTCCACTCCCAGGGCAGTGTGGCAGGTTAGGGTGTCACACAGCACGAACCACAGCTGCTCCCAAAACCACCTTCACCATGAATTTATGCAATTTCTTCCACAGACTCATCTCCAGATCCCCATTGCCTCAGGGAATGTTGTCCTTCTTGGCACCACACTGCACACAAAGCACAGGCTCTGGGACAGCTGGGGACCAGAGGGGATGGTGGCAGTCAGGAGGGCAAGGGCCAGCATGCACACAAACCATCTGCAGTCACCCACCAGGCAGAGATCCACCACAGGGATAAAGAGCAGGGACAAGCCACAGCTTGCTGAATTCCTGCAGGCCAACGGGAGCTGTCAGTGCATGCTCTGGTGCCAGCTGCCTCCTCAGCTCTCATTTCCCATCTCCAGGCTAAGCCATTTTATCCCAGCACTGGCTAATGGCCATTAAACCTAGTCCCAAAAGGGGGATTTCTCACCTGGTTTTACAGCCACATTATCAGTGATTAACGAGCACAAAGCAGACAAGCAGACCCCAAGTTAACCCAGGAGAGCAGAAAGCAGTGGTGAAACTGAGCAAAAAGTGATCCATGCAAGGATCTGGACATAAATGCAGCTGGGGAACAAACAGGATGGAGGGGGTGTAGGAGGAGGATACAGATGAGGCTGGTTGGGCTAATTAAGACCTGTTAGTGCAGGAAGGACCCTGATCCCTTTTGCAGGGGGAGGATGTGGGAGTGATGCTATGGGAACTGCTTGGGAAAGTCAGGATAAACCAGCACTTCCTCCATGTTTGGCACAGCACCATTTTCTCAGTACTAGCAGAGCTGGTCTGAAGGGGTTTTGCCAGGGTTGTTCAGATCCTGTCCCAGCCTCAGGAACCTGTTTTCAGGTGCTCTGAGACCTTGGTTTCTGTTGGGTCTGTCTACATTCCAGGGATGGATCAGAGCAAGAGTTTAATTTGTGACTGAACCTGGGGCAGGAGCAGCTCCCTGCCACAAAGCACTCTGCAATCCCATAGCTGAAATGTCCCTTCATTTCCCTGGCTTTAAACAAAAAAACAAAACCCAAACCAAACAACCCCCCACACTTCCTCTGCAAGAATTAATCTGCCAGAGGATTTGCTAATCTGGATCTCTGGAACAAATTCAACTGGTCTTTCTCAAGTGTGATTTGCAAGCTCGGAGGCGTTTGCACTTTGGTATCCAACCCCAAAGAACCACAGAACCATTTCCAACTAAAGGTTGGAAAATACCTTTAAGATTATTGAATTCAGCTGTTAACCCAGCACTGCTAAGACCACCACTAAACCCAGTTTTTAAGCCCCAAAGCTGCTGCTGAGGCTCCTGAGCTCAGGGCTGGTTTACCAAGCTGTAACATGCTGGCAAGGACAGGGAGAGAGCAGGGGACTTGCAGCCACTGCCACCATGCCCAGCCTGTCCCCTGAGGGCTGCAAGCAACTGCTGACAAGTGACATCCAGCAGAGAGAAGCCACAGCACTGGGCCAGCTTGCACCACTTGGGCTGGTGCTTTAATCAGAGCTAAATCTGGATTCTCTGCTGTCACCTCACTGGATGACCTTGGAAAAGTCAACTGGTATACAAGATTAGCTACATGGGAGAGGATGGCAAAGCAAGCCATGGTCTCAGGATGAAAAGGTACTACTTTAAAAGTCACTTATAAAGGTATTTACCAAGACAAGTGCTTGGCTCTCCTACCCTCAATAGACATTGAGTGACCCCAAAAAGCAGTTTACCACCCTGCTCAGTTTACAGTAAACATCTTGCTTCTGTACATGCAGCTTATTTTACACATTCATAAAATGTGTCCAGTGCATGCCAGGGCTGAGCTTGATGGCAGGATGGTGCAAGAAACCTTCTTCTCCAATCCCATTCCTGCTCTCAAGCTGCAGGCATTGTCCAGTCTCTGAGCACCCCTCCAAGCCCCATTGCTTTGGGCAGCAGTTCTTTGTCCCCCCAGCCACACTCCTGACTTTCCTGCTGGACCCTGTGCCTGGGTCTCCCTCCTCAGTGACTCCAGAGAAGAAGTGGGCTGCTCATCTCCCTGCAGAGGTGCCCCAGCTACAAGCTCATACTGAAGACTATAAATACCATTATTTGCATAACATAAACCTGTATTTGTGAAATATAAACATCTTCCTTTGAGGTGAGCTACATAAATGCCCCAGGCTCTTGTGTCTCTTGGCATAAAGGGACACAACACTCCCTGTTCTTGGAGGGAGCAGCCAGGACCCCTCATGCCAGCAGCTGTTTTTTCCCCATCGGAGCTGAGAGAAACTGAGGCACAGAAGAAGGACTCCTGGTCTGCTGTCATAAACAACAGCTACCAGGGCTGCTCTGCAACAGCTAGGGAAATCCCAGGTTTGGAGGCTGATGTCTCAGGGATCGCTGGAAGAAGAAACAACACTCAGACACGAACAGGAGAGAATTAGCTTATCAGGGCAGACAGTGACTGCCAGAGGCTGGAAAGACAGACTGGAACAGGCAGTTGTTCCCTGTGTCCCATCCAGGGCACCCGTGTGTCCTCAGGTGCTCCACAGGCTGGTAGAGAGAAGCACCTTTGCACTCTTCACCTGCTCCCAACAAAAGCACACTGTTTGCAGCAGGCACCCAGGTGTGGCTATGGCTCTGAACTCCAATCCTATTCCCAGCCCTACTAAGAAGGGATGATCACGTGCGTGTGAAAATCTGCCCATGTTTCACAGGCGTCCCAGTCCTGTCATGTTCACTGCTCAACACCAGGAGCAGTTTGCTTAAGAGCACCAAGCCCAGAGGAGCAGGACAACACACACCAGCCCTCCACTTTCACACCGTCCGTCCTATCTCGGTACCTTGGAAGGGTTAACCCGCGGCTTTGCGCGGCGCTGCTGCTGCTCGGTGTGGCGCAGCCCGCTAAACCAGAGCTGGAATAATCTTGTTCCTTTACCTTTGTAAAGGAGGCTGCGAGGAGGTCGTGTGGCACCTGATGCCCAGGGTCCTTGCAGCGACTGTGCAGGTCGGGCTGCCCAGGGGAAAAGGTGTCCTGCAGCCTGGGGCAGCAGGTGGACGAAAGCCATGGGGTCTGCAGCCCCACCGGAGAGTCCTCCCCCGTAGGCAGGCACCCAGGGAGATGTGAGGGGAGCCAGGAATCTGCTGGACAAACTCAAAAGTTGGACAGAGTAGCTGGGAACAGAGAAGAGCTGTGCTTCTGCCTTTTTTTGCAGGTTTGCTGTTGCCGGGGAGAGGTTTTAGGCTGTTATCCAGCTAATTCACACCACAGAGACAAGCACTTGAATTAGTTGCATTATCTGCGCCCAGCTAAATTGGACAAAGGATTAAAGTGTGCTGAGCACCACCACCGTGATTTGCATCTCAGAGCCCCTTCCCACGGGCCCCCTCTGCTCCCAGCCTTTTTTTTTTTTTTTTTTTTCACTCTCTGGCTGTGAGCCAGGCAGCATAAGAGCCCTGTTTACAGAAATGATGCCTAGGTTAATATTGCAAAAGACTTCATCAAAGGCTGTAGTCGCTACTGAAGCCGAAGGGTCTGACCGTGGGCCATGAGCTGACCGGGCTGCGCGCACAGGGGATGAGCCACAGCCACGCGGCACCGCCCTCCGTTTGACAAATTCGGGTCTCAGCCTGAGGTATGAAACTAACCTTCTGCCACCATAGCATATTTGAAATAACGAGCAAAATCAAACTATTATTCATCTCTAAAGCTGCACACAAAACCTCAATGCAGCTGTTGTTTTAGGGAAAAAACACTATTGGAGTGCTAAGAAAATATTGCGCTGTGCATTGACCTTATAGGCACTTTCTCTGAGCTCATCCAGCTGCCAGAGATTATTATTTTATGCATGTTTATTCATGTGGAGAGGATGCAGAATACTATTGCTATATGTTTCTGTCAGTCTCAGAGAAATCCAAACTGGGATCTCTCAGAAGCAGCTCTAGATCTAGAGAGGTAAAGCAAAAGCCTATCTGCCATCACTGGATTCTAGTTAATTAATGGCCTTTAAAATATTTTTTCACCACCAGCACTTTGTACGTAGGTGTAGTTCTCCTGAAAGGTTCACACTGAACCCTGCTGTGACACAGAACCTTTATAGGTTTCTATTTTGCTTGGCATTTGCAGTTTTTCCTCCTCGGCACGGGGACTGTGTGACCTTAGCAATTGCCAGCAAGGGGACTCCATATGATGAAAGCAGGTGAAAGGGAAAATAAGGGCGGAACTAGGTAAAGCCAATTCATACCTCAGAGGAGGTGTGGTCCTGTCCTCTACCTGGCTGTGGTCACAGTCTTGTGAAATATAAAAGGAGAAGGCAGCGGTTTCTAAAACAATCTGGTGCCAGGATCCTGTAGTGAGAAGGAAGGGAGGTGCTGGAAGAAATGCAGAGCAAGAAGTCAAGAGTGTCAGCTGGGAAAGGTGTGGGACTCACCGGTGCTCTGAGCCTCAGGAACACCATCAGCTCTTCCCTGAAGGCCTGTTCACTGGGCTGAGGGTTGTGTGGTAGCTGCACTCCCTTCCCCAGCAGACTGGCTGAGAGGAGAACGGAGCTATCATGTCCCAAGGAGAAGCAGCAGGACGTGGCACTGCCAAGCCCCAGGACCAGGGATGGGCATGGATGGTCCTGCTGGCCGCAGTGGTGCTGCAGGGGCTGACGCTGGGCTTCCCCGCCTGCATCGGGATCTTCTTCACGGACCTCCAGCACGAGTTCCAGGCCAGCAACAGCGAGACATCGTGGTTCCCGTCCATCATGGTGGCCGTGCTGCACGGAGGGGGTGAGTGATGGCAGGGAATGGCCTCTTCCACCTGCTGCCCTTGTGCTGTTGGTGGGGGGATGTAATTCAGCGTTTCATTAAGGCGGGTGGTGGAAGGGACTGGCTGTTGGGCAGTACACAGCATTTCCAAGACACTTGGATCCCACAGTCCAAAGCTAAATGTCCACAGATTCCACGCTCCCTTTTGTCACTCTCAGAGTCAGCCAAGACCCTTGGTCAAAGAAGGCAAATCCCTTTCTCAGCCCAGTTTTTCCACATCAGCAAAAACACAGTTATTTCTCACAGAAGCTCTTTGAATAAGCCAGCACATAGTGCTGGAGCTCTGCGGTGCTTTCTTGGTTCATCTTGTCCACGAGAGCACATCTCCTTCCAAATGCCACATGACAGCTCTGTTCTTTGTGGCTGAAGAGATGCCAAAAGCTGAGCTCCTCAGTGCTGCCAGCTGAGGCAAAGCCTTAAAAGCAGCTCCTTGGGCGGTGGCACGGAGCGCACACCTACGCAGGCATCAGGGTGGATGTGAGCAGGGCTGGATCGGTGCAGAATGTGGGTCAGGCAGCACCTACGGCTGCAGGGCTGCAAGGAGCATTGTGCTCTGTGGATACTGGAGTGAATCACTGGTTTTCCCCTCACAAAAAACATGGGAGCAGCGCAGGGCAGTGGTCCCAGATTCCACACAGAGATGTGGGGATTCTTTTTCTGCAGAGAGAAAACCAAATCCCCAGCAGCTCAAGGACTTCCCAATGAGTGGTCTGTGCTTCATGACCCATGCAAATTCTGTGCTTATTTGATAAACAGACAACCCAAACCCTACCAGGCAACAGAAGGAAAATTCCCGGTGTTGCCCATGTTTCCAAGCTTCTCCTTGAGTTCATTCCTGCTCCCTTCCAATGCTGGTGAAAGTTGATACTACATTATAAAGCAAAAAAACAACCCCAGAGCCCTGAGTCACGCTGATGTGAAGGCTATGGCAGGTTCAGTCTGTACCATGCAGGATATGGCTAGCAGCCACCTGCATGGAACTGAGAGTTTGAACCTTAGCAGAAACAGCTGGGTCCAGAATATCAAGATGCAGATGGAAAGAGATGTCGAGGAAAGCGACAAGGGGAGGAATCACCACTGAGAGTAGGCAGAAATAAAGCAGTATCCTCGGGGCTTGGAATTTGGAAGCTGTTGGGCATTCCCCATCCTGTTTTCCAGCCCCTGTGATCCTTCTGTCATTAGTGGGGAGGACCCAACTGGGACCTGCTGGCTCTGGGAAACGGTCTCAGAAGCAGCTTGGTCCCAGCATGTCCAGGAAGGACAACTCTGGCAGTATCCACAAGAATGTCAATTATCCTGTTGTTTTTAATGAAGTAATTGTTGTGTAGGAGGCTAGAACCTCTATAAAAGGTAATACAATGACAGCCAATACATAGATCCAAAAGTTGTAAATTAGATAAGGAAAGAATAGCTTTGTGTTGATATTCACAATAGAATTTGTCAGGCCACAGCCAGAAAGTTGTACTTTGCTTGCCAGTTATGTCTCCTATTGCAGGGTGTTAGAGCACAGGAGGATTTATGCTTTTCCCCAGTAGAAGGAGGCAGCAGTAACATAAACCAGAAGACAAAAAACCCCAAAATAAACAGAGATCAAAGCTTCCCTCTCAGGCCAAGCACATATGGCTTTTGCTGCAACTTCTGACCTCCTTTGGAGAGGGCCAGGCTTTACTTGATTCAAGTTCTCCAGTTACATTTCAGCACTTAAATCTTTCCCAAAATTGCATGCTGTTGTCACTAGTATCCCTTAAAGGTGCCACTCGCTTTTCTTCACATTTATTCCTTTTAATTCAGAGGAACTGAAGGGGAAAAAAATTTATTTGTTGCAAAAATTGGAAGAGAAAGGGAAATGGGCAGAGCAGCCTGTTCCCAGAGCAGTCAGTACTGGGAGAAGGTTCCATGCAGGAGAGCCATGGAAGGAAATGGGGAAGGGCACAGGGCAAACAATAGCTCATAACTCAGCCAAACATATTCCATTATCAGTGCTACGTTCCTAGGTAAAAGCCATTAGTGATTATTCTAAGATAATTTGAGAGACCTAGGGTGCTACATCTGTGTCCAAAAGGGAATTTCAGGCCATTACAGGTTCCTGCTCTTAGATATCCATGCACACGGAACACTCTGCACTAACTCATATAAATGCGGCAATTTTGTTGATATTATTGCAAAAGAAAGCACAAAAGCCCCAGGCAAGTGAGAAATAACATTTGAAACCCAGACAACAAGTAACCAGGAACTAATCATGACAAACCCTTATGGTTTTTAGAGTCAACCTCATTATTTTATAGTGTTCAATTTATGCCTTCTTGGGCTAGTTAAACAGCAGTACCATCCTTAATGTCTTCAGCAGGAGGAAAAAATAATCCAGTCACATTTGCTGGACACTTTTTCAGAGGCCACTGAAGTCTAAGGTGAAAATCTCCCAAGCAGATCAAAATACAGACAGCTGCACTCCTAATTTTAATAATGTTCCACTGTTCACTTGACTGTGTGGATTGTATTTCAAACCAGATGTTGATTTAGGTCACAAATATGCCACAGGTTATATTCCCTACACTGACTGACTCCTAATTCTGCAGCTTACAGTAATTTTGCATTTGCTTCCATAACCTTAAGTGTTCAGAATTGGGAAAAATGTTAATAAAACCTGGAAAACCTTGAGGATTCTTGAGGGAACAGGAAAAGAAACTACCTTCAGATCTTCTTCTCCCAGAGAATGCAGAGAGAAGCACCTTCCCCACTGGCAGGCTGCAGATGTGATCTAATCTTTCCCTGCCCCAAAATGAAGGATGTTAATGTCATTAACAAACAAGTAATTTCTCATAATCTCATGGAATTCACCAGAAGTCCCGTTCCAAGGGTTTTAATGAAAATCCATCACATCCTACTTGATGGTCAAAATCCCAGCAGATGACAGTCGTCACCTCAGCCAACAAGCTGGCCAAGCACTTGGGAGGATCACAGAAAATATTTTCTCTTCCTGTCTCCCCCACTACATTAAGCTGCTGGGAAAACCTTCAGGGTCTCTAGACTACATAATTTGATAATTGCAGCAGCCCAGCAGGTACAAAATACTTCCTTTATCCCTAACTGCTTCCCTTTTCCTTCTCTACTTCCAGGGCCCCTCTGCAGCATCCTGGTGAAGCGGTTTGGCTGCAGGTTCGTGGTGATGCTGGGAGGGCTGCTCAGCGGGCTGGGAATGGTGTCCAGCTCCTTCTGCAAGTCCATCAGCCAGCTGTACCTCACAGCTGGCCTCATCACTGGTACGTACTGGAGAGCAGGGAAACTCAGCTGCTGTGCTGGAGATGGGAAGTGGGAGAGCCCCAGCTAAGTGGTCACATTTTTCCACTCATCTGTGAAACAGGAGAACTCAACAGCCTCCCAGCACAGCAGAAATCCCACTAGACTTGGCCTTCACATCCCTTTAGCATACACCTCACCCACTCAAGCTCACTGGGAAGTGCTTCTCTCTGGAAAAAGCTACAGATCTCCAGAGGGTAAAAGATGAAAAAGATGAAAAAGAGAAAAAGGATGTCTGTTCTTTTTAGTAGCTTCTCAGCCTTTTGTCTTTCAAGAAGGGAGGGGTTTTGTTGTTTTTCCAATCTTGGAACATAATGTGTTGCGATAATGTCCTTCTCAGGTTCCCTGAGCTTGTATTTCACCACTCCCAAACTGGGGGAGAACGGAGACATCTTTTTCTAACAAAAGACCCTGTTGGTTTTGAACAGAAGTAACAGATGGGAACTCTTCCTTTCCAAATATTTCTCCTATGTAACTGACATTCAACTCTTGGTTTTTAATAACACAGAGAAATTAATTCCTTACTCTGTAACCATTCCTGCTGGATCTTGCAAGTTAAGCAGTGGCCACTGCTTTGAGAAAAAAACAAGCAACTCCCTGAGCCCTGATGAAAGCATCAGGAAAGCAGCACTGCTCATTGCATGTGGAATAAAATCCAAGCTTTTAATGAACAATTCCATAGCAACTTAAGAATTGCACCGTGTCCCAGAAAAACATCAGTTTAGATCAGTATATTTACTATACCCAAGAACACAAATAGTTTAATTTACACATAACAACCTTCTTCATCCTGGTGTGGGGTTTCTGAGTATTAATCAATCCCTGGGGGCTATGTGGCCTGGCAGGTCAGAAAATGCTTCAATGGCAGATGAAATCATCTGTGGGTACACCGTGAATTTGGGCTCTTTTTCCCCTTTAAGACAACAAAGAAAGATCATTTATTCTCATCTTTAGGTCTGGGATCATGTTTCAGCTTCCAGGCAGGAGTGACTGTGCTGGGCTATTACTTTGTGCGGTGGCGAACACTGGCCAATGCCGTGGCCTCCACCGGGGTCTCCCTCGGCTTCACGCTGTGGCCGCTGCTGTCTCAATACTTGCTGGATGAGATGGGCTGGAGAAACACCTTCCTCATCTTTGGAGGAATACTGCTGAACGGCTGTGTTTGTGGAGCCATCATGAGACCCATTCAGCTGGCATCAGGGTCACTTCCACAGTCTGCCAAGCCCGAAGAGGAGCCAGGGAGCAGAGCAGAAGAGACACAGCTGTCCAATGGAGCATCTCCTCACCACCCCACACTCCAGCAGCACACCAAAAGGACAAAATGCTTCCAGATGCTGCAGAAGTACCTGGCTTTTGACATCTTCTGTCAAAACAAAGGTTACCAGATTTACACTATTGGAGTAACCTGGATGATGATGGGGTTTGCCTTACCCCATGTCTACCTTGTGCCTTATGCCATCCACAACGGGGTGGAGGAGCGCAAGGCAGCCCTCCTCATCTCCGTCATCGGGCTCATCAACATCTTCATTCGCCCTTTCACAGGGCTGCTCTCAGGACACAGAGTCTTCACGGGAAGGCGCATCTACCTGTTCAGCCTGGCCGTGCTCCTCTGCGGGCTCAGCAACTTCATCTGTGTCATCTCAGCTGAGTTCAGTGTGCTCATCCTCTACTGCGTCATCCTCAGCATAGCCATGAGCGGCGTCGGGGCGCTCACCTTCCAGGTGCTGATGGATGTGGTGGAGATGGACAGGTTCTCCAGTGCTCTAGGGCTCTTCACCATCCTAGAGAGCACCACCCTCCTCATCGGGGCCCCGCTCACAGGTGAGAGAGGCTATGAAGCCTGGCTGGGGGAAAGGTGGTGGTTTGGAAACTGGTGGCAAGTGCTTGGGAGCATCAAGAAGAGGAATTAGGGAGTTTCCAGACCCTTGGTGTAGGTGAGTTATGCAAAGGGAGCAGTATAAAAGGTACGGTTGGAAAAGAATCATCAGCCTCTTTTGACAGCTGGAAAGTAATTTCAACAGCTGCATTGAGATCACAGTGAAAAAGTTACTCACTTGGTATGTGATCTGATACATATGGGAGCAATGACAGCTTTTTTCCAGTGGCAAGAAGCCAACAGGAATAACTATGAACTTTTTCACCTTTTTACCAGTTTGCATTGCTTTATCCATGAAGTCTCAAGAAATTGTGAACTTCCCATTAAATGAATTATTTGTGTTCACAATTATTACCACTCCTACATTATTCAAAAGCCCCACAGTAAAAGCTTCTGTTCAGTCTTCTTTCCAAGTTCTGGAGCATATTAATTTTTCTCTGGAGACAAGAAAGGAGCTAGTTAAGACTCTCAGTCTAATAAATTATTCACAGTTCACTCCAAATGGCACTAAGTGACCTGTCCAAGACACACCTGCTCCTGCAGTCAATTGAAAAGACCAACAAATAACAAATGTCAACCTGAGCATGTCAGCCTCAGTTCATGCTTTAGTTCTCTTCTCCAGACAATGAATTGTGGCTACTCAGTAGGAAAATTGTGTCTGGCTCAATAATGTGGTGGTAACATGCAGTGTATTTCATGGTACTCCCTGCCATTAGCGTGTCAGTCGCTTTTCTCTAAGAGCAAAAAGGTCCCTTCTTGGTCATCTCTGACAGGAGCAGCAGATGGGCAAAAAAAAGCACAGTAAAAGCAGCTCCATTTCTGTTCACAGTCCTAAAATCTGCTATAGAAAAGTACACCATGGAAAGAAACATCACCAATTTTGACTGAAAAATACAAGCAAATAAACATTATTCCAGTATTTCCATATTGATAAGCAGCCTTATGATGATGGAAGGCATCGTGTATTTGGCCTAAGTATCACTTTTCCATCTCTAATATTAGTGTTAAATGACTCCCTCTATATCTCATGTTTCTAAATGGTTTATACTGAGGTCACTTTATGTTAGTCATAATCTTGCTGTGCTGTGAATTTCCTTATCCTTCATTAAACAGGATTAGAGACAAATGTTCAGTTTGGAGACCTTACTATGTAAGTTTCTGAGCTACTTCTCTATCTAGTTGTTCTATTTTCTGCCCCAGGACATAATAGGGTCACTCATTCCAAAAGCCACTGAGTGGCAGTGGCACAAGGGTTCTCTGCTGAGCAAATGAAATGAAGCAGCAGGTTGGGGAAAAATTACAATTTCCTTTCTTTCCTGATTTCTGTGTGTATTGAGAAATACTTTCTACAGAAGTATCACCTGACTTGTGACTACAAATAAAAACTAAACAACCACTTGAATCCAGAGAAGAGAACTTAACTCATGAGAGAATTCTTGTCTTTTGTATATGGCAGTTTGCTGAACGATTCAGGTTTAACGTGCATGTAAATGAATGCCTTCAGTGCCTCTTCTCTTTGGCTAAGCTTTCATTTCTATTCCAGGTCTCCTGGTAGACATAACCAGTGATTTCCACTACGTCTTCTACACCTCCAGCTTCTTCCTGATATCAGCTGCATTATTTATGGGGCTCAGCTTCTGTGCTCTGGAAAAAAAAAACAAATTGAGAGAGGCTTCTAAAGCACATTTGGACAATCCCTCCAGATATCAGTACAGTGAAATGTCAACAGAACCAAAGGCTGTAAGTCAATCCCCTCCAGCAGTTGAGTACATCACGAGCATATGAAAATAAAAACGGGGGGAAAAGTGCAACACCATGAAGTGGTCTGTACAAACCAACACATGGCCCAACACTGATGGCAGATCAGAAAAAACCAGTCTGCTTTTCACTACTGTCATCCTCCTTCTGCACTTGCATTCCATAGGGCCTTGTCAGACCCCAAGGCAGAGATCCAGACCACGGGCCCAGCACAGAACCCAGCATCAGCCAAGGAGATGAAGCACAAAGAGACATGAGCTCTCCTAAAGCAAACCAAAGGATAACAGCCATGGGACCCAGCACCAGGACACAAAAGCTGGCATAGTTCAATTGGGTTAAGTCACCACCTTTAAGAAGTCCCTGGAATTTCACAAGCACATTCCAGTTGGAAGTGCTGGATAACACATATTAATGGGTAGTTCTTCCCAAAGAAATATTGTTGCCTCTTCTGAATATGCAATTTTGGTGCACAGGCTTCCTGTTTGCTTCCCATGCTGGGGGTGGCAAGTCAAACATTTCCACAGGAAGTGTGTTATTATTTTCCACATCTCTAAATATTATACAAAAGCAGCTGGATGGGTTGTAGAACTCAGACAAATCTCTAGTAAGATCAACTATTTTCTCCTATGAAGCATACACAGGAGCTCTTCATGTCAAGGACAGTTTCAAAGCCTCAAAATTTAACTCCAGAGCCTCAAAAAAAAAAAACCAAAAAAACAACCCACCATGCCTTGGAGTGCCTACGTTGTATAACTACTGATATCTCAAGTTTAATATATCATAAAAGAGAATTCATGGCTCATGTAAGCACACTTCAGCATTAACTGGAACCCATTTGGGACAGGGAGAGTGATATTAGACCTAAGAAAAAGGATATGCATCCTTTTATAGGGCAAAATACAAAGCAATTGTAGTTCCTCTTTGTGGAGATCAGTTCAACTCTTAAGTCTTACACTTTTGAGCCCAATTACACCAGCATTCTCATTATAGAAAACTTTGTACAAACATAACTTATATTTCTTACAAGCACAAGCAGAACTTAAAAAGAAATCCATGGGGAAAGCATACAGAGAAAAGCCAGTGTTGCTGACTTTCTATCCATACAGCCTTGACTGTAAGTGGCATTCTCTGCCACATCCCCAGGATTTGGACTTGTTCCTGTCAATGGCTGCAGCAGGAGCTCAATCTGTGTCATCCCTGATCCAACAGATGTGGGTAACAGCTCGTGAAGCATGTGGATAAGGACAACCCAACACATCAGAACAATCAAAAAGATGGAAGCACAAAATGGGAGTGAAACAGAAGTAACAGCTTTCAATAATGCAGTGCCTGTGTAAGAACTGTTATATCAAACTCAGCTGCAGTGCTTCTCTGGAGAACTGACCTATCACATTCCCAGTGACAAACCCCCAGCTGTCATTATAGCTCCCCAGACAAAACAAACAAACCAATTTAAAAAACCCCACTCTGGATGACTCCAAGGTCTTCAGAGACTGTGATGGCTTCACAGGTGGCTTTTACTCAGAAGGGCTCCTGCTCCCACAGCTCAGGATCTTCTCAAATACTGCCCTGGTATCACAGACCCAGGAGGATTTGCATTTCCTGATCAAACCTATACTTAAATAAGTTGGTTAGGGGGAGATATACATATCTAACTCTCATCTCATGTGTTTATTAACTTATGTAATGCTTACATGGTTCATAACTATGAATAAATATGAAGTAAACAGAGATTGGTGCTTCTCAGTTTACCAAAAGAGACTGCTGTACATTCCTAGGAAAATGAGGGAGCTTTCTCACAAAAAAGCAATAAAAAGGGATTAAGTCCCAAATTTCTTCTAGCTATTGCAAATAAACAGCTAAGCAGCTGAACAGGCTGTCATTTTCTCTGTGTGTAATTCCTAAATTTTAAATTCTTTTCACCTTTCTATATTCCCTTTCTGTTTTCTTACAGAAATATGAGGTTATGTAGCCCCAGATCCTACCACTGCTTCAAATGTCCTGGGCAAAACAGGCAAGATATGGTGTAAGCTACAATCCATCAAAATTTCTCACAAGAAACAAAGGTTAGGTGAAGGAGCAATGGAAGGCACCTCCTGCATGGAGCCAATTGATCCACCTGTAATGCTTTTGCCTTGGCTGCTTCATAAAAAAGGAAATGTACAGGGCAAAACCAAAAAAATCTTCACCAACTGAAGCTGACACAGAGATCAGCTCCTCCTACACCAAGGCAAAGAAACCTGTTTTGATCATTTCTTGATTGTGCAAGATAATTTAGGATGGAAGGCAAGGACAGTGCTTTTCAGAAGGGCTTTTTGATACTCCCAGACTTATCACTGGGGTCACTGGGACTTATTCACAGGTGCAGAGGGAGGTTTCTGGGAAGAAAAACAACCAATTCACAACCCTGTTATTTTAACATTTCTCAAGTTGCTGACTGAAACCTTTCTAATAGAACTCAAGCCTGAAAACAGGGCTGTCCCCTTGGTTAATTTCCACAGACCCTTTAAAAGTAATCCACAACCCACAGGTTTGAAGCAAATCCTCAGCAGACAAGTAGTAACATTTTATGCTGTGTTTCCACAGGTGAATGGGATGTCTTAGTTCCCATAACAGAGAAACAGCCCCCTCCTCTCCTTTCCATGGATCTCCTCTCCCATGTGTGTCTCCAAGCTGAGCTCCAAGCTGCCTTGAGCAGGAGCTTGGCAAAGGATAACAGGAATGACCTGAGCATGCTACAGAACAATAAATATTCCCCCTCAGAGGGATCCTACAGGGGCAGCAACACTCAGTCCTCAGGAGTCTTGGGGACCCTCATTACTTTAATGCCTTTCCACACGGCAGCTGCAGCCTCACTGAAGCAGTTTCTTTAACATCTGCAGAGTTAAACAACCCTGGCTTTAATTTGGGACAAACACTAATAACTCAGCCAGGTTACAAATCTCTGAGAAATAGCAGAGCCACAAAAATTGACCAGAATGAAATGTTCCTTGCTCCCCATGTCCCCTCTTGCCCCTCCCCTGCTCCCTTTATCATTGAAGATATTCTGCAAGACCATTGCAAGATAAGCATTTTGGCAAGAAGCACCTTTCCTCACTGAAATGAAACATTCACAGTGGGAAATTCACACTGAAGTATTGCAAGATCATGATCCTTAAAAGCCTAAGATTCCCTGCCAGGGTAATACTTGGAAAATTCAATATTAATGATTTATATTTAATAGCAATAAACCCCAAATAAAGGTTACAGCAATCTTACACACTCTAAGACACCTCTGAAGTGCAAAATCACTTAATTTAAGAGCTTGGCTTGCTGTTTGCAGACACAGCTAGTAGCTATAAGAAAAGAAACAACTAAAAATTAAAATTTCCTGAATTCTGGCTTTGGTGTGCTATAGAAGTCACCAGAACAGCCCCTGGAGCTGTGACTACCCTGGCTAGACCAGCCCCTGCTCTGGCAAACAGCCAGTGCTTGGAGCACTCAGACCATTAAACTCTACAGCCAATATTGGGTGGGTAAATGCAGTTCTTACAAACAGAAGTAATCGCATTTTTCCTTTTTAAACACAGTTCTCCCCCCTTATTAGTCAATCCCAGCAGTGCTCTGTTTGTATGGACTAGCTGCCTGTGTTTGCTTTCTCTGCCCTGCTTTCCCACATTACTCATTCGCCTTCTATTTAATGACAGATGAGGCTTTAAACTATAGCAACACTTACCACTTACAAAGGCACACATTAGAAGATATTTCTTACTACAGTAGCAAAACATTCTAACATAGACACATTTTGTAGCACCTTTGCTGATCATTTTCAGATATACTCAAATATGCAGATAAAAATGCATGTATATATTTAGACATACACATAAATACATAACGACTTCAGTTGATAATCATGCTAAGAGCTGAAGTTATTACCACTTAGCCTGACTTAAACTTTTATACCAGGTAGAAATAAATATCTTCCCTTTCATGTTCTGTGTCTTCCCACACCATTACAATGTTAAAAAATTCAGCATTACTGCATTTAGTGAAGCTTCTTTGCTCATCCTTCTATTCAATGTAGTCATGGGCAGATATTTCAGTGCCCTCAGCTGTGTGGGTTATCAGCCCACCACTCTTGTCACTGGTGCCATGTGGATCAGTCCATGACTAATTTGCTTGATATGCAAATCAATTGTATTTGAGATAACACAAAAGACAACGTATTCTCACGGCCTGTTCCTTGCCTTATCCACACAAGAACAGCCATGCACGTAATTGCTTCAATAAAAGCAGTACAAATTTCTGCAGAGTCTACTCCCACAGTTTATGATCTTTATTAACCTTTACCTTGGATATTTACACAACATGCACCATAATTGAACCCTCTTGCAGCACGTAAAACTGTGGTGGTTTCATTGAGCTGTTACTTCAAGACAAGGGAATTGCTCTGCTCTGTGCCCAAAGCATTGTACAACCAAGATGGAATTGGGAGATGCAAAGCTGTGTTTCGTGTCAGGTACAAACAGGCGATGTGTGTATTTGTAAATGCGAAATGTGTGGACCCCGACAATGGGAGAGCTGTGAATTCTAATAATAACTGAGGAAAATAAAGCATGGAAAAAGGCCTTTGAACCTATCTTTTGTTTGCAATTAACCCTGGTTGATTTAGGAGCATTGGAATTAAGGTGTTAAAGATGTTGCTTTTTGCTTGCATTTAATCCATAAAAAGCTCTGCAATAATAACCTTTTGAAGTATAATTTTAGAATATTACTTGTATCCTTGAAACTATAGCTTTGGAATATATATAAAGGAAATATGTTTATCTCACGCCTTATTGAAGCAGAGAAAAACAGCTTGAGAAAGGAAGATGAACATCACCTCAAGGGTTTATGGTTTCAACCAAAGGGAAGCTGGATATCACTGTAATGAGATTTATAGTCTCTGCAATTAAAAGGTGGACACACATCTGGGGAGCTGGACCCCATCAGATGGGATTCGTCTTTCTTCTTTCAGAAACTGGACCACCACCATCTGGGGATGCTCCTTTGAGATACATCCCTCATCACTCTCTACAACTTCCTGAAGGGTGGCTGTAGTGAGCTGGGGGTCGGCCTCTTTCTCCGGGCGACAACGGATAGAACAAGAGGACACAGTCTCAAGTTGCGTCAAGCTAGATGTAAGTTAGAAGTAAGAAGGAAATACTTCACAGAAAGAGTGGTCAGAAACTGGAATCATTTATCCAGTGAGGTGGTAGAGGCATCATCCCTTGAAGAATTTAAAAAAAGACTGGATGTGGCACTTGCTGCCATGATCTAGCTGAACAGTTAGAACATCGGCTGGACTAGATGATCTTATAGGTCTCTTCCAGTCTTGAAAATTCTGTGATTCTGTGATTCTGTGATCTGAGAAATTAAAATCACAATAGTGTATAGAATTGTGATGTAAAAATTTGGAATAAAAATTGCTGATGAGTAAAAGACTGGAAATAGAAACTGCTGAAAAACAACTGATGAATGCCCCTATGAATACCTGTAACCATCAATTATCGGTGTGCAGTTGGAGGGAAAACTTCCCCCACTGAACCCAGCGCTGTATTGCTCATACTTTACCACATTAAATAATAAATTGATTGCTGCTTGAATATTGGCCTAGTCAAGCTTCTTATTCATAACAGAATCACCTGCTGCTCTTTTAATTCACTCCCTGGCTTTGTTTCATTTTTCCCCCCCAGATAATTTCCCTCATTGTGCAAGTATTGTGCCCTGTTTTTACCTTTTCTCCCTCAGCTTCATGTATTGCAATCCCGTTATTTAAACTGGAACTGATCCAGGAGCAGCACTGCAGCAAGGACAACAGCATTGGGATGGAACAGCAAAACATACACAGAGATGAAAATTATTTAAGTAATCAGTGGGGAAAGGTTAGCTGCTCTGCAAAACCAAGCATTTTAACAGCAAAGCACTGCCATATAATGAGACAGTCAAATATCTCAACACAGGCTCATTTATTTTTATATAAAGTATATAATTATATATCATGTATTTAGAAAGAGACAGAGACGCGGAGCAGGCACCACCTCATCGCCTGAGACTAGCGTTGCCCCCCGCCCACAAAATGGCGGCCGCTCCCGCGCCTCCTGAGGGGAGATGGCACCGCCCTGTCCCGCCCACAAAATGGCGGCGGGCGGGCTGTTCCGGCCGCGCGGAGGCGGCCTCTTCGTCTCCGTTCCTCGCTACACCCGGTCCCTGAGCCCACGCTGCCCGGGGGAACAGGCAGCCCGGTGCGGTGTTCCCCGATGGAACTGGGTCGGCTGGAGTATCTGCAGGCGCTTGTCACCGAGTTCCAGGTGACGGACAGCACAGGTAACAAACGCCGCTGCTCGCTGGCCCTCTCCGTGTCCAGCATTTCCTCACACCCCCAACCCTTTTCCTTTTCCCTTGCAGAGGCCAAGGAGCAGGTACTGGCGAACCTGGCCAACTTCGCCTACGATCCCAGCAACTACGAGTATCTGCGGCAGCTCCAGGTGCTGGACCTGTTCCTGGATATGCTGACCGAGGACAACGAGACCCTGGTGGAGTTTGCCATGGGTAAGGGCAGCCCCGAGCACCCTCCGCTGTCACCGGGGCAGGGACACCGGCCCCGCGCTCCGTTTGGTCCCTAACCCGCCCCAATGCTCCAAAAACAAACTCACACTGTGCTGATAAAGCCTCGTTTAGTGCAGAATGGGAAGGAAGTCAGAGGCAGGCGTGTCTTCCATGTCCGTACAGAGCTTAATGAAGACACTATCTGGAAAGGATTTTAGTTTTTTATCCCAAACACTACCTGATTAACCTTTTACTGAAATCTCTCCTGTAGAGATGCAGTCATTAATACATAGATTATTCCATTATACAGGTCCATTCTGCTATTGGCAGCTGGTATTCTAGAATGCTTACTTGACAATTTTAATAAATCTTTTGAAGAACTGCCTTACCACGATTTTTCATGGTCTGAACATAAGCTAAGGGGCCAGATGCTGTGAGTGGTTCTGTGAGATGATACTAAATGGATTTGATTTTTAAGGTGTGTGGCTGCATCTCGAAGTTTCAAGTTTCAAACATTCTGTGCTTCTTGGCTACTAACTCTGTTACCTCCATTCTCTGGCTTTCTGTAGCACCTGCAATAAACTGCTGGCTTGTGTCTTCCAGTAGGGATGAGTGGGCATTCCTGGAATCATTCTGTGGAAGCAGTTATGTGCAGCAGTAACAGTGCCCTCTAATGACACGCTGGAGGAGTGTGCTCGTGGAAAATCGTCTGAAACAATCAAAAACACCTGGCCTAGGGAATCTTTAAGAATTTTCTATCCATACAGAAGATCTGGATGTTAGAAACAGCATGAGCGGTGAATTTGCATCACCTCAGACACTTTCCTCTTGCCATTCCAGGTGGTCTTTGCAACCTGTGCTTGGATAAAACAAACAAAGAGTACATCCTGGAGGCCAACGGGGTGGAGTCCATCATCAACTGCCTGTCCAGCTCCAACGAGGAGACCGTGGTGTCGGCCGTGACCACGCTGATGTTCCTGACGACGCCGCGGTCGCGCGCGCAGACCACGGCGCTGCCCGTGGTGGAGTGCATGCTGCGCTTCTCGCTCTCGGCCAACACGCGCCTCAGCAACCTGGCCTCCATCTTCCTGCAGGACTACTGCAGCCCTGCGCAGGTGGAGGAGGCCAGGAGCCTCAGCAGGCACACGGCAGTGGGCATTCCTCTGCCCAAGGACTGAGCAGGGCTGTGGAGAGGGGAGCCTCCTGCTGTTCTCACTTTCTGCTCAGCAGGTCTCTTGACAGCAGCATTAAAGAGGGGAGTTGGTCCCACCAGTGCTGGGGTTAACAAACAGGAAGGAACAGCACTAACACAGCAGCTGGGCCAAGCACCTAGCTAAGCCTGCAAATATTTAAAATAAATCAGGTCATGGCTGCACATTGGAAAGTGTTTCGCCAAGTGCAGCTCAGCACCCAGCTTGCACAAACAACCCTTCCCAGCAATGAGGGGTGTTCTGCTCAGGTTATTGGGTGGAATTATGTCCACTCCAGTTCCTGGCTAGTTGTGCTACTAGTCTCCCCTTCAGTGCCCCTGACAAGTGATACTAAGTGTCAAGTCACTGAAATGTCACAGAAATGCATTCCTCCTGCAGAGAGAGGAGTTTCCCTGCCCTGGCAATTCACAATCTCTCCATCCCTGTGGCACTAGTTACGCCATCCTCTAATCATGGCACAGGTAGCCAGCAACACAATCACTACATAGGGCAGGCTGTAGCTACTCTATAAATGAAGAAGTGGAAAGTTTGTCTTTTATTACCACTGGTGAGAAAGGTGAAGTAATTAAAAAAAAAAAAAAAGGAAGGGGGTCATGGCAGTCCAGCTCATGAGAACAGCTGTCTTGTAAAAGCTTCTGTTAATAAAACATTAACTTAAATGCTGTGTAATCATTTCTGTGTGAGAAGCACACAGGCCAAGAAATCAAAGCCAGCCCTGTCTCTTTTCATTATCAGCCATGAGGCAAGAGAAAATCCAATAACCAGGGTGGCTAAATAGATAACATTTAAAAGATTTGACTGTTGAGCCCAGTGCTTCCTGTCAGACACCCACACTGGGTCTGCTCACGTGTCAGACCCTTCTTCCTCTTTTTCTCTCCCCTCTGCCCCCAGACAGCACAAAACAAACAGGAGGTTAAACACACACAAAAATCCAACCACAGCTGCTTGTAGTTTATAGTTTCTCTTCTCCAACAGCAAACATCCAAAACACTACGGAGATTAAAAGTGCAGAGCAGTCTTCCAGAAACCCAGAGCACTGTGTCTGACAGGAGCAGCTCTCTTCTTCTCTGGCTGATCCCTGCAGTGACAGTGCCTCCTGGGCATGGCAGGGGATGGGCTGGTTGTTTCCTGGCAGTGGGAAGAGCACAGCATCCCCTTCCTGGACTACTGCCTGCGCTTGCTTTCCAGGATGGCCTTCCAGTCGTCGGCCCAGGAGCGCAGGCGCCGGCGCGGGGCCGGCAGCTGGAGGTGCCGGTTGTGGCAGCAGGTGAACAGGATGTGCTCCCAGCTCGGCTTCGGCTCCGCGCCTGTGGGAAGGGGGCAAAGCTGGAATCAGCTGGAATCAGCTCCCCAGCCAGCAGCCAGCCATGGAAATGCTGTTCAAACCTTGGATGGTGTCCTTGTCATCAAACAGCAGGTCAGCAGCCACCACGGTCTTGTCTCGGGTCAGAATAATCCGCTCCACAAACTCGGGTCCCAAGTGTTTCTCTACCCACTTATACTGCAGAGACAAGGAACAGGAGAAAATCCTGCTGTGCTCTCAGTTTGCACATCACCCCTGTCAGACCAGCCCTAATAGAGCAATTTCTTCCCCCTGTAAACCTTATCTGTGTCTAGGAATCCCCACATGGAGACTGGCTGTGGCCCAGGGTGCTGATTAAACCTGTTTGTGTGACAGCCTTCACTCAGCACTGCCCTGGCTGTGCCCAGCTGGGGAGTTTGTGAGAAGCACTGGCTGCTTGCCCAGAGCACATGGGTTGTACCCATCTAAGTCGTTCCAGTGATCAAAGTCCCCCCTTCCATTCTGGTACCACAGAGAAAAAGGATTTATTCCAACACTACAGCCTCCTCCTCCACACAGCACTGACCTCTTCTGGGACATCTCAGGCTCCAGACTTAGACTGAAGTAGGTTTTGTTGGTTGGTGGTTCTCCAGAGTAGAATACCCTGGGAATACCCCATCCCTGTGGGTCACACTACAACAGTTCCTTTGCTGACACAGCTGGTCCCAGCCCAGCTCCAAGAGCCCAGGGCTCACATGCTCCACAGCAATTCTGGCACCATGTGGCACTTGGAGATTGCCTGTCCTGAGTTACTGCTCTGTGTGTGTGAGAACCTATCCCTCAGACAGGGACTGAGGGAAGCCTGGCAGCTGGAGCAGCTACTGTCTCTAGAAAGGAGTAGCTCCATCTTGGGTAGTATGAAACAGCAAGGCCTTGCAAAAGCAGCATTAAACTCAATAAAAACCATTCTCTCCCACCTTTTCCACGACGCAGTGCTCGTAATTCCGGAGAGGGCTCGTGCAAATGAAGACCTCAGTACTGAAAAGAAACAGCTTTTGTTAGCAGGCAAGTGAAAGTGTGTTAGATCCTGGAAAAGGGCTGCAGGGTGCAAAGTGTCCTTACTCCTGCATGTGGAACATCTCCTGCACAGCTTCCAGGGCTCCTGGAATTGGATCCAAGCTTAGGAAGAAGCCAGGCGACTCATAGACACTGGCTACCTTGGCCTGCAGGAGACAGAGGACCATGAGCAGTGGCTGTGCCCTGTCACATCACTCTCCAGTCACCCCCTGTGTAACAGCCTGGTGCTTCCCCCCAGCACTGAATTATAAAATGTCTCACCTTTGGGTTCTGAGAGAGGTCCAGCTTGGGCACACAAGAAGGAGAAGTTACTTTCTGGTGGCTCATGAGGAGGCAGAGCTGCCCCTGGCCTGGCTTTGCTCTCACAACCAGCCCCAACCCATTGCAGTCTCTGTGGGGGCTGAGGGAGGCAGAGCTCCCACCCCACCCCTTCCCAGCAGGTATCTTTCAGCTGGCTCTGATGAAAACCAAAGGAACAAAGTGGAGGCTTCTCCTCCTGTCACATTTGGCTGAGATTAGCTGAGGGCTCAGGAATTCACCGGGGAGGGCACACACAGGCACTGCCCATCAGCCTCCTTCTCCTTCAGAGCAAACAGGGTACAGAGGTGACCATGCCAATGGCCAGGCCAGCACAGCCACACCTGGGGGAATCCCTTCAGCAAGAGGGAGGGATGAGGATGAGAGTGCTGGGAAAACTCCATGTCTGTTGCTTCTTGATTTTCAACCACCCACTTCAAATATTGTTGAAGGAGCAGGTGGCCTTGGCTCCAGCCTGGATGGAGCTGTTCCCCTGAGGTCATGGGCTGGTGAAAATCTGCTCCAAAGAGTCTGAGACTGCAGCAGGAAGTTCACAGGTGATCCCTGTGCTTCCCCGAGAACTTTTGGCTCTGTGAGAGGCGATCTGTGCACCCCATGAGCCCCATCTGGGCTGGGTGTGAGGGTGCTGTGGGACACTGCTCCCCTCCCAGGCCCAGCACTGGGCTGAGCTCTGTGATCAAAAGGGATTTATCCCTTTTGGGTCTGCACCTGCTCTTGGTGTAAACCTGCCTTCCACACAGGCAGGTGGGATGCCACACCAACCAGACAGGAAATCAATGATAAACAAGTGGTGAAGGAGGTTAGCTTGAAAGGTAGAATCATTTTTAAGTGAGTGTAAATAGAAAAGAAACGAGATTTCTGGAGGAATAATGTTATCCCAGGCTAATGTAGCCAAAAATGGGTCCAAAAGGTATTTAATAGGATACAGTACAGCGGTATCTTTAATCTCTGAAAGGAAGAGCAGTATTTCCAGGGCAATTTCCAGGTAGGACTGTCCCTTTTCTTCTTAATTTGCTGGTAAGACATTTTCACACCTTTTATTATTAGAAAATTTACTGGTTTGAATCCAGCTCTGGTTAGTTAATTTTAAGAATTGCTCCCTGGTGACTATTCAGTGGCCTGTGTTAAACGAGTGTTTCACAGCAGGTCACAGCTGAGGGGTTTTCCCATTCCTTATCCCACACCCATCATGGCAAAGGACCCACAGCAGCACCAGGGCTGAGGCCCCTTCCAGGCCTAAGTTTCACCTTCAGACAGAGAGGTTAAGCTTCCAGTATCTCTTTACCCTGAGACACACAAATCTTAACTTCCTTGGGGTCACATAGTGAACTTCAGAGGTGGCAAAGCAGCATTATTCCACAAGCATCAAAGTCATATATTCCCATGCCACTGAACTGTTTGGAAAACTTAATTCATGTTTAGTATTCTTCAAAGGCAGGCTGCAGCATTTGCTTAGAAGTATCCAGCTCTTTAGACTCCAGCTGAAGGTCTCCTTGCTCTACACCACCAGTGGAACATCAACAAAAACCCATTTCAATTAAGCAGCAGTGAGGAAGAGTGAGCATTAAGCCAGACTCCCAGATCCTGAAGCTCACTCAGTTATCATCACCTACAAATGCTCATAAATCAACAGCCAGGAAGTTGGGAGCACTGCCTGATTTCACACGCAGATCAGAAGAGGTGAAGCAGCCTGTCTAGGTTCAGACATGGCAATCAGATCTGCCTGGATCTCTGTTTCCATGCAAAGCCTCCCTGATCCCAGCAACAATTCCCTGGAGGTGTTCCAAGGAGACTGAATTACAGACTTGGGGCTCATGTCTGAAAGCTTTTATCCTTCAGCAAGACACCAGAAACTGGCAAGTTTCCACCACATCACAAAAAAGTCTGGCTTTGTTGGAGAAAGAAATTTGTTTTGATGGCTCTTGGAACCAGAAGCCATTTCCTCTCATAAAAAAGTGACTAGAAAAAGAAAGTAAAACCATTTCCTTTCCTCACGTTCATGCCACCAGTGCTTTCCTTGCATTAGTAAGATGACAATTTGGATACAAAACTGGCGGGACTACATCTGTCCCTATGTTTTCCCATTTGCAGGACTTCAAAATCATTCTATAAATTTTTAGATTTCCACTGGTGGAGATGTTGAATCCTTTTACATTCCCCACTGGTGGGGATGTTGAATCTTTTTCTTGAAACTGCCTGGGGCCAGGAAACGTGGGGACAAATCCCCACCAACAAAATGGCCACACACACAGGAGGGGAGGTAGGCAAGTGCAGTGAAAAACTCTTCAACAAAATAAAATGGATTAGAAGTCCTTCTAAATAAAACGGATTTACAGTGTGGAATCAATGATCAACTTGCAATCAAAACAGAAACAAAAACAAAGTAATGGCTCAAGTTTCAAGGGGCAGTTGCTCAGCACCAGCTAAGCATGAACACCACTCAGGAAGAGGCGATGCATAAATCATCATCCCAGCACCTCCCAGGCCCTGCCAGGAGAATATCCCACACCTTGGAAGTTCATGGACAGACACAGCTGACACCTGCCACAAAGAGACCCCCTGGTGTCCAGCTGACCCCCTCATGTCCAGCTGATCCCCTGGTGTCCAGCTGATCCCCTGGTGTCCAGCTGCCCC
The DNA here is from genome assembly GCF_027887145.1 of Ammospiza caudacuta. NCBI lineage: Eukaryota > Metazoa > Chordata > Aves > Passeriformes > Passerellidae > Ammospiza > Ammospiza caudacuta. Next base: position 3,128,198 of record NC_080611.1, read on the forward strand.
CCCTTGGTGTCCAGCTGATCCCTTCATGTCCAGCTGCCTCCCTGGTGTCCAGCTGATCCCCTGGTGTCCAGCTGCCCCCCCTTGGTGTCCAGCTGATCCCCTCATGTCCAGCTGCCTCCCTGGTGTCCAGCTGATCTCCTGGTGTCCAGCTGATCCCCTGGTGTCCAGCTGCCCCCCCTTGGTGTCCAGCTGATCCCTTCATGTCCAGCTGATCCCCTGGTGTCCAGCTGATCTCCTGGTGTCCAGCTGATCCTCTCATGTCCAGCTGCCTCCCTGGTGTCCAGCTGATCTCCTGGTGTCCAGCTGACCCCCTGGTGTCCAGCTGACACCTTGGTGTCCAGCTGACCCCCTGGTGTCCAGCTGCCCCCCCTTGGTGTCCAGCTGATCCCCTCATGTCCAGCTGATCCCCTGGTGTCCAGCTGACCCCCTGGTGTCCAGCTGATCCCCTCATGTCCAGCTGATCCCCTGGTGTCCAGCTGCCCCCCCTTGGTGTCCAGCTGATCCCCTCATGTCCAGCTGATCCCCTCGTGTCCAGCTGATCCCCTGGTGTCCAGCTGATCCCCCGGTGTCCAGCTGCCCCCCTCCTTTCAGCACTGACAAACTGCAGGGTGCATTTCCCTGCATGGCCCCACAAACTGCCCTGTGTGGGCTGCTGGCTCCTGCCAAAGCTTTCCCTACAGCTGGAGCCAAGGAGAGACATTCCACAGGGATTCTCCTGTCCCACAGACACTCTGTAGAGCCACAGCAGAACAAACAAGGACTCTGGTTTTTAATTAATGGATGGAATTTGCATAAACCCCAAAGGAGCCTTACATCTTTAAAACTATAAATTTACTGTTCTGCCAAAGATACCTGAACCAGCCCAAAGCCCCAGGAGATTACTGAAGGAGACAGACACACAGCACAGATCCATAAAACTTATTTCCTTAGGAAGTCAGGCTAGAACAGTAAGATAAGAGCTTTCTGTCACTGCTGGTGTGCTGGGATCCAAACCAGTTATCTGGTTATTTCATTGCCACACCTAAGGTCTGGGGAGGAACAGGATGAGCATGAACCAAATTAGGGCATGGGGATTCCAGAAATAGAACAAAGGGCAATTTTCTCATAGATCAGATTGTAGTCCTTCCAAAAAAGAAAAAAATAAAAATCATGACCCCTTGAATTACCTGCACCTTTTCTCCTTTTTTTTTTTTTTTTTTTTTTTTTGTTCACGGGATTCATTTAAGGAATACTCATTTAAACAAAAAATCATGTTTGTTTATGCTATGTAGTAGCCAAATTTATGTCTACTGACTAGCTTTTGACCATCAATAGTCATTGATCTGAACTTGGCAGTTTGGAGCCTGTGGAAATGCTGACTGGATCCAGCACTCCTGCCCCTTACTCTGATGCAGGAGCCCTTACCTCACTATGGAACAGGAGTGAAATGAATGTGAATTGTCATTTCTTAGCAGTAAAAAACTCCAAGGCCCAGTACAGGATCTTAAAATGAGCAATGAACTTCTCTGGGAAAGTGTTCAGCACAGCCTGGATCAGCAGTTTCCTTAGAGTCCTGTAAGGAACCAGACTGGCCTGTGGTGACCAGAAGGAAGGATGAAGTCTGGATTCACAATATTTCTAATTTTGTGTTTCATGCAGCCTTAATTTGTGCACTGATAATCAGGACAGCCAGCCCTTTACAGAGGGACGTGTGTGTGGGAATTCTGCCATCAAACCATTCACTGAACCATCTTCTTCTTTACCTACTCATGTTCTTGCTCTTGCTTTGCAGCAGAACAATAACTTAAAGCTCCCTGAGCGCTCTGCACACCCTAACACTGCTCCACAGCAGGACAAGAACTATGTCTGTTCTATCTGAGTTAGTACAGAACAAAATCCTGTAGCCATATTCCCTCTGCATGCCCTGACAAGCTGAGTGCACAGCAGGTAAGAGATCAGGAACAGCAGGAGAAAGCTGGTGGAACACCCTCCATCCATGCAAACCGCTGCTATTTTTAATGCTTGCTAATGACTGAATGAGTAACAGAGAGATCTGCAAGGCAAAATTACAAATACTGTAAATCCAGACTTCACCCTTCCTTCTGGTCACCACAGGACAGTCGAGGACCCTGTAAGGAAATGGAACAGATGCTGATTCAGACTGTGCTGGACACTTTCCCCAAGTTTATTGCTCATTTTAAGATCATGTACTGAGCCCGCTGGTTTTTTACTGCTAAGAAATGACAATTTCATTTCCCTCCTGTCCTACAGAAAAGTGCAGGCTCCTGCCACTGGCTGATAGACAGGAATATGAATCCAGTCAGCATTTCCACAGGCTCCAAACTGCCAGAGTTCTGATCAATGACTATTGATGGTCAAAAGTTCCTGGAACTAGGAACCTGTAAATACAGTAAGTAGGCACGAATTCGGTTATTAATTACATAAACAAACACGACTTATTGTTTGAATATTCCTTAAACGAATCCCATCTAGACAAAAAAAACCTGCAGGTAATTTAAGGTTTTTGTAAAAATCTCTGTTCCCAGGCTGAGCCTTGCAGAGCCCGGCGGGCAGGGAGGCTGCGCTGGCCCGCACTCACCGCCAGGTCCTCCCGCAGGCTGCGGTACTGCTCCCGCACCGAGAAGCCGCGGCGCTGCTCCAGCTCCACGCGCGGCTCCGCCGGGAAGCGGGCGCGGAACTCCCGCAGCACGGCGCCCTCGAAGTCGGCCAGGACCCCGTCCATGTCCAGCAGCACCCGCAGCGGCGCGGCCGCGCTGCCCATGGCGAGCCCGGAGCGCGCCCGCCGCTGCCGCCCGGAGCGCCCCCGTCCCGGCACAGCGAGCGCGCTCATGCATATGCAGATATCCACATGAATATGCATCAAGGGGCGGGGCGGAACGCCCTGAGGGCAGCCCCGCGCGGGAACAGGGCCGGGCTCCAGCGGGAATGGAGCAAAAGCCACAAAGGCCACCCCCGCCACCGCTCGGGACCCCGCCAGGTCCCGGCCCGAGGAGAAAGGAGCACAGAGCCGCCTCAGCAGCACGGAACCATCTTCTGATCCATCGAGGAGCATTAACAAGCTCCCCTGGGCACGAGGCGTGCAAAGGAAATATTAATTTATGGATTAAATTAATATGCTCTCTGTGCAGGGCACGGTGTACATCAGGGAAGCCCCTCGATGGAGGAGCAGTCACAGCAAATCCAGTTCGGTAGGTTCAGCACCCCAGGGCAGGGCTTCTCCAGCAGGGATCTGGAAAGCCAGGGTGCTTTCAGGCTTTCAGGGTGCTTTCTTCCTGCAGAAGGGTGGGAAAAGCACCATAAAACACAGCAGCCCCATAGAGTTGCTCTGCTGTGGCTTATTGGGCAGCAAAGCCCTTCCAGAACAGCAGAGAACTTCATGGCTTGGTCCATCTTTAGGGTCTTCTGTTTGTTTTTTTTTTTTTTTGTTTTTTTCTTTTTAATGAGGAAAATAAACTTTTCTCAGTTTCCCTTGAGGAAAAACAGTGTTTTGGGTAAACCATAATATATATCAAGCCATATTCCACAGTTCTCTGATCTAGAAGCCAAAAAAGAAGAGATAAGATTTTCTCTTGAGGGGAAGTCAGCATATATGGTGGTGACCTCAAGCCAGGTGTAAGAACTCTCCTCTGTTAGAGCAGGGAAGGTTGGCTGACACAAGGACAACTGAGAACAAAGCAAAACCAAACCCGTGAAATAAAACCCACACAGGAAACACTGCTTCAAAATTTCTATATTATTTACTTTTAAGCAACAATCCAGCTTTGTGAAATTACAACACACACTTTAAAGGATGAGATTTTCACCTCATGGTCAAGCACCAGCATGATCATGCACAGCATTGAGTCAGTTGTAAAAAAAAATGCCCTGTAATTCTTATTTATATGATCCACTCCACCTTCACTGAATAAAGTCTGAATCAGCCCCTTCCCAGCGCTAGGCCAGGTGGCTCTGGTCATCAGCCCTCTATTTGGCACAGACCTTGTGTCAGAGTAGTCCAGTATCAAGATTTCTTTTGTTTTTAAAGGCAGCATGGTGTACATTAACCACTTAATGATTTATATGGCACAGCAGGGCTCAAGGCATTTACCACATGCAGTCAATGAAGACTTTTAGATACCTAAATCCCACATGTGGAGGAAGGGACTGCTCTTGCTGATTGTTTGCTGGCCTGGTTAACCAGGATTCTAGACCCTTGTAAAGCTAAGGGGTTCTAAAAAAAACTCAGTACAAAAACCCTCTAAGCACACTTAGAACCAAGCTACTCTCCTTTGAATTACATTACAATACTTCATAAAGCTTTCCCTCAAGTCTATCACTAGAAAACACTCATGTCACTTCCAGTAGATCTGGGGGAAACACAGGACAGAAGTGGAAAAAAACCCTTTAATTTCAAAAAAAGATGGAGTACATAAAGTGCTTCTTTTTAATGAAAGAAATTTGAGATGTACAGTCAGGCTCAAGTTGTGCAGTTCACAAGCATGGGGGAAAGAAAACAGACACAAGTTCAAAACAGTCAGGAAGGGAAAGGTTTAACCGAGCACTAGGCTGGACTTGCCACCGGGTGGATTTCTCCTGGAGGGTGCAGGTGCTGGTGCTACTGGGCTAGGAACAGGTGCAGCAGGCAGGGACTTTTCTTCACTCTGACCTGGGGCAGCTTCTACATCAGCCTCAGTGTTTTCTAGAAGAAAAGAAGCTTTTAAAGTGTTTGATGTGGATGATGAGAGCCAGATGTTTGGCTGGCTCAGACGGAAGCTCAGCTCCTGTCAGGTTTCTCCAGGGGTACAGACACACTCCAGTGCTGTCACCCACTGGCAGGGCAGACTCAGCCCTCAGAAGTGTTTCTCAGATCAAATCTGAGGCCTTACAGCTCAGTCTCAGGCCCTCAGCAAGAGCCACATTCAAGCCAGCTGCAATTAGGGGACACCAGCAATCCATTTTTTAATGACAAGCAGCTGAAGGCATCCACATATAATCACTCAGTGTTGTGACTGTGGCATTGTCACTCAGGTCTGAGCAGGTGCTGGGAGCCACAGCAGCACCAGCAAGAGCTCAAACTGCATCCCAAATTCCCTAACTGGAGGGGAAAGGATCTGACACACTTCTGAGGCTTCACACAGGACACACCAGGGAACAGCCATGCATGGGGAGGCTCTGATTGTACACTCCCTGGAGAGATCATGATAGTTTATTTTAAATCCTTCTGAGCAAACCACAAGTAAAGACAGGGCACAGAAGGAATTCTTCACAGGAAGCACTTTAGATACTGGAGCAAACAATGTACCAACTAATTGTTGACAATTGAGTACAGCACCTCACATTTTTACAGATTAGCATGACCAGTTCTGAGCCAAAGGCCCAAATCAGCACCAAGCAGTCCCTGATATTGGGAATGAAGATGAACCTCACTTGTTTTCAACAGATCCCTTTGTTTCCTCTCATGATCACTAATTCTGGGTTGGGAGAATTCAAAGAACTGCTGCACATTCAGCTTAAGCTTCATGATTTAGCAGATCTTGACCAATTTTCCTCTCCCAGCCTTCTCCTTCAAACTGAACAGGCACAACTACCCAATCTCCCCCCACAGAGCAGCCACTGCACCCCTTCATCTTCTCCTTCACCTTCCCTGTGACCTCCACTATAACCCCCTGCTCATCATGTGTCAAAGACTGTACACACAATCCAAGATATGGGGGTATTACCATTGTTTACAGGAAAAAGTAAGTAATTTTCCACCCTCTCCCTGATGACATTCAGTATTTTGCTGGCACCTCCAAACATCTCAAAGAATTTCAAGGGGAAGGACTCGAGGCAGATCCTGGGAGTGCCACAGCACAGAGCTGAACACAAGGCTGCCATGGTTTAGTTTTTGGGGGGTTGTCCCCCTCATCCCCCAGATTCATTCCTTTACACTTGCTTACACAGGGATTATCCTGCCTTTATACCTGCCTGCCTCATTTAGCTGAGTCCTTCTGGCAGTGAGATTTTCCCACCATCAGCACAATTTGACTACTTGAAAAAGGAAATATCACCAACAAAACTGGAGACTTCACTGCTCATTACCTTTTCCAGGTCACAGACAAAGGCACTGAATAAAACCACCTCCAGCATCATCTCCCATAGCTCATTTTTGCAACCTGAAAGGTAATTACTAAGTCCTACCCTTTGCCTCCTATTCTTCCTACCCCCAGCAGCAGCTTTCCTCACATCCTGTGTCAATTCTGGTTTTTTTCCAATGCAAAATGTTATCAGAAACACCAAAACCCAACTTTTGCCCACTGAACTCCCTCTGTATCCATGCTTATAATAATCTCAAAGAACTCCAGCATCTGAGCAGAGTCCCCATGCACGCAGGAATAATCTCCACTAGAGATCCTCTGCTGTGCTCATTAACTGTTTGTTTCAGCTGTGCTGGGTTAACAGCACATTTTAAGCCTGAAGCTCCTGCAGCTGCTGAGTCAGCAAGGGCTGAATGTCCCTGCCTGGGGACAGTCCCAGCACTGTGCAGGGCCCAGGCTCCACCTTCCTGTGGGTCATGTACACTCAGGCACTGCCTGATTCTCCTTGGCTGCTCGCATTCATTCAGCTCACACTGCCCCTGAATCACAAAGGAAACAAGAATTTCCAGCACAGGAGGCTTTGGGGAAAGTTTCTGTAGCTCCTTGTGTAGCTGATAAATGTTAGCACTTCCCACATAATCAAGGTAAGTTTGCCAGCCTGATGAGTGAAGTGGTAAAACCAACAGGATCAGATAAAATATTAAAGCTCCTCCCTTCTCAGAAAGGGTCTAATTCCTGAAATAGCTCCCTGCTCAGTGCACTCCAAGCCACTGAGAACTGATGCCCAGAAAGGAACTACAGCTTCCAAAGAGGAAACAAGAACCCTGCTGCAAAATAAATCAGTTTTTTAACCTAGACAAGCTTGATTAATAAATATACACATCCCACCTGACACATACTTGGGGTTTTATAATCAGTCACATAGAGAAAATAATTCCCATATTCAAAAGATTAACCATTTTTTTAACTACAGAAACCTACTAAGAATCTGGCTGTGCTGTGAAGTTGTCAGCAGACAGCTTTTGCTTGGAGGTGTTCATTGTTCCTTTCCCAGCCCCACAGACAGCCCTGCAAGGCCAGTACAAGTCCCAGGTGTGCCAGTGGGATGTTCAGCAGCCTAGGTCTGCCATCCCACAGCAGGAAAATCCAGGGGAGGAGGGACAGACAGACCAGACACACAGTCCACTCAGCTACAATACCCAAAGCAATCAATGCTAGGAATTAATTTAAAAATCCATTAGGATGTTCAGGTATCTGCCACAGACACCATTTCCAGGACGCATTAATTTCTACTCCTTCCTAAGTACTATCAGTGAAAGTTTAACATTCAAACCCTTGCCTGCCATTTTTATTTAATCTTGGCCACCATCAAAAATTTAATTTTCAGTCATGGCCACAACAAGAAACAATCCCAGTTACTTTCCATAACAGTTGCTTTTTAACCACCTCCCAGCACAGCTTCCCCTGACCCTTGATAAGAACCTCCTTCACTGTCACTTGCCAGAAACAAACCAAAAGACAAATACAACACCTGTGAAAATGTGAACTTTTTAAAAAGTCAGGAATACCACTTTGCACTCTGAATTTCAGCCAGCCCTGTTTCTGCTTCCTGGCATCTCAGCCATTCTCACCTCCCTGCTGTTTGTGGGATCTCCTCTGCCCTGTGGGGAGCTGGTTTAAACAAACACCAGGAAAAGCAGCAGAGCCCTCAGAGCAGTTTTCTTCTATTAGCAAACCACATCCTCCTAGTCAAGGCATGAACACTGGATGCCTACAGTGCTAATTAAGATTGGACAGACATGGGAAAGAAATCCTAGAGCCTGTACAGTTGGATTAGAAGCAGCCTGCTAGAGAGGATACGCTTATTTTAGGCACAGAGGTAGAAGAAATGTTCTGGAAAAGCTCTCTCCCCTCCCAGCAAGTGTCCTTTCAGGACATGGAGGTGCTAATGGCCCCAGGGATGTCCCACCACTCCAAGGTGTTGAAAGAAGCACTTGGAAAGCAGCAGTCAACACACGAATTCCTGTCATCAGGAAGTCAGATATTCCTAAAGGGGATCTTGCAAAGGAGGCATTTCCAGCCTCAGAGCTAGAAAAAGCACTTCAAGGGGAAATGCCTGTTTACAGGAGATTTACAGTATGCAGATCAACTTCCTTGGCAAAAATCAGCATTTAAAAAGCAACAGGAAGTCAAGAGCTGGTTAACACAGACACTTGCAGAAGCAGTAGCTGGGTTTGATTCTTCCTGTGAATGTGGAGTTTGCTGTATCAGAGGACAATGGGAAAGAAGCAAACTGCTAAACTAAAGTCAATTATGTTGACTGTCCTATTTAATTATAAGCAACTCTAACAGCTGCCTGGCCTTTCAATAACTGAACTCTTTGCAGTAGTTTCCACCTTACCTTCCAGTACTCAGACAAATCTTGGCACCAACAGCTGCTAGCAAAATAAACCAACAGGACAGTTCTCCTTTTTAGCCTGATGAGCAACAGCATTCCACATTTCCCTCCATGCCCACACTCCAGTGAAGCAGCTGGTCACTTTGGTGATTTGATGGGTTCCAGGGACAACCCCAGGCTGCCTCTCTCCTAGTAAATGACCATTTATGGATCCTACATCTTCTTCTACTGCAAAGCCACCTGCAACAGGCTTTTACTAGAGGAGTCCAAGGAAGTTACTTACCAAAAATGTCACCACCAACATCTCCTCCCTAGAAAAGAGAGAGGAGGAACATGTTACTTCTCATGTTTCATAAAGCATTTTCCTATTCCATGGAGTGGATACTCCTCCATGGTGTGACCATGGTGTCTGGGCACACTGCTCTATGCGGCACTGCATTCTGAGCTACAGGCTAACGGAGGCACTTTTGGAACAGCAACAGGCTCTGAGGGACAGATCCCAGCAGATTCTGAGGGACAGATCCCGACAGGCTCCGAGGGACAGATCCCCACAACTCTGAGGGACAGATCCCAGCAGGCTCTGAGGGACAGATCCCAGCAGGCTCTGAGGGACAGATCCCAGCAGGCTCTGAGGGACAGATCCCAGCAGGCTCTGAGGGACAGATCCCCACAGGCTCTGAGGGACAGATCCCCGCAGGCTCTGAGGGACAGATCCCAGCAGGCTCTGAGGGACAGATCCCCACAGGCTCTGAGGGACAGAACCCAAATGGCTCTGAGGGACAGAACCCAGCAGGCTCTGAGGGACAGAACCCAAATGGCTCTGAGGGACAGATCCTAAATGGCTCTGAGGGACAGATCCCCACAGGCTCCAAGGGACAGATCCCCACAGGCTCCAAGGGACAGATCCCACCAGGTTCCGAGGGACAGAACCCAGCAGGCTCTGAGGGACAGATCCCCGCAGGCTCTGAGGGACAGAACCCAAGATGCTCTGAGGGACAGAACCCAAATGGCTCTGAGGGACAGAGCCCAGAGTGGCACAGTGGGCTCTGCACTCATAATTCTGCAGATTGAAATCATGGATTTCAATTTCAATTTCTTAGAGACTCACTTATAATTTAACCAGTTCTTTATTTGTCTAACATACTTCTAGAAGTTGAAACAGATATTGGAGTAATCCTGATGACACATGGCACATTTGTTACTCCCACAGTGAAGGACAGAGCTGGGTAAGAACACTTTATTGCACAGAGCATCCCAAATCAAGCAGCATTGACAGGATCCAGAATATTCCCACTGCCCAGCAGCAAGGGCAAAAAAATTACACCAACAGCAACAAGCAAGAGTGGAGTATCCTCTGCTTTCTACTGAGCAACTCTTTGCATTTATCTGTTGGCAAGGCCAAGAGCATGTGTTCTTTCCAGGGTATTTAACTTCATTTGTGAAACACAGATCAGCTTTTTTCCCCTGATGAAGTTTCCTTCACTACATAACAGTTCAACATTCTTTAAATGCTGAATGTGTTTGCAGGCTGCAGCTTGACACAAAGATAGGGATTCTCCCAGCAGCAGGCCAAGGTTCTCCAATGGCATCAGATTTATCAACTTTCATAGATCTAACATTGCTAATTACACAGTGAAACTGCAGAAATTTGGATTAAAAAATAGCACAGAAACTGACACAAATGTATCACCTTAAGTCTCCAGCTGTTCGCACCCGAATTACTGCATAAAAGTAAAGTATTCCACATGGGAAGAATCTGTTTGCAAAGCTAACCACAGTATTTAAAACAATTTCGAAAAAATTAGACTAAACAGTTAAATTTAAAGCTGAAAATATACCACAGAAAATAAATTCCTTTATATTTGAAACAAGAGTCGCTAAATTGAAACAAGACATTTTTTATACCAAAGAACAGTTTTGTGACTTAAAGCTACAACTAGTAACAAAAATGGGTTGTGATGCTTGATATGAATTACCAAAATAAAACCTAAGATAAAAGATGTCGGCTACAACGTTTCAGATAATTGTTTATCCACCCAGTTCTTTTTAGAAAACCTAAGGCTGGAGAGTTTTAAATAAGATTTATTTTTTCCACTTTGTTCATGCAAATAGAGGCTATCCTACATTCCTAGGGATCTAAGTTCAGACAAATTACTGTTTTTTTACTGAATTTACTGTGTTTCAAAACAACCCTGTTTTTCCCATTAAATATAATTACATATCTAGCAAATTTTACTTAACACCACTACCACTATAAATTATGCTCCATATTGCTACTAGGTAAAGAGTTTATTTAGAAAATAACACACCTGATGGTATTATTAAAACAAAAAAAGCACTAAAACGACTGAGGTAAGAATTTGCTGGGATGTGAACCCAGGTTTGTTGTCAGACCCACACAGAGTCTGCTGTAGTAACTGTTGTTTGTGAGATGTTTAAACCCACAATCACACACAGAGCTTAAATTGGATTTCACATCACTTCATTACTGTCTCAGCAATGAGATGGGTTAAGAGCTCTACAAAGTGGTCCTTGTGAAAAATCCAGCCCTTTCTTTCTCAGCATACTGGAAGAGAATCAGATGGAAAGGGGAGCCTTCATGAAAAAAACAAATTTGAGAGAAAGGATTCAAATCCTACAATGCTTCCAACTGTGTGAACATCCGTGATAAATCAATCCCACACAGAGTGTGAATTGTCCATTATCAGGCTCTTTTGTAGTCAAGTACTGACCTTGGGATCTACATAGTCTCCACAGTTTGCTTCAGTTGAGTTTGTTCTTTGTGGTCCAGAGGATTCACAGCTGTCTCTGGTTTCACCTGGCTTAGCCCCTACAACCAGAGATTGAGTCTAATCAGGTTCCAAGATAAACTTAATGTGAAAGCAATCATAAATAGTCACAGGTTTGGGTACTTTGGGAGAGGTTTTTCTTTGAAATTAGGGCTTTACCAATCTAAAAAGTCCTGGTCCTTTAGACAATACCTCACAAATTATTGTCTTACAGCAGCACCCCATGCAGTGAGAGTGTCATTTAAACAGATTGAGTTTGGGGTCCCAAGGCCCCCCATACTGGCAGAAAGGGAAGCTTAAATCCAACTGTGAGAACATGAGGCTAAACTGCCTCTGAATAATCAAGAGCAAGCAGGGCTACTCCAAACAGTAAGGCTCAAGTCCACTTGTGTGACTGAACTTGGAGAAACTGCATTGAAAATACAATTCTCTGCTTGCCACATGCCTAGCACTCGCATAAAATAAACCCTTCTGGAAGAAATTAATGAGAAATAAACGATTCTCTGCAAGCAGACATCATTTATAACCCCAAAGTACCAAGAAGGAAGGGAACTCTGGTTTCCACACCAGCCACCAGCAGCATCAGGCTGAGCCACGAAATGAATCAATGCCCATCAGCAGATGTGGAAACAAAGCACTACAGCCTCACCTGCTTTAGCCCAGGAAGGGGGGTTCTCCTCAGGAGTTCCAAAGATGCTGGATGCCATTTTGTTCCTCCTCACGGGCTGTTCTTGGGGCTCATCAAAGCCCAGGGAGAAGTTGGAGCCGCCGCCGGGAGGACGCAGCACTCTGTGGAGAGAGGCAGCTTCACACCCTGTGCCAGCCCCAGCTGCACTCCAGCACATCACCTCAACCATCCAGGTAAGCTCCTGCCAGAATTCCAGCCTGGCACTGCATCTCCACTGCTCTTCAGTGGCACTTACAAAAATAAAACACTCTCGTGCTCTGCTTGTGCCCTTGCTCCATCCAGTATCACGCCAAGGGCTGGTCCCACCACTCTGAGCCAAATCAAAAATAAAAATAACTATGTGGGCATGTCAAATTCCAGCTTTTTTAAGAGTACCCTGGGAAGGTTCATTTTTAATCATCAAACTGGCTGCACAGCAAAGACTGAAGCTTGAACCAAAGGACTGGTTGCACCACTGATGGCTAGGTGCTGCAGCCTTTATTTAGATTTGTTTCCTCAGGAAAAAACCCTCAAGTCTGCAGCATGCTGCTGGTCTAGAAGCAAAAGTTGAAATTAAACAGCTTGGAGTTGACTATTATTAGGAGAGACACGTGTACAAAGCTCCAGATATGTAACCTAAATCTAACAATCTGCTCTTAAACACAAAAGAAGCCTGCTCAGTACTTCAAGAGCTTGATTGCAGTCTGCTTTCCAACCTGCAGAACCCAACCAAAATCAACAGCTGCAGGAAAATAAATCTTGAAACATAAACTCCTCCCGATCTTATTTTCATAAGCAGGAGATCTTTTGTTAGCTGGAGAAGCCAGACAAGAGCCAGGAGAACAAAACTGTGTGTGAGAACTTTCAAAACTCCCAGGGATGTGAGGACACCAACTGAACCTGGGGCTTCTTGGGCTTTCAAGACCTCCAGTGCTCCAAAATGAACACCAGGGCAAATAAGGATGGTGCACGCTTCTTCTTCTTAACAAATAATTTAATAAATCAAAGTTAGAACATGAAGCAGTACTCAGCCTGTTCATGCTCCAAACCTGGGAATTCAACACAAAGAGCATGTCCAATTGTACAACTCACATCCCGGGAGAATTTGTGTCTGTTACATTCCAGTCCACAGAGCTCAAACACCCCAACGGCAAGGGAGAGTCCTAAAGGTGTGTGACATGGATATTTACTGTTACATAACCAGAAAAATACTTTTCCTAAGAAAATTCTTTTTCTAAGGATTACTAATGTTCAGCTGCTAATGGGAGGATCCCAGCACACTGGAGATCATGTTTTATTGTGACTTGTTTTGTCTCCTTTCTGAATCAAGATGCCCGTGTAATGGTCTTGAATTACTCCTTTATATTTTTTTTCTCTGAGGAAATGTATAGAAGGTTTATTTTTGTGGTTATAGCTGTTGCAGTCAATAATCTGAAGAACAGTCTGTTCAAAGCAGGGCTTGCTCCCAAACCTTAGATCCCCTCTTTTTAGCACAGCAGTGAAACCAGTACTCTCTTAAGGGCACCACAGTTTCCACTGACAGCCTTAATGACATTAACAGAATAGGCAACTGAAGGGGGAAAAATATCCATCACTCAAACTGTTAAAAATGAATAATCAATCCCTTTTACCAGCCTCAGGTAAAGGCTGGCAGATTTTATTAGAAGCCTCTCACAGCCTCGAAATGCTGTAATCTGCTTTATGAAAGCCACGTTTAACACTTGAAGCAATGAAATGCTGTTAAAATTCCACCTGATACCCAGTGATGTCCACCGAAAATCCACCCACGCTCCAGGAAGAGCTCTGGCAAAAGGTTTGGAAACAAGCTCTGTAAAGATTTTTTTTTTTTTCACTTTAAAAATCACCCTGGAACGCCAAAAGGGAACAGGAAGCATCCGCTTTGTCAGGCCAACACCTTACTGAAAAAAGCCACGATAGCGTGGAAAACGACACGATCCTCTCCAGCTGCGACTGCCGAGAGCGCGGGTGCCCGGCCCAGCGCGGTGCATCTCCTCCAGACCAACCTGCCAAGTTTTCTTTGTTTGCAGACGGGCTCCGCTTCGCCCCCGCCCCTTCCAGCCGCGGGTCGCCCCCGGGAGCGGTGCCGCGGCCCGAGGGAACGGGCGGCCCCGGCCCCGAGCACCGTCAGCTCGCGGACCGAACGGGCACGAACCCCCCCACGGCAGAGCGGGGCGGGCAGGGGGGCCGGGCAGCGCAGACAATGGAGCCCGCCCGGCCCCACCCAGCCCGCGGCGGCTTCGCGGGGCCGAGGGGCGCGGGGGCCGCGGCGATGGGGGGAGACAGGCGGCGGAGGGGCGCGGTGCCCCCCGCCCCCGCGCCGTGGCTGCGCGGCGAGGCGGGGAGTCGCCTCCCTTCTTTGTTCGGCGGCGGCGGCGGGGCCGCACCGAGCGGCCCGGGCGGGTCTCGGCAGCTCCCGCACCTCCCTCCCCCGGGCACGGCGCGGCCCCGGGATGCCCCCGCAGCCCACCCGGGTGGGCGCGGCCGCCCCCGCCTCCGGCCAGCCCGCCCGGCAGAGGCCGGGAGGAACCACATGCCGACAGCCCCGGCCTGGCCGGAGCCCCCGCCCCGGCACCGCGCCCCAGCACCGCTCCGGACACGCCTTCCCCGGGACCCCCAGCCCCACCGCCCTCTGGGTCCCAGCGATCCTCGAGGCCCCCGCAGACCTGGAGCTGTTCCTGCCATTGGGATCCATGCCCGAGAACGTGGCCGTGGTGGTCATGGCGGAAGGGTCGGAGCAAGGGAAGGGCTCTGTACAGTGACGGTCCCGGGGACAGAGCTGCTCCTGCCCACCGCCCCTGCCGCTACCGGTGACAACTGCGGCCGCCGCCCGCACCGCCCCAACTTTTATAGACACCGCAAGCCTTGCCCAGCTTCGGCCTTCTCATTGGGCGGTTCAAACGCAGTCGCGAGTTCTTATTGGACAGCGCCCTGCCATTCTCCCACTTGCCCCGCCTCTCCGTCTATTCCGAGGCGCCTTGCCTCACCGCTAAAAGCCCATTGGTGAAGCACTACGTCTGCTCTGCGGTGATTGGCTGTGGGCGGTGGCACTTGCTGTTGGTGATTGGCGGAAGAGCCGTCGTTCATCGCCGGCGAGCTGTGATTGGCTCAGCCGCACCTGAGGCCAGACAAAAGTCCCCGCGGCGCTGCCCCTGCGACGGGCCCCGGGAGGGGCCGGGCCGTGCCGGGCGGTGTGGGAGGTCCCGGAGGTCCGGGATGTGCGAGCGTCCCGTCGCTGCTTCCGCCGCCTCCGCAAGGCTCCTGTCCGCACACGCACCGCCCAGCACACGCCACCGAAGCGGCCGTCGCGCCACCAAACCCACCCCTGGCACCCCCCCGGTCTCCCTCACACACAGTGCCGTGCCCGGCCCGCACAAGCCCCGCAGGTGCCTCAGAGCTGTCACGGAGCAGCTCCAAGGATGAACCGCAGCGAGGCCATGGCGGTGCGGGACGGGCTGGCACAGGGCTGTGGTGGCTTTAGATGTTGGATCTGACAAGGGCTGGGACACAGCCCAGGGCCTGCAGGGCACAGGCCTGGTGGGGAACGCCAACACTTCAAAAATCATGGCGGAATAAAATAATCTGCAATTTATTATTTTGGATTATTGCATGAAAATTGAGTTGCAGCACAGCCAGTGCAGCTGGAGTACAAGGCCCAGCACTGCTGCTCACAAGGCTGCACATTTTGGGTCGTGCATCTCCCTCCAGCCCCAGCACAAAGCTCACAGGACAGACTTTAAACCACCACAGGTTGGCTGCTGAGCCATCTGTCACATCCACCTTTGGCTTGGTGACTGGGGGCTCCCTGAAACTTCCAGACACAGATGCCTCCCTGATCACCTTCTACTCCAAACCTAAGCATCAGCAATATTATTTCAATGAGCACCTGCATAAAGGAGGAAGAAAGGGGAAAGAAAATCCATCTTTTCCAGCTACCCCCCCAAGTTTCCACTAATAACAGCCCTTAATACCCCCAAAACACTTTCAAAAGAAAAGTATTGTTTTGGTCTGGAGAACACAAGGATTGTGTTACATCTCTCTATGCTTAACATGAGTCGTCCAGCATCTGAATTAAACACCAGCCTTAATATTAACAGAGATCATGAAAGACAAGAACTGTTAAATGTACACAAACAGGACCAATGTATTATTTTTTCTAATCTAGGATCCATTTTGAAAAATCCTGCTTTGTTTTTTTTTTAAGCTCCAACCACTATTTAGATCCCCAGGGAATTCTCTGTTGCATCATTTTTTTAGAGATAGATTAAAGGGGAATTTTAAGTAACATGACACAGTTGTTTTAATTCTATTATCCCTTAGGCTTGGGCATTAAGAAGTCAAATGATAGCTGCACACAGGTAAACATCTGCTCTCACAGGTAAACATCTGCTCTCTCAGGAACCTGCAGAAGTATTTTGTCATCTTAATGCTTCTTATTCAAAGCCACAGGATTTTACTCTTTAATTTGTACCCCTGGGACACACACAGAGCCACTTCATAAAGTCAGGATGAAGAAAAACCTGTTCCCTATGACACAGCCAGTTTTCACACTGAGCTTTAGAATTTCAAACCTTAAGTGTTTCCAAGGGGCCCCACTGATCTCTCACAGGCCTGGCTGCAGGGTGGACCTTAAATAAAAGCGGCTTTTCTGATTATTCATCCACTACAAAATGGATAGTTTATGAAGATGGCTACAGAAACTGGGCTTGCAGTCCATCACAGGATGATGACACTTGACCAGAACAATTCTCAGCAGCTGCCTGGAAGACTCAGACACCAAACAATCCCACCTGTTGTTGAAATTCCACCAGCAAGGAATGCACAATGCATTGTGCATTCTGGAAGTCTGAACAAGACTCCAGGAAATGCAAGGGTTAGGCAAGGAGAGATACCAGTGGTCTGAGAAAAGCCTCAGCTTGGTCATCTGTCTGTGACCAAGGGTTTCTTCATGCCAGTCTCTGCTACTTATGGCTGTCACAGAGAGAATCCCTTCTTTATTCCAAGCACAAAAAAAAGAGGGTTTGACTCCATTTTCTCTTGCCCCATTTCATTCACAGCTGAAGTGCCAGCTAATTAATAAACAATCCTTGCCACAGCTGGATTTGCCCTGTCAGATTTTTTTGCATCTGGAGCGATGCATGGAGGTTCAGTGGAATGTGGATCCTACAGATCCAATGGTTTGTCCCACAGAGCTGCTGCTGTTGTTTGCAAGAGTTGTGAAAGTTGCTCTGGTACCTCTCTACATCTTCAGGAAAAGTTCCCAACAGCCTGTCACTGTTTGGGATGGGGAATTGCACCACAGTGCCCAGACTCCTCTCAGAGCTCTGAACAACACAAAAAACAGTGGCCAACTCATGCTGCTGTTCCTGTCTGAACATCAACACCACCAAGCCTGGTCATGCACTCCAAAGTGTTCCTCCTTACTGGGAAATCCTTACAGGGGTTGCTGGAAGGGGAAGTCAGTGTCCCAGTCTTGTTTTGTTTCAGTTTTCTTGAACAGTGAAGTTTTCTTATTCAGGTGATCCTTCAAGAGCCCTTGCAGGCATCTGCTGTGCTTTGGTGGGATCCATTCAGTACTGGGTGCTGAAAGGGGGAGATCTAAGCCACCAAAACCAGCACAAAATTCATCACAAAGGGCATCTCTTTTGCATCCATGTTTCCCTGAAGAATATTCCTTTCCAAAGGAGACACTCTATTTGTTAGTTGGGCTTCAACCACCTTAGCCTTTCCCCAGTCATCCTCATATAGGGATTGTTTAAACCTACAGCTCTTCCCACGGTCCCCATTCCCACTGCAGCTCCTCACTGACTCACAGACATCCCTTGTCCTTCTCCAGCACCCGTGACCTTCCCTTCTGGGATCTCTGCTGACAGCCAGCACCCTTCCACAGCCCCACCTCACCCTCCATGCAAACTGAAATCCTTCCAGGACAAGGGAAAACTCTTCCCTTACAGGGACTTCAACCATTCCATAAAGACCAGGTGGGGCTCCCAGCACCTCCATGTTCCAGTAAGATCACCTTCCCATGCTGCTAGGGAAGAAACCAGGAAACCCCTGGAAGTCAATCAAAACAGTGAATAGGGATCAAAATTCCATCTTCCATTTATCCTCACACTCCTGCATCCTAATTCACCCAGAAGTGCTGTACCACCAATTCCTTCTGCCACTAAGTCCTAAAAAAGCAAGACAAAGGAAAGTATTGATCATTCCCTATCAGAACACATTGTCTGGAAAGTCATTACAGGCAGAATGAACAAACTTCAATAAACCAGAAAATTAAATGCATTAATTACACTAATATAATTAATGACAATCCAACTTATGTAAATGCTTTTAGATGAATACTCCACAAGAGTCCATCACAGCAGCTGACACACATACTGAGAAGAGGCCACTACCTAAAATCCTGAGAAAAAATACTTGGATTTATTGTTCACATGATGACCAAGGAGCCATCTTTTCATCTTTAGCTTTCAAAACAAATTGCTGTTCCTTAGAAATTCAGTTACTTCCAGCTGGCTGAAGCCTAGGAAGTCTCCTCTCTTTCAGCCAGTCACATTATGCCTTTTCATTAATGTTGCAGTAAGAGACACAATAGAACCAGCATCCACCAGGCAAATGACAGCACTTACATTACACTGACTCGGAAGTAATGAAGTGAAGGTACCAGAAAGGAAAATTCCTGCTGGAAAACCAACTTGCTTTGACCTTAACCCTTGCAGAGATGCTGTCTCTGTTCTGATGCTGCAGTTATCTTGAAGCAGCAATTATCTTAGTGTTACTTCAGGGGTATTTCTTTTGTTAAAAACACCTCCATATGCCAGCACAAGAATCTCTCTCATGTTACCACTTGGAGTATTTCCTTACAGTGCTGGCAGCCTGGTGGATTCCATGTCAGAGCAGCCTTGCACTCCTCATCTTCTTTTGAATCAGCACCTCAGGCCAGTTACCACTGACCCCACAGGAGCCTCCTGGGGTGCCTGTGATCCCCACTGTGCAGACAAACAAAGGCATTGATTTTCAGGTGTCAACTGCCCAAACCAGCTGTGATTTCCATCTGTCCTTATCTCCCCTGCACATGAATAAAAATGCCTTACTTAAGGTGCCTGACAGAATTTTGGTAACCTATTTTTAAATAACTGGTCATGTTCACAACTCATTTGAGAGACTAAACCCCCAGCACAGGGTGAAGGGGTCCAGCCATCCACCAGAACTCACCAGGGGACTGGAAACAATTACAACTTGCTCCATCCTTTTTCATTTAAAAACCATGGGAGAAATATTAACTAAATTGCATGGCAATCACTTTGGAACACATTATTTGAAAATTGTGGGTAATAATGTAATTTTCCCAGGCTCTTGAAAGATCCCAGCTGTTTAATAAAACATGAAGAACTTACCTCCCAACTAGCCTGACAAGACCTCTTTGCCCAGTTTTCCTTTCTCCTCCAACAATTGGACTTCCAGAAGTCCAGGTAAACCTAGGAACTGCCACAAACCAAGGCAAGCAGCAAAGTGTACTCCAAATAAGTTGATTCAAATTGTCCATATCCTTGTACTCCACACCACTTCCAAATCATCATCCCCAGCAGCAGCTTCCCTAAGAGGCTGTCACAGTAAAACCACAGAAGGTTCCAGCAATCAGGAATCCACAGGTAAATCTGCAGCACCACAGGAGCAGCACAGACAAAAACAAGTTCTGACATAAAAAGGGTATTTGCAAGACCATGCAAAAAGAGAAGTAATTTTCTTTTTTTTTTTCTTTAAAGGACTGTATTTCTGCATTACTGTTACACCAATGTGTTATGTATCAGAATCAGAAACCAGCCAACATTAGTTTGCTACACTAATGGAAATTCAACATTTGAGGCTGTTAAGGAGCTAAGTCACTGAAGCTGAGATGTTTTTGTGATCACATTAAAAAAACAAGAAAATATATCAGAAAAGACTATTTGACACTTTTTGGCTGAGGTCACCACCTAATATAACACCATTCAGCATTGTTAGAGAAATCATTTCAGGAACATAAGCAAGCCCAGGTAACAGCAGAAAGATGAAAAGTGGAAGAATGTAGGTGAATGCTGCACATAAGTTCAGGAGAGATGAAGTAACACTCGACTAATTCAGGAAATGAAGACATTGTTTTTAAAAGCTCTTCAGTACCTGTCACTTGACTTCTGTTGCCTCAGGAAATAAAAAGTAAAAGGCAAGATACAACAGGGAGCTTTGAGCTTCACAATCTTAAGTTGAGCTGAAAAAAAATTGTATTTAAGGAGACCTCACCCTTTCTTCAGAAACTAAAGCAAGTCCAAACACCTTTTTTGGCCAAACAAGATAAAGACAGCTTTCTCCTGGGAAAAGTCTTGGCATGACATCAAGTTGAAAGAATTTTATACACTGATATCAGAAGTTTAGCCAGCTTAAAAGCCAGGGATTCTAAAGCCAAAGAGCAATGTATTCCACATGTAACTTAGGGAAGATGTTGAAATATATTCCCCCACCACCCTCTTCTTCAAAGTAGATTTTTATAGGCCTTTCAGACTTGGATATGTAAACATTTGTTCACAAGAAGGAATTTCAATCCTACAAAACACCACAGAAGTCTGCAAGATACATCCCACAATGAGAAGTAATCTGCTTGATAGTAGCATTTCCTTGAATTAAAACAAAGCTACACAGTAGATTACATTCTTCAGCTACAGACTCAAATGCAATTGCAAAAACAGATGTTAATTTTCCCTGTATCTCCATTAGATGGAACTAATGTAGCATCAAATGTGTTGTTTCTGACAGAAGACAGATCACAACTCATCAGCTAAATGCACACACCCATCATTCTGCCACAAACCTTTCAGCTCAAGCAGGCACAGGCCCCACATGCAATAATCACTCCTTGAATTAACTGTTACAAAAACTACCACCAAAGAGTGGCTTCTGCTCAGAAATCTATACCTAAAAAAGGATTAACTTACTATAAAATATTGGAACATTCCTAGGACATCAGAGAATGCTGTGGGTTTGACAGGCATATAATCTTCCATGAACATCCATTGATTTCACTCCAACCTCTGAATTTCCCCCCAGAAGTTCCCCAAGAACTCAAGAATTGTGGCAAAGACTTGTGAAAAACACCAGCATCACTTTATCTCCCTCCAGAACTTCCAGCCTCTTTCCCTTTTCCAAGCAGAACAGCAGAGTGGGGTAAAGCAGAGCTTGGAATCTCCACCACCATAGCTAAATACACCCAAAAACAGAACTCAATTTTTTATTTTTGCTTTACATTTCCAAGCAGCTCCCATTTGATACCATGGTAAACTGAACGGTTAATGAAATTATTTGCTCTCTTAAACTTGATGTTTACATCAATAAGCATTCAAATACAGAGTCTTAAATAAACTACTGTAACAACAATATTGATGCTTCTAACAAAGACTGACAAGAAGAGCTCAACCCAAAGGCATTACTAAGTAATTCAGTATTTTGCAGTTTGCCTAATCAAACAGTTTTGGCTTAGCAGAACATTCACAAAAAAAAATCAAAAAAAATCAAAATAAGAGAAAACTGACTTCTAT
This sequence comes from Ammospiza caudacuta, assembly GCF_027887145.1. Lineage (NCBI taxonomy): Eukaryota > Metazoa > Chordata > Aves > Passeriformes > Passerellidae > Ammospiza > Ammospiza caudacuta. The sequence goes on from NC_080611.1 coordinate 3,149,698, forward strand.
TTCCAGTTCAACTGATGACTGATAGACCACAAGGAAGCCTTTCCTTTTTAAACAGTCTTCTGCCTAGACAGGGGGGATTATGCTTACTTACCACAGAGAAAGCAGAGATTTGAGAAGCATAAAGTGCTGCAGAGAAAGAAATACAGCTGCTGAGTATTATTATTCCACAGAAAAAGAAAGAAAACTGGTTATTTTAAACAAGAAGTTTATTTAAACAACAAGACGTTTTACTTGAAGGGAAAACTATCTAGGACTTTTTTTTTCCTTTTTTTTTTTAAAGAGTAATTTACCCCTACTTAGACAGAGATTGCTCTACATGTAACAGCTACGTACAAAAAAGTTATAAAATTGCCCTTGGTTTTACAATGATAAAAGAAAAACATTGAAATTATCCAATCAAACAAGGTATGCAAGGTTTTTGTTTTTGAACAGTGAGAGCAAAATAACTTACTGGAATATAAAGATAACTCGGCTTATTCTGTGATTCTGTAAAAGTAGAAGGAGCATGCCACTAACGGAGAGAGGGGCATTTTCACAGAACCAGTTTGTTTTCCCACCCCATCTCCATTAAATGTTGATCAAAACATACCATTGGCCATTTAGTTAAAAAAAAAAATATGCATTATGCCTGTGCACATCACCAGTTACTTTATGTACAATAAAAGGAATAAGAAAAAAAAATCAGAGAGAAGAGAGAAAACTATACTGCAGTAGTCAGGATGTGGCTGAACCAAGTCTCATTTTTCTAATTGTGAAGTGTTGCCTGTGGGAGCACAGTTCTGGAGAGGAAAGTAGCAGGTTCTTTTTTGTGTGTTTGTTTTAGTAAACTCCTCCTGTTTGCTGCTGGAACACATCAATTGTATCTTCATCCTCCATTTCCAACTACAGCAGAAAAAAAGAAAAAAGGGCTTTTTTTTAACTCTTCTCACATCTCTACAGCAGCCTGGGCTGTTCTTACAGTTCTTGACTTTATGTTTACTTAACCAGAGAAGCCCCACTCCCCTCCACCACCACCTTTTTGTGCATTTAACAAAACTCACTGAAGTCAAAACCAAAGAAACTGCACAGAAAAAAAAAAAAAAAGCCAATTGATAACTGTTGACCTAGAATGAATTCTAGTACTAACTTCAGGGTACACTGTGTGACTCCTAAGAAACAGATTTATAACATTTGATTTCTGTTGCCTGCTTTGCCATTGCACCTTTGTTCTCCTATTTACTCCCTCAGTTTACCTTAAAACATTGCCACAATTCCAGTTGGCTGCTGCTGCTCAAATGGCTACAGCAATGGGGAAGCAGACTGGAACTGAAGCCTCTGCCCAACCAGGCAGTAAAACCAAGGATCAGCAAGCACAAAAAAAAATTAAAAACACTTGGCATGTAATCATGTAACAACTGTCAGTGAAGAACAGCAATACTTCATTAATATCATTCTCTTTTTTCACTCTAAGTTTTACAGTTGATATTCCTGGGATGGCACCTACTGACAAAATCTGTACCAAACTGGAGCTGCTATAACTAATTCAAGTTATATTTCTAAACAGACTCAGTTGCTGCTCAGGAAATCAAACTGGTCTATGCCAATTACCACAGACTGGTCTAAGCTTCAGCAAAACGTGGATGGAAAAGAAAAATCATCCTGTTGCCTCAATTATCAGTATTGCAAATTAAAAAGTTGCATAGATTGGGGCCACAAGAGGCACAATCTTTGAAGCAACAGCTTGGAAAACTCAGAACTGAAAACTAAAGTCTGTTATTTCATTACAAGTGGTTCTGAACAGCAGATAAAGCTATCACTTGGTCAGGCTGATTAAACAGCTCTGTGGAGCAGGACAGAAAAATGCTCCAGGGCCACAGGGAACCATTCTGTTCTTGGAATGGCCTTCATTCAAACACTTACAGACAACCCAAACTTCACCATATTCATTAATTCCATGCTACTGAAACAGCTTCAGATCACAAACAACAGAAATTACTTTTGTATTACAAATGCAAGCTTGCAAACAGCATCTCTCTGGTAACATCCTGGCAAGCTTTTATATAAAAAATAAAGCCATTGCTTCAAGAAAAACTCAATTCTTAACTTACCATCCTTATCTCAGAGCTATGAATCAATAAAGTAAAAGTCTTACAGGACTCACTATCTGTACACTGTACTTAAATTTTTCTGTTTTATTATTATAACAGTGATACAGATTTATTATTCAAAACACCACAAGTCCTGGATTCCATTTCTAATTACCCTAAAGTAGTTACACCAAAATAACGGTAAAAAAGATCCAGTTCTATCAGTAATACACACATTTACATAAGTATTTGATAGGAAACAGAAGCATCAACTGTTGCAGTAAATTTCAAACAGTTCTTTAGCCTTGCTGGTGCTGTTTACCTGTGCAGGTGTGTCTGTTTCATTAATTGGCTGCCCATCAAACCGGAATCTGATTTGCCTCATTGACAACCCCTGGACAAAGAGAAACAACACAAAGGGAAATAAACCTGGTGCAAGAGTTCTCAGCAGTTTACTCTTGAACTTGTTACTGAATTGCAGCATCATCATTAAAAGCCACCAGAGATTCCATCCTTCCCTCATGCCCTGACTTTTAGGCATTTCACTCCAAATCCCTGCAATCTGTTTTGTATTAAACACTGCATTGTGTCCAACAACTCATGAGAAGCAACAGTGCCCCCACTGACTAAGTTAAAATAAAGCCATTTCTGAACACCCCAAGGCCAGCAGCTTTACTGTGCTTTTGAGTAATTCACTTCAAAAACCAGGTGCAACACTCTGGGTAATAAATGTCCAACAATGACACTCAACACTCCTTTTTTACCTCCTCCAAAAACAAAGGTATTCTAAAATATTTCTTCCAGAAATGCAACAACAAAATTAGTCTGCAGCAGCAAAGAGTAAAAAATGGGAACTTTTTAACCTCCAATTCCTATTATAAAGAAATCTATGTATCAAGTTTTTCCATGCACAGATGGAAAAAATAAAGGAATTCTCTACTTCCAGAAATTAGCCAGTATTTTGGATAAGCATTTCTACCACACAACACTCACTTTACTGACCTCTTCCATCCCTAAAAGAATATCTCACATTTTTCAGTCTGCTGGCTCAGGTGAGGATGAAACTTGGGAGTAACAACCAACCTCTCCCACTGATAACATCAGCTCCAAAGTCACCAGTGAGAGCTGCAGGGTATTTTACAGCCCCACACATTCTGCAAAGGCAGGGCAGTGACATTTGGGGACACAAACTTCCTTTCCAGTTCTAACCATTCTCCCCAGAGTATCTAATAACCAAGAGCCCAATCTGGTTTTGAGGCAATCCAATGGACTGCAGGGTTGTGCTTTGGCACCTCTGAGTTAGAAGAGAAGCCTCCATTCAGCCTGGCAAGAGCGGATGTCACACACAACAGAAAACAATGTAGTAATTATTTCTGAGGAGCAGATTTGTCAGGAAAAATATTTTAATAAATGTGAGTAAACTTTTTTTATTAACTTTATGGATCACAGCAAAATGCCTCCTCCAGCATGATCAGGACACTGCAGCACTCACTCAGAACATCATCTGCTCTAAGGAAGTGTGTGGCTCAGTCTCGTGGCAGCAACACATTTCTGCACAGCAACGTTTGCTTTGAGCCCTTTGCTCTGACATTGTGTTTCTTGAAACATGCATTTCCTATTCCCAGAGTGTTGTTTTTTTCCAGGTTCTTAACAACTTTATGAGCTAAATAAATGTTAGCTGAAAACATACTGAAAAACTGTCCTTTGGTGAGGTTAGTCTCCACAAAACATGAAGTATGGTCCATGGATGGTTTTTTCACCACTTAATCACAAATAGTCTTCTCAACAGGTCACTCAAATTTAATTCCATTTTAGATCTACTACACATAACACATGATTATCATCCTTTATAGCTGCTAAGTTCTCTATCACCTCTCCAAAATTAAGGATTTAAGTTCAGGTGTCCTAGTTAGGTAAATAAATACATTAATAAAATCTAACTTTTAGAGACATGCAGAACAAATGTATTTTTGTTGAAAAACATGCAGCAAAATTTCAGAAGGAAGCACCTAAAGACAAATCCACATCCACAAAAATATTCTTTGGATACTTACTAGCTTAAAACTAAGATCAGAAAAAATGTCTCCCATTCTCAAGATTTACTGATGTTTTTCCTCCAGTTGATACCTGGGTTTGGTTTTGTTTGATTTTTGGGGTTTTTTTTGGTGGCTTTGGTTTTGGGGTTTTTTTAAGCATTTTGGCAATCTAAGACAATTTTGAATATTACTTTTGCTTGCTTCAAAGTAACTAAGAATGAATGATACTTCAAAATGTTTTATACTTCATAGACAACCAATCCTCAAATTCCCTGAAAGACAAATGTAACTGCACTCTATGACTGGAAAAAGCAACACAGTGATTTGCAAAATAGAACAAGAGTTTGTATGAGTGAGGTAGGAAAAACAAACTCACAGCTTCCAACATTCACTAATTTCTCCACAGAACACCCATACAAGAACACATTCACATGTTCAGCAAGAGCTAATTTTTCCTGTCTTTACTTTTATTCTGTTGTGGCACAGGGCAAACCAAAGAGGTTTTACCACTCTCTATGTGAATCACAGGGGTTTTTCCTGGTGATGAAATAGCTGCACCAGTATCTTATACTGACTTTACTGTATGCAATAGTATCCTTGAGTATTTATGTTTAAAAAAAAACTAAAAATTCACTAATTCTGAACACTTCTGTAGGTGTAGAACTTTTTGAAAGCTGACAGTCACTAAAAAATATCATGGATAACAGAGACAAAATTTCCCAAATCAGGAGCTGCAGAAGGAAGAGCTCCACAGCTCAGCTCAAACAGGTGTTTGTAAAACTTGCAATAGCTGCCTCACTGTGGCTGCAGCTGCCACCACATCAGCAAACACATGGGGTGTGTGGGTCTCTCAGAAGATTCATTTGTCAGCCAGGACACAAGAGAAAAAACAAAGCTCATCATTAAATGTACAAGCTCCTTCTCAAGGTATCTTCTCATCTCAGTACAATTAAGCTGATCAATCAGAAGCCAACAGTCCAAGAAGTCACTCAGAGCTATAAAAATCCCTGATTATCACTTAACTCTCTCTCCCCTAAGTTCATCCCAAACCCACCCCTTCCACAGGAATATTTCTGAGCTTTAGAGCAGCAGTTACCTCCCAGAAGCCTCCACCTATAAATACAGATTTCATAAATGACAACGGATCTTTATTTCACCCATTTCCTGCCACAACCCTCTCAGTCCACCCTGTGACAGAGCCCAAGGACAGCACTGCAGAGCACAATTAGTTTCTGTTCCATCTCTATCATTTTGTGTATTTACTTAAGTTTTAAGACTTCAACTGCTTTCCTCCATCCCTTGGAGAGCAGCTCTCCCCCAGACACCGTTCTCCTGAGATCATACCTGTCGTTCACAATAGGCTTTCATTAGTTTACTAAGTGGTGTGTGCCTCTTAATCTTAAACTGCACCACAGACCCATCTTGCCCTGCCACCTTCAGATTAATGTGGTCATTGTTTTCAGTCTTCACTCCTTCCTGTGGAGGAAATAAAAGAAAAAAAAAAAAAAACCAACACTTTTTAAAAAAGGTATGAAACAAGAAGTTAACATTTTACCAAAGTGCAACAGGTTATTGAAAAGGAGGAAATAAAGATATTAAAGCTGTTTACTGACTTGAAACCTTGAATTAGGGAATAAAGGTCAGCACTTTTCAGTTGAAAATTTAAAGGAAAAAAGCCACATACAAAAAAAATAATCTGATATTAGCTGTCATTCTGTAGACTGGAAATTTAGCAATGAAGAATTACCACCAGGCCAGGCATTCAAAACAGATTAAAAAAATTTTAAAAGTTATTTCTTTTAAAAGCACAACAATATGCAACACCAGTGTACCCACTGAATGGAATTAAGTTACCTATGATCTGTTATAGCTGATTTGTGTTATAACTGTGCGCCCATCTAGCAGCAAGGCTCTTTCTCATTGCACCTCAAACTTTTTCCTACCGTTTGATGTCCTTATTAAAAAAAACTTTGCAGATACTTTAAAGCGCCTGATAAAACCTGAAACGGGCCAGGTCTTCTCCTTCAGAAAATGTTTAAAAAAACTCCACATCAAGCAGCCCGACCCTCGCGGAGCGGAAAACTGCGGAGGATCAACTTCCAGCTGCGTCCCTCGTGTTCGGGCCGGGCCTCAGGGCCGGGGGCCGGGGCTGTCCCGGCCCGGGGCTCTCCGGCACCCCCAGTTCCAGCTTTGTTTTCGCTCCTTGCTGCGAGCCGGCTCCCGCCATGTGTCAGCCCGCGCGCGGCCCCGCGCCCTCGCCACTTCCAACTAGGTTTGAAAATAGTGTGGGGGAGGGAAAAAAAAAAAAAAAAAAAGGAAGGAAGGGTGAGGGGAGAGGAAAAAAAAAAAAAAAAAAAAGGCCAGGGAAGAAGAAAAAAAAAAAAAAAGGGGAAAAAAAAAAAAAAGCCAACTCCCCGGCGGCGGCCTCTGTTAATTCCTGCCGTGCGGAGCGGAGCCCCCGCGGCCCCCCCGGGCCCGAGCGGGGCCAGAGGCGGCACAAAGGGGCCGGAGCCGCGCGGGGACCGTGAGGGCAGCGGCTGCCGAGGCAGCCGGCGGGGATGCTGCGGCCGCGGAGGAGGAGGAAGGCAGCAGCAACCGCCTCCAGACCTGCCTCTCTCCCCGCGGAGGGCGGGAAGGCGGCCCGGGCTCGCTCCCCCTCTCCCCGGGGATCCCCCGCCCGCCCCGGGAGCCGCGGCCTCGGCCCCCCCCACCCGCGCAGGAAAATGGCGCGCAAAGGCGGCGCGGGGGCTGCGGGCCGGGGCCGCCGCCTGAGGGGCCGAGCGCGGCGGCGGGAGCTGCGGAGCGCGCCGGCCTCACCTTGGGCTTCTCGTCGGCCATGGCGAGTCGGCGATGCGGGGGCGGCTCGGAGCGCGCACAAAGGGGGGGCAGAGCCGGCCGAGCGCGGCGGAGAGAGGGAGAGAGAGGGACACAGAGAGAGGGGAAGGCGGGGGGGGCCGGGAGCGCGCACGCACGGGGCAAGGCGCGGCCCCGCGGCTGTGCGTGCGCGCACCCGCCGCGCTCTCCCCTCCCCCCCGGGCGCGTTCCCGCCGCCCATTGGGCCCCGGCGCGCGGGGAGGGGGCGGAGCCAGGTCCGGGCGGGGGGGGGTCAGGCGGGAGGGAGGGGGAAGGGGCGGCGGAGGGAGCGCGCGCGCGCCCCGCGGCCGTTACATAACGCGGCGGCGGGAGGGGAGGGGCGCGCGCGCGCCCGCGGCCGCGCTGCCCGCGCGCTGCGTGCGCGCGCCCCTGCCCCGCCCCGCGCGGCGGGCATTGTCCTTCGCAAAATGGCCGCCGGGCCGCCCTCAGCGCCCCGCACCGCGCCTCGCACCGTGCCCTTCCCGAACAGAACTTCCCCTAGCCAGCCCCAGCATCCTTGGCCCCCTCAAATTTTAAATGCTCTCAAATCTCCTCAAAGCCGCTGGGCCGCCTGCCACATCCGCCTCAGTGCCCCTTCAGTGCCCCCTCGGTGCCTCACACGGCGTTCTTTGCACACACCTTCCGGGAGAGCGGGCAGCCCAGGGAGGTGGTGACTCCCTGTCCCTGCAGGTGTTTAAGGGAAGAGTGGACGTGGCACTCAGTGCCGTGGTCTGGTTGACAAGGTGGCGTTGGGGCACAGGTTGAACTCGCTGATCTCAGAGGCCTTTGCCAACCTCGTTGAAGCTGTGGTTCTCCCTCGTCTCTGCCTCATCAAATCTCTCCCTCCTGCTTGTGCCCCTCACTGTGGTGTGGAGGACAATGATGGCGTGGCAGATCCCCAAACCCTGGGCTGTCCCTGTGAGGAGGGGTTATCGTGGGAGAGATGCCGTGTCTGTGAGGGAACTGAGCACCTGCAGCCCCCCAACAATTACTCTACGTGAGTCAGAGCCACCAATGATGTGATTTCTTAAAGTTCATTCCATGGAAGGGAGGAGAAAATTCTCAATAACTCCAGAGATTTTACAGGTTCACACAAAACAGTTCCTGTGCCTTTTATCATCAGCATTACACATGCCACCATCATTTGCAAATGCTTCTCTACATCACGTAGATGGAAGAGAAATATCACAAAAATGATCCCTGTTGATCCCCAAGGGATGGATTTTCCAGGTGGGCATCACTCCACACTGGCCCTGCTCTGTGTGGGAGCGCTCTGAGTCATGACACCAAGGTGGCCATGTGGTCACACACCCCCTGCTCCTGGCAAGACAAAACTTTCTGCACCATTTCAGAGATGTTCTTTGTCATGAATAAACTGCTCACGTAGTGAAATATTGATTGAAGAGAAACTTCACTTACAGGCATAGCTGCAGACTTGCTTTTCACTGTCTGTTCTGGTCCTCTGCTCTGCCTTTGTCTTGTTACTTCACATTCCAGCTCTCTCCTTCTGAGCACAGATTGGATTTTTCCTGTCATTTTCTGGAAATTGCAGAAGAGTAACACCAACTGGGGAGAAGAAGCTGAAGCCAAACCTTTATCAGAGTCCCCACTTGAGAAAATGGCACAACTGTGAGGCAGGAGGATGTCCCAGGCAGCCACCTGAGCTTCCACAAAACATGAACAGTGGTCTTTTACAATCCCCTGTAGTCCAGAATTTGGCCTGAAATTTCATAGAACCTTTTTCTTTTAGTATTTTACTCCTCCTGAAGTCTTAGTGAGTCAATTCTGAAAAAACCCCAGACACAGACATGTTGTTTGACCTAAGAAGGCAACAGATGCTGTTTCAAATTGTGACTGCGATTCAAAGAGATCATCCTCTGAGCTCTGCTTTTCCACTCCCACCTGTGTCAATTTACTTGATTTATCATCAAAAGATAAATCAGTTGATCCTGCCTGTTTTCCCTGTGCTTAATTACTCGTGCTATTATGTTTCTATTTGTTTAAGGTACTGGGAGGTGAGAAGCACCCTGGCTGGGAAGACCATGTACTTCTACCCAAATCTCCCTTCATGTGTGATGCCTCAGGCTCCTGTAATCTCCCTTCTCCTTCTATTTGAGCTCTGAAAAGCAATGGCCAACTTGGTTTGGACCCTCTGAAGTCTATCATCACCACAAAGAAATAGAACTACTAGTGAGAAAAAGGAAACAAAGCACCTTAATCCCCACCCTTTACCTCATCCAGAGCTTTTTAAAGCAAAACTACAAAAAACTACCCATGGGATACTTTACAGAACTAAAGATGAGTTGTGATTCCCAATGGACCTTAAGTTCTATTTTTAGAGATGATGCAATGTCACATAGAAGTGTGGAAGGGCATCATGGGGTTTGATGGTCCTGTTGTATTTTGTTCTTGTCACTCTTCCCCCTCCCTCCTTGAAGATCCCTGTGCTGCAGACCCAGGAGGAGGATTTTTTGGGAAGGTGGGATGAAACTGGCCAAGACCTGAGCATGGCATCAAAGAACTGAAGGCAGGAATGGCACCAAGTGAGACACACATTAAGGCAGCCTCACAAATAGAACAAGTGTGCTAAAAAAGACAGGAAAATACTCTAGAATTTGTGAGAACATATGGGAGTTAGATGTGCTCAGAAAAGCTGAAAATGGCTTCAGCTGCACCAGCACTGGTCTCACCACCAATCAAACAGATCCCAAATCACAGAGCAGGTTTATACAAACCTCATCTCTGTGTGGCTTTTCTTTTTACATAGCAACGGAGGAAACTCTGAGAAACTGGAGCTGACAATAATCAGTGCTAAAACCTGCAAAGGAACTGGCCAGGCAGCAGCACTGGGAGCGAGCAGCGGGGGGAGAAGCCACACTGGGAACTACAAAGGCCCCACTCCTGCAGGGTGTGGGCTGCAGCAGAGGGGAGCAAAGCAAAGCTTTTTGTCCCTCTGAGCTCCTCCTCTTCAATGCACCAAGCTGAAGGGAAGTGAATGGGGAAGCTTCACGGTGAGAATTCCTGAGAAATTCCATCTCTGGGAGAAAAAAATTCCACGTGCTGTTTCTTAAAATTTGTTTCATTCTTGTATTGCAGTTTTATAAGGAAGAATTTGCAGGGCTCTTTGGCTTAATTCTCCACCCTCTGATGAAGAGGGTAGGGAACACAGGCATTCCATATATATGCTCTTCATGCTGGGATTTTAAAACATTCCATTTCTGACACCAAAGCAGCTGCAGGCAGAAAGGTGTGTGCTCCTGCACATCAGCAAGCATTAGCCTACAAAACCTAGTCCAGCCCCTTTAAAACTGGGTGTTATTTTGCACTGAGTCCAAGGCAAGAACTGAAAGCACACAGTAATTTGGAGGTGTGAGCGAGGTTACTGGCTCAGACCCTGCAGGTCTGAGTGCTTTACTCAGGCTTTGCTTTTCATTAATTCTGGCTTAGCCCTGGGAATAGAAAATACCTTTTGCCTACAGCCCTGCCTGTGCTGTGCCTTCCCTGTTCATGATGCTGATCATTCCCTCTGTTCCCCAAATAGCTTCCAAACCTCCTGTTTCAGAAGGTGGTAACTGCTATCCTCATCAGACTTTTTTTTTCTTTTTCTCCTGACTGTAAACCACACAATTTCTCTTTGCTTTCCTTGCTGGATCCACAGCCCATACTCTCAAGCCTTTCTGAGCAATGTGAAGTTCCATGCTGACATGGAAATTCCCAATTCTGCTCAATTATACAGACTGGAGAGGCACAGAAGCCTCCTTGAGAAGTGAGCAGGAAGGTTTCCCTTCTAGGTATGAGCAGAGCTGCAGCCAGTGTTCAAGAGGACTAAAAAATGTCAAGATTTCATACTAAAACTCACCTTTCCCAGGATGATTTCCACAGGAATCATCCATTTAAGAACAACAGATGCTGCGGATATGAAAAGCCACAGACACTTTTAGGGAGTGAGCAAAGTGGACACTGTGTGCCAAGAGACAGCAGGAGAGGATCAAAGAGTTCCAGCTTTCAGTGTCTCTTCACACAGATGGACCTGGGAGCAGCAGAGGACACTGTCCCACTCCTAGATCCACCTCCCACACAGTGGATCTCTACACAGTATTGCATGGATATTCTAAATATATTCTGCCACTCACAAGAAACTGCTGCAGTTATAAAAGCAGCACCTTAGCCTTGAGGAACAGTGGCAGGAGGCCTTGCATTTTCAGACATCTGGTTTTGATTTGCATCTAGAGCCTTTTAGGGACATGTGGAATGGTATTCTGGATCTAGGAATGCCCACTAGCATCCTCAGAAGTCTGCAGCACAGAGCAGCACCATTGTGTAAGACAAGAGGTGAATTTGACTTTGTACAGCAGAGATTCAAATACAGGCACATCTTCAAATAACAAAACACAGACCCTTACCCATGATAAACAGTGAGGGGTTTAAAATTGATGAGTCTTCAGTTTCTCAAGCAGCTTTCAGAATGTTTAATTTGTTCTACCTGCAAAAATTCATTCCTTCTGACCTGAGCAGACACCACTTCCTTTTCTCAGCATGACTGGTTGCATGACATGTTCTTCCCAGAGAACTGCTGGCTTTATTTTTATTGGAAATGATGGATGCAGCAGCTGATAAATAAAAAATGGCAATTTAGCTATGGAGTGTTGCAGCATTTGTCATACAAGGACAGCAAATGATTTACATTTTCTTGAAAAGTTAATTTTTAGTGAGTGTCCTGGGAAGGCACCAGCCCAAGAGGGACTGGTTCCAGCTGTAGGACCAACAAAACTGCACTGCTAATACTTGTCTTAAAAAGTATATTGCTGGAGAATTTGCTTATTGGCTAGCACAGGCAAGAAGTGAGGAGTCCACAGAAGTGGAGAGGAGAACAGAATGGAAGGAGAGAAGCGGGATGCTGTTAGTGTTTTATCACACCAGGTTATTGAGTTGAGCACCATGGTAGGTGAGCTCTCAGTGCTAACAGAAAGGTGATGAGCCTCCAGCAGCCTCAGAAGGCTCCTCTGCCCTGTGTCCAGGGGATATCGACCTCTCCTGGACCCTGAGTGAGTGAGTGAGTGAGGCACAGGGGGTTCTTCCTGCTTCAGTCCTGCTTCATTACAAGTCCTTCCCCAGCCTGCAGGCAACTCACTGAAGTCAGAGCACATAATTTGATTTGTCAGCTTTATCAATGCCCAAGAGCTCCAGAGAGCATCACCTTCAACATCCCAGAGGTTTCTCAGCCTGCACGTCTTTGACATGCATAAAGAAATAGGAGACATGGGTTGTTCCACAGCAATCACTCAATGAAGTGAGCATGAAAACAGCACTGTGCTAGTGGCTGTGCACTTGGACAGAGATCAGACAGGGTGCGGGGTCTTCCCCACTGGAGATATTCCAGAACTGTCTGGACACAATCCAGTACCACGCGCTCTGAGATGAGCCTGCTGGAGCAGGGAATTTGGACTTGGGTTTGTGGTCCTTCCAAACGGAGCTATTCAGTGAATCTGTGAACACTGACTGACCAGCTACATCACTGCACAGCTACCCCAGCACTGAATCTGTCCTGACAAGAAAATGAGGCAGATTGTGATGGGGTGGCATCCATCCATCCATCCATCCATCCATCCATCCATCCATCCATCCATCCATCCATCCATCCATCCATCCATCCATCCATCCATCCATCCATCCATCCATCCATCCATCCATCCATCCATCCATCCATCCATCCATCCATCCATCCATCCATCCATCCATCCCCCGCCCCAGTCCTCAGGGCTGGCGGCTCGAGCGGGGGCGGAGCGGGGTCTGTCCCGCCCCGGCGGGGCCTCGGGAACGGGCGGCGCTTCCGGGGCGAGCGGTGGCGCCTGTCCCGAGCCGGCGGAGACCCGCGGTCCCTCCCTGTCCCCTCCCGTCCCCGGGCGGCGGCTCCACCGGGGCAGCAGCGGCCGGGCCGGGCGGGGGCTCGGGGCGCGCAGGCGGCGGCGCGGGCAGCCCGGAGGGGCCTCCGGAGCCCCGGCGGGCGGGAGCGGGAGCAGCGCGGCCGCCGCCATGGACGAGCCGGACACGGAGCCGCCGCTCGTGGTGCGGGATGGGCGGGCAGGGCAAGGCCGGGGCTGCGGGGCCGCGGGCGGTGCGGGGCCGGGGCGCCGCTGACCGACACCGTCCCCCCCACAGGTGGTGCCGGGCGCGGACCCGTCGGCCCGGCAGCTCTGCTTCGCCTGGGGCCCCGCGGAGGTGCTGGTGTGCGAGACCCTGTTCGGCCGCGCAGGTGGGTTCCGCTCTCATGCCCGTCCCGCTCCCTATGCCTGTCGCCCTCCCCACGCCCGTCCCGCTCCCCATGCCCATCCCGCTCCCCATGCCCATCCCGCTCCCTATGCCCATCCCGCTCCCCACGCCTGCCCGCTTCCTATGCCCATCCCGCTCCCCACGCCTGCCCGCTCCCTGTGCCCATCCCGCTCCCCATGCCCATCCCGCTCCCCACGCCTGCCCGCTTCCTATGCCCATCCCGCTCCCCACGCCTGCCCGCTCCCTATGCCCATCCCGCTCCCCACGCCTGCTCGCTCCCTATGCCCATCCCGCTCCCCATGCCCGTCCCGCTCCCCACGCCTGCCCGCTCCCTGTGCCCATCCCGCTCCCTATGCCCGTCCCGCTCCCCATGCCCATCCCGCTCCCCACGCCTGCTCGCTCCCTATGCCCATCCCGATTCTGGGGTGAGCGCAGCGCGGGCGCTGCTGCCCGGGCGCTGACGGGCTCTGTTGCAGGTACCGGCGATGGAGCACCGAGCTCCTCCCACGTGTTTGTGGTCCGCAGGGACCAGGACATTTACATCCACACCCTGCGGAAACTTTTCAACGAGTCGCACGGGATTTTCATGGGGCTGCAGCGGAGCGAGGAGGAACTGGCGGGGAAGTCGCGGAAGGCGCAGTGAGTGGATGGGGAGAGTGGGAGGCAGCGGCTGCGTCTTCTCCAGCCGGGGACCAGCACCAGGGGCTGATAAACGCCTCCAGTGAGTCAAGTGCCGTTGGCCAGGCTGCTTTTACCAGCTCTGGAATCAGCAGCGGGGCAGATAGAATGACCATTTTGGGGGGATTTTACAAATCAAGGCTCGGATCCTTCCAATAACTACGCTGGTAGAGTGTGGCACAGTCTCACTGATTCCAGATGGATTCACCCAGGTACTGGGAGTTGCTGCGGCAGAGAAACTTGCAAGGCTGTAGGGGTCATCACACAAAAACTCCAACAGCTCCCTCCAACCAAAGTCATTTTGTGTTTGGCAGATTGGTTCAAGTGAGTAAAAACTACCGGTCAGTGATAAGAGCCTGCATGGAGGACATGCACCAGGCAGCTGGTAAGTTTGTTTGTTTGTTCTCTTATTGCAGGAAAAGGAAACACCAGTTGCAATTATGAAAGTAGGATAGTAATGGTAACTTATTGCAACTGCTGTACAACAGCATGTGTAGGTTTCAGTAATTACCAGGACTCTGTTTCCATGCTGGAGATTTCCAAGGTGCTTTGTAAATCTGGTCATGGACTGTTTTTTTCCCACCGTATTGTAACTGATTTTCTGGGGACTTGGAGCCTTTTTGTATCTCATGTGGCAGATGTATGGAAAGCTATCAAAGCTCAGAAGCAACATCAAATGTAAATATGTTGCTCTTTGACTTTCCTTGTTTTTCCTTCAGTTTCGACCCGGGACCCTGCCTTGCAAGGCCAGTACAGCACTCAGGTAAGTCCTGTCAGGTTGGACGTGGATTACTGGCTGGTGAATTCACCAGGCCACCACTGTGGCATCAGGCTCTTCAGATTTAACTCTGCCTTGTATATGGGACACAGTTCATGACCAAGAATAAGTGGAATTAAATACTTAATTCCTGTACTTCTAAAACAATAAAGATGCCCAACACCTCAATTCACTGCCATGTTGTAAACATATTTGCTGTTGTAGGTGTGATGTTTTCTTGTCATCCCAAAGCTGACAAGAAATGTTTCAGACTTGCTATGTGCTGTTTCACCTCTCAAAGTCTCAGATTCCAATCAGCTGCATCTGAGCCTCTGGGTGTTCACCTGTCACATCCACAGGAGTGTCCTGGGAGGAGCAGAGTGCTCACACCAATTTTGTCCTAGCTGCAGTCATGTTGCTTCATTGGCTGCTCTTTCTTCCTTTGATGTTTGTATTGAGTCTTAAAAGTGCAGAAAGGCTGAAAATAAGACCAGCTAGGTTGCTCATTGGTGACAGATTATTGCTGCATTTCATTACAGCATGTCAGTGTTTTCTGACAAAAAAAAGTGTGAAATTTTGGCATGTGTCTTTTAATTTTTATGTCTGAACTGTCAATGTGATATTTCTCTGTAAGAACTGATTGCTCTGGACAGCAGATGCCATTGTGTGGTTAAAAAACCCAACTGGAATAATGACTAGCTCTGAAACTTGGCCCTGCTTTCCTTCAGGTTTCCATTCTCTCTGCAATGGAGCTGATCTGGAACCTGTGTGAGATTCTGTTTGTGGAAGCAGCTACAGGTGAGCCATGAACTATCCTCGTGTAAAGACTGATGGGGGTTTGTTCTTTGCATATTAATTTGTTTAAAATGTATATCATATTCACTGTGTCATAGTTTAATGTTTTAGAGATATGCAGAGTGTCAATAAGCCTTTTAACTCACTTCTGCCTCAGTTAATTGCCTTCTTTATATTGAATTATGTCAAGCTATTCAATTTGCCTTCTACTTTTCTTCCTCACTCTGATTTAAATTGTTTCTTTGTCAGAAAGGTTATAAAGAGAAGGGATATCAAAAGTTGCCAATCTATTTCATTTATAAGCTTAAAACATCTCTTTAAACATCAAATGTGTCGATGCCAGTTGACATTTACACAGATTTGATACAACTCCTTTAATTATAGGTTGCCATTTTTGAAGTCAGTCTGTTTACATTGGCATTTTAAAGTAGAAAATAATTTTTGAAGGAAATAATATTATGCAAACAAATGTGCTACTTACACAGTCCCAGAATTCAGGAGAGATTCACAAATTACAGATTACTTAACCTAAATTAATCACCTAGTGCCAAATTTCTTCCTCATATTCAGTTAGTAATAATGAAATGATGCTAAAATAAACAGAAATATTCTGTTTGTCTCTTGGCATGACAAGGTTTATGATCTGGATCACTCACTTTTTATTTTTTCCAAGTTTGGGTTTTCTACTGGACCGTGTTGCCCCAGGAAAACCTGCCAGAGGCTGGGTGCTCCCAGGGCCTCTTTGCTTAAGGAACTCTGTAATTTGGGAATGGCAGATGAAATCCAGTCAGTAAATCTCATCTAATGATGTCAAACTGTGACAAAATGTGTGAGAGCAGTTTGGGAGCAAGCCCTGGGGACTGACAGAGGGCAATGTGTGTGCACAGCTGGGCCCCTCCTGCTGCGCCTCCTGGACTGGGTGCGGCTGCACGTGTGTGACGTGGACAGCATGGTCCGGGAAGTTCTGAGCAGTGAGAGTCCTTCCAAGCACAAGCTCTTCTGGAATGTGGTGAGTATCATCACCTGGAAGGTTCTTAAACAACAGGAATTCATGTCTGTGCTTTCCTTCCTCTTCCCTGCTGGCCACAACACCTCAGTGCTGTCTGCCTGTGTGGGCTTTAGGATGAAGCCATTCTCATTCCCTCCTCATCCTTCATGGCCCATAGAGGTCAAACCTTACACTGTTACTTGAATTAGTAGTGCCTGCAGTTTAAACATTTTAACTCCACTTCCCTTGCCTGAATTACAGGTTAAAATGCCCCTCTGATCCCTTTCCTGGGTGCTCCATAATCCTGCCCAGTGTGGAGCTCATGGACAGGGGGTTTTTGCAGGTGGATGTCTTTGTGCTCCAAGGCCGGATGGACGAAGCACGGCACCTGCTCTCCAAGGAAGCCAATGCCAATCCCGCATCCATGAACATGTACAAAATCTTGGATGACTTGATGAAGAAGATGCCTGTGCCCAGTGTATGTACAAAGTGTGTTTTTTCATGTAGTTTGTTGGGAAAAGCCACCTGGTTGTGTCCCCTCTAACAGTTTATTAGAACATCTCAGTCTTACTCCTTTACAGTAACAATATTTGTGTTCTTGAATTGCCCAAAGACCCAACAATTCAGATAAAAGTCTGTTAGGTGACACATCAACACAGAAAGATGACAGGCAACCTCATGTTTAGCTTTTTATCAGGAATTACTGTGAGTTTGGCCCAAAAGCTTGATGTGACTTGGTGTTTCCTTTATTCCCTGTATTTCTGTATTCCCTCTGTTCAGCTTGGCAACACCCAGACTCTGACAGAGCTGGAGCTGAAGTGGCAGCACTGGCATGAGGAATGTCAGAGGTATCTACAGGATGGAACTTTTGCTTCCAATCCCCACATGGAGTCCATCTGCAAGGTGTGTTTTTGCTGGGAACAGAGGAGACTTTGGACTAAAGTATTGAATCTGTCCTTGTGGATTTCAGGAGCCCAGTGTAGCCATAAGTAACTTTAATATGTCTCCTGTCCTCTGTTGATGGTTTGCCAGGCTGGGTAGTTGGGTTTCCCTCCCTGTCCAAGGTCTAAGGCTGATTTGGAAACTGAGCTGTGAGAAAGATTTTTGTTATGTAATTTTGAATAAATCCTCACCTTTGCAGAACAGGAGTAATGCCTCTGGAGAGCTGGAGTGCAGCTGTGTCCATCACTGAGTGTGCAGCATTCCTGCTGTGTTTTTGTCCCATTAGATCCTGCTGGGAGATGAGGATGCCATTTTGGAGAAGAAGGAGCTCATGACCACCTGGTATCACTTCCTGGTCACCAGGCTCCTGTATTCCCACCCCACGGTGAAGCCGATGGAGCTGCGCTTCTATGCACAGGTAGGAAATCAAATATTCTAATAGTCTCCACTGTTTCAAGCACCAAACTGAAAGAAAAACATAGGGAAAAGTCTTACAGCAGCTAGATGCCTGTAAGATGTTGTCTGGAGTTTGTAAAAGGACTAGGAGAGTGATAAAGTTGACAAATAATTGTTGAAGCCCCATTTTTCAATGGGTCACTTCTCAGTGTCATAACGTTGCCAGTCTTGTTCCTGCAAATTGTTTTCCCAGTCCCCTATGCTAAAATGAGGACAATTCCATTTTGTTAATGTGTTTAACCTCCATGACCTATTATTTCCTATAAAATAACTGCTACATCCAAACAAATGTCTTGCTTTTGCATTTTTGTCTTGTCATCTCGTTCCACAGTCTAGCATGGACCTGTTCCTGGGTGGAGAGAGCAGCCCTGAGCCTCTAGACATGATTTTAATGGCAGCCTTTGAATTTGAAATGCATCAAGTGATCAAGGAATGCAGGTTGAGTTTTAAGGTTTTGATTCTCTAGTTCTACAGTATTGCTTCTGTGTATTTGGGGCAGGGGAATGGGTACAGAGGTACAGGTACATCCTTGCCAAGAATTCAGCAAAAATACATGAAGCTAGCAGCAATTAAAAGTATTCCATTAGGTCTGGGACATTGCAGCCAGACCTTGCACTGTAACAGAGCTGTGTATTTGTAAGAAATGCCTGTGGAAAACCTGACACAGTCCTTGGCAGTGTTAGGCTTAATTTTTTCTTTTGCTTCAAACACAGCATTGTCCTGAGCAACTGGTGGTTTGTGGCTCACCTGACCGACCTGTTGGATCACTGCAAACTCCTGCAGTCTCACAATCTCTAGTAAGTATTTATTTGCATTACTTGAATAAAACTGATTAAGATAGCCCAGAGGGAAAAAAACAAAACCAAAAGGAAACATACTGCAGAAGTGGATAGTACTTGTGAAATAAAGTAATCAGATTTTTCCAGTGAGATGCAAATAATAATATCTGGATATTTGCTCTCTTTCCCTCCAGTTTTGGTTCAAATATGCGTGAATTCCTCCTGCTGGAGTATGCCTCAGGACTCTTCTCCCATCACAGGTATCACCTTTTGTTTTATTACTTATAGGACAGACTTAGACTGAGGCAGCCAAAACAAATAACTGCATGTTCATGAAGTAAAAGGGCAAAACTTAGAGCAGCCACTGTTAGAATTCAGCAGAGGTGTCCCTTGGGGTTTGTACAAGATTGGCGCATTTCCCTTCCTGAATGGAGACAAAAGCTGTCTGTTAGAACTCTTCACACCTCATGACCTGGGCACAGACACTGTGCAGAATGCCTTGCACTGAAGCTCTTACCAGCTACACACATTCCAAAGTCGAGGCATTCCAAAGTCATGTTACAGGGAACTGGTGTGAGGTAGAAAGGAGAAGCCATTTCAGGACTGAATGCAAAGTTAATCACAGCTAACAGTTATTAATGCAGGCTCAGATTCTCCTTGGGCCTTTACTGTTGTGCTCATTGAAGATTGCTGGGGTTGGAATGGTGGTGATTTTTCCCCTCTCTCAGCCTCTGGCAGCTGGGGGTGGATTACTTCGACCACTGCCCGGAGTTCGGCCGCGTGTACCTGGAGCTGCACATTGAGCGCATCCCGCTCAGCACGGAGCAGAAGGCCCTCAAGGTGCTGAGGATCTGTGAGCAGAGGCAGATGCATGAGCAAGGTGCTGCATTTTCAGTCTCACTGTTCCTCAGCGCTCCAGCTGAAGCCACTGGCACTAATTGCTGCTTTGTGTGCTCCCCCAGTGCGCAGCATCTGTAAGATCATGGCCATGAAGGCTCTGCGCAACAACCGCCTGGGCTCGGCGCTGTCCTGGAGCATCCGCGCCAAGGACGCGGCGTTCGCCACCCTCATCTCGGACAGGTGAGGCTGAGCAGCGGCTCCCAGCCAGCCTGGGGCACAGGGAGGGTGCCTGCTGTGCCAGGGGCCAGCTCCCACTGCTGCAGGTGGGACCAGGCACCTTCTGGACCAGAAAACAACACCCTTGGGTGCTGTCCCCTGCAGCTGTGCCTTCCCTTTGTTGTTTTCCTTCCTGACATCTAGAGGCAAAACAGATTGACTTTATCTGAGAGTCCAACCCCCTTAGACCTTACTTGGATAAACATTTCTTTAACAGCTTCTGTGCTCTGCCCTTCACTTGCTGTGACAGAGCTGTTTGATGGGCTGGACAGTGACCCAGGGGGCTGTCCCCACCTGTGCTTTATTCAGCAGATTTTTTTATAATCAAGTTCACCTCACTTCCAAACAAGCCAGTAGCAGTCACTTAAGCCACCATTTCTACTAAAAATCTCATTGTTTCTACTAAAAATTTGTATCAATGAGTGATTTTATCGTGGCTTTGTATGAGCCTCTCAAAACTCCTGACCTTTCCTGGAGCGGGAGGGTTGTTATCAAAGTGAGGACAATACTGACACTTGGCTCAGGCCTCAGCAAAAGCTCTGGCAACTCTTTATGCTTTGTAATCTCTAACAATCCATGTCGTGTGAGTTTTGCTAATTGGAAATAGGCAGAGACCAGTCCCTGCATAGTTAGAGTATAATTTTGAAATTACACTCTGGATAGGTGGCCAGACAACACTCTGTCTTCAACACTGGCAAAATGAGTGGTAAGAGATTGCTAATCTGAGGTTTGGGGTTTTTTTGTTTGTTATTTGAGGGAGTGGGAATCATTACATTTCCTTCAACAGAAGGATGAAAAAAAAATCACAGGAAGCAGCTCTGCAGAAAGCAGCATAATGGAGGCTGTGACAAAACAGATGAAAAGCTTTTAGCATTGTTTTTGTTCCTGCTGTTTATCAACTTTTTTACACAGCAGAAAAACAGAGCTTTTGTTATGGTCTGAGAGTGTTAGTTATGCATCCACCGGCCTCAGCTTCCTGCCTGCCTTCCTTCATTTACTCCTTTTAAAAAATAGATCTCAACTACCACAGAATGCAGAAGAATCAATGGAGTGTCTGTTAAATATACATTACACCAGTTCCTTGGCCACTTCCAGAAACTTCTAAATCCCTTGGGGAGGTTGATTAAGATGGAACTGGGCTGTCCAGTCAGGTTTTCTGGGAAGGGATTAGGAGGCACAGAATGGATGTGCATGATGGCCTCCCCTCTAAGCTTTCCTTGTGTTCCCCTTTCTCCCCAGGTTCCTGAAGGACTATTGTGAGAAGGGCTGTTTCTCTGACCTGGACCTCATTGACAATCTGGGCCCGTCCATGCTGCTCAGTGACCGGCTCACGTTCCTTGGTGAGAGCTGCCTGCAGGGTCCGTGCTGCTCTGCTGTGGAGAACTCCATGGCATTACTGCATTGATGCTTCCTTCCATCTGGCTGGCTCCTGGTTTAGTGATGAGGGGAAAGCAAATGGTGAATGTGCTTTGGGATGCAGCTTGTACCAGGGGTGGCCTTTACCTCTGCCTTCACACCAGGTCCCTGCTCTGCTCTGAGCAGGACAGGCCAAGTCTGACACTCCAAACTTCTTCCTTCTTTTTCCGGACTGTATCACTACCTTGAGAGGGTCTGAAATACTAACAGATGGCCTTAGGGGATTCATTGGAAAAGCAATCCACTGCTTTAAGTTATGTTGACCTTGTTATAATTTTACCAAGTTCTCCAGAGTTTCCAGTGTGTGGGTTCAGTGTGCCAGTCAAGCTCACTGGAGCAAGAGCCCTCTCTGCCCTCTCACTGAGCACTTGTGACAGAGACAGTGAGGGCCTCCAGCTCATTTCCTTCAGGTACCACAGCTTCCTTCTCCTGCCTGGCACAAGGCAGGCTGTGGTAACCTGCCCCTCTGCCTGCAGCTGATCTGGCCTTTGATTCATGGACCAAAACAGGAAATTGATTTCTGTGATGCTGTGAGTAGGCAGAATCTGATAGGAATTTGGAATAGCTGTCAGCATTGGACTGACTCCGCTCTACCTGATACCACCCTTACAGGGAGGGTGAGCATGAGCTTTATTTGTTTCCACTTGGTCCAGCTTGCAAAACCAGAACTGATTTTCCTTCATTAAAGCTGATCCTGAACTAGGTCTAGAAGTTAAGCATGACTTATCAAATTGGTAATCCCTCAGCTCTGTATGCCCAGCATCATCTGGTAACTGTTAACCCCAGAGAAGCCTTTTCCCTTTCTGCTGTTTCTAAACAATTCTGAAAGGCCTGAAAATATTTCTGCCTGTTTTTCCCTTAAGGTTTTTAGAACCTTTGGTTATCTTTGCTGGACAAATTCCCCATGTCTCTGCCTTGAGCTTAAGCATTAGTCAAGGTGAATCTGAATGGGAATCATTAACTTCCAGTATTGTGACAGTTTAGTGGATACAGAAGGAGCCCCACTTCCATCCTCAGCCACTTCTCTCATGCTGGATATTGATCTCACTAATTCTTAGCAAATGCAGAACTTTCCCTACTAACAGAGATTCCAGTTTCCATTTAAACAGCCAAGGAAGAGGTGTGGCTTTTCAGACCTCCTGATACTCTGTGACCTCAAAAAGGACATTTTCTCTGCTCTAAGCCACTGGGGCATTGCTCCCCTGCAGACACAGCCTGGGGTAGCAGCAGCCCTGACCAGTCTGATGCAAACCCTGAAACTCACCCAGAACAGCAAACCCAGGGTGTGGCTGCCCTTTCAGGGAGGCTCTGTCACCTTCCTTCATGCACCAGATCCCCAACCCCGAGGGGCTGCTTTGGGCTCGTTTTGGCTCTTTGTGGGAGCAGAGGGATCTCCCAGGCCCAGCTGCTGACGGCTCCTTTTGTGCAGGGAAGTACCGGGAGTTCCACCGGCTCTACGGCGAGAAGCGCTTCGCGGAGGCGGCGCGGCTGCTGCTGACGCTGATGACGGCGCACATCGCGCCCTGCTCCTTCTGGATGACGCTGCTCACGGACGCGCTCCCGCTGCTGGAGCAGAAGGAGGTCAGGTCCTGCTCACAGCCCCCCTGGGAGCCCCTTCTTTGTTCCTGACCAGGGAACTCAAAGTGGTGACCCTCCTGCTCCTGCCAGACCTGTCCGTGGCAGTTCCGAGTGTCCCAGCAGTGGGAGCACACAGGGACCCAGGAGGGGATAAATTGACTCTTACTTTGGTTCCCTGCTGTTACAACAGCAGTGGAATTCATCTGCTCTGGTAATTTTAGCACACGCTGTGTTCAGCTCCTTTGGGTACTTGGCTTGAAGGTTGTTCCAGTTCTAAGCACAGTTTTTTCTTTAAGATCCATCAAGAAAAGAATAATTCAGCAATTACAGACCCAGAGCAGCCACTTTGACTTCATAGCTGACCCTGCTTGGTGCAGGAGGTGGCACTAGAGACCTCCCAAAGTCACATCCAGCCTGAATTATCCTTGGATCCTGTGATTTCAGGGGTCAGAATGGAGCTGTGGGAGTGTAAAAGCATTCTCTTCAACTGCACTATCTTCTTAACCTGTGTGATGTTTCTAAATTTGATATTTTTCAGTAAATACTTTGATTTCCACAGGTCATATTTTCAGCAGAGCAGACTTATGAGTTGATGCGATGCCTGGAAGACCTGACAGCAGGGAATCCAGACAAGCAGAAATTCCAGGTAACCCTGTTCAGTTCTGAGGACAATTGGATAATGAAGTGAGGAGGGCTGTGGGAAGGGTCAGGGAGGGAAACTCTGCATTTATATTCCTGGTGAGGTCATAGGAGAGGGACAGCCCAAGTCCCAGAGACTGGCACAGTGGGATCAGGGCAGTCAAATAAGAGCATCCATAAGAGACTGAAATATTTATGAACCCAGTGCAGGAGTGTTCCTACTCCTCATGTTCTGATGGTTTGCACTGGACTGTGATGCTCTTCCAAGATAAATAATTGCACATTATGTGAGCAATGAAGAGCTGAGGTGTTGCCATCCAGCAGCTCTGGCTCTGAGCATTCCAGGCACAGAACAGGGAACTATTTGCTGCACATGCAAAGCCCTGTAGCATCCAGGGAATGAAAAGTGCTGTCTTGGGTTGAGCTATTAAGTAGGAAATGCAGGTTTTGCTCTTCTCAGGAGGTCCCTGTAACAGGTAAATACCTCTCACTGACCTGCATCTTCACCTTCCCAACCCTGAGACAGACCATGGCACCAGCTCATCACTGTGTGCAGTCCCCTACCCCAGGCTCTGCTCTCTTGCAGGATGATGATGTTGAGACAACCAAAGTGGAAATGCTGAGACTCGCCCTTGCACGGAACCTGGCTCGGGTCATCGTCAAAGAAGGCACCGTGGAAGGGTCTTGAAGACTGCAGGGTGTTCCTCCTCCTCTGGGGCTTGCTGTACATAAACTGACTTTTTCTAAGAATAAATGTTTTGTTTTGCAGATTGCTAGGTCATTTGTTCTTGTCTTCCGAAAACAAGCCTTTACAAAAAAAGGCCAAAAAAAGCCTTTACACAGGCTTTTTTAAAACCTTTTATGAAGGACCTGCATCAAACCGTTATGGCTGCGTGTTCCAGCTTGGTCTGGCAGCCCTCCCGTGAAGTGAGCTTTTCCTTGGATTTTATGTTTTCTTTGCCTTTAACACCCAGAACTGAAATGAAGGCCACCTCTTAAACCAGCAGGGTTTTAGAAATGGCAACCTCTATTTTTGCTTAGGAAGGTCTTGAGTCCATAGTTTGAGTCTGAGGCTTTCCAGAAGCAGCACTGCACTGCAGAAGCTGTCACGAGAAAGGGCCAGCACAGAGCCAGGTAGGGAAAATGATTTATTCAACATGCAGCAGCACAAATGCATTGGAGATGTATGTACAGGTAGGACTGCTGGGGATGAAGCAGGCACCTCACCCTACAGACAAGGAACATTCATGGTTTAATTTCCAAAGCAGCAGGACCGTGGTGTGTGTCCATGTCTGAGTGGTTGCTGCTGCTGAAAGCACCTGTGCTCTCCTGCCTTCCTCCAAGTCACAGTGAGATCCACATGCAGGGAAGCAGTGCCCTGCTCCTCAGGACACACCACCCAGGCACTGCCCCCATGCCTACTGTGTCTAAAGTGCTGGCAAGAACATGTCTGAGGCAGAAAGAATTCTCTCCTTGTCCATTATCTCCCAGTCCATCAATTTAAAACAACTTTCTTTAGTATCCAAACAACCCATCCCTCTCCCCTGGCTTCTGCACCAGGAGCTGACAAGGCTGAGCTCTCCACAGGCTTCAGAGCAGGACAAGCCTGAATTCCACCTTCAGGGGTTCCTGCAGCTGCCTGGTACCTCTGATGAGGGCCTGAGGCTTGTGAATCCCATTTTTTCATTTATAGGGATTTTTACTCTGCAGCATAGTAAAGAAAATTCAACTATGAATAACTGCAAGCTGTGTTTGCAGCAATGGTTTTACAGCCACCATTCATTCCAGCATCATGTTCTCCTGTGGAGTTTTCCTACATGAGGCAGGAGCCTCTGTACTGCTTTTCTCTGTGCTGCCCCCACTCCACGTTTGAGAAGAGCTGACAGCCCTGCTGGAAATGCAGAGCTGAGTGTCCAAGGACTGAGCAGGCACCTCTCTGTGTTCGTGTCAATGGGTGCTAAAAACCCCCATTAATTTACAACAGTCTGTCAGGGCTCACTGAGGCACTGCTTGAGACTGGAAACTGAGAAGAAAGAAGGGGCTGCTGGAACCAAGTTGTGGTGATTTACACCTTATTTCTAGGAGGTTGCAGCTAAGGGATCAGCTCTTCTGTTAGCACTGATGTCCAGCAAAACATTTTTCCCCTTTGTGGGGACAATTGCACTTTGCCACTTAATACAGGGAACAAAGAAAATGGGGCATTTACCCAGCACAGGCCCCATCACAGCCCAGAGGAGCCTCTTCCTTTCTCTGCCTGCTTGTTCTGTTTTAATACTCTGCGGCTCGATTATTTACATCTTGTAGGTCATTGTACTCAGCTCAATAAAACACAGTATTTGACTATTCCAGTAACACTGCTTGCATGAGGGGACATGAGAGGCATCTCTCCTTATCCCTGGATTCAGTCACTTGCCCTGACTAGTGATTGTAAAAACAGTTCTGTGCTCCAGGTGCTGTCCTCCTCCAATATTGACCAATACCCTCCAGCCCTCCTTCCTCCTCACCATGCCATTTCCTCTTTTCCCCACACTATGGAATGCAATGAAAGCAAAAAAATAACCAGTGCAACCATTTGCAGACAAAACTCAGCACCAGCTGCCCCAAATGGATGCCCCAGGGTGGCAGCCAGCAGCATAAAATAAATAGAACAAGTAAAGATACAGCAGTATGGCACACACGGAGCGAGGGGCTGCTTACACGGGCCCTTGGGAATGAAGCAGGAGAGGGGGAAGGGAGCTAAGTGCTGTTTCAGTGTAAAAAAGGAAGCATTCCCTCATGGAGCAGCATTACTGCTCAGCATGCTCACGGGCCCGTGTGGCACAAGGAGGTCACAGGCCCAAGAGGGTCCGGCAGGGCTCTGCGCTCGCTCGCGGCATCATCACCCCACAGCCTGTCGGGATCTCTGGACAGCAGTGCAGGAAAAGCCAACTAAATCCCCTTCTGCTGACAGGTCTTCCCTCAAAATACAGTAACTTCAAGTTTAATAGAGTGGAAGATAGAACCAGATTCACCCAGAGGTCAAAGTAAAAGCAGCCAGCAGCGCCTGTGGCTGGCTGCCTCTCAGTTCATGCTTGGCGTAAGTGTTCCAGGGCCCCTTCAAACGTGGGGCACAACATTCTGGACTAAAGCTACAAGCAGAGTGGTCAGGACATGTAAACAAAGCTGAACATCACCAGTGGATAGCATGTGTGTCCCTCCCCACGGCACATCCGTTCCAGTCCTGTGGGATCCTGCCCTGGTCCTGTCACAGTCTCTGGCAGTGTCCTAAGGTCATAGATTCCCCCACTGCTCCACCGGGGGAAACTGATCCACTTCACCCACTTCTGTGCTGGGCTGATCTCCCAGGGTGAAGGTCAATCTGTACCTCAGCCTCACCTTCTCCTGCAGGAAAGACAAAACCCAAAAGCAATGTGAGAACAGTCCCAGCTCAACAGCCCTGAACAAAACACTTCACTGTTACAGCTCTACAGAGAGCACAAGCTTTCTGTTGTGCAGAGCAGGGGCAGGAGGGTTCAGGTTAAGTTCATTGAGTTCAGCTATTTACAAACCTGAGTTATTCACCTTACACTTTTCATACCAAAAAACTTTTACTGCTTAGCATGGAGCAGAATGAGAAGAGCATGAATGACCTGTGAGCACAGACTGCACAGACATGGCCAGTTGCTCAGTTGCTCTCCCAAGAGCCTAAAGACTGCTGCTGGAAAAGTTCCAAAAATGACATTCCTCATCATGTGGAGGAAGATAAAACAGTTCCTGCTCTGAAAAATGCCTTGCAATCCAGTAAGCATGAGATGGAAGCAGCCCTTCAATCAAGCCACAAAATTTTTTAAACACCCACTAAACCTCTCTAACATTCATCCTTTTATCTGAGATTTCAGCTGATACTTCAAGGGCACTTTCATTGTAATTCTCAATTATAAACATTTAAATTTGTCAAACAATTAGAAAGTCCTTCAGCTTTGTGCTTGCAGAGCTGGCTGACTGCATGAGTGACTACAGCAAGGAAAAACATCTTCTCAGATGCTCCTAGCATCATCAGCAGAAAGGGAAGTGTCAACCCCATTGTGTCCCTGGTCACAGAGAATGATGGAACAGACAAGATCTGACATTTGCCTGCTGGTTCATCAAAAGTACTGCTACAGCACCAGTTAATTTAGCATTGATCTAATTATCAGCAAAGCCAGGCACCTTCAATGCACAGGAGAGTCAAACTCCTGAGGCAGCTTTGCTTCCCTTTAAAGCTGAGCCTGACATGGTCCTTGCCCTTTGCCTGGAAGAAGTACACTGCTCCTTCTCATGCCTCTCCCTGCCAAGACTGTTGGGAAGAGCCTCCTCTAGCCCTGAACTGAAACACCAACATTCCATAGTAACCACTTCTGGAGGGCACATTAGAATCACAGATAAATCAGGTTGGAAAAGACCTCCAAGATCATCAAGTCCAAACTTTTAGGAACAAACAGCTGTAGCTGCTCAAATGTTTGGTCCCACCCCTCCACAGAGTTCAGTTGATATCAAGCATGTCTGAAGAGAGCAGGATAAACCCCAGTGCCCCTCTCACCTTGGCAGGATTTGCCAGAAGCATGACCTGGGTGATGGCAGCTGGTGGCTGGATGGGATTGAAGGGAGACAGCTCAGTGCCAGAGGGTGGCTGTAGCTTCACCTTCATGGACTGCAAATGAAATAGAAAACAGAACCTCAGGGATGATCTCCTGCCCTGGGGACAATGAAGGATGCATGCACAGGCTGGGGGGACAACAGCCCATATCCAAATGGAAGAGAATCAACCCACAAGTGAGAATGAGGGAACAAGAGCCAGCCCGGCTTGCAAAACACAATAGGAACAAGCAGATCTTGACTTATCCTGCTCAGTGTTTTCTGCCTCTGACAAGAACCTTTGTGTTCTGGAAAGGGCACTGGGAATATTTGTCTGTCTGCCCTGACCCCCAGGGGAGCACTGACTTTGACCCTCATTCATGGAGAAAGTTTCCTAGCCTTCAAGATGAACTGGAATCCACAAAAGTGTGAAATAGATTATAGAGAGTAGTGTAGTTGTATCACTGGGTGAGAAATTGAGGTTTTGGGATTTTTAGTATGTTGTGGATGGAAGCAAGATGGAGGGCACAGGGTGCCATCCTGGGTTTCTTCTTCATGCTTCTTCTTCCTCCTTCTTCATGGGTTTGGGTGGCATTTTGTAATTGGGTGGAAAAGTCCCCATTGCAGCTCTTTGAGATCAGTTATTGGGTTAAAAGGGAAAATAATCTAGGTGTCAGTTCTTAATTGGATAATTTAGTCTTAAAAGACCTTGTAACAAGAGATTGTTGGCCATTTTGTGCCTTCTAATGAAAAGCTGCTGAACTCACAGTAGTGAGACTGTTTTACTGATAGGAAATAATAAACACCTGAGTCTGAACATGAATTACTGTCTCAAGTGCCTTCAATCCAGACCCAGAAAAACCAATAACCGGTATCCCCACAAGCAGAGCCTGTGGAAAGGTCAGAGCTGGCTGTCCCAAGCCCCAGAGTCCACGGCCAGGCCTCCCTGGCTGCAGTGCCACGTGTCCCTACCTTGGGCACGGCCGCCTGCAGCACGATGTTCCTGACGGGCAGCGGCGCCGTGTTCAGCATGGACACCACCACCACCAGCACGTCCGAGCGGCCGGGCGGGCACTCCCGGGCAAAGTGCAGCAGGATCCGGAAACCGTTCTTGTCGTAGGCTGTCACGGGCAGGGCACTGCCTGACAGGGGGAGAAGGGAGAGCATCCAGGTTTGTGCTGCAGCACAGGGTCGGAGGCAGATGTTGCAGTGTGTTGTAATATCCTGTTTTAAACTTCCGTGTCCCTCCCCCAGGTGTGCCAATACCTCCCTTCCCCCCTCGCCCCCTTGCTGAGTGAGTTCTGTCAATCAGGTTTAACATTCCAGGAAGGCTTCGTGCGGTTGGTCAAGTTCAAAAGATGCCCCTATGCCCAGAGGTCATTGGCCTGTCTGGGTGTCATCCTCCCCTGAGACCCTGCCCCTCCCACCTGGTTGGTGGCTCACCTGTCCCTTCCCTCCCCCTCCCCCAGGAGCTTAAAAGGACAATCAGACCAAGTGCTCGGGATTCTGTTGGAGCTGTTACCACGATTCAGACCTCTGTGACGATGGAATAAACTCTGGATATTAACCCTCCAACAGAATCCGTCTCCTTTTCCTCCTCACCTTAGCCTGAAGCCTTCCCACCTGAGGTAAATTGAGTTTCTACAAGCCTGGACTTGTTCACTGCCCAGGTGCAACCTCCAGCCAGCCAAAAGTGTCTCTGGGATGAAACACCACAGTTGCTGCCTTTGGCCAGCAGTAAGGGTCAGACTGGCCCAGGCACAACCTACCTGGAAATATTGGGATTCATATTCCAATAAGGCAGCACCAGGTGATCAGCATGTTCAGCTGGAGCTGCTCATCCCTTCTCTCTATTTCATGAAATTTGACAAGAAGCTTTGCCTTTAAAAGTATCCAGAGCAAAGTGAAAAACCTGAAATACTTACTGGGTTTAATGGATTCCAGGGGAACGTGGACATTGGCCAAAGAAATTTCAGGTGCTTTCATGGGACTGCCTTGCTGCTGGAATGATGTTGGCTGGAAGAGAGGACTTCCTGATCCAGCAGGGCAGCTGCTTGGGAAGGGAGCTGGAGGGGCCCCAGAGGCAGTGGCTGCCAGCCCTGCAGGTGCTGCTAATGGGGCAGGGGTGACAGTGCTTGGCAAAGTCACCCCAGGGAACACTGAAGGTGTCACCATGCCTTGGGTGGCACTCCTGCAAGAGAGACAGAAAAGCCATGGTGAATGGAGCTGGAAGGGAAGCAGGAATTTCACCAATACCCAGAGGTAACAGCTTAACACAAGGACAAAGCAGCAGCCTGGAGTCAGGCTGGAGTCCGTGACTCTGCACAGTCTCACATGAGAACTAGAAGGACAAGGGTGGTGGTCAGGTTGGGGTCACTTCTCTAAGTCAGGAAGGAAATGGGGCCTCTTGTTGTACCTTAACAGCTAATTGTCCTTCACACCACACCTTTGGGTCAGGTAACAGTACAGCTGTGTGCTCTGCCTGCCTTTCCCTCCCAGAGGTGGGAAACTTATATTAGTTTGTAAACTGAAACCTCTGAGAAGAAAAATCCCAATCCCACATTTCTACCAAAGCAGAGAATTGAAAGTCACCCTCAGAATCTGGCACTGCAGTGAGCTTGGCTTCTAACTGCAGAGCCAAAGCAAAGTCAGGACTTTTGGTTACCCTTTGGCTTCTTCAAGGAGTTGTCCCAATGCATCCATCTTATGTGACATATTGCCCCCCACAGATGAGCTGAAGTAGCCAGGAGCAGCTGGAATATTCTTAGGAGGCCCTGCAGGGGCAGCTGGCACAGCAGGAAATACAAACGGTGCTGAGTTTGGGGCTGGGATGCTGGGAGCAGGCTGGGAGGCTGGGAAAGCAGAAGGCAGCGTGGCTGATGTCCCACACGTGCTCTGTGATGTGGGATGGAGAAGGGGATTCTCTGCAGGGTTGCAAGCAACAGTCACCATCTTCGGATTAAAGAAATCCAGGTCCAACTGCTCATTCTGGAAGAGAGGACAGGCAGATGCTCTAACTCACTGCTGGTCCTGATGCAGAGATGCACTGCTCTCTTACAGAGGGACAAAGGTTTACCACAAAAACAGGTTCTGGGTGACAAGCAGCAAAGTCTGTGGCCTAAGACAGGGCTACATCTGATGTGTAATTTAAGCAAAGCAAGGACTAACATCATGGGGACAGATGGAACACTGAGAAAGCCAGGTTCAGGGATACCTACTCTGCTCAAACACAGCTATCCCACTTTTTGGGGCTAAGCCAGACTGCCCCTTTGCCTGTGTGTGTGATCACATGCTTTTCCAAGGTGACAGTGTATCCTGAGACCTCCCACAACATCAGTCTCTCTCTCCTTCCCTCCCCTTCCCTGAGACTCCTCCTTTGTACCTCAAACATGCTCCACTGGTTGTTCTCTGAGGTCTCCTTCCCTGCTGCAGGGGCTGGGTCATTCAGGCCTGAAGGAAAAAACAGGAGGAGAAAATGAATTCAGTCTAATTCTTTGGCTGCTGCTTCAGTACCATCAAAACTTGATTCAGTTCTTCCAGAGCCCAAGAACCTGATGAAACACTGAGATGGACTGCAAGTCTGTGATGAGGAAGAGACTGACAGCACCAGCAGCCAACAGTCATGCCCTGCACTCAGCTCTTCTAACCCATCCTGATTAGCATTGCCTTCTGCTGTTCACACCTGGGCTCCACAGACAGGCATCCTGCAGGCTCCTAGGCACAGCCCTTCTGAGGCACCTTCTCCTTAGCACAACCCTACAATCAGGGCTTCATCTGTCCCAAACTGCAGCCTGTAGACACAGCATGCCCCAGCAGCCCCAGAGATCAAACTTCAATTGCACTAAACAGTTACTTTCTTGCAGCCAGCTCTGGGAAGATTTTAATACTGACTCACTGACCAGGGCTCATACTCAGAATGATACAAGGGAGCGTTCCCTGGAACCCAGGAACACGGAGAACACAAAAGTAGCCTTTCTTAGGATGGATTGAGCAGCCCTTTTGCAGACCCCTCAGCAGCTTACCCAAGCACAGGAGCTCCTCATCCAGCAAGGACAGGGAGTTGCTTGTGCCGCCCTGCTGAGCGGGCGCTGTTTCCCCCTGGCTGGCGGAGCTGCGCGGGGGCACGAAGGCCTGGGGAGGAGGAGGGAGGATGGGAATCTCAGCTGGGCCAGGGGCTGGGCTGGGGGCTGGGCTGGGGGCAGCTGCCAGGCTCCTGGGGGGCAGTGGAGGCGGCGGCGCGCTGCTGACGTCCAGTCCAGCCAGGTCGATCAGGGTGTTGAGATTGTTGGTGGAGTTACTCCCTGCAGCAGACAGGAGAAGAGCACTACTAGGAAAAAAGGCAAAAGGCTCAGAGCAAACCCAGTGTGTGCAAGAAATTAGCAGAGAGATCCTCATCTGAGCATGGCTTATGGCTCTTTGTAACAGAGAAAGGATATTTGCTGTCTGGACTATGTAAATCAACACAGATACTTAAAAGGATGAAATTCGTGATCTCTTCAAAAATCTTTTGAACTCAGATGAAGCTTTGGGAGATCCTACAGCATTATAACAAACAGAGGTTATCAGAGATCTGGAAAGCTGAAGGAAATTCATACCATCTCAATCTTCATATTTAGAACAGTCTTGTCCCTGTAAGATACTGCCAGGCAGCAGCAAAAATGTTTGAGTCTCAAGTGGTAATTCTGTCACACTCATGTCCAGAGCTTTCAAATGGTGAAGTTCAAGTGTGAAATAGGCAACTGGCCTGAATTCACAGATTGGAATTACTTGCAAAACCAGGAAAAGGATCCCTGGTCCAGCTCCTACTCTTCAGCTCTTGTTTGATAAAATGTTAAATGTTTTTGATTAAATTATCTTCTTCTTACACATTACCATTAAGAAACAGGACAAATGTGGGGAGGAAAATGTATGAGAACTTCCAGCCACACAAACTGCTCACATGGAGGTTTGCTACTGAAGTCATCAAAGGTCTCAATAATATGGAATGAGCAATGGAGAATGCAAAGCTGCAGCACTGCAGCTGTCCAGAATTGTTTATTCACTGCTCAGAAGCCTTCTTGTTCCCCTCTGATTCACAAACTGTTGGCCACAAGAACCATCAAAAGCTACTTTAACAAAACAGGAAACATTGCTCAAAACACTTAGAACTGCAGGATTCAAAAATTAAACAATTGGCTTCCCAGGAACTCACCTTCCACTACAGACATCCCAGGGAGATCCACTTCACCATTCATCACTTGCCCTTCTATTATTTTTTTATAAGAATTTATCACACGTGATAAATTGTCACTGGCCTGCAGAATATCCCCTACAAGAGAGATAAAAATGACCTCCAAGGCTTTAGTCACTTTGTTCCCACTAATGCTGAGAGTGCTCAGTTTTCAGCTAAATAATCAGCAAGAAAATTCATGAATATTTTGCTATGAGCTCCATCACTCAGCCTGTGCCACATTTCTATAAGCAATACCCTGACCTTTTCTAGCTCCACACACATTGCAGTACCAAGAAAAAAATGAGCCCAAGGTTGTTCCCCACAGCAACTCCCTTCCCCTCCCAAAGCAGCAGCTGTCCCCCATTACTGCTCCCATCCCCCTGAACCAACTTTACTGTCCAGTCCTAGCCTGAACTGAAATGATAAGCACAAAGAGAGAAGGCCTGTCCTTTATTAAAGCAACAGGAACCCACAGTGAGGAAATGACTTTATAGCTGAACCCTTACAAAGGCAAGGAGCACAAAAGCAATTAAAAAGGAAAAGTGTGGTTTAGTTTACCCAAACTGCTGTCATTATCCTCTGTCTCACTGGCCAGCTTGAACAGTGTCCGTCTTTTGGTTTCACACCTTTCGTACAGCTCCTGAAAGACAGATCAGGACAGAGGGTTTCACCAGCCAGGAGCCACTGCCAGCAGCACCAGTCAGCACAGAATGACCCCCAGAACAGACCAGTCTCACTATGCTGACTGTGCCAGTGTGGCTGCACAGCCAGGATGGCCTCTGTGCCCAGCTCACAATGCCCAGCAGCATTACATGAGCCTGGGGTAACACAACCTGCATTGCCAACACATTTCTCAGTCCTCCCTCACATCAGCACCTATGGTCAAGTTGTAATCCAAAAGACATGTTCCTTCCTTGTACAGCAGTCCCTAAAAAAGCAGAATCATGCTTCAGCAATTAGGCTTCAATTGTGCTGCAACCACTACTGAGTCTGCAGCCACACAGCAGAAAGGTGGCAGTAACAAAATGGTTCACAGAAACAAACATGTTTCTTACCACTCTTTAAAGACTTTGTTGTTAAAAATAAGTGGGTTTGATTTTTTTTAATAAGATAATGTGCAATTCTTAAAGGCTCCGGGCCTACCAAGTCATCCCTGGTGATCATTTTGATTTTCACTGATGTCCTCCTAAGCCTGAAACACAAGCTAAAACTTTTCCTCTGAAGGGGAGGGACTATTTTCTGCCCCATTTAGCCTTTAGTTTATTCATCCACAGTGCTGCAACAGACAGTTATGACCTGCAAGCTGTGTGCCCTTATAAGGTCCAGAATTACAAACTGCAGCTTCTGCCAAGCTGCACCTCTGGAGAACAGCTGCACCTCACTTCAAGCATAGATGAAATGGAGCTACTCCCCACCCAGTCTTTTGGTGAAAGGCACTAAAACCATGGATTTTTTTCTTGCCTGCTGTTTGCAGCAACTGCTCCTGTTTCTCACCACTGCTCTCCATTCTACTGCAGTGTTTGCAATTCTCTGCAAAACTCAAGTCTGTAAGAAAGGACTGACTCCAGGATTGCTGGGAAGAAGGAGCAGCTCAGACCCACCTTCATGAGCTCCCTGTCAGCCTCTGATGAGTCCTCTTTGCTGTAATGAACCAGCATCTCATTCAGCAGCTTCACGTTGTTGTTCACCTCCTCCAGCGTGTGCATGCGCTTTGTCACCTTCTGGATCCGAGCCTCATCCTTCAGGGTGGAAAGCACAGACAGAAAGGATGAGTTTCCTTCTGAAAGCTCACAGCAACACAAACACAGATATTATCTGCCAATGTGTCAAGTAACTACTATTAAAGATTAAGCCAGAAAAAAGGAAACAAAACCCTTCTTCATTCATGTGAAGCTTTGTTTATTTTATTGTCTTTTCACCACCATTCTGAAATTACAGGCAACCCCATATTTCCAAAAAGTCTCATTAGATAGACTTCAATGTATAATTACACCACTAAAAAAGTTCCAAGAAGTTTCTTTCTGACCTTTTCAGAAGATTTTTTTTTTTTTTTTTTTGGTTCACTTGATGCCACTTAACAAAAGAGAGGTGTTTGAGGCAAAGCATTTACTAGAAACAACAAGCACACTCTGGTGGAAAATGTCCACCCATCTCTGACTGGAGATTTCAACTGAAGACGCAGGAGAATCTGCCCTGGGGACAAGAGGAGCTTGAATGAAGTATCTTGGTAACCTATACAACCACTACAGTCCAGAAGGTATCCTTTTATTTGCCAGAATCCCAGTGAGTCATTTCCTGGACTCCAGAGATTGGAATGACTGCCATGGGTGGATGCAGCACAGCTCTGCAAACAGGAAGGTGTTTCCATGACTTGTTTGTGAGAAAAACCAGTCCAGTGACTCAGTCCTCAGCATCCAGGGGAGTTACCACAATGCTCCCACCAAACCTTGATATGAAATCCCACCTTGAGTGATGGGAATGTGGTTATTTACAAGAGATATCCAATTCCTGCCCCATCATCCACCAGAGACACCAACTGTAGACACAAACATCAAATTTCTGTGACACAAACATCTCCTAGGTACAAGCTAGAGATCAAATCCTAAGCTCTCCACCATTTGAAGTCAAACTGCTTAAAACCTGGAAAGCAGACTGCTTACCTGAACCAATCCTACAGGAATTTCTTACCTCTTTTACCATGGATTTTATAAGTTTGTTGGCCTCTTGTAAATCATCCGGGTTTTTGCTTTTCAGCAGCTTGGCTAGGAGCTGAAAGACAAGAAAATTATAGTCAGGAAACAAATAAAGACCCGTGAGCAAAAGAAAAGGACTCCATATGAACAATTCAGGGGAAAAGGGATACATCCCAGTGTTACAAAGCTCACATAGCTTCCATAGTTACAGGGACTTCAGCAGGAGTCATTTAGAGTTTATTATGTATGTGAGTTGCTGCATTCCTGCTTTTACACAGGACATATTCTGTGACATCTCAGTGACTTCTGGCACTAGACAGTTATTCCTCTCATACATTATTTTTCCTCCTGTGTGTGAAACATTCTCTGCTTTCCAGTACTTCAGTAGGATGGCACTTTAACATAAGTAACCCCATAATGGTAACACAGACAAGGTCTTAACTGGAACTTTGGGTTAAGCAGGTGGACAAAGCAGTGAACCCTGCAAAAGTACAGATCATCCCCCCCCCCAAATAAAAGCCACATTATTATACTTTGCTTCCTTATTCTAAATGTGCACTGAGTAATCACTTTACATTAGTGATTTTGTCACAAGCCTTCACTATACCTTGGATTTCTCCTCATCATCAAACACTGGGTTCTTGGGACGAGGTGGTGGGGAAGGAATCAGAGTTCTGTCTGCAGGAATCACAGGATCAAACATGACAATCCCTGAAAGCAGAAAGGAATCCTGTGGGTCAGCACACACACTCACAGCAGGCAGGGCACACAGACACTCCCAGCCTTCTCTTAGAGCCAACACACATCTGTCCAGTGAACAACACATCCCCAGGCTGACTTCACCTGGCTGCTCTCCCAACCCCACAACATGAGATAAACTCTGCCTCTGAAGGGGAGGAACCATTTTCAGCCCCATTCAGCCTTTAGTTTATCCATCCACAGTGCTGCAAGGGACAGTTATGACTTCCAGTATGTGTGTCCTAATAAGACAGGATGGTTTCCAGAGCTTTCATGGAATCTATTTCTCTTGTGAAGCTACTGAGTTTTTTTCTTTGTGCCTACACAAGAAATGTGTGTCAGCTGAACTAAAGGAACAGCTGCAAAGCCATTTAGTTAAAAGAACACAAAAAGCTACTTGGAAGCCCTTATTTCACTTTAAATTAGACTTGTTCAAATAATCTAATAACTACTTCCATTAAAAAAAAAAGAACTTAGAAAAGGCCCTTCAAACCAAAACAAAAGTATTTGCAAGGTATTTCACTAATTTAGTTAACTGAGCCAACTCAACCCTGCCCAAGGCATTTACATATAATGAAAAGCTTTTCAGAGAATTTCTCCCTTGTTCTATCTCCCCTCAGAGCTTGTCTTGATCCCATTTAATTAAAAGCTATATATTTTGTGACACTCTTGCTCAAAGCCCAGGCTGGAGAGAATGCTTGAGCGAGCAGCTGCCTCCCTACCTTGTCTCTTGAGCATGTAGTAGGCATCCTTGATTTTGGATTCCTCTGGCAATGCCACAGTCCAGCTGTACAGCAATTCAATCACTTTGGACTTCACCTTCTCTGAGACTCGGTCCCCCAGGTACTAAGTGTGGGAAAAAAGATCCAAATTCTTCATGTTCTTAATTTCTTTCTAAAAATAAAGCTCTATGGAAGCTCAGTGAAATACATTCTAAGGTGTAGTATCCAAGTTCCAAGATGGTCCAAGGAACATCTCATTAGGAGGAAAAGGTTCTCCTCTAATAGATTTGAAATAACAGTGAAGAGAAGCTTTGTGATTACCTTCAGCAAAAGAAAAAGCAGCTGTTCTGCTGGCTCCAGGATTTTGCTATTTTAAAAATTACAGCAGTACAGAGAACCACCCCCTCCTCTTGTCTTATGGGAGAGAATTTGGGAATGCATTGCTGCATCAATCATGCCATAGGGAGGATTTTCAGCACATTAAACTCATCATGAATGCTGAGGGACTTAGCCTGGCACTCTTTACACAGCAAGTCAGCAGAATGAGGACTAGAACCCCATGGTGTGCTGTCAAACCTCTTGTTTTAACCTCTGCATCACATTTCTCTTCCACAATCACTGGAATTTCGTTTTTTAAAACAACACAGCCCAAGTTCTAGAAGCCCTTTAGAGTTACCTGAAGGATTAGAACAGCCCAGAGACTGTATAGTGATAGCAATTCAGTACAGCTTCCTGAGAAATTTAGTAAGGCATAAAAATCCCCCAAACAACAAGAGCTTAGCTAACAAATGCTCTTGAATATACACTAATAAGTGCAATGAGCCAAACAGAACACTGCAAATATTTTGGATGCTGTCTGTAGCTTATAAAGGTCAAACAAAAAGCAGCTACAGCTGTAACACTCAGGGACTAACCTTTGGAGACACAACTTTTATTAACTCATTTAAAAAGCGAAACTTCCCAACTTCATTATGAAATCTTCTCCCACAATTCTTCATGCAAGCTTCCAGCACCTGCATTCAAGGAACAGAAACAGGGGCTGAAAGCAAAGGGGAAAACCCTACAAGAACAGTATGTGCTCTGCTTAGAGGGGAGGTAAGGGCCCCTGTCAGTGAGACAAGTATTCCTGCTCCATGCAGACATCCCTCTCCCATCTTTAGGGATGGCACACCTGGTGTCCCACCCTCATCAGGTGCATCTGGGTCTGTGTTATCTCAATACTTGGCCTCAACAATAAACACAAATCTTGCCTGAAGATAAAGGAAAGCAGCTCAAACTAACCCAGAGTTGTTTCTGGACACTTAAGGGATGGAACTGTGCTCCCTTCCACCTCCCACTCCCTCCCAGGATCAGGGCACTCAGCCCAGCTGACCCCATGGACACACCCTGTGCCCCTCTACCCCACCCAGGTGATGCAATGGGACACATGCCTGGATTTAGGGGTAAGGACTACCTACTGTCAAGGCCTGCACTGCCTCCCATTCCTGTGGTGACTGGATTTTATGAGCCAGGAGTCTCACAGCTATCTGAGGCCTAGAACAGAACAGGTAAACACCAGGGAGGACTTTAACACTTTCACAAATTCTGCTGTTTAAACAAAGTGTCTTACAAGTAAAGATTTTAAACATATGAAGCTCTGCCAGCATTATCAGTGATAACCCCATTTTACAGACTGGCAAATGGAATAATTTTGGCCAGATGAGAACCCTGGAGGTGCTGATCCTGAAATTAGAAGCGAATTCAGAATTCCCAGTTTCCCAGTGCTCAGTCTGGATTAGCCATGCTGCCTTTCACAGGAGAAGCAGCATCTTCTCTCTGTTGTAGCCAGCTCTTCCTTGTGATATCAGTATATATAAAAAATTGTAAATGTTTGATAATGGAATTTCACACTTTAAAATGTGAACATTTATTTATTAAGTCTAGAGAAGTTTGGGACACCCACCCTTCAAGTTCTTTGTTGATCTGGTCACAGAATCCAATGATGTATTCCCAGTCTTCTTGCCTGTTGGATGGGTTGGTGGCTTTATCTTTGGCAAGGGAAAGAGAACATATTATCAATCAAGAGAAGAAACAGTGTAAAAAGTCACACATTTCCTAGAGAAAAGCATCTGACATCCACTGCCAGCTCTAGCAAAGGAGAAGGAAGTTCACACGTGGTATGTCTGTTCAGGGAAATGGGTGTGTCCAAGCTGAGACATCCAAACATCCAGTAAGAACCACTGCTTTCCAAAGAAAACAGGTGGCCAAATCTCAAGTGTTTAGAGACAGGCTATTCTCATATCCTTAAATGAGAGCATAGAATAAAGTATTTCAGCTCACAGTTTCCTCTGCCTGAAATGCTGTCTCTTTCTATCTGGCTGTAACAATAAATTCTTTAAAGGTTAAACCCTCACACTTTCTACATATGAAATTATTTTTGTATTCCCTGGGAATTTTGCAGAAGGAAGAGCTGGAAGATCAGATGTTTAACATCAGTCACTTAGCATTAGCACTTGCCTTTGGAGTGCCAGCTGTTTTGATTGATGCCTGGGATTTGTGAACTGAAATTTATTATTATACATTGAGTTCTTCTTGCAGGTAATAAACACTGCAGCCTGCACCTGATCAGGAACTCAAATCCAACATGCAGAAGCTAAGAGATCAACACTTTACTGACAGGGCTATTTCAGGCTCCTGAAGGATCCTCCCTCAAGCAGCAGGACCTCACTGACTGCACTGATTGCAGAGCAGTGAGGCATCAGCACCTCTTTGCTTCTGAATGCATCTTCTCCAGGTATTTACTGAACCCCGATGCAGCAATGAATTTACAGGAGATCACATTCCTGCTTTAACCTAATTTTCCAGCCAAGATGACCAGATATAATGGTTTTTCTTTCTTGTAAGGGAAGAAATAATGTGCTGTACCTGTCTCTATATATCTAAGAGCTGGCCTTTAAGAAACCTTCCTAAAAATTTTAATATAATGGCAAGAGGTTTAGGAAATTAAATATTGCTTAGTCAGGTAGTATAGAGCAGGGGATGAAGGGCAGGAAAAAACCCAGCACACAATTCTGTACTTTCATCTCAGAGGGAAGCATAACAAAACAAACACATGCTGCATTACCAAGTGTCATTTTTTATCATCATTAAAGCATATCCTTTTACCTTTCCAGAGACAGCTAAACAGCTGTCAGGCATCTACTCCAAACCCTCCCTTTCCCAGTGCACCTGAGCTCTCCTACTGTGCCCATCCTGCACGGTTTGCTCAGGTTTTCCTCCTCACTGAATGGTATTTGTAAAGCAAGTATATGTTTCCATGGATGGCATGGTAAAATCTTGCACTGGTGAATGAATCTCTGTGCCCACTGCTGACCTCCATGGGACCCTAGCTGAGCAGAAGACAGCAGTGAGGGAGGAATGACTGCAAGATAACATCCTGTAGAACTCACTAAGCTACCAGGCTGGTCTTAGGAGATTCAAGGGAAGCTCAGTTTAAAAGACAACTTCTGCAGAGCCAAACAACTGCCCCAAGCACGTGGCACCTAAACTTTATCACCACATTTGCAACTGATGAACACCATCATGAAACCATGGGCTTAGAACAATCTAAAGCCTCTTCATGCAAGTCAAACAGCACTGTGGTGGTTTGGTGCTCCCAAGCACCTCTTGTGCTCAGCAGGCCCAGAAGAAAAATCACTCAGTTCCTGGCTGGAATTAAGGGAATTGACTTAATAAATGCAGGAGGAGCACAAACAGATAAGGACACACAACCAGCTGGACCTTGATGGATGCACATCCTGAAATTAGGAAAATGATGTGGTACAAACAGGAAAATGTAACCAAGTTTCCTATGTTCAAAGTGTTAATTTTAAAGCTGTTCCAAAAACGTTTTGCAATGACACTGGATTATTTCATGCTCTCAGACTCATCTAAGTTTTTTTCTGCAAAAGCTCTCACACAAAGACAGTGAAGTCTCAGAAGGAGAGAGTGATTGCCAAAGGGAAGTGCTGTTCCACATAAAGAAATTTCCTATTTCTAACATCCATAAAACCTCCATATGAAACCTTGGTTCATAAAAGTTAATGAGCTTGATCACAAGTCCTGCCCTGGCTCTGGAGATTGATGTGTTTGCATGACACAACACACCAGGGTGTAGGGATAGCTGTCCCCAGGCTCAGCACAGCCCCATGGACTCAGCCTCCCAGCACAGTGGAATCCCCTCACTTCACCTGCAGGAAGCTGTGTCACATCTATCAAGTTGTGACTTACAATCCTCTCTTTTTATGCAGAATGCTTAAAATGTGGGCAAGGAGCTCGTGTGTGCTGCCTCATAAATATGCTTCAACCCTTATGTGAAAGGATTCAGTCCAGGATGAAGAGTTGGTGCTCTGGAGTATCAAGTCTTTGGCTTTTCTGTTGAAACTGCAACCAAGGCCCATTTGGTACCAGTTATTTGCTTCCATAGACATTTGTCCACCTGGTCCCCCTCCTGAAAATCCCATTTCACACTGGCAACCACATGAATCTAAGCTAGCAATCTGGGGACTGAAGTCTTGGCACTGCCCCAGTCCTGCCACCACTTCTGCCTCAGTTTTCAGCTTTAGTTTAAAATGTGCTCAGGACAAACAAAGCTGCTTCACACCCACCCTGAGTATCAGAGCCTCTCAGCCCTCAGGTGCTCTGCCAGACTGAAATGCTAATGAGGCAACATTCAGATTAATAATTAGATATGAAACAAAGGTGTTTGTCTTCCCTAGAGAGAAACCATACTGGAAAGCAGGGGACCACAGAGCAGCTGGAAGGAAGAGAACCAGAGACCATTTACTGGCTGGTAACAAATGCTCCTGTTCTCTGGGTTCATTTCTCTACTGAAATGAGCCAAAAGCCACCCAACAAAGAGTTTCCCCAGGTCAGGCTTAGCCTGTGATTCCCAGCCCAGGCATGTCCAGTCAGACTCTGCAGTCCTGGGCAGAAAAGAACACTGAGCCAGACAAACAAAGGAAAAAAGAAATTGAGACAGTTATAATATTTTATCCATTTGCATTTCATCTGTTCCACAGTGGAACACTGCCTTAGCCTGACATGAGCAGGGTACAAGAAGCTTCCTTTTGGACGCAGCAGAAAAAGCAGCATTGGAGTCAAAGGCTCCAGTTGTGTTTGTACAGCTGGCATTATCTCCTAACCTTCTTGTGTTTCAGCTCAGAGCAGAAGCAGAGCCTGCCTGCCAGGAGGGGACAGGAAGGATCACCTTCTCTCATCCCAGCTGCCTGGAATGAGGCAGGACATGCAGATGATGCCAGATCATCCCAGGCTGAGGCGCAGATCGTGCTGCAGCAGCAGGACACGAGGATGATGTTACTTCATGGCTCTGTGACTCCACCTGATGCCAGAGGCAGGGCAGCAGGAAGCTGCACACCACCACAGGTAAAAAAAAAAAAGAAAAAAATGGAACACTTTCAGTCAGAAATTCTCCATCTTCCCGTGGCTGTGAAGTTGGCTGTGCTGCTGAGCCGTTCCCTTAGGGGGGTACAGCATGGCACATCCTCAAGGCTGGCACTAGCCACGGCTTTGCCATGATCACAGCCCCCCCTCGGGCATGGCACATCCTCAAGGCTGGCACTAGCCACGGCTTTGCCATGATCACAGCACCCCCTCGGGAGGGCAGGGCAGAGCCGGGAGCTGCAGCCGCCCTGCCCGCCCGGCCCCACGGCTCCGCTCCCTGCGATGGGAGGGGCGATCCAGCCACACCACAGCGATCCCTGTAGCAGTGACCTGGCAGAAAAGCATCCTCCTAAATCTGACAGCAGCACTCAAGGCTTGAAAAATGTGTGCCCCGCTGCAATCAGGCTCGCTGCAATGCTTCTCACAGTGAGTAAGGCCTTTGCAACTCTTCCCTGTAGCCCCTTGGCCAAGGACACATCACGTCTCCCTTAACTTCCTCAATTAAAAAATATCCCCAGAAAACAAGCAGTCAGGAAGCATTCCAGGCTATACAACCCAAATTATCCTTCCTACTAGAGACATTTTCACACACAAACTGAACTGGGTGAGTCAGCTCTCCTCAGAGAAATATTGCAAGGAAGGGATGTGGGTGTTCCTTCTTGTGTCTCACTGGCTACAACAAAAGAAATTGACAAATTGTAGGAGTTCAGAGGAGGAGCAAAATCGGTAAGGGGACAGAAGGGATTGAGCTAAATTGAGAATAGATGAAAACATCTTTCAGCCAGTAACTCGGATAACAGACCATGACAGCATGTACATGTTTGAATTTTATATAAAAATACCAAGAAAGAAGGAGTAATCTTGTTTATGGAAGGAGAGTTCCAAGGGTAACAGGTTTTGCAGTCTGAGGTATTTGGGGTAATGACCATCTGCTGTTTGCCCAGTACCTGACTACTTGGAACTTCACTTGCTGCCATAATCAAACAAATAACTATTAAAAAAAGGAGAAGAAAATCTAGGCAACAGGCTATGATGTGCAGCATGGCCTCCCAGGGACAGCAGCAGGAGCTCCTGTGCGTAGAATATATAAAAAACAATGACAGTTATGACTGACTTGTTCAGGAATCACATCCCTGTGTTCTGTACAGCCAGAGGCCAAATGCCATGGGACAGACACACAGGCAGGGGACACTCAGCAGGGGCTGGGCACCAACAAACAACGGGGGATTGTCCCCTCTAACCTTTAAGGCACCTTAGCCTGACAAAGGGGTTTGATACATTCCAGCCTGTACGGAATGGATGTCCACAACTACCCTGAAACTGCAGCCAAGCATAAAGCAGGATTTGTCTGCTTGAGCATCACAGTTGTGTAACACACGAATAAATTAATTCATCTGGGAACCCCCACAATTCTGAACCTCACGAACAGCACTCAGGCTGTACACTCGACGGGCCACAACCCAGGCAAGGGAAGAGACGGGAGGGACAGACGCGGACCAG
This sequence comes from Ammospiza caudacuta, assembly GCF_027887145.1. NCBI lineage: Eukaryota > Metazoa > Chordata > Aves > Passeriformes > Passerellidae > Ammospiza > Ammospiza caudacuta. The sequence goes on from NC_080611.1 coordinate 3,193,946, forward strand.
GACCCTTTATGGACAAGAAAAAGCAGCAGCCTGGCAGGCGCTGAGCCGCAGCGCTGCCCGGTGCCCCCGGTCCCGCGGGGAGCTGCCACCGGCCCCGGCCCCGGCCGCGCCCCACACCGAGCGCACCGCCGGGAGGGAGGCCCCGGCTCTTCCCCCGGGTGCCGAGACCCCGTGCCCGGTGTGCCGAAACTCCCCCGTGCCCGGGGGGCTGTGCCAGCCCGTCCCCAGGGCGCTGTCACCCCCCGGCCTCCCCGGGACGGCCCCGGCGCTCCCGCCCAGCTGAGGGGGGTGGCGGGGTCGGGCGAGCGGAGGCTGCAGGGAGGCGCTGGGAAGGGGCTGAGGGCCCGGGGGGCAGCGGGGCCGGGGTCGGAGGGGGCCGGGCAGTGCCCGCACGCCCGCGGTACTCACTCAGCCACGACTCCAGGCTCTCCCCCTCAGCCTCCGCCATGTTGCCGGAGCGACCCGGGGCCCCGCCCCGCCCGCGCGAGAGCCGCGCGAGGGGGGCGGAGCCAGCGATGACTCCGCCCCTATCCACAGTGGCCCCGCCCCCGCGCGGCGGCGCGCGCAGGGAAGATGGCGGCGCCCAGCGCGGCGGGGCTGGGCCGGCGGCTGCGGGCGTGGCTGCCCCGGTGAGCGGGGACAGGGACAGGGACGGAGCCGGGGGCGCCCCGGGGGCTGCTCCCCACCGCGGGAACACGGGCAGCGCGCGAGGAGGCTGCGGGCGGCTCGCCGGGAGCGCACCGGGGATGAGGGGAGGGTGCGCGCCGCGCCGGCAGCACGCGGCCAGGCCGCCCGCCTATTTTGCCGGGTCACACAGGCGTAGAACTGGCAAGGCTGGAGGGTTGGACCTTGAAGGTCATCCAGTGCAGGCAGCATTGCCATTCTAATCCCTAATGGCATCATCATTAGGGATCACCTGTTCCAGGGTGATCACCCAGCGCCAGGGGCAGACGCCTCCTGAGCAGCTCCAGGGACGGTGACGGCCCCGGCCCTGCGCGGCCCTTCCGGTGCCTGGCCACAGGAACGGTGACAAAAGGGACAGAACCCGCACCGAGCTGCTCGCCCCACTGCCACGGGATGCCTCTCACGTCTAGCACTCCTTCTGAGGCGTGTTCACATCTGTCCACGTCTGCCTGCATCCCTGTCCCCACAGCGTGTGCCCTGGGTCACAGCCCCGCCTCTCTTGCTCCTTGCAGGATAATGCCCGTGAGATGGAGCCGCTACAACCCCAGCTACCTGGAGCCAGAAGTGAAAAAGGAATCGCATCAGAAACCTTTAGAGGAGCTGACGGAGGAGGAAAGGGAACAAATGGAGCTTAAGGCTGTTCGACCCATCAAAGCTGCTCCTCCCAGTCTGTCCAGTTCCGTGTTCAGCGACCCCATGATCAGGTCAGAGAAAGCAGCAGCTCCTCCTCTCTCCAAAAATGCCTGGGAGCTGTGCTGCCCTCTTCTACCTCCACCTGCTGGCTTCACATTGCCTTTTGTTACAGCACAGTCCCTGTGTTCTGGGTTACTCTTATCTCATCAATGAGTCCATTGTTATGCTGTGATTAGAGATAATTGCAGCAGATCTGGCAGCACCCACACTTAACCACGGGAACAACACAGAGGGATGGGGGTGAGGGGGCTTATTTCCGTGCATGATAAAATCAGAATTCATATGGATCCTATCTGACTTTGTGTTTACAGTAAATTCACCAATATGATGATGAAGAGTGGAAATAAAGTGCTGGCCAGAAACCTCATGTCTCAGGTAAGAACTCAGGTGTCTTCTCAATGTTGTGTTGAAACTAGACAAAATGGAAGGCTGGGATGTCAAACCCACTGGAACTGGGGATTACCAGAACTCAGGTGGTCCATCTCTGTGGTCCTGATGTGTTTTGCTCTGCCACACATTGCTTGCAGCATGATTCCTCTGATAAACCATGATTTGTTTGATAAAATGTCCATTTCCCCAGCCTCCTTAGCTCACAGACCAGCCGGGGACAGCTTCATGGAGAACCTTGTCTTTCCATCCTTCAGTATCCCTGTGTTCTTTTGTACTGCATAAACACAGGGAATACCCTTAAAAAGCATCATTTTCTCTAAAGATCTCTGCAGCTCTCTGTCATGCCTTACCCTCTGTATAACTTGCCCTTGAAGTCCCACAGATGTGTCAGCTCCAATGGCACAGCTTTGAGCCTGCTCTGACCCACAGCCCCTGGTATTAACTGCTCTTCCCATCTGGTCCACCCCTGAACTCCCTTGAAATGGAAACATTTTGCCCAAATGTTTCCAATTAAGTGCTGATTGCTGGTTACAGAAAAGCACACAGGCTCTGGAGGGGAGGCTGTGCAGGTTGGATGCTCAGTGCACAGACCCCTCCCCACTCCTGGCTCCACTTTGTCCCTGCCCTTCCCGGGCTCCTGGCCCAGGTTTGTGCTCATCCCCCTCACCCGAAATGCAGTGACTGATAAAAGAGACTGAGGAGCTGGAAGAGGGTGAAGTAAAACTTGAGTTAAAGAATTCCCAGTGGGTCTTTTGCCTCTGGGGCTGGTGGACCAGCTGCTCAGGTGAAAATGGGGTGCCTGTAAAAGTGATGTAACCTCATGGAGTGGGAGAATCCATCTACCTTGTATGTCTTGTTTCTTGCCTTTCTTCCAAGACTCTGGAGGCCATTAAAAGGAAGCAGCTGGAGAAGTACCACAAAGCTCCAGAGAATGAGAAGGAGACAATTGAATGCAACCCCTACGTCATTTTCCACCAGGCTCTCAAGAACTGCCAGCCCATCATCGGGCTCAGCAACATCACCAGAGGAGGCAAAACCTACCAGGTGAAAGGGGGCTGGGAGCACATCTGGTTGTGAGGCAGTTAGCTAGGGAGGCAAATGAACTGGTTTCCACCCCAACAGCTCAAGATTATCTCTCCTTGGAAAGAGCCACTTTGCAATCTGGAATAAAACAGCACCTAGAAACTGCCCAAAATCAGGATCCCTACCTCTAGTATTGTGCTTCCCCTGTGACAGAATCACTTAAGGTTGGAAAAGACTTCTAAGATCAATCAAGTCCAACCATTAATCAGCAGCAGTCTCTGACTAGTCTCAGGTTCTCTGACTAGATGTGAGAAGAAATACACAGCAACTATTTTCCAAAGAGACAGAGATCAGCAGCAAAAGAATTAGTAGTCTTTGGACTACCAGTCCCATCCTTTCCACTGCACCACATTGCTTGGGGAGAGGTCCCAAACCCCTGGGGCAGGTCAGCATGGCAAAATGGGTCACCTAGATCCAGTGGGATACTTAAAACATGAGCAGAATCTGTCTCTGAGTATGAGCTCTGCAACCCTTGGGGCCTGAAGGAGAGGTGAGATGTGGGGGCATTTGGATCTTAATGGTCCCTTCCAACCCAAACCATGCTGTGATTCTGTGATTTCTCTGTATTCAGTGCAGAGATGGGGCCACCATTTCCCATCTCTGCTGACTCAAACCAGCCTGGACCCAGCTCCCAGACAGGCCAGAGTTTCCATTTCAGTAGCAGTGGCCAGTTCCTATGGACAGAGCAGGAGAACTGGCAGGGCTCAGCTGTGGGGAGCAGGTCTGGCTGCACAGAGCAGCACAGTGAGCACCTGCAGGGGCAGCTGGTGCAGTGTGGCTGCTGGGGAGGAGCAGGTGCTGACTCCTGCCACCTTTAACCCTTTCCCAGGTGCCCGTCCCGCTGACGGACAATCGGAAGCGCTTCCTGGCCATGAAGTGGCTGATCACCGAGTGCAGGGAGAACAAGCACCGCCGGACACTGATGCCAGAAAAGCTCTCCCAGGAGCTGCTCCAGGCCTTCAACAACGAGGGGCCAGTCATCAAGAGGAAGCACGTCCTGCACAAGATGGCAGAGGCCAACCGGGCGTACGCCCACTTCCGCTGGTGGTAGGGACCCTGCGTGGGACACACTGCCACGGCTGGAGAGCAGAGCCCCAGGCTGCCGGCCTGGGACAGGGCAAGGGGCAATATCCCTTGCAGCAGCTTCTGTTCTAACCCAGGGAAAGCTCACACGATCCCCACGAGGTTCTTTTTCTTTGTGCTTGTTTGGATGGGGGAAGGGGGAGTCTGAGTTACCAGCCTCAGTGGGGCTGCTCCAGTTAGTTCATCATCACTTCCCTGTGAAGACGAGCCTTAGATGTTTTTCTTACAGCAACGCTAAACAAAACCATCTTTCACTTACCTGTTTTCTGGGGATCTGAAATCTGAAAGTCTCTCTGCTCTTCAAATCAGCAATGTTTTTGGCTGCAGAGCTGAGAGCAGAGTTGGATCCTTTTCCACAGGGATTGGTACACAGGCAGTAAAAGGCCCTTTTTGATTTTGGCCATCAGCAACATGGTCTGCACAGATTTGATGGCAATGTGGACAAAATAAAACCAGTTTTATGGGAAAGGTTTCCCGATTCCAGACTTTTGTCTTTGTTTCTCCAGGTCCTTTGTTTGCTAGATTGTAGCAAACAAAGTTATCTCAGCCTTAGGGCTTCAGTCAGGAGCAACCCTTCAGTGTTGCTCAGAGCTCAGCAGCTGTGCAGGGAGAAAGCAGGGCATATGTTAGTGGAAAACTTTTATTAGAAAAAAAATCCTTCAATAGACTATTTTGTTTCATTTCTTCCTCTCCCACTCTTATAAGAAATATACCGTAGCTGAAACTTGCAAATTCTGGAAAAAAGTGACAGTTATTGTATAAAACCTATAAAACCTGTTCCTACATGTGCTCAGGGACCTCTTCTGTTGCAGGCTGCCCTGTGGCAGGTAATCCTGGCTGTGGAAGAGGCGGTGTGCATGCAGGTGCAGCCAGCCTGCTGGAAGGAGTCTGGGAACAAAAGCACTTGGTTGAGCTGTTTGTGAGGCCATGGTGTGATCTGTGACCCATCCCAGAGAACCAGGTATAACCTGAGCTGGGAGATTTCCCTGCTGCCTTCCACAGCTCTGCTGGCTTTGGGGTGAACCAAAATGGTCTCAGCCTAAACTGTGCTTTCTTTAACACTCATAGAAAATGCTGGTGTGAACTACAAGCCTCCCTAGCCCTTTGCTGACAGCAGCCCAATATTAAGACAAAATCAGTGGGAGAACTTGCTGGGTAAAGTGTGCCCTTCCCACTGCTCTGAACCTCTGAAGTCAGACCAGCACCAGCTGCATCCGACAGTAGGTGCAGAGAGGCTCTAGCCAGTATAAATGCTATTTACAGGGAGTGCTAGAAAATTAATGTGAAAAATTCCAAACTGGTACAAAGCTTGCTGGTGAAGGTGCTGGGGACTCCTCTGCCTCGGGAGGTTAATCTGTCACTTCGCTGTAATAATATTTCTGGGCAGCGTCCGTCATCTTCCACTCAGCAGCCCGGAACTCGATGATCTCCAGCAGCAGGAGCTGGGACAGGGAGCTGAGCCCCTCCTGCAGGAGGAAACCATCTCGGAGCAGGGAGAAGAGCTCATCCATCCGCTGGGAATTCATCTTCTCCAGCTGCTCGCCGATGCGGTGCAGCTGCAGGACCAAGCAGTCCACCTTCAGAAGGAAGAGCAGATGGCTGAGCACAAAGCAGTGGAGGCTCCTCTGCACCCCCTGGGCTGTGCTTTTAACAGCTCCTTGGCAGGACAACAGGCACACGAGCAGCTCCCTGCACTCACCTCCTCCTCCTTCTGCAGGCTGTCGGGCTGTGCCAGCCGGAACAGGCAGTCGTACACGGGGTTCACCAGAGCCATCATGGGCATGTTGTTCACCTGCAAGGAGGGTGGGGCATTGTCAGCCTGGGGACAGAAGGGAGTCTGCAACTGTTTTAAATAGTTATTCCCTTGCTGCTCTCCAAAGGAGAAGGAAGCAGGATTTAGTTGTGCTGTGTTAGTGGGATTTTCATCAGAGATCAGATATTTGAGTCTCTGGGAGCCAGAGGAGCTGAACAAATGATGTAAAAACCATCTATTTTTAAATGTAAGCAGGTAGTCATGGGAAATACACTTGTTCCAACAGTATTTTTCCTGCCTGCAGCTGTACTCGCATCATTTTTACATCTACTCCAAGCAGGAATTCAAAGTTCACACACTGCACAAAGGCCTGAAGCCAAACTCCATCAGCAAACCCCACAGCAACTGAACCAGTCCAGTCTGGGACATCTGGAAACAGGCAAATCAGGGGATTTCAAACACCAGGTACAAAATGAGGAAGCTGTGACTGTTCCTGAAGACTTCCTCTGCCTCTCCAAGCCTGTAGATAGCACCAGCTTTGTCGCATCTTTGTGTTAAGAACAGCTCTGGCCCCCATGGCCCTGGGGCTCTGTACAACACCCACCCACCACCCCTGCTCTGTTACCCTGGGATGCTCAGGCTCCCCTGGCACTCCACGCAGCAGCAGCTGGCTGCTCCAGCTCCTCACCCTCAGGTAGTCAAAGATGTTGCAGATGAAGGTGACGTAGCAGATCCAGGCCTGGAGCGAGCGGGTGCGCAGCTCCTCCCTGTCCTTGTACTCCTGCTGCAGCCGGTTCAGCAGGCTCCTCCGGAAGATGCTCTGGCCAACTTGTTTGCTCTCTGCCTATAAGCCCACAAAAACAGGATGGAGGAATGAAACAGGGATGCCAGAGGGGCAGGGGAATGCAGTACCACACAGAGACCCTTCTGTGATTCCCAAAGAGACAGAAAAGCTGCAACTCACTGCCTGTGCTGGCCCACTGCTCTTCTGCTGCCACTGCATGGGGCAAGTGGCAGGACAGGAGAGATGGGCAAGGGGTCAGAGCACGTGACTGGGGCAAAGCCCTTCCTGGCCCATCCCAGGGACAAGCCACACAACATCCCAGGTGTTGCACTGTCCAGACACGAGCTCTCACCTGGATGATGGTGTAGCAGATGCGCCCAGCCTCCTTGCTGAACACAGAGTCTTTGAGGGACTGGTCCACTATAATGTTGGCCACTTTCTCCAGGTCCACATTACTGGGGTCTGCAGAGAAGAGGAATGCTGTTAGGACCCAGCTCTCTTTGGCCACTGATTGCTTTGAGGCAGCAGCTCAAAGCAAGCCCTGGAAAGCAACCAAGGTCTGCACAGGGCCCAGTAGGGTCACATTAAATGGTGCAGAAGCCGTGCTGACCTTTGAGGGCTGTTTTCAGCAGCTTCTGAGTCTCGGAGTCGAAGGACTGTATTTTGTACTCTTCTTTGCCCGTTTCCCCCATGACTGGTTTCCTCCAAGGGCAAGAGTCAGGGCAATGGATGAGCTAGTGACAATCCCTGGGGAAGGAGCACACAGAGCTTAGTTGGACAGAGGCAGACCTTCACCCATTTCCCATTTGGCACATCCCAGGTTGTGTTGAAGCACAGGCTGTTTCCTGACAGCTCCCCACCCCAAAGAAACTCCTCTTTTATTAGGGCACCAACTCTAGATCTGTGCAAATCCTCATTCCCACATCTTTTAAAGCATTGTCTCCTACCAGCTGATAATAGAACTTCAGAGCCTTTATATTTTTCTGATATGAGAAACATTTTACAGGCAAAGCAGACCCAAAATATATGTGGTTGTATGTGGAAGGCACACACTGCTCCCTTGGGCCCTTTAAACACCAATTCAGCAGCTTTCATACAAAAATCAGGGAAGAATCAAAGCCAGTACAAAAGCATCCAACACACACTAGAGCACCTCTCCTGCACTACAGCCAGGCTTCCTCAGCTCCCAGCTCGACACAGCAAACTCAGCAGCCAAATCCCCAAGAGCAACAGCTCCCATCTCTCTCATCCCTCTGCAGTCAAGCACTGCTCTGCAGCACCAGCAGTGCTCCTAAGTAGTCTCTAGATTGATTTTCTTCTGCTTCATGATACAGTGAAGACAGCAAGAGGGTATGCACGGCACAGAGAGGAAGGGCTTGCTTTGATTCACACGGGAGCTGATGGATGGAAATGCAGGGCTGGCCAGACCGGCAGTACAAACAGGAGAAGGCAATCGGCCAAATGAGTTTTGCCAGCTCGTCGAAATTCCTCGGCCATTACTCACCCCTGTCTGCAAACAGGTCCCTACCCAGATCAAAGCCCAAGAGCCTTTAGGGGCATGGGACAGGTACCGTGGGCAGTCCCCTCACATACAGCACAACACTAACTCCGAGCAGAGAGCAGCCCCATAGGGGTGACCGCCTGCCGACGCTGCTCTCGCAGCCAAAGCTCTCGCCTCCCCTGGGACTGGCACTGGGGATTCTTTCCCTGGTGGATTCGCAAGCAGCTGGGTGCCCTCCGTGCCATGCCTGGTTGGCAAACACCTTCCTAGCCGACCTGTCCTCTCTCTGTATCTGCACTCAGGCCACGCTGCACTGCCAGTGGAGCAGCCCGAGATCGCCAGCAGCCCCGTGTCCCACCGGCAGCATCTCCAGGCAGCCGGACCCTGGCGAGAGCACAGCGCCGCACGCAGCGCAGCGAGAAGCGCCCGAGCCCGCCCGGCAGCGTCTGTGCCGCGCCCGGCCCCTCTCCCGGAGCTCCCGTTCCTCGGCTCCCTGGGATGGGCACGGCTGCTTTGAGCTGCTGAGCCAAATAACCCTGCCAGAGCAAACCACAGCGTGTGAACACCGAGCCGGCCAGATCTCGCCTGCACTAGAGACCCTCCTGCCAGCACCGCCTTATCGGAAGGGCTGGTGGCAGTGGGTGACATGGGGCACCTGTGGGTACCGACTGCTCCTCTGCCACTGGCCCCGGCTAGACGAGCCGTCCCGGGGGCTGACTCGTCTGGGGTCAGCACCCGCAATCTGCCGGTGATCCACCAGCTCAGGTGGATCACACGGGTACCTGTGACCTGTAGAGTCACACCTGACAGTATGGGCTGGACAAGTCCTGGCCACTGCAAGGAGAGGGAGAAGAGCAGAGTCTCCTCTGTCACCCCATAGCGTCTGCCCCAGGGGCTCTACCAGCCCTCGGAACCCCCATCCCATCCCCGCCGAGCCGCAAGTGGAACCCCCAGCGTTGAGACGCCTCTTGCCCGGGGCAGCTGGACCACCGGAGCCCCAGGACCCCCCGCCGCTGCCTCCCGTCGCTCCAGCCCCGCGGCTGGCACAAGCCCAAGGGCCACGGACGGAGGAAGAGGCGGATCCCGGGGAAAGCGGCCCCCGCGCTGCCCCGGGCAGGGCAGGGGAGCCGGGCGCAGCCCCACCGACCTGCCGGCCGCCCCCGCTGTGTCCTCCGGCCGCCGGGACATCGCCGGCACCTCCCGCGCCCTCCCGGCACGGCCCAGGTTTCCTCTTAGGTCATTTCCTCGCCCGAGCCGGGGGAGGGCCGGGCCGGGCCGGGCCGGGCGGGAGAGCGGCGGCAGCTGCGGCAGCGCCACCGCCTGCGAGCGTCGGGGCACGGCGGGCTGAGCGCCGCGTACGGCCGGCGGCTCCTCGGGAAACACCGGGCTGCCCCAGGCACGGCCATTGCTCCTCGGGAAACACCGGGCTGCCCCAGGCACGGCCATTGCTCCTCGGGAAACACCGGGCTGCCCCAGGCACGGCCATTGCTCCTCGGGAAACACCGGGCTGCCCCAGGCACGGCCACTGCTCCTCAGGAAACACCGGGCTGCCCCAGGCACGGCCGGCTGCCCCCGACACCCTCCCGGGCACGGCCGCTGCTTTTCCGACTGCCCCGCCGGGGGATCGCGGGCAGCACTCACCCCTCTGCCCCGGTCCCCCGCGGGGCTGTCCCGGCGCTCTACAGGTGACAACGGCGTGAATTCCGCCCTTCCCTCCGGGCCAGGGCAGGCTGCAGCCCAATGGTATAAAAAAATGAGTAGGAAAAAAGTTAGGAAAGAGGAGAGGCAGTAAACCAACGCTCTGCAACAACAGCTGAGTGTGGTATATCACACTTCATGTTTTTTTCTCTCAAATCTCAACCATTTCATAAGGGAAGACCCCACAGGGGGTGAAGTCTTCACTGCAGAGCAGACAGGCTGCTAAACCAGGGAATGGCTGAGAGAGACAGAATGAACAGTTTAGGAATATTTTCTGTAGCACTGCATGGCCTGGCTGGATACAAACAAAGCCTGAACTGTTCCACCGCGGGTGTGACACTCAGGACTGGCTACCACAGCTCCCAATGCCCCTCTAGGACACAGCAGTGGGACTGGGCTGCAAAAATCCCCCTTGGCTGATCCCTTTTGGTGCAGTTCTCAATGGTGATACCCAGCAGAGAGGGTACAGTTCTGCCTATGGCTAAGGAGCACCCACAAGCCAGTGATGGGAAATCCAAATGGCTCCTGTTACCCTAAGGGCTGGGCCCTGACTATTCTCTCTTTTAGGCAGCAGGAGGGCCACGATGTTCCTGCAGGGTCCAGCAGAGGCACAAAGAGTAAAGGAATAAAGCAACTGCAGCCAGCCACTGCATAACAGAATATTTAATGTACCTTGTCTTAAAGGTAGGCACACACTGTGCATGTTGTACCAAATGCTTTCAGGAAAGAGCAGCTGCAAGAGATCCACACTGGCAACACAGCAAAATGCCACTGTTACAGTTTCTACATCACAAGAGAAACTTAAATCCAAATTAAATACCATATATTCCAGTCCCGACTGTAAAACATTAATTTCTTGTCAAAAATGATGCTGTGCAGCTGTGGATGAGTATCCTGAGAGTAGGGCTGTCCTAGGAACTTGGTGAGGCAGCCAGCACTGCAGGAATCAGCATGTTCCTCACAGATCTTGTGTGTCCAAGGCTGGCTCTGCGTGGTGGAGCTGCAAACGACTGGGGCACAATTCTCATGGTAAAAGGCACAAGAAGAAAACAAATGCAACTGCTGAGCAGCTTGTGAGGTGAACTGCAGGCAAATCCCTGGTGATAGGATTAGCTTGGAAAGAAATCCCAAGGGCCAAAATCAGCCAAGTCTCACAGTGAGGCATTTGCCATGTTGAGTCACTTCACACTGAACAGGAGCAGCAGCTTCCAAGAGCATTTCTGTCCCAGTACCTCGGAGAACAAGGTGACCACAGATCTCTCATATCCTGCTCCTCTAATTCTAGAGATTTAGCTCATAACAGCATGTGTTTTGCCAGAGCAGCTTGAGAAATAAGATCTGTCCTCCTAGTGCTTCATTCAGCCTCAATCCCACAGAGAAATCAACACTCAGACAGTGCTTTCCCCAGCAAAGTGCACTTGAGAAATGTATGAGGACAGATGCTGCTGATCAGAGGTGAAGAAGTGATTGTTGGATGCAGCTCCTAATATTGTTGAGGTTGTCACATCTTTCTCCCTCTCACTGGAAGCCCAGATGCCTTTATGGGCCTGTAACACTTGTGACTCACAGCCTAAAGGCCTCCAGCCGGGGAGTGTCTCTTCCACAGCCTGGGCCAGACAGGCACAACCTAAACTCCAGCTTTGCCATCTGCTGGGTGGAGGAAAAAACGACCCCAGAGAAGAAAAGTTGCTCCATACTCTCGAGTGCTGCCCTCTCTGTGGAGCAGCCAAACTGCCCATACCAGCATCCCCTCAAGCTCCACAGCACCCTCGAGGAATGTCACCTTAACAGAGTACAGATCTTCCTGCTCTTGCCTGCTGCTGAGTTCCCAACCAGTTTCCCCCTATTTTGTGCAGTTTGACAGCAGCTATTTGACAGAAAATGGAAAACAAGTCATGCAATGTTTAGACAGGATGGATGAGTCCCCATTTCCTTAGGAAGCCTAGGTCAGCACTGAATATTTTCTGCTCTGACCTGTCCCTGCTAACCATGACGGCATTCCTCTCACCAGCAACAAGACAGTAACAAAGCCAACCTGTATCTGTTCTGAAAAGAGACATTTCTCTCTCTCAGAAGGGTGTCATGAGGCTGAGTTCATTACTCCTTATCATGTCTTTCCAAGAACAACAGGTGAACAATAAACAAGGGCTAAACATCGTTAAGAATATTCTGAGGAATCTCAGAAGAGACTAAATAACACAGGAAAACGACAATAGGATTGAGGCACTTGGAGAAACTCCATATTTCCTGCATTTTCTGCTTAAACTAAATGGCCATTTTTAGAGTATATGCAGCTCTCTCTCCCTCTTTAAGACTCACATATGGGCCTCCTGCCTGACACTGACACTGGTGAATGAACTTAATTTTACACAGCTCTGTCACCTTTGTACTCCAAGATCTCAAACCCATAGCAGACACAAAGTTATTCAGCCTGGGCTTGCAAGGAATTTCTCCAGATACCTCAGCCACCAGTGAAACAGCTGTTTTTTAAAAACAGCCTCTCACAATAGCTCAGGATAAGTGAGCAATGCTGATATGCTCAAAATTGCCAGAAGTTTCGTCAACGGAATGGAATTGGTCACGTTGGAATCTGGCCAGACCATTTGGGATTAACACCCTGAATACTGCAAAAGAGCCGGGAAAAGCTTTGTGTTAAAAACCATGAAACCATCCTCCAAATAACTGCAGTGCTCTGCCTTATCCACCCCTTGCAGATGACTAACGTGCTTTTGTATGGCAGGGCTGGGAACTCTGCCTTCCACACAGTCCAGCCACACCCTGCTAGGCTTGAAAAAACACAGAATAAAAGAGGAAGAAGAAAGTAATTTTCCTCTTTTCCACTGTTACATAAATCAGAGTTGTTGGTAGGTTTTGTTGGTTTTTTTAACCACTCATAAAACCTTTGAAACTCCAGAAAAACATTTTTCCATCTCTAATTCAGTCATCCATGTGAAACACCACGCTCAGCCAACCAATTCCCATTTGATGTTCATTCCTTTCACTTCAGCAAATCTTGTCAAAACATTTTCATCTGCTAGCACCAGTGCAGGACTGAGGTTCTGAAATATTTTGAGACCATTACAGAAATACAGAAACACATTCAGAGGTGCTGTTAAATAAATAATGATAAAAAAATTACTAGTTTCCACAGGACTTTCCCTTCATTATTCCAGCTTAGAATAATTATTTCTTAACTCTGTACAGCATTTGTTTACTCACTGCTTTGAAGTGAAGCACCCTGAAGTAAAAATTTAGTTTGTGCGTTGAATCCCCTCAGAATGGGGCTCTTAATATGCAAGTTTGCTTGTAAAAAGTGTGAGTGAGGCATTGAAATCCCTAAGAGATGTATGGCCAGACACCCAGGAAGAGAAAAGGGAATTCAGCACACAATCAAGTTCACTGGAGTTAAAGGAGAAACAAGTCTGATCCAGCATGATCAGAGAAGATGCTGTGTTTAAGATGACAGAGAATGCTCAGCTAGCAAGTGGTGACCAAGAAGCAGCAGCTGGCAGCAAAGGAAAGGAAAACTGAGGGTCTGTGCATTTATGTGGCTTTACCTGACTTTACACCAGCAGGACAGAGCGACCTGTGCAACACCGAGACAAGAGTCTGGTGCAAACAGCAGGCACAGAGCAAAGGAACAAAGCTGTGCAGATGCAGGGCTAGGAAGTGGTGTCTGGTTGGTTAAGCAGCACTAGGCTGGGCCAGAACCCCCTCTCTGGGACCCAGGGCGAGCTTGGGGCTCACCCACTTTATTGGGTGCCTTTCCAGAGCACAGGAGTTGCTAGGGAGTGGTCTGTTTGCTCCCCCTCTCACCACTAAATATGAGAGGAGACAGAAGGAAAGTGCTCTGTTGAACAGCTCCCAGCCAAGTAGTTCAGTGTCTCCAGCAGAACTGCAGTTGCCTTCTCCTTCTGCTTGGTCCCAGAAGGTGATTCCCCACAGGCTGGGGGAGCTCTGGGAACCCTGACATTTCCAACATGCTTGTGACAGAGCAAGGCCATCAGTGTCCCCTCCTGAGGAGAACAGCAGGCAGCCACACGCGTCCCTTTCAGCCTTCCTTCCTCTTGGTGCTCTCAGGGCTCCTCATGGTGCACAGGAGGCTGCAGAACAGCTCGTACCAAAAGAAGATGAAGCCAGAGGAGAAGGCAGCCTTCAGCAAGCTGGGAGAGAGGCCCTTGAAGAACCCACCTGGGCCCTCCTCTCGCATCATCTGCCTCACACAGTCCAGGAAACCCCCATACGTCCGTACCTGGGAGAGAAATGCAACAAGGTTAAACTTCAGGACAACTGGAAAACACCACAAAGATCCCCAAACTATACCCAGAAACATTATCTTGACATGCAGCCTGGAGATGCCTTTCTGGATAATATAATAACTAACTGAAACTTTCAGAGAGAGTAGGATAGAGGAAATGTACAGCATCAGCGATGGTTTATGCACATCATTCACTGTAAAATGGCTGTAAAAACTCTGCCTGCAACTGTTGAAGTGAGGGGGAGAACGACCATCCTATAATGCATCGAACTCCGACTTTATTGATCGATCCGTCACTTTAAATAACAGTGTTAATTAACTTCATGCATATTCCAAAATACAGCTTTATAATAGGCTAACAGAGAAAACTCTAACCACTCCTTTTGTTTTACAATACCGTTGATTGTTTACATCAAGCAAAATCAGTGTTCTCACTGTGATACGAACGGTTCCCAAAACTTCCATAACTGTTCCCAGGGTGCCATCTTTTCCCAGAGAGGATGTTACCTTTGTTATGGGAAGACTGCCTGAGAACTTTATTGCTTATACAAGGATGCCTGAGAGAGACTAATTGTTTATAGAAGTCAGGCTGGAAACTGCTTTGAAACTGCTTCACAGCTACCTGTTACTTTTCTCTCAGCTGCATGGCTTCGTGGCCTTTTTCTTTAAGCCATACTTGAACTAAACTCCCGACATTTCCCCCGTCTTTTTCTTTAAAAGAAAGGAGGTTAGTTTGCCACATTTTCTCTATCATCCTACTAACCATTTTTTGGATACAGCTACAGAAACAAGGTAATATAAGTAAAAGCAATAAGAGTACTCCTAATATCCCTATAGCATATGTTATAAGGTTTCTTAGCCAGGGTCCCAATCCAAAACTTTTAAGCCACCCATCAATACCTAATCCTTCTTCTTCCTTAAGCTTATTAAGTCCTAGCCGTAGCTCTTTTATCTTAGCATGAATAGATACAGAATGATCAGATAAATTCATGCAACACATTCCTTCAAACTCTTCACACCCATGGCCTTGAGCTAATAATAAGAAATCTATAGCAGCTCTATTTTGTAAATCAGTGTGGTTAACACTTTGTACATCTGAAGTTAACATATCTAATATCTGTGAAGTTTTATTTAGTTCACCCTTAGCCCAACACCCTATTTGTTTTGCTAGAGTCAATGCTTTGCTTGCAGCACCCCAGGGTAGGAAAGCTGAAACCATCACTTGTTTAAATTTACTCCAGAACCACGGATCTCCTATTTGACTACAGTCCAAGTCATGTAAGCTACGCTTTTGCCTGCTTACCTGATGACTTAATTGCATCAGCACAGATATATTAGGGTGAAATAGTGATAACTTGCCTAAATAACAAGGTCCACCCTGAGGTTGAGCAGGTATACCATTCCAGGCTCTATCTCCGCAAATTAGAAATATTCCTGTAGGTAATTTCTTAGGTGTCATGATGCTAGAGCCTTTACAATGGCTGTAGAGTTGTTTAGACACTATGTTTGGCTTTAGAGCTGAATCCAGAGTAGCCCATGTTTGTTTATATGGATTCATCTTTTGAGGATTAAAATAATCAAAGTTAAACCATCCACCATCAGAAGTGCTGGTCATGCTAGCATTTGCACTTCCAAAAAGCTCTAACTCCTCAGGTGGAGAATGCAAAGGAATATTAAGAGATTGAACTAACAGGCATTGATGGTAACCATCACTCTGACTGGCAGTATACCCTTTAGGCAATTTAATATTTACCATACTGTGCATACATAAGGCACAATTATTAATAAGACTGCAGAATTCTTGAGGAGACGATACTGGCAATGCTGAGACAAAGCGACGACTGATTAATCTGTCTAGCAAGTGTTATTCATACATTATCTCTAGGTTGATTAAACTGTATTACCCTTAATTCTTCAGCTACCACTACACCTAGCAATATAACAAAAGTAAACCTCATTTTTCTGTTTTTACTTTGACCTTTTTTTTTTTTTCTTATCAGTTTTTAACCTTTAACCCTTTTCAAAATACACTGTACCTCCCATCGATAATAAGCCAAGATTTTCTGCTCATGTGACTCATAAAGACCTAAAGCTGAGGCAGTGTTGAGTCCTGTTGCATTTCGTAGAGCCCACTCCCAATTATATTCCCAGTTATGTCTATGATTACAGGTATCACACCATAAACGAAAAAGTGACAACCGATCCACCCAAAAGGTCCTGTCACAACCCCCACAACACAGTGCAACCCAAGCAGCACAATGTGGGCTGTGACATTCAAGGCAGTTCTCTTTTGCCTATCCTTTTATATGGAAAGATGATAATGATTCAATAATGTCAATCAGTTCCCCGGTCGTCCGGCAACAGCGTATTATCCCAAAGGGTTAAAACCACCCTCAGCTGAGCCACAATGTCCGGCCTCATCAGGCATTGCACGGTAGGTGGTAATTGGACTAAGAAAAGAAAGCTGTTAGCTGTTTTCATTCATGTGAACCTGGAGAGGAGGTGAATGACAAGTCTGAAAACGATCCTTTCTGTCCTTGAGATTTTCACATCCACATCTTCCCTGGGTTTCTCAAAAATGTTCAAAATCAGTTTTATAGTCTGTAATCCTTTAGTCATTTGGCTGAAATGGCATCAGCTGGGCGATTCTCAGTCCTTTGTTGATTTGGAGTGGAGAGAAAGTAGTATGCACTTGAAGCACTTAAAATACTTAACTTAGCAGACTTTCAAATTAATAGAACTTAACTGGCTTCAAAATTCTATGGGCTAACTGTGCTACACTCTTTGCAACATAAGAATAGGCAATTCTAATAACTAAATAGTATTTTCAGCTAGCAAGGTTTCTCTGATGTTCACAACAACACTTTGAACACAAGTCATAAAACAAACACCTATCCTAAAAGCATAAATCTATCTAACATCACTTAAACTTAATAGCACTTATACTTAAAATACTTAAACTTAAAATATTTAAACTTAATAGAACTTAACATTACTTAAACTTATCTTTACTTAAACTTAATAGAATTTTAAATCAACAGAACTTACATGTAAAATCTCTTAATTCTAACAAAACTATAACAAAATTTAACTGATTTTAGACTTATTTGTAAATAATGTAAGATCAAACTTAACAGAATCTAACTTATCTTAAACCTAATATGATTTAACCTTAACAGACCTCGAAACTTGACAGCAAATAAACTTAACAAACTTAACCTTAATAGTATTTAGCATTTAATTTAACTTAAACTACTTAATAACAGATAAAACTTACTATAGACATAAAATATAGCATTTACTATAACTTACTTACAGGCCTGATTCTAAAATATTAAGCTAAAATAACTTTGTTCACGTGTTTGCTATAGCATTTCTATATCAAAAAGCACACTCACAACATCTCACTCATACAATCAGTCTAACATATCTTAACATTTTTAAACTTTTCAAAATATAATTCTAGAGTCTGATGTTCCACTGACTGAGCCATCCGGGCTTCTGATGTTAAAGTCTCTGCCAATACAGGTGATTTCAAGACAGCATACCAATGCCGAGCCAAACCGGCCGAAATTTGACCCATGCATACAGTACGCTGATTCCTGTTTCACAGTCTCTGCCAGGAAAAACAAAAGTTCCTTTAACTTTCCTTGTTTACCATCACTTGTTTCTTAATTTCAACAGGGATCTTTTCCTTTTGTTGACAAAAGTTACATCCATTAGGCTGTTAGGTCTTAAACTGAAGCTTTTGCCGGCTGTGGGGGGAGGGAGAAACGCTCCCGCTGCAAAAAGCGCTCCAGTCCCGCGGCGCGTGTGACGGAGCGGGCGAAACCTCCCCCCCCTGCGCTGGGCTCTTTGTTTACTCGCCGGCAGGCTGACTCTGCTGCAGGCACCGCTGCACCCGTGGCTGCTCCCCCCGCGGCGGCTTCGCTCTCTCCCCGCGGCGGCTTCGTGTGGTGTCGGGTTGGAGACAGAAGAAGGTGCCGATGCTGCAGCGATGACTTCTGTTGGTGCCTGGTCGTCCGAGCGGCATTTTTGGGCCCATATTATTTGATTTGCAAATGCAGCTGACGCTTGGTGAGGTGCAAGAGCAGCTAATACCTGACTCTGAGAGGACTTTGCCTGTTCTTGCAAGCCTATTCCTGACGTTGATTTCTGTTTGATCGCATCTACCACAAAAGCCTGCTGTCCCGTAGATATGAGGGCCATCTTCTCTAATGCCTCTTCTATAGTCCAATTAGTACCTAGGGTGTTAAGTACTCTCCTAGTAGTAGAATTACAATTTCGGAGAGCACACTCCCTGAGCAATACTCCCCTAAGATATTTTGGCACCTCAGCTCTTTCAATTTCTGCAGCAACCTTGTCAACAAAAGAGCTAAATGATTCCTCTCTGCCTTGCTTGATTCCTATATATACAGGTCTCTCTTCTGGTTCCTTTACCCTTTCCATCGCGAGTCTGACTAACCTTATTGCCTCCCGGCACTTCTCTTGACCTATTAAGGCTTGTGCCTCAGGACGAAAGAAAGGTCCCAGACCCATAAGCTCACTAACAGTGACGCCATGGAGAGGGTCACCCTGCTGCCTTTGTACTGCCACGCACTCGCTAACGAGCGCTTGCCAATGAGCATTAAACAGCAATTGCTGATGTTGGGTAAAGATTAATTTAACTATGCCACGACAATCATTAATAAGAAGAATACTGGTGTCAAAAATATAGTCGAGCATTTGCTTGGCTGGCTCGCTTTTAAAGCCAAACTGGCTAACAGTAGCTCGCAACTGAGATAACATCTTCCAATCTAAAGCACTAATTGTCGCTTGCATACCTCCGCCAGCCTGGGGGGTGAAAATAACCGGACAAGCCAGTTCGCTCGCTAAGCTTATCAACTCCTGGTCTCCCTTCTCCATTGCATCTTTGGCAAGAGCTGCCCACGCATCCCGTCTTTCCCGTGCAATCATCACCGCTCGATCGTTTTCCAACCCAGGGCTCTGATTACTTTTCGGGAACGGGACACACGTTTGTGGCCCTGGCTGCTGCGATGCAAGCAATACGGGAGACTCAGAAGTGCTATGCGTAGCCTGCGGCGAAGCGGGCAATAAAGCACCCTGCGGAGCACCCTGCGGAGCTTGGCTCGTCAGGGGGGGCTGGCTCGTTAAAGGAGGCGGTAGAAGCGGCGCGGAGGGTAGTAAAGCGCCCTGTGGAGCCTGGCTCGGCGCCTGGCTTGCCGAGGGAGGAGGCGAGGTCGGTAATGAAACCGTCCTCATTGCAGGGCCAGGAGGAGTCCCCGACTCTTTATCAAACTCCCTCTCTTGATCGTATTCTTTATTACGATCGTGAGCGGCAGTAGCCTGATAGGCAGCCCTCTTTTCCGCCTGAAACTGCAACAGTTCGTTGTTAATAACCCGCCATAATTTACCCATTTTCCTAGCAGTTTTATCATCGTCTAACGTAGCCTGCCATAATATATCACCAAATTTACGCCACTCCGACAACTCGTGAACCGTGTGGGGATTCACAAAGACTCCCCTTTCCAGACCATAAGCCAAAAGACCTTGCAATTCTTTCTGTAAGTCTATACCCTTAATTTGCCTTTTTTGCAAAAATGTAATAAAAAGTTCATATGCGGCTTGTCTTTCCATACCTCTTTTTAAGTGCGCACTTTCACCTAGCAGCGTATTCCAAGACTTCTATGCCGCACGTATCAGCTGACCCATCAATTATGGTCGTCAGGGCACGGCGCGTATCGGCGGTTTTCCTTTTTTCCTCCGCTTTAATTTCGCGCTTATTGCCGCTCCCGCTGCTTCGGAGCCTGAACCATTCCTCACTTATCCTTTGGTGTTCGCAATCCCCGTGATGGCCGCGATCGTCGTGGTGTCCGCTATCACGTCCGGGTGTCACCAATTTGTTGAAGTGAGGGGGAGAACGACCATCCTATAATGCATCGAACTCCGACTTTATTGATCGATCCGTCACTTTAAATAACAGTGTTAATTAACTTCATGCATATTCCAAAATACAGCTTTATAATAGGCTAACAGAGAAAACTCTAACCACTCCTTTTGTTTTACAATACCGTTGATTGTTTACATCAAGCAAAATCAGTGTTCTCACTGTGATACGAACGGTTCCCAAAACTTCCATAACTGTTCCCAGGGTGCCATCTTTTCCCAGAGAGGATGTTACCTTTGTTATGGGAAGACTGCCTGAGAACTTTATTGCTTATACAAGGATGCCTGAGAGAGACTAATTGTTTATAGAAGTCAGGCTGGAAACTGCTTTGAAACTGCTTCACAGCTACCTGTTACTTTTCTCTCAGCTGCATGGCTTCGTGGCCTTTTTCTTTAAGCCATACTTGAACTAAACTCCCGACATGCAACAACAGCCTGACTTTAAAGAAGTTTGTGAAATCATTATTTCAGATTGCATAATTGCTGTTTTCTATCCCCTTCACTGTCTAAGAAGGAAAAAATGTTGAGTTTTCTGACAGAAAGCAAACACAGCTACAACACTTAGAAGTTTCCAAATTAGCTGTCTGCATGTTGTCATGTTATACTGTGCAGTTTTAACATCTTGTGACACATCAATGCTAAGAACAAATTGTGTATCTTACTGCAGGAGGAAAAGCTCCCAATGCAATGGGCTGAGACATCAAAATCCCATTCAAGAGTTTCTTAGGGTACAGACTGATTTCCTTCTCAGATCCCAGGAATTTTAAGGAAAGCAGAAAATTTCCACATTTCATGGAAAAAAAAGAGGAAGTTCCTTGAAAGATCTATATTTGTCTTCAAGTGTATTTCAAGGTGCTAACAATGGTGCTAAAGAACACCAGAGTATTTAATTTGTTTTGAATTTCAGACTATTCCCGTACATAAAACACATGTTGAACACTTGGTGCCTATTTCTTGTGTCAGAATATTAATTGCAAAAGAGGAGCCTGACAGCCAGGTGACTCCAGCACAAAGCCAGTGTCATCCTCTGCTAGTAATTTGGTTCTGAATCAGAAAAACCAAGCTGCAACTAGAAAAGTAAAATAAATCAATGTCCCTTTGCATGCCTGATGGGGAAGGATGACAAGCCAGAGCACAGGTATGTGGGACAGGTCCCTCCTGGGACCTATGATAAAATAAACCCAGTATGTCCATGTATAAATTCACATTATTAAATGACACCAGTGCTCACTGGGAGCTCCCAACCCAAACATGAACTCAACAGGTACCACTGGTGGATTGTCACTGCATTCCAGTGCACTGGACTAGCCATAGTCAGGAAAATCCAGCACTTGCAGCATTTCTCACCTGCCCAAAGGCTGCCCGAGCATGCTCAAAGCCACCCACTTGCAGTCGCTTTTTGACCAGATCCAAAGGGTACGTGAGGCTCTTGCTGAGCACTCCAGCACAGCTGCCACACACCAGGTTCCTGACGCCGGCTGAGGAGCACAAAGGGAAAGGATTATAGGGAGGAAAAAACCAGCATTATCAGGGAATTCTGATTAAAAATCATAAGAGGTAAGTTAAAAATCACTTTTCACAAGAAGTAAAGTCAAAAAAAGTCCTTTGAAGTTGCATCACCTCTTCTGCAATAGTTTCAGCCAAAGAATCTCAAGCTGTATTTTTTCAGGCTTGCAATGTCTGTTGGAATCAGAGGACCAGCTCCTCTTGGTCCTTTACACTGACTTAGGGTTTTGCTCTGCTCAATAAACCCCAATCCTCAGTCACCAGACAACTTGCTGCCAGTGGATGAAAGTTTTCATGCCCTCCCAGTAAAGGCTGGTCATTGGAAATCTTGCACCCCTGACTGCTCAGGCTGATGCATTCTGGATTGGAATGTCTCAAGCTGACACTGCCTGATGATTTCAGAGGCTTGTGGGAAGTGAGCTCTGTATTAAACTTTTTCCTGACAGACATGAGGTCCCAGCACAAAACCACCATCGGCCTCTGCCACCTAAAATTAAATATGCAGACATTGAAAAGTCAAGTTCCTCTGCTGAAGAAATTCCATTGAGGAACAAACTCATGCTGCTGCTGCATCCCTCTTGCTCAAGGAGGCACAGGTATCTAGCACTGCCAAGGTGGCAGGTTGCATCAGGATGATGTTCTCTTACAATGGAGCTAGAAATCAACATAAAAATACCAAATCAAGAGCCTGGCAGCTTTAAATTAGAGTAAATGAATTCTCTTCCCTAACAGCTGTGCTGGAATCTGCAGGCAGATTTACTACAGAAATCCAAGAGTCCTGTCCCCACAGCACTAATGAAACAGAAAGATTATGGCAGCACTGTCTTCCCACAGTATCAGTAAGGTGACACTGTTAAAGATAGAGCACCCTGGCCTGTGACACTTCACTTTCCCATCCACCCCCTTCCATCACAGTTACTGCACAAGGGGAGCTGTTTGTAAACTCTGCTGTACTTAATTTGGCATTTCCCTGCAGGGGTAAAAATGAGAGGTGGGAAATAAGAGACAATTTTGAGATGTTGCATCAAAAAATGTGAAAGGACTAACAGAGCTTACATCAGTCAACCAAACTAGCATTCATCTTCTTTCTCTGCTGACTGCAACCATCACTGTCCCAAGTTCCTACCTCCATTCTTTGCTTCAGCTGGAATCGCCCATTTGGAAAACTGCTGCAGGATGTTGTAGAAGAAGAACTGGAGACCAGCATATGGGAAGACAGCAATGAGTGTGGGGGTCAAACCTCTGTAGAAAGTCCCAGGCCCTTCTGTCTGGTACATGGTCACCACTGCATGGCGAAGGTTGAGGTAAATCTGCACAACAAGGAACAGGCTGAGTGACTTTCCAGTGGACTTAAAAACAGCCAACCAAAGGTCAGGTCATTTCCCAGTAATGGCTATAGGAATTCCCCACTGCCCAAAATACAACTGACTGTATGTATCTTCAGCACAAAGTGATGAGCAAGGTGATTTTCCACACCCTCACAGCATTCTCTGCAGGCCCTTGTGACTTAAAAGAAACAAGGCATGGAGCTGAGTCCTGAGACCACCTGCATCACAGACATAATTATTTTTCTTTTAACAGTTCCTAACTCCTGCAACACAATTAATACAATACATACTGTAATTCTACTGCAGGCTAAATACAGAAATGGCTCTGATACAAATCTATCCCATTATTACAGAGCTAGTTAGTGCAGAGGCCAATTCATGTTTAAAAAGAACATGAAGCACAGGTGAAATGTGACTAATTTCAAGTATCATCCCCATCATTATCTAAATATGACTCTCTGCCTGTGCAAAGTTTCAAAAATGCAATGTTCAACAGTCTGGGGAGCAGGTTCTATAAAAAGCCAACAGCCAAAGCAAAAAAATATTGAGTTATCCTGTTAAGGGCAGTTTCTCCTTTCTGCATCAGAAGCACCAAAACACAATTAGGAAAGGTGTGTCAACAGCACAAAGGATAACTTAGCAACAGAACAAACACTGGCCATAACAGCACCTGCTCCTTCATTTTAACCCACAATGCTGAATGTGCTTTCAAACCTCCTGCAGCACCTTCAGACCTGTGAAATATTGCCCCTGCTATGGATGCCGAGATGGATCGCTCAGCCTCACCTTTGGCTCCCCCTGGGCAGCAAAGCGGGTGCGCAGCGTGTCCACGGGCTGCACCGCCACCGAGGCCGCGCCGGCAGCCAGGCCCCCGCACACCAGGTGCACCAAGGAGTCCTGGGCTTTGAAGGAGGTGAAGTTGTGCATCAGCTCCGTCAGGCTCTCGAAGGTCATGAACTTGCAGAAACAAAAGCGCGCGGGTCAGGAAGCCGATCCTAATGACTCACGCAGGTTTCCCACTCCTCTCTCATTGCACCAACAGCTCCACCCCTCCCTGCTGTTACCACCTTCTTCGTCCTTCAAAAGTCCCCCCCAACCTGCAACGTGTAAAAATCACTAAGCAGCCCAAGGAATGCTTGAGATACTCTAGTGTCCAACACTTCTGCTAATTCTTGCACTTAGAATAATGAAAAACTCATTTTAATGTTCTGTGGCTCCAGAAGAGTGCTATGTCACAGATATGCTTTCCTTTGTCCTTTCAGCCACTGCTCCTAAAGCTGTTACTCATGTTTACAAATAAAGCATAACAGTGCTGTGTAAAATACCCTCATCAGCTTCACTGATTTTTTCCTAAGAAGCCCTTAGGGTGACAGCATGACTAGAAGCAAAAAACTGCCCAAGCTTGGGGCATGAGCAACTAAGCCAAATGTCAGGAGTAGGGAGGGCTTATCTATGACACCAGATACAGACAGAGCTCAGTTTGCTCTCGCTGTGCTCCAGTCTATTCAGCCAGCTCAGGAATATTAACTTAGGAATTATTCAGCAGCTTTGTAGAGCTATACAACCTTCCCACTCCTGAACACAGACAGTCAGAGGGAGAAGAGCAGTGTCCTGTGTACACACAGTGTGCCCAGGTGATGCCTGGTGCGCTCACCTGAACAGCTCCGAAGCCGACAGAAAGGATCTGAGCGGGGACATGGCCCTTCCAGAAGGCTGTCAGCCCCTCCTCCCGGAAGATGCACTGCACAGCTTGCAGCATGCCGTGGTACTTGGCCGTGGGGTTTCTGGAGGAGAGCTGCTCTATCTGGAGCTGGAGGAAAGGGGAGAAAATATTTTCAGTTTCACCCTTCAACACTGGTTCAAGTGTCAGTTCAGGAATTCACAACCCTATCAGCCAGCCAATGCTAAGGGATGACATTTTGTCTTCCCATAGAACCACATTCAGATGTGACCGGGATGTTGTTTATGAAGGGCTCTAAAAGAATAAAAATGTGCATGAACACAAAGATAAGCAGGAGGGATGATGGTGAAATTCAGTCAGAGACTGTAAGTCGTTCACAAAAACAGAAGGAGAACGAAATCTGAGAAACACAAGATTCCATTCCCACGCAAGTTAAGTTGTATAAATAGAAGTGGTGGACACAATATAGCCCTACTTCCTTGCATAACCTATACATAACGTAGGTGAGGCCTGACGAGGGATTCAGTGCTCTCTGGCTGCACAGGTGACCTGCTCACCCAGGACACCATCAGCTCTGCCGCTCTTTCATCCCGGCCCCCGGGCACGCCGCGAGTGAGGTACCTGAAAGCGGATCTTGAGGACGTCCAAGGGGCTGACAAGGACCCGAGTGACCAAGCCAGACGCTGATCCTGCTACAGCCGCTTCCGCCGTGGACACGCACCTGCCTTCGGGGTCGTAGCCCACCATGCCTGCCGGCTGTGCCCAGCCTGGGCGGGGGCACAGAGCAGTGAGCCCCGCCCTCACCGAGCCCCCACCCCACAGCCCCCTCACGGCAAGGCCCACAGCCCCTCCTCACCCCAAACTCCTTTCTCACCCCACAGAACACACAGATGCCCCTCTGCATCACTCCCTCTGCCCCGCAGCTCCCGGCCCCGCCAGTGGCAGCCACTAGCGGGGGGACCGGACCGAGCCGAGCCCGGCGGCACCGGGGCTGTCCGGCCCTGGCCCGACTCCCGCCACGCCGCCTCACCCGCGGCCGCCCGCTCCGCACTGCGCCTGCGCGCCGCGGGGGCCGCTGGGAGATGCAGTCCCGGGAACGGCGGCCACAACACGCGCGGACCGGTGGGGCTGGACAAGCCCTCAGACCGTGGAGTCCAACCGGCGAGCCAACACCACCCTGTCAGCCAGACCATGGCACTGAGTGCCACATCCAGTCTTTCCTTAGACACTCCCAGGGACAGTGACAGCTCCCTGGGCCACCCGTTCCAATGTCTGATCACCCTTTCCATGAAGAAATTCTTCCTGATGTCCAACCCAAAGCTCCCCTGGTGCAGCTTAAAGTTATGTCCTTTCACTTGTTACCTGGGAGAGGAGCCCAACTCCCACCTGGCTGCACCCTCATATCAGGGAGCTGTAGAAAGCAAAAAGGTCCTGCCTGGACCTTGTCTTCTCCAGGTTGAACAAGCCCAGCTCCCTCAGCCAGCCCTGCCTCATTGCACTTGGATCCAGAGTCCTCCCCAGCTCTGCTGCCCTTCTCTGGTCCCACGAGGCAGGGCTGGGAGCGGGGAAGGTCAGCACACAGCCCACACTGCCCTCAGCCCTGCTCCCACTGCCACCTCCACCATGCACAACCACAGACCAACAAACCTTGTCTGGATAAAGCACAGGGGAATGAGATTTTCTAAGCAACCCAGCCTACAGTAAAACATCACTTCAAGCAATATGTTCTGCTACAGCATTACAAAAAAAGCCAAGTGGCTTTTCCATACTGACTTCTGGCACAAAAAAGAAAGAATTGTACAAGTATCCAGGCATTTCCACCTCAACATCATCAGTATTTAAACATAGTAACTAAGGGCAACTGTTTAAAAACCACTGAAAACTCCCATGCAGGCCTTTTCCTATTCTCTGTTACCACTGACTACACCATTCATGCTCACAGGTACTTTCTGACCATTAGCAAAGGCTGAGGAGAAGCTGCAGAAAGCTGCCCACACACCTTGTTAGCCCAACAGAGCCGTTCTTCTTTAGGCAACAGAAGTGAAAACAATCTGCAGGGCCCTGATGGAGCAGATTCAAACCACAACAGCCTGAGCCTGGCTGCTGTGCTCACACCAGCCCAACACCACCTCCCCCTTTTAGCAAAAGACTCCAGAAGGGTCTGAACTACAAGCTCAGTCATAGCTTGGTCAGTTGACTGAAATAACAGACAGATGCTCAAGTGAAGAATTCAATGTATATTTATTATTCACAGTTAATTACTATCTACCAAATGCTGCTGCAGAGTTAAAGGATTAAGTACATAGGCCTTTTTTTTATTTAAACACAGAAAATTTTTTTAATATATATACACACACAAGACATATGTCTGCAAGGCTGCATGATATACACCAATTCCAAAATAAGGAAACAATCAAATGGTCCAGGTGTAGAATGCCATAGATTCCTTTTCCAATCACTTTACAAAGTGGGAAGAAAGTGAGTGACAGCTAGCAAGGAGAGGGGGAAAAAGTAATACTCTACAGGGCAGTTCTCTCTTTCATTTGCTGGAAAATCAAAGTGTAAGGCAGAGTTCATCTCAGGAGTAAAACTTTTGTAACACTTACTACAAAAAAAGGCACCCTCCAACAAAAGATTGCCCGTGCTGAGCAGGGCGGGAGGAGATCTCCGCTGCAGGTTGGGTGTGTTGGTGGGGTGAAGGGATCCAGCCAAACGGCCACCAAGGGAAAAACAACGCAACTGAAGATTGGCACAGAGAGTGCTGCAGGCTGATTGCTTTCCTTCTGTCCAATTTAATGTCACACTGCTCTGGTGAGGAGCAAAGGGCCACCAGAAACGCCCCAGGGTGCAGGGTGGGGAGAACAGTCACACACAGCCTGCTGTGAACGGGAGCGGGCGGGGAGCTACTTCAACAGGAACACTGACCTGAGGAGGGAGGAGAGACTGGAGAACAGGGATGCCAACTCCACTTCTCAAGAGCAACACGACTGCAAATACTGCCTATCCAGGCCGAGGAGACAGGCTGATCACATGCATCACGTAGAAACATTCACTAAGAGCGTAAAGTTTTTTTTCAAGCACTATTTCTTGAGGTTTCTCTGTATTATGAAGTTTTCCACCAAAGGAATGTACATTTTGTAGGACATCTCAGGGCTATTATTTCCCAAATCCCCCCCTTAACCCTCCCTCCCCAAAATATTCTTCCTCATTTTCCCTCATCAGAACTTTCCCCTTTCTCTTACTTCTTTTGAGGCTCCTGGTTGCAGCTCTCCACCTCTGAGCAGCCTAAGTTGCCACTTGAACGCCTTGATTTTATTTTCCTTGGAATAAGGGAAGTTGAACAGTAAGACAAATCTGAAGATTAACGCTCCATCTCTGTAGATTTTTCTCAAGTGTCCATTGATAAAACCACCCTCCTTTGCCCCCTTCCCTCATAGTATTTATTTACACATAGGCAGAAAAAAAAATCCTCTGAAAAGCTCTGGACTGTCCTTTTAACTTAAAAAATAATAAAAAAGAAAATAAGGGGAAGGCACTATGGAAAAAATTACAGAATGTGCTCAACCGTACACCTTTAAGAAAAAACAAAAAAGCTGTCAGCACAGCATTAATAGACTTCAGTTGTACGTTGGAGTTTCTCAAAGCAGCTCTGTGACTCAAAAGTAAAAAAGAGAACAAAAAGCCACACAACTCTTCTCCCTTCCTCTGTTTGGAAGCTGCTGAGCTTCAGAAGAAAGTGCCAAAGGAGAAGAGACAATAAAAATTAGATTAACACCTCATCTTTCCCAGGCAAGAAATGCTGAATGTTGAAGGCAAAAGCAGAAACTGATGATTTTTGTTTTTTTTGAAAGGCAGGACTGTGGATTTGGTTCTTCTCTCATGTCCCTTCATGTCAAATGAAGACCGTTTGCAGAGAGAGAAAATACCAGCAGAGTTTCTCCCTTTTCCTTTAACTGCATTGGCTAGGACTTTATATGGCATTAAAACTTCATGCACTGATGGACAGAGGAGGAGGGGGAAACAAGAAGAGTTGTGGTGGTGAGACCTTAAGTGACCTTAAAACACTCATTCGCAACAAGAGTGAATAAAGGGGATAACCCAGGAGCAGCTGAGGAAATTTGTTATTTTCATTTTTTTTCTCTCTCTCTCTCCTTTTTTTTTTTTCCTTTTTTTTTTTCCTTTAAGATAAGTTTTGGTGTGTAAGTTGAACTCTTCCCCCCGCCCCTGAAGTTCCGCTGTGAGGGAAGGAGGATCACCTCACGGTGACAGGTGACTCTGGTTTTACCGCCGTGTGATGTTTGGGTCACTGGCTGCAGTTAGGCTCTGTATGTGTATTTACTGTTTCTCTGGTTTCCTTAAATAATCTCTAATATTTCTCTCTAGATGTTCCGGTTCACTGGGGTCACGTAGTTGCGAGGGAACATGCCCGTCTGTCCGCGGCACGCTCCCTTCCACCAGTTGGGGTCAGAATTGTCAAGGACTTGGATAAAGTCTCCACGATGGAAGCCCAGCTCTCCTTCCTCTTGAGGATCAAAATCAAACAGGGCCTGAACGTATGTTGGTTGCTGAAAGGGGAACAAGAAACACACACAGTGAGAATCACCCAGGGCACTCCAGGCACCTGCTCCTGCGGGGCAGAAGCTGTCTTACACTGAAGATTAACAATAAATATTTGGGCTACTCCCTTTTCCTGCAAGCCAGCTCCCAACAGCTGCAACGAGGTGCTAAAACAGTAATGGACAGGCTGTAGAACACCTCAGAAAAAGGTCAAGTTCCTGTGAAACAGCTGAAATAGAGCAGATGATTTTGATGTTTTTCTAGTACTTTTCACTCTTCATGGCCTATTGTAAATCTGTGTTCTATAGCAATACAGTAATATTGCTGTTTACTTGTCCTGTTTTCATAATTGACAGCACAAATATTATTGATCTACACAAAGTTCCCCCTAAAAACTGGATGTTGACATTTTACACATTTTCCTTAACTCTTCTGTCACAGAACATTTTGCCTGGTCAGCAAGTCTTCCTTTCTGATGGAAAAGCTAACAGTTCATTTAAAATACATTTGCAGTCTTAAAATTGTGAGGCCAGGAAGTTCTCTTCATGCTTGTCCTTTTCAGCCAGCTGTTTTCTCCCCCTCTGTTTATCCCTGACCTGACCGTGCAGAGCCAAGTGTTAAGTTCAGACAAACTGTGACAAAGCTGCCAGTGGCACCTGGACAGCTGCACAAATGCCACACCCTTGTCTTCAGGCTAGAAGCGGAATGCCGTACAAGGAAGCAAAAGGATTTACCCAGAACTGACAAAACATGCAGTTACTTGAAATACAACACTCTGATTGACCTGGGAAATGGAACAAAACACAGAGCTGGATATACACAAGCTGCTCTGCTGGCACTTCACAACAGTTTCTGGATTCTCTTTACACTGGCTAGATCCAAACCAGAGATTCTCCATATGCTGTAACCACCTCTTCAGGAAAGCCCAGTATCAAAGCCTCACTGAGGGCTGCACTTCTGGCTATGATCAGGTATAAATCAGAACAGAATTGCAGAATTCTTTAGGCTGAAGAAGGCCTAAGATCAGCAAGTTCAACCATAAAGCCATAAATTCCCTTCCCTTTTAAACTGTGCCCTATAACAGGAGCAAATCCATTTTTAATCCACAGGAATCAAATTATCTTCCTGCAACAGAATCTATAAGCATTAAAACAAGACAAACATTCAAGCAGCAACAATCATTTTGCCTCAACTCCAGGGAGAGCAGGAGTGTTGGTAGGCTTTGCACAAGAATGCAGCTTATTTACCAGTAAAATTTTGACTTCAGGATCTAAAGATACACTTTCACAAGAAAAAAAAAATCAGTCAGCTTCTTTCTTACTCCAAAATGCAATCCCACTTCAGACTGTGGTTGCAATTGCCTGACCAGGGCACTCTACAGGGACACTTCTCTTACCTGTGGCACCTGCTCAATGTCCCGGAGAAATATTTGCTGGTTCCTGGAGACAGATGTGGATCTGTGATAATCTACCAGCTCGTTCAAAGAATTGAACTTCACCACCCAAAGGAAATACTTGCCAGCCCCATCTCTAAGCACCTTGAAGTGCTGCACATCATTTCCAAACCTGTGTGGAAAGAATGAAGAACACAGAGCACATTATTAGCCATGGGGAACTCCTCCTGGGATCATCAGCACAGAGTATGGAACAAGAAGGTCCTTCAGGGCACAGTGAAAACTGTCAATGACACTGGTAACACAGCTGCAAGCCCATAACTGGAATCACACCTACTTCTTGATGTATGTTACATATAGCATCACCTGTGTTGATGAAGATGGTGCAGAATCCCAAGAACAAATGCCAGGGACTTTGCAAGGTCACAGCAACACAGCTGCACCCTGGTGCTTTCCACTTCACATCCTCAAACACAGAAGTGCCAGATAAACAGCACAAGCACTTTGGTTTAGCTCTTCACAGGTTGGTTTAGAACTTCACAGCAGTTTCACAGCTGACTCGAGCCACTCTCAGTCTGTGCTACTCTTGCCATGGCCCTCTGCTTCTCAGAGTCCCAGTCCCTCCCTCCCACAGCACCACTGGGGACGTGCTACAATGCAATGCAAATACCTGGGAAAACACTGCCACAGGGAGGGCAGAATTGGCTCCTCTGGCAACCAGAATGGACTTGGCCAAAAGACTCTCCTATGAAACAAATGGACCTCTCTGGTCTTAAAAAAAACGCCCAAAACAAAATGTAACAGACAAAAACCCCTCAAACCCCAAAGTGTTCAAAGATGATGCTGCACACATAAACCAGGAACTTCAATTCTGTGTTAACAAACAAATTCAGTGTTTTTTCCGACAAGTGATGGCATTCAACTGAAGCTACATTTGCAATGGTTTTACTCTGAATAAAGAGAAACTCTGGAGAGGTCCACTGGGATTTTCCAGATGAATGGCACATTGGAAATCTTACTTCAGCCTAAAACACTGAAAACAGAAGACAACTGTTCCCATTTGGCATGCACAGCACCTATACCTGAGTGGGGAAAGCAGACACTGCCTTGAAACAACTCCTGGGTGCTGCCTCTGCTCTGCCTTCCTCAACCTCTGAGCTTCTCACCATTCCAAATCCTACAGATCACTGTTTAGGAAAAGGACTTTCCTAAATTATACACACAGGAAAAACCACCCAACTGAGACATTACCACCAGATGGCAACACCAGGCTGAACAGGCAGGCCCAGCTATGCCATTGTAACTTTCTGTTTCTTAAAGGAATGCACTTTCTGTAGTTGAAGCTTCCATTCATATCTAATATTCCAGCCTGGATGACTCTGTCCTAGACAGAAATATAAACATCTCTAAAATCAGTGGCTTTAATCCAGTTTGCTGGCATGACTCAGTGCTGCTGTACAGAAGGACAAAAATTTGGTTATAAACCAAAGATGACCAAAAAAAAAGAAACAAATCTTGTTGAGATGGATCACTGACAGCCACAGAAAACAGAGCCAGCTGGAATTGCACATGAATAATAAAAATGTCGTAAGAATTCTAAAGAAAATCTTGTTTCTTTATGGTAGAAAAGGGGAAGATTACAGAAAATAATTAAAAAACCAAAAAAGCCAAAATCAACCTGCTGAGGACAGATTCCCTCCCATCCCCATCCTACATTAAATTACTTCACATATCTTTTCAAGTTTCTAATAGCTCTATTTGAGTGACTTCAGATCAGAGAACACAGAATTGCTTGTGTTGGGAATCACCTAAGGACCACCTCATTCCAACCCTCCTCTCAGGGGCAGGGATACCTTCCACTAGACCAGATTGCTCCAAAGCCCTGTCCAACATGGCATTTAACACTTCCAGGGATGGGGCAGGCACAGATTCTTTAGGTAACCTGTGCCACAGCCTCACCACCCTCAAAGAGAAGAATTTCTTCCTAAGCCATGTGGAATAGACTTGTGAGAGTTCAAATGGATCTCTGGTTTCACAGCTCCATGTCCAGTGCTAGTCAGTGGGAATATTACCAAGGCATGTGCCAAGCAGAAAAAAATATACTTGCAAATGTACAACACAGAGGGAAGATAAAGTAATAACTTGCACTGCAGAGGAGGAGTGAAGGAGGATGGGAAGTTGTCCACATTGGGTGCTTTGTGGCTGTAAGAGGGAGGAATGGGATCCACAAAGAGGCCACCAGACACTGCCTGGGCCTGTGTGAGCCACCAGGTCAGTCCTGTGGGCTCACTGCAAAGCAGAGCAAAGATGTTTGTTCTATTAGAGAGGGAATAAATGTCACTAGAACAGGAATGCTATAGGACACCTGTGAGGTTATTCCTGCTCCTCAGGGCTGACAATCACCTGCCCTTTACTCACCCTCCAAAGGAGCAGCAGATGCCTGATTAGCACACAATTGCTCCTGGGCATGACTTACTTGACTGAGAGGGAGAAGTCCCCAGGAGCACTCTCACTCTCCCTGATGAGGAAGGCACCATCATGTCTCTGTTTGCCCAACATTTCTTCAGCCTTTGCTCGGGGAATCTTTCCAAAAAACCACCTGTGTGGGGAGGAAAAGAAAACAGGAGGAAAAGTTAAGAATTTGAATCCATTCATGGAAGAGCCAGAAACACCACAGCTCCAGAAACAAGATGTTGTCTATGCACTGCCCCATCCTGCACACATGGAAAGTGCATTTTGTATCCAAATCAATTTCTTGTCTCTTTCAGATCCGGTGGTAAGGCACATCTACCTCGGCAGAGAGAATCAGTATCTTCATCCAGCAGCTGTTTGCTCCTGCATCCCAGAGTCCAATCTCTGAGCCTACCAGAGTCCTACAGTCCAAGACAAGTATCATCTGTCAGAAAGCTGAGACAGGCGCCAGGACAGCACTTACAGACCAAGTGAGTGAGAAAAGTTCCTTCAAGGTCTCTCTGCTCCACTGCAGAGCAGTGCTGAGCTAGGCATGGATTCTGTTCCAGAAAAGATGCTGATGACACTTGTTTCAGGAGCCTCTTTTCTTGTTTTCTCTCACAGGCAGTACAATCCAGCAGCTTTCACAGGAGAGTCACATGAAGGAGCAGCCTCATGCAAACCATATCCAAAATTCTCACCAGCCACAGGCTGACCATGATGACACCAAGGCTGAACCTACCTCAGGCCACCAGATTGTCAGCACTGACCAACAGACTGGTCACGGGATCCTTACCCCCATTTACATTTGCATTTCTAGACTAATCCAAGATTAAAGGCAAAGAAGGGATGAGTGGTAGGTCACATGGCATGAGAAAAGCAGAAGCATCTTCACAACTAAAAAGCAGAGCTTTCAGCTCTGAGGAACAGATCACACAGGACAGCAGCACTTATCACACCCACACCCACGCAGATGACTGACCTTAGAGGAGAGCATTTCGTAACAAGAGCCCCACTCACACAGCCCACTGTCTGCACTGAAGGCTTTGCTGCAGCAACAAGGCAGGAGTTGCAGAATCCTTCTTGAAACAGTCATTCTTAAGAAAAGCTGGAGCTCTTGTGACGTCAAGAAGTCACCAGATCTATCTCTGTAAGGGCAAACTACCTCTAGAGCTGAAGGACTGATTATTCAGTTACCAACCATACTCCACTTGCTTGAAACTCCGTTGTGTTTTTATCCCCTGGAATAAAAAGAAAAAGCTTCCTCCCTAAACCATCCTATTCCCAGTGGTTAAGAATTTCATGGTATTTTGTACATTCTGGGTGGCTTAGCACCTGTGCTGCTTCTTGGTGCCTGAGGTGAGGTGGTGGCAGATCACCACAGGAGACCCATCTGCCCCTCACTGCACACACTGCTGCCCACAAAAATCAACCAGGAGAAACTATTAAGTGAAACTCCTTCAGAAATCAAAGGTAGTAGTTAATTTCCTAGGCTTTTGGCACTACTGTCAGAAAGACAAAAAAGACCTGAATATTCTCTCTGCCAAATGCTGCTTGAAGCAAGCTTTATATTATGATTTTAGATATCTCACCATATTTCTTGTTTACTAAGTGTCTTAATCCTGTTTACTTCTCAAATAATTCTCAATTACTTGTGTGACAGTTTCATCTTAAACACAAACAAAAAACAACTTCACCTTTCTCTATAAAGTAAGAAGGAAAGCCTGAAGAGCTTAACAGAATACTTCCTGAAGCCTCCACAGTTCACCTGTTTTCTCCCAAAATTTACTGAATCACAAAGTAGAAGTGTACTATTCTTTTAAATGAAATAACACTTCCAAAGTGACAAGGGCAAGCTATCTAAGTTTTGTGCTGCTAGCTGCTTCTAAGGCACTTCAAATAGAAAGACTAAAAATCTTTCACAATTCTTAAGCTTCCTTGTAGTTTTGTAGCTTTACTACCACATTAACCAGAGAAAAAGAACCTGAATTAAATGAACAGAAAACCCCAGAGCTGAAACAAAGTTATTCTGCAGGACTACTGTCTACTTAAGAACACAGCTGTACAGCAGCAGAAGTGTTGTGCACATATGTTTGCTACAGAATGTCTGAAAAAATTAACAAACACCACAGCATGTCAAAAATCACTTGCGGAGAATTCAGCAAAGTAACAATGACATTCCCACAACTTTTCTTCTGCAGGGTAAGCCTGATAATCAAGGCTCGACTCCAACAAGCTCTGTAATGCAGGTGAAACTCATCCTGCCAGCACTGCAGAAGCAAAGCAGGCATTCCTGCTGATGCTGCACAGCCAGAGGGAGCTGCCCTGATTGTACAGCACAGTTCTCATCGCTTCCAGCCTCCCCTCCATCGGCACTTTGGCAATTCCTTCGGCTCCAATTCGCACAATCATCTCACTTGGCCGAGCTCCTCCACAGAAATTACAATGCTGCAAAGTGAGACTTCAGCAATATCCCCAGGACAGGCTGATAACAAACACAAAGACCTGAGATAGCCTGGATCAGATCCATGCTGTGTTTCATAAACAGCAAAGTCTTCTCCTGCCCCCTTCCAGAGCAAGGTGCTGCTGTGACTTCACCAAAACTTCCCTGCCCAGAGCTTCCTGTAGCTCTTCTCTGTCCTGCCTACCTCTGCTCAGTCTTTGCTTTGTTAATTGAGGTGGTAATTCAGATTAACCCTTCAGGTTAATCCTTAGGTAAGTCTGGTCACTGAAAAGTGCCACATTTTCCTTTCAGCTTCATTTGCTGGGAGTTACAAAGTGATCTGTAAGATTTGCAAAATACAAGTAAGGAGAAACATGGCATTTAATACCAGCTGTGCAGCTGGAAGATTTAAGGTTTGGATCCTAGGACAGGATTTAAAGCCATATTCAGTTGCTTTCTTTCCAAAACCTCTTGAAAACAATTTGATGATACTGTGAGTAAAGGAACATTCTCACTGCTCAGCTGCCTGCAGTTTGCTTTTTGTATGACCTGTATGACTAGAGAGGTCTGCAATACAGCTAAGCCAACATTAAGCTATAAAAACTTTTGCATCATTTCCCAGGGTTGTTAAAATACAGTAGTTAAGACTTTCAGCATTGCTGACACATGACACTGCCTCCATCCAGATGCCATCAGCAGTTTAAAACATCTTCAGATAAAATCAAATTAACTATGCTTAAAAACCACTACCAAATTCACCCACTTGCAGGCTCAAATATTGTCCATTCCCTTTTGATACAGAAAAGGTGAAAAACTGACAGCTCTATTCCTGTAAAACAAAACTCCATGGAAGATCACAGAATACACTGATCATCACAGGAGACATCACTGCAGGATAACTCAAATGCCTGGAAAATTGTCATGAGAAGCTACAAGCATCAAATCAATATGAGAGACATTGCAATGTGGATTTGTGATCCTCACTGGACTGGTACAATCAGGATAAACCAGACATGCTACTACAGCAAACAAGGCTTTAAAAATGTTCAGAATTTTCTTGTGTGTCCTTGCTTCACTTCCCACTTGGCTGCCCTAAAGTAAGACACTTCTTCCTTCTTGGGGCCAGGCCCTCAGAAGCTTCCTTCTGGTATTTCAAAAGGGCCTTTAGAAAAATAATTCTTGATTGCATTTAACTGCAATATCTTCATTATATAATGACAGTCAACATTTACATTAATCATCAGCTTTTGTGAGCAAATGAAACACTACAGCTTCTTGTAAAACCTCTGATTACAGGTTTTGCTTCTCCCTCCTAAACCTCCCTTTGAATCTGTTACCCAGAGCTTGCTGTTCTTGTTCAGATGTTGCAGGATCTCAAAGGTTGGAGAAGCAAAGTTTAGCAGAAGACAGCAGAAACACATGAACTGACACAAAGAAAATACCCAATCACGAAATGCTACAGTTTTCATAGGCTGGATTCATTACACCTAGGGGGAAAGGTTTGAAGTAGTTACTCAAACACAGCTCTTTGGAGCAGCAGTTCAAGGCAACAATACTTGTGTGACAGCACTTTGAGGTCAGCCTGTTTTGTGAGGAAGGTGTTGGACCAGATGACTGTTACAGGTCCTGTCCAACTTTAACAGTTCTGTGATTCTATAGTCAGGATGTGACAGACATACTACAAGTTCAGCTCCAAATACCCTTCACCTTTTGCAGAGCTGTGAATGCCATGATTTTTACTCTTAGCTGCTCAGTAAGTAAAATTGAGAATCATCACAAGAACACAGACACTTTTCCTGGGGCAGTGGTAGTACAAACTCACTACTCAAGGATTTTCTGCTGGTTTATGGCTGCTAACTCAAGATTGCTCTGTCTGACTGTAAAAACCACCAGAGTAAGCACCAGAAAAGCCTCCCAAAACACCCTGCCATGCAGCTGCTGTGGGAGGAGTTAAAGCAAACACTACAGCCAGAGACACACAACTCACCAGCCATCCTTTATCTGTCTGTACATTTGAGTGGATCAGGTAAAATTTTAGCAGAAAACCATCCTTCTGTTTGTGAGGATGCCCAGAGTAAGAGCAGGAGAGCCCATCCCAAAAGCTCTACTTACGGATGGGGTTTCATTTCTATGTAGTTCTTGGGAATGAAGCCATCTTTTCCATTGAGTTCTGCCTTGTACCAGTTCTGATCGCATTCTTCATTCAAAACCTGAAGGAAGGAAACAAAAATTAAGCTTGAGATACATTCAAGATACAAGCAAGACTGATGAAGGCACCAGGTTAATTCTTCCCATTTGTGTTGAGCAGTTTTTACATTAATGAAGTTAAACACATTCAAACAGCAAATGTAGATGAACAAAGTTCCTTCTTTTTATTTTTGAAGGGGATGCTTTTCTTGCTGTAATTTTGAACATGAATGAAAGATCAGGAGTCACAAGAGAGGAGCCACATAAAAAAGTAGTTTTAAAAAGCACAAATTGATATTTCAAAGCATACTTGCTCTAAAAACTTTGATGCTTTATTTTTCATTGAATTTCTGTCAACTGGTATGCTGCAACAGGCAAGCCTGGTGCACTGACTGAAAGCAGTCCCTCCAATATTTTATTATGTTCTGTAAATAAAACCATGCTACTGTTTGAAACTACTTCTCCTGAAGATGATGTTGTGTTTGTCAACACAAAAAAAAAAAAGCCTCAAGTCACAAAAGTATCACATGATTAGCATTGCCTGAACTCAGGAAAATGAGGAAATGCAAAGAGAAAGAAACACGAAGGCAGATCCAGAGATCACATACTACACACACAGAGTTATGGAGAATATATCCAACAAACCCTCAAACTAACTCTTTTGCTATGCCATTATGTTTCTTAATTTCAAGGGTGGTGAGAGGAAATTTAAAAAAAAAGGAAAAAGTAAAAGTAAAACCGGACAAAAATTTGCAAGTGCATGTCTCATTCTTACAGCTGACTGGAGTGCATCAGAAAATTAAACTCTAAAGATCAGTGCTTGCTGCCTTTCAAAACTGACACACCAACACCCTAGATCTGCCTCACTACTGACTGCTATGTATGACAGCGAAAAACCTCAAAACCTACTGAAATGAAATGTGGCAAATGAAAGAGTGCAAAATATGAGCTTCCTCAGCAAATTACAGGGGCTAATGGTTACTTGGATGTTCCTCCACTCCAAGGGAAGAGGCTGGTGGGATGTACATTCCCTGGGTGCCAGCACTTCCACTGGGGAGCTAACACAGCAGCAGGGCCACATCTACAGAACTTAGGTGAGCAAAGACACCCATCTTTAAGGCCCATTTCTGGATATTTTTAGCTGAAGAGGCTTTAACACTGAAAAGATCCTTACATGTGGATGAAACATTCAAGCTGTCTTTTGTGCAGTTACTACTTTGGGCTTCCATGCATTTATGGACAAGCACTGCGCCAGCATGCACAGCAGAGTTCAGTCTTTTAGCTGGCACCATCTGGGCACAGGTCATGAGCAGTTCAAGCATGGCTCTGTTACAGCTCTGAGGTGAGAGCTCACACATGGAGAGCTGCCCTGGATCAGCTGATGTCTGCTGGTCTGCCTCGGAGCTGTGGGACAGCAGCCTGGCCAGGGACTGATTCCTCAGCATCAAATACAGGGAGAGACACCAGCAGGAGTTCTGGGAGACTCAACAGGGATGACAGAGATCAAAAACAGGTGTGTAAAAGTGAATTGTGCAGAGACCAGGGAGGGCATGAGCTGAAGCCCAGATCTGTAACTCAGTCATGTAAAGATTTCAGCACATAGCTTCCAAGAATCAGTCATTTGGGGCTGTTCTGTACCTCAAGCTGCCTTCACTAAAGTCCTGCACAATAGAACACAACTCAAACACAACATATTTTAATATGATTTCTAATAAACCAAATCTTACACAAGAGCATGCATTCCTTTATCAGAGATGTCTCCCATAAGCTTTGATAAGCTCATGTTTATCATGCTACAGACTTGTTTCATCACCATCAGAGAACAGTTAAAGGATCTGGCAGTCTGTTCTTTTTCCAGAAAGAATGGGTAAATTGTAGTTTCACCTGAAGGACAGTACCTCAGATTTGGGGATTCGGCTGTAGGTATTAAAAAGTTATCATTAATTCTAACGCCCAAATGTAAATTATTTTAATGAGTTTTATCTTGCTCTGAAGATATGCTAATAGATTTGGAGGAGCCAAATCACATCGGGCTTGGGGTACTCATTAATGCCTGGCCTGAAGCCAAATGCCAGCGAGGGAGCAGTGCTGAGGGATGCATTAAAGCTTTGTGACCAGAATAAAAAATAGCTGATTAAAGGCAGGGTAAGGTAACTGCCTACATATCTGTACATCCAACCTGTTCAGGGGACTTGTGATGCAGTGATGAGCCTTCCATGAGCGGCTGGGTTGCTCCCAAGACCTTTTCCTGCCTCACACCCCCAGGCTGACGCTATCTGCAGCCCGTTGTCCTTTCTAGGATCACTTTAACGAGCTGTCACAGCTCCATCCACACCCTGGCAGGCAGCCAGGGATCCCTGCCCTGTGCTGGACACCGGAGAGCTCATGCACAGAACTCACCCTGTGAACACCCCTGGGTTCCCCTTTCTGCCTCTTCCAGAGAGAACAGAACACGCTGTTTGCTCTCCAAAGCTCCATGTTCCCGTATCATTTCAGCACGAGTCATCTCCACTACACAGATCTGCAAAACCATTTCTTGTGACAGGGTCAGACACCCCTGGAGCTGCCCCCAACCCAGCCAAGCAAAACTGACTTGGACTGAAGTGCCTTAATTTCAGGACAACTTTGCAGTCACATGCACAAGGCTGGAATTCTGGTAGTTCTTAGAAAGTTATGGAGCTATTATCATGAAAACTGCAGAACAGTCCTGTAAAATTTCAGCTTTCAAAAAAAATTATGCTACTAACATTCTTTAGTGAAATGTAACTAAAAACTCAGGAACACATAGGAATCTTGTGCATTAATGT
Source organism: Ammospiza caudacuta (assembly GCF_027887145.1). Taxonomy (NCBI): domain Eukaryota; kingdom Metazoa; phylum Chordata; class Aves; order Passeriformes; family Passerellidae; genus Ammospiza; species Ammospiza caudacuta. The sequence continues at coordinate 3,234,172 of NC_080611.1, forward strand.
ATCTGTCTTTGATGTTTACATCTGACACTGCTCTCTGATTATAAATCATAAATCCACTGAAATGAAAGAACTGACTTTAAGTAATTAAACCATTTTACTGCAAAACGTTTTATGAAAAGAACCCAGTAAATCCATCTATTCTATATCTCAAGTGACTTCCAGATGATAAATCATATTAAAATTTATAATCTGGATATTAAAACAGTGCAATGACTCTAAGAAAAATAATTATTCTTAAATGAATTACAGTAAGATTTACTTGGATTTACCGAAGCTACAAAATTTAATCTAAGTATCACATGCATCACTAGATTTTGCTCTGAATAATTTGCTAAGTACAAAACAAAACCACAACTAAATTAAGTAACAAAATGAAACTTTAAGGATTCACTACTCCAAACTGGACAGCCTTCAACATCTACAAAAAATCTGAAGCACTTTTTCAGATCAACTGTTCAAAACTGCTGCTCTTTGGGTAGGTCAAAACCTAAAGCATTCCTCTGCATCCAATCCCACGGCTGCCATAGATCCAACCAGGTCTATGCCAGAGTGACTCCTCCTTTCATACTGGGGCATCTGTGGCTGAGAGGAGGAAGGAGGAAGGATATTTTTATCCCTCCATTTGAAGCCATACTGCCATGTGATGTCCTCAGCCACAGTCAGCCCTGCTTTACAGTAAGAGTGGCTCAACTGCACCCGGCAGTTTCCCAGTTTGATGACAGCTCTTATCAACAAAAGCCCATCTGTTCCCATGGAAATGGGCAAGAGGCACCGCAGAAGAGTTGCAGCAAGGCAGTTCCCAAGTTCCAGCTAGAACAGTCCACACAGAGCAACCATCCCCAGCCATGCTCAATTCCATACCTAGCGAGTACTTCCAAGCACACCCTTGGGAATTGTAAACAGCCTCAAACCCCTCAAAATCAAACCACTGTCAGGAACACAAGGCACTAAACTGGAACATAACAAGCAGATCTGGCTCGGCTCTCAAGCTGACAACCATATGCTAACATGAAACTAAATATAATGCCTTGAATATTATGTGCTGTGAATTTAGCCAAATTAATCAGCATGCTTCAGTTTTGGAGAGATAATCCCCAAAAAATGTATTCAGAGAGGGCTCTGAGTTTTGGCTGAAACTCCTCTTTCCCCTGAACTCCAAGGTTTTGGGACTCTTACCGTGCTAACTGAAACAGAAAGTGCAACACAACTGCTGCAGCAGCACCTGTTATTGCCAAAGTAGTTTCTCTCCTCCACTAAGTCACACTGACAATGCCACAAAGAAAACAAAGCAGTACATTAAAAACATTCCCAAAGTCTAAAAAATCCAAGGAAAGCACTCATGACACTCAAACTAGGGCAGGAAACAAAATTTATTAAGTGAACAAATGTTTCAAAGGGAGCACTTCTGCAACTGAATTTGTAAGCCTGGAAATTACTCGTCCCAGGGTGGAACGGCCCTTGGCAGCAGGGCTCTTACCCTCAGAGAGGGTGTTAAAGCAGAGGTGCTTTAACACTGCTTTTCATTTCAGAGAAAAATGGCTCCTTTTCTGCTCTGAGAGTTACAAACTAGATATAAACCAGCAAGTAAAAACTGCTTCAAGGGAAGCTGTCTGGATTCAACAAAGCAAGCTCACCACAGCCCAACAGAAAACATTTTTGTTCTCTGTGTAATAAATACATAGTGTGACATTGGCTTTCACAAATGTTGAATGTAAAAAGTTCTGTTATATAAAAATTTTGTAATGTTGAAAGTTGATCTCTGACCATCAGAAGGGTTTGAGCAGGAAGGACTGCACAAGGGTTGTCACAGTGTGAGTCCTGTGCCTCTGGCTGCAGCTAAGCACACAGTGCTCTCCCTTTTCCTTATTCAGTCCCTTCTTGTGGTTCAATAAACCTTTTAAAATTTTTAAATGTGAGGTGTTGTTTCTCACGTTTGCAAATTTACTGTAATGGCACCACAGGACATTCAAATTCATTTCTTCAGGGTTTGGCAAAGACAACCCAAGACGTGGCCTGGTCACCTGCAGCTCCTGTCTCATCCTGGTGTTGAACAAATGAATCCTGCCTGTGCCTGTGAGGCAGGATGGCATCTTAAGGAAACCTGGGGAAATCTGCCCATCCAAATGACACTGTGACTCAGACTAGAGCAAATCAGTTTTTCTTTTCTTGATTTACTCATCACACAGAGAACAGTTAATTTTAACTGCAAACTTTCAATACATAAAGATACACTGGACAATTAGGGTGACTCAAGAGCACGTAACTGCTGAAATATTTTAGGCTTTTCCTTAAATTCAATTTATCATGATAACACATAGGAAAAGCAAAATATCCACATTTTTCAGAACAAAGCCTACAGTATCATGTTTGGACATCCTTTAAGGCTGTGAATACTTGTTCTCTAGGTAGATGTAAAAAGCTGTGGAAATGCTTAACAACCACTGAGCAAATATTAACGAAAACAGCCAGAGAAAGATTGTTCCTTAAATTGCACTCAACTATCAAGCACTACAATATAATACCTAAATAATGGATGTAGATTGCTCTATAATGTAGTAATGTGTTATGGATACAGGTTTTTATTCTCCCTCTCCTCAATTCCCATTATCACTATAGAAACACTTCTTCCACCCACAGCTTTTTAAAGGCACAAGAAGAGCACAAAAAACCAAAAAAACTCAAAATAATTCAGAAAGTCTCTCCACCACAATGAAGTCCAGGGGTCTTTCTTCCCCATGCCTCAGTGGTGCTTTTGTCAGAAGTCTTATCTGAAGTGACACTGCTGCTTCAACACACCCAGACTTTTACCACAACAGCTGGAAGCAGAGTCCAGGAGAGGAAATTCTGAATCTTCTCAAAGCAGAAGGCTGGTGTCTGGGTTACCAACTGCTGGCTTTAGTTTCTTTGCAAAGAAATTATGTCTAAGTTATTTCCATTCATCTTGAAGGAACATGGAAACTCCTCCAAAGTAAAATACATTACAAAGTTGAGACAACAAACTAACAATAAAGTCACAGGACAAGGCCACTCCAGGGTCTAAGCTTCCCTTTTCAAACCTGAAATAATATTGCCCTCCATATCTGCTGCACAAAACTACTCACAGCTGGAGGTTTCTGCAATATTAACATTTACAGATAAAGTCAGAATTACCCTAAACTTCTGAAAGGGTTAATGGGGAGAAGTAGCTGGGTAAGATTGCAGGAAATGATGTTATTTTTAACTGCATGAGATAAAGACGAGTTGTCACTGCAATTCCATGCAATATTTCACCATGCCAAACTCAAATCCATAGGAGCGCTGAATAAAGTCATCAAGAAATCCACAGTTGCACTGACTGGCAAGCACAGTAAAATCTGCTGTAACAAAGAAAATTCCAAAGAGAGGACTGGAGCAAGGAATTAGCATTCAACCTTTTACAAAATCACCTATATTTTCTTGTAGGTAACACAAGAATACTTGAAACAACTTTATGTTAGCTGAGGCACAGTCAAGTCTAGCCACAAGGACAGAACTCAGCACAGAATAACTCACCCTGCCTCCCAGGCCTTGCCAGGCTGGTACTACCATGTTCCCTCTGGCAAAAGTCTTCAACTGTGAAGAGTTTTTTATTAAGGATAATAGGAAAAAGAGAAGTAAAAAACCAATCTAGACAACAATTCTCTTTCCCTATGGTTCACCTTTTTTGGTTCATGTGGCACAAAGATGGAAGGAAAAAACCCAGTATTTTAAAGTATACTGCAGTGAGCCCCAAAATATCTAATGGAGATCCTGAAAGGAGACAATCAAGTTCAAGAAACTTTGTTACAGGTCTTGCATTCCTTTTGTGTAGGAAACTTCCACTAGCACAAACAAATGGAGGTAAAATGATAACAAACATGCCAGTTCTGCCTCTGCTCTTGTGGTGGATGGAGAGATGTCAGCCCCAGTGACTACAGGATTCCCTTCAGGTTAGTCCTCCCACTACTACCACCCGGATAAAGGTTAAGCTGTAGATACCACAAATCATCTGTTTTCAAAAAGGTTGATGGAAAATCTCCCTAACAGGAAGCATGGCAGCTTGAAGCAAAAAAATCACTACTAATGATTTTACAACTCAAATAAAAATAGCTTTACAGAGCTTGAAGTAGCTACAGCTACATTCTAATTAGGCTTTCCACATCTCAAAGACCCCCAAGTGCTTCTGAATCAGCAGGGACTCAGAAATGGGATTCATTTTATGTTCAGCAACTTTTATGGTACTTAAACACTAATTCTGACAAACTTCATAATGTAAGGACTACTTCAACAATTGATGGTGCAATGCACAGTCTCATTCCAGTGCCTGATCAAAATGGAGTGCAAACCAGTAAAAAGCTTGTTAGCACAGCTTGAGCTCCACAGCTTGGCCTGAATATGTGGAGGGCAGAATGCTCAGGGATTCACAAGAGCAGTTTCTTAAAAAGAGGAAGGGGAGTGTTGTTTTTCCCCCAAAGACCACGGGTTAGTTTACAGTGAGTAAAGACCAGGACAGGCGCTGTAGTGCTCAGGATGTTATCAGGAAACAGAAGACAAAACATCCTTCCTTAATCTCAAACCCAATCCACACCAAATTTGGAAGCCCTGAAAAGCACAGCATTTGGTCAGTTTTCTGTTGTGCAGTGTGGATTAATTCACTCAGGTATTAGTAGGGCTGGGCATTTGCTTGTGAATGAGTTATTCACTGAGGTTTTATTTAGCATTGCTTAATTTAGGATTAAACAGGGTCCCAGCAAAACCACCTGTGGTGAAGCACAAACTGAAGAACAGGTCATGTGCTGAAGCTAGAGAGCTCTATGCAATCCTCCCTCTTTTTTCCTGAGGAAAGAAAACAGCCTTGAATTCTGAGTACAAACCTGCTCTATTTGGGAAAGGTTCAAAATCCAAAACCAGACTCCAAAACAACCCAAGTGCATATATGTATATGTCTACATAAAGAACAGAGCACACACTGCCTTAAGCCCATAAAATAAAGCCTCAATTTTGAGAAGAAAATTTTTGAAAGAAGTCTTTTTACCTACAGGTCAGAGTAAGGTCTCCTGGTTTCTATTCCTGTATCTGCTGGAAACACCAATGCTATAAATTCCAGGTCATCTTACAAGGGCTGTTTCAAACTGCAACTTCAAGTTTAGAACATGGACACCAAGCATAAAACACATCTGTTATCATGTGCTCTAGACTATCTATCCAAGTACAGCCCACTACAACCTTTCAGTCCTGGAATGAAATTGTGAAGCTTTTGTAAGAGCTCTTGGCATAAACTCTGAGGGATGAAGGCTGAAAGTCACTAGCAGAAAATAATAAAAAAGAGCTACTAAACATTCCAATGAGAGTGTTTCAGAATTGTTTTCAAGCTTAACAGAGAAACAGCAGAAATAGCAGTGGGTTTGTGGCAGTCTGCAAAGCATATCCAAATTATACATTTCTTACTTTCTGCACTTCTCTCATTGTGCTGGCTCCATTGTAAGCCAGAACTTGATAGTGTGTCTCAAAAACTGGAAAAGGTAATGAAGAACAACAAGCAATCATAGCATGTGTTTGTCCTTTTAGAGCTTTACAACACAAATGAAGCCGGTCACTACAGTAAAACTGAAAATACCCTGGGGAAATACACATGCCTGACAGCCCATAGGTCAGACATTCACAGCTTGCAAAATCCATTCTGTAACCTGCTTTGCATAACAATTTTATTTGAACACCCAGCAGCTCCTACTTCTATTTGCATGTGTCCTACTTGTCCTGCTATCTCCCACTAAAATGAAAATGCAGCGCTGGAGAATGTATTTCTCCCCATCTCAGGAGGAAGCAGATACACCTGTCCCAGAGACAGTGCCTCTGTTTTTATAAAGCAGAGGCAGCACCAGAAGGCAGAGCTCCTGTCTGGCTGTCCCACACATTCTCTTAGAACCTACCACAGTCAAGGACCAAAACATGCACTGGAGGACAAGGGAAGGTTTGCATGAAGCACAGGATAGTGCACCACAAACAACCAGCCCTCAGTCACCTCATGCTTGGTACCCCAAACCTCTACAGATATAAAATTCTCAAAATTCCTCCATCAAGAATGAAATAGAAAAAATGCTGAAATTAGGACAGTGGTCCTTTCTGTTCTAAATAGAGGGTGTGTACCATTGCCTCTGCTACACTTCACTGCCCAAGAAACCACCAGACCCAACACTCCACTCCAGCACTTTCACTCTTAATTACTGCTTTCCCTAGCACAGAAACTCAACAATTTACATATCACTTTTAACCAGACAGGAATAGTTATTAGTGGAGTGACATCCAGCAACTGCTTCATGTAGGACATTCTCCACTACAACCATTCTAATGCTTGTACACAACAGAGGGGCTGTTATGTACATGAATAACAGCAGGTAAAGTCCAAAAGGATGTTAAGGGAGACAAACTAATTATGAACACTTGGCATCCTGTAAAAAACCCACACTACATAAAGAACCTCGACCCCAGTGCTGGAAAAGCTGGGTGGGAGGAATGATGATTATTAGTGGGACAAGCTGGACTTGATCTTTGCTCAGAAATTTAGGGTATGTGACCAGAGGGCAGTTCTGCAGCAGCCCTGTGGACAGCAAACTACAGTGCTCCCCAGCCACAGCCTTACATGCACTGATTAAGAATTACTTTGCATGGTGGGCAGGTATCACAGCCCTGTCTGCACAGCTCAACATGAGCTGACATCACTGTGATTTCAACCAATTTTCCACTGTAATGTTTGGGGTATTTTCAGAGGAACTGATACCAAGTGAGTTATTCCTTGTCCTGCACTGGCGCAGTAAATTATTTCTGCCTACAACTCTGACAGTTCTTTGATCCTTGTTGAACATCTTCCTGTTTTCACATTTCTTCAACCCAACATGACAGGAGGTGTCACCTAGATGAGGTCACTCTGCTTGAAAAACAGACTGACAATGACAGTGGCCACAGGTCAAGGACCATGCCCCCAGGCACCTGCTGTGACTCCTGGAGCTGTCCCAGGCAGGGTCAGGAGCTGCACTCGATGATCCCTGTGGGTCCTTTCCAACTCAGAATATTCTATGATTCAATGACCAGGATTGATAACCCAGGATGCACTGGTAAGTCTGAGTGTTTAACAACATGATGTACTTAGAAAACCTGGAAAAAGTGAAAAGAAAAAACGTGCATGCCTTGCACTGATCATCAGACAATCTGGTGAGGAGCAAGCCACACACCAACACTGCCTTCTACAAAGCAAAAATGAAGGGAAAAAATGTAAAAGTTGTCCAAAACCCAACTATGTTTCCGTGGGAAGTACAGTTAGAAACATTATTTGCTGCATTTTAAAGCACACTAAGAAAAGGTACAAGCCCATAAAGGCCTTTAAAAAAACTTACATGAGTTCAAAGTACCAACTTTCAGTTTTTGTGTCTAAAGGAAGCAAATTAACTTGAGCTGCAGCCCCTCTAGGTTTTTCTAGTGAAAGGCTATTCCAAATGCACGAGCAAAGGCTCCAACATGTTTCCAAGGATCAAAACAGGCAGATTTCTGCTATCAATGACAATAATGTAAGTAAGGGAGGGGGGGAGTAAAAAAGGCTCTCAGCACAACTGGCATACACTTACAAGACAGATAACCTTTAATTTTTTTTTCTCTATATGCATGGTTTTGTTTAAACTGTTTTATTACAGTACTCAGTACACTTTCATTTTACACTACAGACAAGTTAACAGAGCAACAAAAACCTCAACCTTGCTTCATCTGGTTTTAAAATGTAAAAGGTTTAGGATTCCACTAGCATATATTCTTATTCAATATTGATTGCTTAATATATTTTAGCATTGTAAATTTTACAGAATGTAAAACTGTCTTACTTGGATCTTTGTCAGAAAGATTCCAGGAATGATATTTGACAACTAATTATCTACAGGACAAAGTTTCCTAGGTTAATTACACTTGATAGGACATATTGAAAAATGTATCTTAAAAAACTGTGCAACACTGTAGTTATACTACTGAACTTTTGTGCATCTCTTATTGATGGTCCTCAAAATTCACAGTTAAATCATGCCTTGAAAGGCATAAAAACTTATTCTACTAAACACAGAGCTATAAGATTTAAATCCAGTTGATTTAAGCCTTTATTTAGGAATAAGGATAACTGCAGGCATCTCTCAACACAGTCAGCAATCGAATGTTACTATTGATACTGCACACATCTTGAACTTGGAATTAACAACCTTACTTGGGAATTCATACTCCTGAGCAGGAATTCCTACCCAGCTACAAGCTCAGAGGTCGCACTCAGTCTGGGGTGGCTCCAAGTTTGGCAGCAGCTCTGGGAGCTGCTTGATGCAATGGCTGCACCCTCCCACCTGTGCTCCCAGGCACCTGCTCAGTCCCCCACGCTGGAGAACTGATGTGCAGGAGAGTTTAGGGAGGTGCTGGATTTCTCACCTCCTCGCTTGGCTCCACAGAAAGTGCAAGGCAGAGCTCTGGCAGCAAAGCAACAGAGGAGACAGGAAGGAAAGGAATAGGGCAGGAGTGCTGGAGTGGGCACTGCCATGACACAAACACCCTTGGTTCCAGTTTCAAGGGACACAAAAAGCTTCTTCAAAATTCTTGCAGCAATTCACCTCTAAATGTACACATGCAAGAACAGTTCCACTTGCTCAAAGATTTAAACCCAGCAGATTAGGGGAAGAAAAGGACAAGAGCTCAAGAAGGAGCACGTGGGTAGTCCTGCTCTGGGGCAACAAAAATTCAGAACTCACTGGCTGCAAGTGGGAGGAAGGGAACTGGGGAAGCAGGAGCAAGTGACTCAGCTGAGACCTAGATGTATTTGTGTTTTCTGATGACAGCCTTATTTGCACAAGTGTTAGGACTCTTTTTTTCGAACTGTATACAAGCTGGGCCCTTTAATGGATAAAGATGGAAAGGAGAGTCAGGTCAGTCACACCTGCATGTCAGCCAGCCAGGTCAAGCTAATGGATCCTGGCAAGACACATCTAAAGATTTCTGCAGTGCAGACAGAAAAAGCTCAGACTTCACGCATGAAACAGCTCTAAAGTTCAGGGACACACAAGAAATGCTGCTGGGCCCATCCATCAAGTCTCTTTTTGTGCTCTGGACTGTCAACAATGACAGCTGCTGGTCCTTCTGACAAGTTTAATTCTTTACAGGTTATATCACCCAGGTGCAGAGCAAAAATCATCCCCTTCCATCCTACCACATTGCAAAACTGCACACAGGAGAAAGCAGGGCTTTATGGTGCTGGAAATTACAAAATTACACGTGCACAAACCTCACACCTTTTAGACACAGAACATCAAGTGAGCACTAACTGCAATAACCTCTCTGCAGCAACTGAACAATCACAATTTGATAATCACTATTTACTCATTTCTTTCATGCTTAAGAGCCACACGGACTTTTCTGCCTGTCCCCGGGGCATACTCTGCAATTTGCATTGGAAAGTACAGAGGAAGGGAAAGCCCAGGTTTCACTACCCTGAGACACTGCCCCAAATGTCAGCACCACCCGGGTCAGGCCCCAGCTGCAAATGCTCATCACTGCCCAATGAAGCTCAAGCTGCCATTTCCTCTTAGCACCCAGAACGTTTCACAGCCTCAGTGATCTAAGAATAGAATTATTGCCGTGTATTTGAACTGCATTTTCCCCAATTTCTAAATATGTCCTGACCTCCCCATTCGTGCGTTTCAATCCCCATCCTACTGAGAAGAGTGAAATAAAGGTTGTTGAAATCTCATTTTAAGGTGAAAAATGAAAATTACTTTTAAAAGGACCATACATCATTTTTTTGAACAATTGCTGCAAAGTGCCAAAAGATCCAAGTGCCAAGAGATCCTAGACAGGGTCTGAAAACTCCTGCATGAACTACTGTCAGTCTGTGCAAAGAAGCCTCTTGAAATACACACCTATAAAATACAATATGTTTCAATATATTTCAAGATAATTAATATATAATTAAATTTATAAAAATACATTTTCCTATTGTTGTTAGGATGGGCAACAGCAGTTGCACCTGCACCATTGGAAAAGCATAATTTAGCCTTGGCCATAACATTTCCCAGGCTTATTGATGGAAAACAAAATTATATAAATGTCTGTGGGATGGAAGGACAAAGATTTTTATTAAGCAGACTTCACACACAAAATGGAAAAGAATAACTAGTGATAGTTAGATCAGAAAATAGTATTTAAAGGAATCTAGAAAGCCTCATTACTTTTCTACTGAGTTAGAAAAATCATCATCCAGTCTCCACGCTATATGAGGCGTTCAGATGCAAGGCTTACTGCAGCTGCCTTACACCAACAGACACCACAAATTAAAGATTTGCCTCATCAATCCAGGGCTTCAACAACTCTGTCTGCTAGAATTTTGTGCTGGAGTCTTATGGATCTTGCTTACAGAGCCAGCCCCTGCCTCAAAGGGACTAAAGGGACTGCAATCTACGCTCTGCTTTGCCAAGAACCAAGTTCAGGGAGAAAAGAAGAAAAGCTTTGTGTTTGCCACAGGAAGGGTTCACAGTGCTTACATGAATTATCCTCCCCTTACAACAGAGGAGATATGATTCATATCAAGTGTCAAAGTACATGAATTCTCAACATCTTTATTTTTCCTTCCACCCTTGACAGCTCCTTGCTGAAGTTATTGCTGGGGGAGTGTCACAGCAACAGCTCTTACCTCACCAGCTATTCCCCCTTCCTCCTCCACTACCCCAAATGGAACAGGCCTGCTATCACTGAGCCAGCTCATGCAATTCTTTATTCTTTGCAATTTCCTACCTCTCATTTGAAAAAACAAATACTTCACTGTTATCTAAAAATATATTAAAACATTGCCAGCAACTCAGCACTTAAAGCAAAACAACCATCACCACCCAGTGTGAATGCACAATAGAAGGAGCATTTTTGGTAAGGCAAGTTTTTAAAGAGTTCTTGAGAACGGCAAGAAAAATAGCTCAAGTTACAAAAAGAAAGGGCTGCTTTGCCATCATGAGACTTGGCCAAATGCACAGTCCCAGGGCAGGAATGGAGACTGCCATCCACATCAGCCTAGGGTGGCTGATCCAAATTGCACAGGAGTGCACCTAGCACAACTTCTTCATAGCAAATTAAAACAACATTACAGAAAAGTCAACTCCCACACAAGTCCAAAAAGCCAAGCCAAAACAAAAAAAGCCACTGAATGAAAAAAAACCCCAAACAAAAAACCACAACAAAATCAAACCTAAACCCATGTCCAGTTCCCAGTGCAACTCTAGGAATGTCTGTGCTACCACAATATGAATGACACTCAACACAGAGTGTCCTGTCTGTAAAGCCCAAGACACAACTCCACGAGCAGAGTTTGTAACACAGCCTAGTTCAGCTTCTCCCTGTATTTTCTTCCCTCCAGCCATTCATCCTCACCTCTTACTCTCCATCCCCATGGATGCTATGCTGGCCCAAGTGTTTGAGGAATAAGTCAAGACAGGACAGAGTGAAAGAAAAAAACAAACATACATAATTTTCAAGGGCTCAATTTTTTCCAAGTTGCTCAATCCCAGTGAAGTTCCCTCAGTTGGGTGAATTCTGTTTCTACAAAGCACAGGAATTACAACTAGAGGAGAAGCTCAGGTGGTCCCTGTACTGCACCCAGGAAACAACCTCAGTTAAGTTCCAGCATTGCAGATTCTCTCAAAACCTGGTGTAACAATTAGCACCACTGTACAGAAAGACACTGTTCAGATGACCTATAAAAATGACAGACCAAACACAGGAGCACAAGGAACTTGCTTCTTCCTATCCCAGCCTCAAAGCACTATTACATCTTTTCTGCTTTCTCCAAATGTAGCTTCAGAATGGGAACTGGCAAATACACTCCATGTTCAAAGATGACCAGTAGAACACTCAGAGCAATATCCAAATGCTTTTAAAAGAATTCCCTACACTATCTAATCCAGAACTCCATCAGTGTAGTACCATGAAATCTCAATTATCCTATGAAACTGTTCAAACAGGAGTTACAATAAAATACCAAGCTTTTAAAGACAGAATCACATTTGCTTTTTACCTCCCACCACCACCAGCTGTCCTTTTGCTTTCTTTTCATTTCCAGACCTGAAGAAGCAAAACCCCTTGTTTCATAATTGATGCCCAAAACTGTGTAGAGAGCACAGAGCTTCCTCCCCAGGTTTCAGACAAAGAGCTCTTGTAATCTTCAAAGTCCACCTGACAATGTTTGTTCAGTAAAACATGTTGGTCCAGTGCAGAAGTCTCCTCTGTCACAAACTACAGAGTTAACCCTTTACAGACAGTTAAATTGAAATGACTTGCCAGTGACCAGAGTGAAGCTGTAGATAAGGAAAAACCAGGGAATTTCATGCTCCATTTGAGTTATTCCTTCTGCATTTTAACTATCCAGCTACATACTTTCCAGCATTTTGCATTAACTTGTATGTTCTTGTAAGAAGATGAGGAGACACTCCATGAAGTTTTATATTTTTGTGTATCACACACTGAGACAAAACTCTGGAAAATCCCACTTCATTTCAGAAAAGCTAGTGAATAAAATAATTCTGACCTGTCGGGAACTAAGAATTTCCCAATCTTCTGAACTGTAATATCCACTACTAATTTGGTGTCATATGTGAATTGCATCCTTTGTAACTCAAAAGAGTTGATTTACCCATCATTTTAGACTGTTAAGAGAAAAAAACCCAAACAAAAAAACCCAACAAACCCAACCAAAAAAACCTCCCAAACAACAAACCACTACCACCAAAGTGTATGACTCCAAGTAGCAAGTCCTTGAAAGCTTTACTATTTCAGGATAAAAAAAAAATTTAATCCAAAGTTTGTAGAACACACCTCAATCACCTTCTATCACTACATTTTTTGTAGCTGTTGAAGGGTTAAAGGCAAGACATTTTCAAATCTAAAGATTAAATGTAATGAGATCAGAATAATAAGATTACCATAATCTGCCTCACACACATAGCTAGGATCAGCCCTAATCTCTTCATTTTGAGACAGATGGAAAAAGCATGAAATCAGAGATAACAGGAGGCCAATTTCCTAGAATCTTTGCAAGGTTTGCCATAGCTGTAAGTCAGTATTTTGCTAGATTTGTACCCACTTAACCAATTCTAGCAGAACACACTGGAAGGGAGAATCTCTAAATCTGTACTACATAACCAGTAAGTTACATCAGTGTAATTTTAATATATTGCAGAATATTACAGACTAATTTACTGAGACTGCAGCCAGTACCATTCCCAGATGCTTTAACTGGGAGTGCAGCAGTAAAGAACAAACCATTTGAAAAACAAAGATCTTAAAACTGCGCATGACCAGAGGCTGCTCATTGATTTTTCCTACGGGGTGGATAAACACCAAGTAGCAATTTGCATCTGTGACCATCTGACAGAAAGCAGTCCCAGGAAGGGACAGTTTTAACCTTGCTTTAATACAGAGTATTCAAGAGATGCAGCATGGAACCATCCCTTAACTCTTCTTTCTGTATCTTCAGGATATGAATATTGGGAAGGTATTAAATAGCCTCAAATATACAAGAGAGTGGTTATGGTGGCTACTGTCCTCCTGCCTCGGTGGAAGCTGGCCATGAATCAACAATAGGGAAACTTAAGGAAAAAAATTAGAGAGAAAATAAAAATTAAAAAAAAAAAAAAGAAAAGCATGCTGGATTTTAGCACTAAATAGGCTCAGGATGATGCCTCAGGATTAAGTAATGCTGTTAAAGGAAACAGAGGTAAGCCAGAAACCATGCAAGGAATTAAAAACAGACTGATGGCTGTAAGATAAGTGGAAAATTGTTTTTCAAACAGCTAACAGCTCCTAATTTTTCCCAGAAAAAATGCAGCCCTATGCTGCAGGACAGTAAAAGCCTCAGTCTCTCTAAATCAGATCCTGCAACACAACACCTCTGAGGTTCGATGTGACAATTCAGCAGCACTTTAGGACAGTTATGCAAAGACCTGAGAAAGGGGAAAAAAAAGAAGTGCCACAAGATGCAATCTCTTACTGAGCAGGTTCACCTGTCAGTTCAGACTAATTACTCCATAAGTCTCAGAGCACAGTTCCCATGCATCTGCTCTTGGCCAATAATTTTAAAACGTATCTTAATTCAGCCCACAAAAAGCCTGTTCACACTCTCACAGCCCTCGTGATTTTGTATTGTATTATACAGACACAGCCACAATTAGGAATTTGGTTGGTCTCCACACAAAGCTCTTTATTGACTCAGCCCTGTTTGTACATACACAGAACTTGCTGCCCCACCTCTTATCTATTCATTTAAAATGTAAAATTTAACTCTCGTTTGTGGGGAAGACGTGCAGATCTTCCAAAAGCACTTATCACCCATTTCATTTGGGGATGGCTCCCTGGGGCAGCCAGAAGGGGAGACCCGATCCTGTCAGTGCTGCACCAACAATCCCTTCCCCACAAAAAGAACAGCAGCATCAATAGTGTCATTTTACCATCCTGGCAGAAATGAATTTTTGCCATCAGAACCTTGATCCAACTGCATGCAATCAAACCAAGACATTTTCTTAACTAGATTAGAAATTCACTTATAAAGCAGCATTGACTATAAAAAGATAAATTAATGAAGCTTACCCTGCACAAATCAAGGCAATTTCAGTGCATAGAGCCAACAACATTTTGGCTCAGTGTGACATGAGAGCTCAGTTTTCTACAAGATAAAAAACACTGTTTAAGGCATTTAAGCCACTAATTTACCACTGAGGAACTGCAGTGATTCTTATCAGAGATTTGTCACCTGCAGAGGGATGGTTTTAATCAGTGCATTTTTTTATGAGGTTTATTTAATGTTTTTACTGACTTTTGTCTAGCAACATCTTGAACTGAAGAGGAAAGGGACAGGTATTTAGTCTGGGTGATCTTCAGAGTGAGAATGTTTAATAGAAAAGGGAACTCTCCTCGTTTTCTGTAACTGCAAGCTGTTCCCACTTCCCTGCTGCTAGCAGGACATGCACACACAAGAGGAAGACACTTGCAAATGGTTTCTGATCCGAATGTTGAGCATCTCTGACTCATTCCTGTCCCATTTGCATAATGCAAAGCACCCCAGGAGCCTGCAAAAACCTGAGTGTGACAGGTAACACCACACTGGGGGCAGCTTGCACCACTAGCTCTAGAACACTAAACTCACAAATGTGAAATGTCTCCAATCTCACCAAACCAGGAGAAAAGAGATGAAGCTTTACTGTTCAACATCACAGGAACACCAGTGATTTCCCTGCTCATGTAACTGAATGGGGGAGAAAAAAAGGATAATAAAGAAGGCATTTATTGCAAAAAGATTTTTTGGGGACTTGCATTTAAAGGTTTGAGAGGGCACATTTCCCTGCACCGTGTTTCAATGGACTGGTGCAGGTCATCAGTCACACTTCAAAAACAAAAAAAACCTCAACCTGGTTGGTTTAAAAAAAAAACAACGACAAGAACCCAACCAGGACTATGCTAATGTTAATAACCCAAAGTTCAAAGACAGTTAACACAGCCCATTGTTACATGCTGTTCAAGCCAGGTCTGAAGGTTCTAAAGAGATGCAACTCTGGTCATTTCCACCTGGCCAGGTTCTACTAAGAGAAAAAGAATCCAAAATAACAAATGTACTGAAAGATCTTTGTTCACCAAAGCCATGATTAACACTGAACTCAAACTTCTGGGCCTGCAAGAAGCAAATTTCAGTGTCAAAAGAAACAGTCACTAAGGCAAACACATTAAATAAAATATATGTTAAAAAACCACACAGAAAAAATGTATTTCAGTGGATTTTGCAGTTAACTAAGCTTTCTGAAAATATACTTAATCACAACTTTGCTTCACAGGTTGTTCTGAGCAATTATTCTAACAGTTTTGAAAGCCAGTAGAACCAAACTGCACCAAGTAGTTATGCCCAGTAATCTTTCCAAATCTACAGCTTCCCAAACAACCGGTTTAACTCATAAATCCTTCATTTCTTTCCCAGGCTCCCATAGGTCTTTGATCATGAAGCACACAAATTGTATGTCAATATTATTAACATTGTATCTTCAGCAATTTGATGACAAAGACTTGGGCAATCCACTTAGCCACCATCAATGCCATCTTTTCCACAAGTGCCAATATTGCAGCACAAAGCTCCCTCAGTGCTTTCCCTGTGCCTTTAGCATATACAAACCTCAACGGGGCAAACACACCAAATTCTCTAAAAACACAGTGGGGTTGCTGTACCAATGTCTCATGTTGATCTTCAATCCATGATAACTTTCAGAAGAAATGTATGATTGTTTTCAGGCTACCACAGAATAATGGACTATTATATCCCAGAAATCTTTTAATGACATTTAAGTTTAGCCTATTTTTGGGTCACAACAGGCCTGAGTCACAAAAGTTAAAATTCATTCCAACATTAATCCATTTTTCTTTCTTCTCCAAACTCATCATTAAACGAAGGTTCAATTAGTGGAGAATCCATAGGATACAGAATTAAACACCCACAATTCCATACTCATAATCTGGAATAACAAATTCTGGGGTCACAGTGGCCTCAATTTAACCATAAAAAGCTTGGCAATTTCTGGCCAAACAGGAAAGCTTCGCCTTTTTTCTTCACAGAGAAAAGAAAAACACCCTCCCACCCAAGCCTGTACAAACACACACTCCTCAGGAGACTGAGCAAAGAACAAGCTTTGGTAACTGCTGAGGGAGAGAAGGCATCTGAACCACAGACATGGAATCAGATGGCAAAGGATAAAACCATTCCTTTAAAACAACAAAAGCTATCAGAACTAAATGGCATTTGTCTAAGCCCAAAAAGAAGCACCAGATGTCACTTTGAACAGCAGAAAGTGGAAAGACATCAATAATCTCCTCTTTTGGAAAGGAGGAGGAAAGATGGCACTGCAGAGCAAGGAGCACACGTGTGCCAGAGCTGCTGATGGTCTGTGACATCCACTCATGCCAAAATACTGCTCCTAAACTGACTTCAACTGGGAGAGTACAAAGCCCAAGAACTCCAAAGCAACTTTAATTTTCATTCTACCTCAGAAAAAGTCCAAAATCACAGCTGTGGGGGCTTACTGAAAGTAAACTGCTCAATTACACACTGGAAGGGAGGGGAGAGGGGAAAATAAGAATTAAAAAAAAAAAAAAAAAAAAGAGGGGCAACATCTGCACATCAAAGTAAAGCTTAAAAAAATCCCCTTGTGCAATGAAGTTCCTCTTTCACTTCAGAACTAATAAAATAGCATTTGTTCATGTCCAATGCTCTCCATAAAAGGAAAATAAAGCATTTAAATGCCATTTACTCACACACAGTTAGAAAAGAACTTTATATCATGAGCAGACTGAACCTACACTAGTGTCTTGTAGCTCACTATCCCATGGACTGGGCTAAGAAACTGCAGCCCAGAATTACTCAGGGTCAGGAAGAAAACCAGTATCCTAACAGAGGAATATTTTTTTTAAATTTAAAAAGAGACACTACTTACATTACCTCAGAAGAACAGAAAATATGAAAGTGATAAAAGCTGCCTTAATTTTTTTAATATAACATCATATTAGAAACACCAGCTATATTGACAATGAAAGTCTACTGCTGCTCTCTTGGCTTGTGGGCAAGAACAAAAAAAATCCAAGAGTCTCCTTATATGAATAATGCAGAAATGCAGATATGAAATGCCAAAAGCAGTAACTTGCTCCAAAATCTTAAAGTCAAGACAGCTAAGGCACAAAATTCTTTATGGAAAAGATCAGATAACTAAAACCATCTCCTAATTATTGTCTCAAATTAGAAGAATTGTTCCAGGTCAAGAACAAATTAGAACAAGAACAGACCTCGTAATGGCTCAGTTGGAATAACCTGGAAGGGAAATCCCAGTGCAGGTCACTGACACCTGAGGGTGCATTATTTGACTAATAATGCACTAATTTGAAGCATCCAAGCACACTACAGCAGCACAGTATCTCTGCTGTAAGTCACAATAAAAGCTAAGGCATTAAAACTCTCCCTTACTGGGACAGTCAATGCCTTGGCCACAAAAAACTCCCCCTAGGGCCCTGAGGATGGGTCAGTCACTCCTACACAACAAAGTGGGATTTTCAGACCATGCCTTAGTGTGGATGCATTCAAAAAGATTCCCTACAGTGGAGTTCTGGGAAGACCTCAATATGTGGAAGGCAGCTCAGGGATGTGCTCACCAACCAGGAGCAGGCATTATCTAAAGACTTTAAAATACATATGATGAGATGACAGCTGCTGGTTTGGTCCCAGCTGCTTTGCAGCAATACTGCCAGTCCAGAGCCATAACACCTCCCTGGAAGTACAGCAAATGTCCAATTAAGTTGAGTCAGGCAGCTGTTTGGAGGCTGGGCTCTTCTGGCAAAGCTATAAAAGCAAAAAGCAATCATCACCTCAGACCTCCACTTCATCAGTGGCAGGAGAGAACAAAAATGTAACTCGGTATAGAGGGCAGATGAATCATTCATTGTGATAAACTGGAAGCAGTCACAAGGCTTTTCTAAGGTTTATTTGAGCTGCTTCATTTAAAAACCCAACAACTCAACTTTTGGCTACCCCGACCCACAAATGTGCTCATTAACAACACAGGAACCTCACCCTTGGTGGTTAAAAAAGAAACCAAAGGGTCAGTGTCTGCAGCACACGGAGGCTGTGCCACAGCATCTCAGGACTGGCTGCAGCTCCAGGAGCCACCCAAGAAAGTAACAGAAGGGTGAAGAGACAAAGTTCATCAAGAGAGTGAGGAAATGTACTCAAACCCTAAAATTCATCAGTTACACTGGTAACTTGTAATACTAAAAGGCCAAGTGATAAATGCAAGATTAAATACAATATGGAAAATAATGTGTGTGAGAAAAAACACAACCAAAAAGCCAAAGAACTGTGAATGTATGAAGCTAAGGATTTTAAACTATTACTCCTCAGCAATTATAATACAATCAAAGGGGCAGCAATCTGAAAATAAATTAGAAACATTACCTGTTTCTCATAAGAACAAAACAAAACAAGTATTGTGACACTAAATTTGTGTCAGCCCCTCTGTATCATGAGTACTTACATGTAGCATTTTTGGGATGGATTAAAATGAACTGAAAGTTGCAAAAAGAACCAAGATAAAACAAAGCATGGAATGGGTTTTGGACTGTAAGAGATCAGACTATCCCTATGTCCTTCTTAGAAAAAAAATGCAACCAAGACAAGAAGACATTTGCAAATCAGTTCTCCCCATGAGAAGTACAGGGGAAATGTTTTGCTATAGTCTCTTGCAAGGAGAGGGGGAGAGAAAAGAAGAAAAAAATAACCAGTAACACTCCTAGTTAGCATGTTTCAAATGAACAAGTGACTTTATTCCACACAGTACATGTTTTTGTTATGAGGCTTTCATGCTGTAATGTACAGATGGATTCAAATGGGTTTTAGAAAGATGCACAGAAGGTGTGGCCACAAGAGCCAGGCACAGCCTCCAGCAGGGTGAGTCACTCCAGCCTGACTGAGGGAAGCCAACACCTTTCACAAAGAGGAAGATGATGTCCAGGGCTGGACCTCTGACCAACACAGTCAGCACTGGAGTGCTCCATCTAGCCCAGTGCAGAATGGCAAATATTCAGAGTACAAAGAACAAAGGAAAAACCTATGTGTAAACAGTTTTCTATTTCTTTTAATTGTGAAAATTGCATCATTCACTTCAGATGGGAACTACTCTCAGAACACTGTGAAGAGTAGAATTTACTTCCATTGAAGAAAGTTTAAAGCACAATACAAAATCCATTATAAAAGTACAATAAACTGAGTATTACCTGTAGCAACCAACAGTGAGTGGGAGAAAGCTGACTAATACAGGTAGCACAGTCCAAGGGCCATGTGAAAGGTCAGCTCAAATCTGTCTGTGGGGGCTGGAAAACCTTGGCAAACCCAAGCACACCCCAGGAGTGTTACCTGATCCCTGCCATGAGGACATGAGAGTTAGTTCTCACCCATTTGGATGGTGGCCTCTCCCTCCCAGTTAGCAAACTGGGAGTTTTGGGAACAATGAGCAAGGGAAAACAGGTGCTTTTAGAAGACTTTCATTAGGTATGGCCAGACTTCTCAGTTTTGACTGCAATTTTGTCCAAGAACAGTTAAATTGAGTTAGAGTCAAACCAAACTTAGAAGATTGTGTAACAGTATTTTCTTTGTGAGGACTTTAAACTAGGGAGCCCCAAAGGGTTCAGAAAAATACCCTTGGGGGGCTAATTCAACCACTTCCACAGAATTTCAACCTGCAGCACTCCTGAGCCACCCACAGATCTTTTTCAGTAGCTGACCAGCCTGTAGAGCAGCTCTTTTATCAACATATTGCCCTATGTTTAATAACTTCAGCCTTTCTGGAATGCTAAAAATAATGTTTTCTTCTCGACAAACAAGCTTTAGGGGGAATTTATTACTCATCATGCAAATAGAATCAACAGTGCCTCTAATCTTACTGCGACATCATGCAGGTGTTTGTAATCCAAACAGAGACAGGTGGACTGAAACACAAACTTTTCAAAGGAAAGAAAGCTCAACAAAGTTTATAGAAATGCTGGAAGCCTTTCTATTTATGCCTTTCCTTCTAACATTACCTAAAGAGAGCAAAGGTAACAGCTTGTGAGATTTCCAGACACAACAAGCTGTAATGGGAAGGGTGGAAATCAGGAAATGTGGGTCAACTATAATCACTTTGGTTATCTTTATTTTTTGTGACCCTGCAGAGAAGGTTGTTTGTTGGTTTAAATCTGAATTTTTCTAGGTAGTAAGGTTGGATGATGATCTCAGGGGCAATTCAATGATTTTAGGGAGTGTCACAAGAGTCTTCAGCTGCCCATCCTGGCAGAGAGCAAGTGACACTCTGAACCTTACAGGCAATTTTCAGGGAAGAAAAATGAGGAATGTATCTCTTCTCAGTAAAGTGTAAGGAAATGTCAAACAGCTTGAGACTGGAAGAAAGTTTTAACACCCTGGCAGAAACAGTCAAATCCACACCATTTTTGACAAACCATAGTTTCAGGAGAGGTAGAGCAGAGGTGGCAGTGCAAAATGTATTTTAAGAAATCGGGACAGAAGCAAAGACAAGGAGGAAGCAGAAGCAACTTCTGCTTCCTCCATTCCAGAGGTCAGCAGGGAGCAGAACTGCCAGCCCATGCTTGAGCACTTCCAGGCTTAAGGATACATCTTGTTCAAGCAGTCTTTGAGGACATGTAGATCATTACAGAAACAAAATTTAGCTGTCAAACATATGAACAACAGGTTCCCCTAATATAGCCTGGACAAGGCAAATTTGTCAAGCTGATGTTCATGTCATCAAAATTCAAGCATTATTCAAAGGCAAGGTTAGGAAAAAGAACATTTTAATTGCCAAATTTCATCTTTAAAAGTGCTCACTGTCCTTGGATGCCACCTTCTTCTCATCTTCCTCCTTGCATTTGGTTCCTTTCCTTTCTGCAACTGCAGGATGCACTTTGAACCCTTGTTTCCCTCCCCCTTCCCAAGAATTTCCTTGATTAGTTGTGTCCCCAGAAGTAGTAAAGATTAGAGCACAAGCCCTGAACTGCACAGGAGCTCAGGGAAATACCTCCCAAGCAAAAATGGCAGGTTTTCCAGAGGTACTCACAAAAGGTACACAATTCTGCAGCTTAAAATCCTACTTATTCTAAAATTAATCCACTTAGATTAGGAATCGAAGCATAGCTCTTTCCAAGCAGACCATAATGTATTGTTAACAGCAGTAAGTAAAAACCAGATCAAATGGTTAAAGTATCATTTTCATACTTATTCTAAAGAAGGGTAGGTAACAAAAGAATACTCAAAATTTGACTGTACATCAGGGCTTATAATGGCAAAACCTACTCAAGCTCAGCAAGAGTTGCAAGAATTTAAAATTTTGTGCCAATTTCTCACAAACCATAGGGCTGACTAGCTCATACTGCAAGTCTTCAGTACTAGCAGAGCTGCTATGATTAGTGGAACCTGCTGTCTCATACATAACTCATGAAGAATTCCCCCCTTTCCTCCCAAGGGAAACAATTTTGCATAACAGCAGCACTTCCCTCCCCCCCCCATGTAAACCTGTAGAGTTTTAGTACAAGTTAGGGCAAGAAGTAGGTTGGCTCCATGGAGAAAGCATGAATTCCAGAGACAAATTATTTAAATAAGAGGTTTTAGAGACTAACAGTATAATTACAGTTCAGCTGAAGAGAGGGGAAAAAAAAAAAAAAAAAAAGCTTTCTGCTCTCTCTGCACGAGGTCCAGCTGCAGTGGAGCCAACAGGCAGCTCCCAGCACTGCGTGCAGCCTGACACGAACTCACGCAAACCAGCAGGTACAAACAAAAATTCTACTCTGTTCAGTATTCTCTTATATTTTATTTATAAAGGGCAGTAACATTTGAACATCACCATTCTAAATGAATTACTCCACAGAGGCTGACTATCTACTTCCCAGACAGAAATAGCTGTTGCTAGCTTTTGCCTTATTCCAGTCACTGTTCTGATCTGCCACCACAGGATCAAAACCCAACTGATTTCATGAGTTCCCAATATCAGGACTACTTGCTTTTCACAACCTCAAATAATTGGAGACAAAAGAATCCAAGATCCAGTACAGAAATTCAAGTAAGCAGTCACTGCTGAAGGGGATAAAAAGCCTCTTAAGCTCTTCAAGACATTTAAAACATTTTTAAACTGGGCTTTTAGGCAGTATCTACAGAAAACACCATTCTTTTCTTAAAGAGAGACACACAGGCTGAGGAAAATTATGAACACAACAATTTAAAATGCAAATTTCAGATGCATCTAGCCACTAATCAGGAAGTATTGTAGAGTAGCATCTGGGATTCAGGAATATAATAAATATCCTAAAAATAATTTTCATGAGCAGTTTTGGAGACTGTCAGTTCACTTTTTGCTCCATTAGAGCTCAGCTGTACAACTCCGTGTGTTTAGCACATGTCATCATGAAAAAACCACATTTTTAAGTTTGTTAAAGCAATTCTCACATGAGTTGTCAGATGGTGGCACCAATCATGCATACAAGCCATGGGAACAAGTTCAGGCTCCACCACAGACATTCTGCTTCACAACATTTTCTGTTCCATTTGAACACCTACTCCTAGGAGGTGTTACAAGATGTCTTCAAAGCTGAAGGCATGTGCCACTCACACAGAGCTTTAAATACTCAGCAACAGGGCAGGGGCCTCAAAGTGACAAACAAGGACAAGCCCCAGGCTTGACAGATTGAAATGGACAATGCTGCTGGTCTGAAAAGTCTAAAAAGATTTGGCTATTTGAGGGAAAGAAACAGTTTTATCCAGCATTTCCCAATGTAGAAAATGAAAACAAATGCAGCCCACTCCAAAAGTCAGAGAAATTATTCTCCTATGCTACTTTCTCTTCCAAGGGCCAAAGCATCCAAAAGCCACATTTATTTCCAAGTGTACATTAATTATTCCAGTCACTGGTGCCTGCCCAGCCTGGGAGATAAGTTAACTGCCACTGCAGGACCAGCAAAGGAAATGAAAGAGCAACAACAGCTGGGGGATAAAGCTGCAGATAAGAGCTGTGTATCAAACTGCTGCAGTATCAGTCTCCTGATCTACCTTCAAATGCAGCACACACAAGTCACCCACTCATTTGCATTTTAAATCTAACACAATTTTCAGAGAAAACTGGAAATTACAGAGATCAAAGGCAGCTTTCCTAGGTAAATGAAGCAAGTAAAACATAAAACACTTGGACCTAGTGCCTCTTTTCACCAGTGCCCCAGTGAAACAGAGCTACACAAATGCTCCATTTCTAAGGCTGTAAAACTGGGCAGAGAAACAACAAATGCATTCCCTTGCTCACCTTCCTATGTAAATATTCCATTCCCACGTCTCAGCTTCAACTCCCTGGCTAGGACCCTCCCACAGCACTGGAAAAAGTAAGGGCAGGGGGAAGAAGGGAAACAGGCTCATCCTCTGCTACACTGTGTTAATGAAGAGTAACTGCTCAGGCCTTAACTAACACAACAAAGAATTCATCCAGACTCCTGTGTGAGTTTTGTAACTCACACCAAATCCCACAGTGGGGTTATCTTTAGTGCAGCCACCTCGAGGTCAGCTTGGCTGTAGCTGAAGAAGATCCAGTCCCTTCTCTTGACCACAGAATGCAGACAAACCCATGGGCCTGCAGACACCTCGGGTGTCACAGCTGCAACAACGCTGTGCTGTCACACCTGGGACAGTCAGCACAGAAAGGACATTCTGCAACTCAACACCACAGAGCAGAAAAAAGGTGATGCCACAAAGACACACAGGAAAAACTCAAAACTCAGCTCCTCTAGGTTTGTTGTTTCTAAGTTGTTTGTTGTTATGGTTGTTAAATTAGCTTTGATTCTTCAAACCTTTTAAAAGGCATATAAATAGAATTATTAAAAATTTAGCAAAGGTTGTAATTCAGGGATAAAGAGCAGGTATGGAAATTTGCCATCTCTAGTACAACAGCTTATAATACAATACTTCAGTCTCACAGCAGTTGTGAAAATGTCCAAACATTATCTTTAGTAGCTCTTCTAGTTTAGATTTCTACTGTAAAATTAATCAAGATTGGTAAATTAAAGCACCTTTTTGCTTAATTTGAGATTATAAGATTTATTTGCTCCAGTGTTGTTAGGGCACTAATGTCTAATTTTCTTACATTTTCATAAAATAGGATTAGTTTAGCCCAGCACTTTTTTTTTCCTGAAGTTCAGGCTTTAGTATTTGATTAATGGTATGTAGCCCTTGGCAATTTCAAAGCACAGGGGATTTTATCAAGGGGTCATATAGTTCACTCCTTGTGAGGCTGAGCTCTACACAGAAAAACTGGATTTCTTATCTTCCCTTGCTTAGTTGGATCCTTACTAGTTGTAGAGAGAAATCAGAAAAGTCTGAATATCACTGCAAAAAGATCCCCTCCTCCAGCCATTAGCAGGACTCTGCACATAAACTGGAAATCTATGAATACACTCCCAATCCTTAATACATGCCACTAAAACTCATAATCCTTCTTTTCTTCCCTCAAGCTGCAATCAAGTTTTACCATTTTAATTTAACACAATAAATTAAATCAAAGTTAGTTCATTAACACCCAGGATGTCCAAGAGTAACAGATGTTATTGATCTGAAACTCTCCCACAATCCCTAATCACAACAGTTAACACAACAGAGATGTCACCTGACCAAAGAGGGGAGGCAGCATCTTTGTGTTGCCAGTAAATAAAAACAAAAGCACGTCATGTTGGTTGCAGTTTGACAAGCAGGTCGAACAAAGCAGATAAATAATTTATCAAGCCAAAATGGGATTTGCTGCTATGCCTGAGCTAACACTTGTCTGTCATGCCTGGCATATCACAAGCTGGACCTTGCAGAGAGGCTCTAACAGCTCCTCCATTCAACTGGCAAAGGCAGCTGAGCTTCAAATTAGCACCATCTCCCTGGTTAGCACAGAATGCAACACGTGCTAAGGCACTGTCACAAAATCAGCTGAGCTGACCACTGGCTACAGCCAGTGTTTGTTCAACACTCAGAACTCCTGCAGCCTTCAGGCAGCTCAGAGCTCATCTTTCTCTGCTTTCAGGGACAAGTTTAAATAACCATCATAAAACCCTTCTAAATAAAAATAAAGATGCCATACTTAAGGTGGAATGTTTTTACTCCTTGCTTGCAAAGACCACTTTACACCTTCAGACTGGAATACTCCAGAACTGTCTCCTGCACAGAAATACCTTCAGCAACATGATCTTCATCTAAGCAGGTCCAAGCTCTTCTACAAATACAGAACAGACACTTTGTTCAGATCAGCTATTTCCTTCCCACACACTTCATCCTAATGCCTACAGAAGTTGCCTAATGAAACATAACCCACCTGGAACATAACCCACCTTCAGACTACTTTCATACTTAAGAGGAAGAGTATTTGAGAAGTTTGCACTCAAACCAGGCCTCAAACACTCTGGCAGATCAGAAGAATGCAGCTCCTCATAGCAGCATCTCTTTGTGACACAGATCTCCAACTGCCAGATCAACCACATTTCACATAACTGTGCTTGGTTTTATGTCTCTGTAGTGTTCTGACAGTTTTGCCATCTCAGACTGCAATATTGATCACATATTGATGGCAATTATCATCTTAATTCAAGGCCAGCAGCCAGGGAACATGACCTAAGCACACCCCTACAAATCAACCATCACACATAGCAGAGCTGCCACTCACACAGTAATGGAGCTTGGAAGGGCCTCTGGAAGACACCCAACTCACCCTCCTGCTCAAAGCAGTCTCATCAGATTAGAGTGCTCAGGGACTTGCCTGGATATCTCCAAGGATGGGGATTCCACAACTTTTCTGGGCAACCTATTCTAATATCTGCCCTATTTCACTATAAAGCACATAGTCCTTCCAATTTGGCTGAATCATTATTCAGAAAAATGTTTCTCACATATTAAAATCATCAAGACCACATGGAGTCCCACCCCATTACAACAAATGGGAAATGATGGAGGAGTGAGTAAAGAAGGGAGAGGAAGGATGAATGAAAAGACAGCTTCACTCAAACCAGGAAAAAAACTGGCACATCTCTTCAGCAAACCTTGAATTTGTGTTCTCTAGGACAGACATCATGACACAACAGCCAGTGCAGGTGAAGTACAGAGGAGGGAGGGGAAAGAGCAGTAGGAAGACAGTGCTCCCCTCATTTATCATCTTCCTGCCTGCCTCCATTTGAAACTGTTCCACTCTATCCTGACACAGAAAAATGGTTTTCATGCAGGAACTGAAAATGCCACCTCAGCATCAACTGTTAGCAAACACTCAATTCTCTTAAGGGCTGACAAAGAAAATAAGTGTGGTGACAAACACTCATGGGGACAGAACCTGTGGTGACTGTCAAGTGTATGATCAGAAAGGGAAAAGTAATTTTGACTTGGCTGAACCAAATTGTGAAGTGATCAAAATCCTATCAAGGAAATCTTCTTCTGGCACATAAGGAAGCTGGTTTGTGCATCACACAAAAGCAAAAACCTCAAAATTCAAGATGATGACCTTCTACTTAAAACACCACCTGGATAGTTTGAGTCATAAAAACAGTCTCTAAGCACCCCTGAATTAATTATGATGACATCTACTGGGAACAGTAGATTATTCACTTCTTTAGAAAAACACTTTCCAGCTATGCCCCTGTGACAGAAGGAGAAAGAGGAAATGAAGCAGTAGTTTATAGTTTAAAAACAAAACAATTCTAAAATTTAAGATATTAATTAATGTTTAGTGCTCCTGCATTAACCACGCAGAAACCAAACAGAGCACCACAGCAGTAGAGAAATTACAATGACATGACAAAGAATGGTGATTTTTCTTCTCTTTTCTCCCCCTGGTTCCTGCCTAACCATCAGCATGTATTAATACACTTTAGATCTGAGTATTTGGCATGAAGGCTGATAGTTGTGGGGGACATAAAACCTGAATAACAAATACTGGGACTGAATTTAACTCCTTCCAACTTCAATATATATAGCACAAAAAACCATAACAGGTGAAGACTATAAAGGCATCAGGA
The DNA here is from genome assembly GCF_027887145.1 of Ammospiza caudacuta. NCBI lineage: Eukaryota > Metazoa > Chordata > Aves > Passeriformes > Passerellidae > Ammospiza > Ammospiza caudacuta. The sequence continues at coordinate 3,261,805 of NC_080611.1, forward strand.
CAACTGATGTTCAAAGTGAAAAAACAGTAAATCAAGATTTCAGGTAGGAATCCCTCAGGTAGGAATCCCTCAGCTTCCTTATTTTACTTTTTTAAGTAACAGGAATGGGCACCTTCACCTCTCCCAGTCACCAAGCAGCTCCTGTGAAGCAACAGGAGAGGCACAAAGCTGGAGAGCTGCAGCACTGTCAGAAGGAAGCAGCAATCTTGCCTTTCTTTGGAAAAGGCTCAGCAAACAGTATTTAGAGTATGTGAAGTTTAGAGAAAGCTGTCAGTGAGCATCCCCTGAGAGGCAGCACCACACACTGCTAGAGGCACCAGGCAGAGGGCAGGGGACCCACTGTCCTGCCAGGGTTACAGAAACCACAGAAGCAGCTTCTACCATGTAGTGCCCACAAGGAAAAAAAAAAAAAAAAAAGAGGCCAAGCACTTTTCCTCTTCACTCAGCTGTTCTACAATTGCAAGCCAAAGGTCAACTATCTTCACTCACTTTTGGAAAGCAGCCACAAGATTACTAACAACCAGCTTAATGGCTCCAGTTCAAGTGCTGTTCAATCAGGTCCCGGGTCTGTGGGTAGGCAGCAGTAATGGCACATGACATCACAGGCAAGGTATCTGCTGAGGTCAGAGCAGCCACACTGGGCACCTCTGCCTCCCCTCCCCACAGGGAGAAACGTGCACTGCCAAGGACTGGCAGCTCAACTTTAGAGATTTTGCTCTTGGCTTGTGTGACACATTTTGCTACAGATCAATGCTCTGCCATCCTCTAACAGCCAGGCCTGGCTCTCTGGAGTGCATCACCACGGGGGTCTCACAGTCAAAAGCTTCACTGTGCATGAAGTAACACACCCAGGGACACTGAAGGGTGCAGGTGCATTCAACATGGCACAAGTTTATTCCTCCTCCCAACAAGGACAGGAGGATTGTCCTGGTGAATGAGAGACATCACACAGGGCACATGACTGGGACACCCCAAGATTTCTCACTCATGAGCAGATCTGGCATTTCGGGTGGAAATTAATTTCCACAACCACAAACACATTTGAAGTCAAACAGATTTTTCAAAGCAACAAAGTGCCACAGAAGTTTGTCAGTATGAGTAAAGTGGAACAGTTCTAACTCATTTGGATTTATCTGTCTGAAATTCACCAGCTTCACACGTGAATCTCACCACACTGCACAGAACTCAGTTCAACTATGTGCTGAAGGATTCCTGGAAGTCCTGATGCTTCTGCTGACTTTAGTGATAATCTTGAGCAATTTACCATTTCTATGGCTCAGTTTATGCATCAATGAGGTAAACATGTAAAATTTGTGAGCATTTTCATATGAATATGAGCTGAAAAGAAAGGAAATACAGATTGAAGAATTGTGCATAAATGCTCTGAGGACGTGTTCAGCCAAGGTTTAGGGTAAAGTAGGAAAATCCTTTGTATTCTGGGAAAAATAAAATTATCAATGCAGTGTAACAGTATATATATGTTTCTATTTGTGTGAAAAAATTTGTATCCATGGGATGACATCAAGTAAACTCATGAAGACCTTACTATCAGCCACTGTGCACAGATCTAAGACTTGTAACACAGACTAAACTTCAAAAACACTAAAAAAAAGTATTTTTCCTTTACTTCTTAGAAAACATATTTTTAAACAAATGAAAATTTTATTATATTTTTTCATGTACTTAAATAAACTTCTACCCCATACTAAATGAAAATAGCTGAGAATACACTTTACAATATATACTCTATTTCATTAAACTTCATTTTTCCTTCCTGTTCAGCATTTTCTAAAAGCTGACTTCAGCTATGCTCTACTTCAAATACACTGTAAAAGTTGAAGCAGCTAGTAGTAACCCAAAAGAGCAAGGTTATCACAAAAGGTTTCCAAAATTCTGGCAATCTCAAACATTTAAAAATAGCCCTGGGAAATATCCTGGTGATTTTCCCACACAGTGGCACTGAGGTGTACAGGTCTAACAGGAGTTTTTAGGCCAATTATGGGGCAGGGATGTGTAGGACATACACAGATGCAATCATTTTATAAGTTAAAATCTCAAAGCACGATATGCTTTAGCAACCTTTATCTTTTTATTGCCTCACACTTTTAACAAAGCCACAGTTGAAATATCAGCTATAAAAGAAACATAGTAGGTTGACACATAAAGGTTATTTTTTCTAGCTTATTTTACAATAGGAGTTAAAATCAAGCCCTTTCCTGGCAAAAGTGTTGAGCAGATGAGTAATCCCACTGAGGTCTGCAGGACTTGATTTGTCAGCATACACACAGTTACAGCCTTACATCTGCAGGAAAAGCACCTCTCAAAACTGCTTCTACTCCAAGCATTTTAGAAAAAAAAGCAGCTTAAAGATACCTTCACACCAAATATATCACACTAGCCCACCTTTATGGAGAAATAGTGATTATGAATGAATTCCATTAAAGCATTTTGCAATATGGCTCTTATTACTTGGAAGTAACAAAGCTCTGAGCTACACTTCACCAAGGCCAAATCACTAAGGAGTTTTGTATTTTACTCCCCCCCAAAATAAAATGTTGGGCTTGTTCTGCGTGTCCAGTTTTGTTACAGTTGTAGAAACTCAACTCTTTTCAAATTCCTGTAATATAGCCAAGATGAAACCTAAAAAGGTTTTGATATATTGAAAGAATTATAGACCAAAATTCCTCTAATGCACTCCTACATTCACTTACATCTGCACAGATCCATTATATATTCAGCCACAAGCTTATCACTCCAGTTCATCACAACTGAAGATAAAACTCAGCTTCGATATTTGACAGCCTGATGCTAAAAGATTATCTACTGAGAAATAATCCAATCACTGTTCTTTGATATTAGAATCCTTAGCAGGAGGCAAAGAAAAGGAATACCAAATTGATCTTGATTACTTCATGGGGCTTCCTCTCATAATCTCTACACTGAATTCCCCTTTATCTTGTACTTCTGCTTATTTGCTGCCGTGTTTATGACTAAGTTTTCAAATATTCCAATCTCAGAGGAGAGAATCGAGAGACTTTGGGATGCATGCTTAATACTGAAACAAAACAGCCTCTCCTGCTCTCAGAGGTGTGACTGGGATTTAGAAGATCTTGAGGCTCCGTATGAAAAGGAGATGGCATTCTCTGGGGACCCAAAAGAGGGTCAGGTCAGACGGACAGGAAGAGACTCAGAGAGAAACTGAAGAGTCCAGGGGTAAAGAGGGAACACCCGAGCCCGAGCTCTCCACTTACCTTAAGGATATCGCCCCGTTTGAAGCTCAGCTCGTCATCCGCGGTGGCTTTGAAATCGTACTTGGCGATGGCTTCCATGCTGGGGCTGCCGCGCCCGGCGGTGCGGGCGGTGGGCAGGAAGCGCTCCCCGAAGCCTCCGCTCCTCCCGCGGCGGCGGCTCCCGGCTCGGTGCGAGGCGCCGGCCCCGTCTCTCACATACAGGGAGGCCGGGGGACGATCCGCCCTAGGGGAGGGGGAGGAGGAGGAAGAGACGGGCCATTAGGGGAAGTGGCACGGATCGATGGCCGGGGCCGCGCCCAGCGCCGCTCCCTCCGCCCGGCGCGGCGCGGCCGCCGCTTCCTCCCGCCGCCGCTCGCCCGGGCCCGGCTCGCCCGAGTGACGCGTCCCGCGGCCAATGACAGCCCCGGCGCTGAGGGGGCGGCACCGCCACCGGCACCGCTCCTCGCCCGGGGCTCCTCATGCCGGGCCCTCCCCTCTCCCGGGGATCGCTCCCGCTCCTCGCAGCGGCAATTACAGCGATGTAACGGGGGGAGGAGAGCCCCCGGCTCCAATTACAGCGATGTAACGGGGGGAGGAGAGCCCCGGGCTCGGCACCACGGCACCGGCACAGCCCGCGGTAGGCGAGGGGATGCGCTCCGCTGCCCCACCGGCTGCCCTGGGAAAAACCCGTCTGGAAATGCCCGCACCGATCGTTTGGGTTCTGCCACTCATACAGCTCACGTCGATTTAAATACGAGCTAGACAAAGCACAGTGCTATTGGGTTGTTGGGGTGGAAATGCCTATCAGAAGGTGTCCTCAAATAATATGACACAGGAACAAAAGTTTGGGCTGACTCTAAGTAAAAGCAACCATCCTGAAATTCCAGTGCTTTGAGCAGCAGAACACGTTAAAAAATCTTTGTAATTCAGTGAGACAATCGGCAAGTTTGTGTCTCTTAGGGGCTCAGAGAAGACATTAAATCAAACCTGGCAAGTCATATACACACACTGAAACCACTGAAAAAGCTTAAGTCCTACCCTCAGGTTTCAATAGGAATGATTTTCTATAACCCAACTACACTTGATAGCACAGAAGCTAAATAATCAGAAAAAAAATTCACCAAAACACAAGAAAGACAGTCTCTAAGTTAAACCCCACCATGAATACCCCCTTGAAGAGCTAACAGAGAGCTGGCACTTGTCAATGACAATTCAAGACCGAAGAGATCTGACAAACACTGGTGAACCCACGCACCTGCTAATTCAGGCTCCGTGCTTGTGGCCCAGAAAGAGCCCTGCTGCATGCAAAGGCAGCAGATGGCAACAGCAATTTCTCATTTCAGAGAAAAACCTGCCTTACATAAATGCAGTTCAGCAATTAACATGCTTATATTCCATGAGCCCCATGTTTGCCCAACCTTCAGCTCCCTGTAGAGAATAATGAAGCTCGAGGCAAACACTGGAACTGAGATTCTATCACAGGAATCTGGCAGAATGAGAAGAGGTATTTACAGGATTCACCTTGATTTTTAAAAGACCGGCTTAGCAGGGTCCTCGCATGGACAGAGCTTTGGGATTTCTCTGGTCTTCCTACACAGCACTCCTGAAATGTCAGCAAGGTTGAAAACAGTCACCAGTCACAAAGAGCCCAAGAGAACAATCTCCCTGTGCTACCATAACCAATGGAAATGAATGTACTGGATCCAAGCTTCAACCACACACATCATGAAATCCATAAAGTGGATCATCTTAACTACATTTTGGTAATTATGAAAGACTTAATTTTAGTCTCAAAGCTGATGAAAAACCTTCTTTCTGATGTGAGTCTTTCACATCATACCAGCACACTCATCCAAACAGCAATAATTACTTCCCTTCACCAGAAGTATTTTCTCTTTGCTGCTGCTTCTACTGTGTTGTGTTCACCATCTCCTCACCTTTCCAACCTGGCCTCTTGGGGTTTGTCAACTGATGGTACTGATAATTTTCTGCTATTATAGCACCATTAAAGGGCAACATGAATGACAGTGTATGAAGCAATGGAAAATGCAAACTGCTCAATGCTTGTTGTCTACCTGTCCTGTATCTTTTATAGCAAACATCATCTATTTCTAGTCCTTCTTAAATATTACGGGAAGGAACCTTTGGGTGTTTCTACCACCCACCACACCACATGTGAAAACAAACACCTTCAGCCAAGGGAGCATGGCTTGAAAACCCCAAGTTCCAAACCTAAGAATGTAACACCAAGTTGCAAACTTAAAGTATACACTAAAGGCTTGAGACACATTTAAGAAAGAAACTGCTTCAACTTATAAATATGCCTTTTCTGGGGGCACACAGGTATTGCTGTCCAGCACTGCACTACCTGCTAATAATTACTTTTTTAACTGAAGGTGTTAAAACACAGCTTTCCTAGAGAAACTGAGCAGCATTTCCAAGAACTATACTGGCATTTCCCTGAGCTTAGTAACAGCACAATGTCGGGAAATTTTCCAGCACAATTCAAGATGAAAAAGATTCATCATGCAATACTCTTTAAACATGCATTAGTACTACTACCACCATCAGATCCATTGTCAACACACAAAGGAGTGAAGTTTCCAGGTAACAATTTTAACAGCAGCTGCAGTGTAGACAAAACTTTAACCTTCCTGACTTTAGACAAAAGTGTAGCTGAAGTTTAGATACTAAAGTTACATCTGAAAGAGGGAAAAGCTTTGAAAATATTAAACCAAGATACTCACACAGCAAATGTCAGGAAAGGTGAAGTCAAGGCATAATTTCCTTAAAGTCTCTTAAGGAAGCATTTTCTGCTTAGAATCTTATTAAATAAATTCTTACACACATTCAGCCATGCTGTTATAAAAACACAAACAAACCAACTGCATGAGTGGGGGAAAAAGCACAGCTGTAGCTGCTTCAGGCAGAGAGCAGTGCAACAGGACACCCAGCGCAGTGAGCCCAGGCCACGGACTGCAAATGGAGTGAGACTGGGATGGATGAATAACAGGCAATATATGAACACAATGGTTACATGTCACAGAAATTATCAGATATCTTGCTAGAGAAATGACTAAGACTGCTCAAAATATCAATGCTTCTCACCTTACTGTGACTTGGGTTAAGACTTCCTTTGCTCTCAAAAATACTGGGAGGGGTGAGAGGAAGAAAAGGCAGCAGATGCAGCCAACAGCAAATGCTCATTAGCAGTAGTGCTGCAGCTCAGGATGGAATAAAAGTAATTATAAAGACAAACCTCCCTGTTGTGGCCAACAGGAAACAATTCTCATGTTCACTTCAACAGATATTTCAAAAAGCACACAGGCAAAGGTGAGCTTTTTACATTACTCTTAGAAACAGCACGGTTTTTAAACAAAAGAGAGTGTTCTCATTGTTCTCTTTTCACTGTTTTACTGCTCTTCTGGAAAGTGATCCAGGCAGGAATAGAACAATAGACAGTTTAGAAAAGCCAAAGAGAGGCAAGATAGATTCACTGGGAGATTTTGCAAAGAATCAGGTCCTAAACTACATCAGCTGTTTTAGGACAAAACATTACTCAGGGTGGTAGAAAGAAAAATGTGTGCATACATCATCTGGAAGACATGCAGAGATGCAAGTGTCAGCCTCTAGACAAAAGAATAGATAGTTAAAATTGTAAAGGCAGAACACTAATTCAAATTAACCAAATAAGGAAGTACAACATAATAAAGGAACAAAGTAAAATAGAAATTATATTATCAACATATAAACCCCAGAACATTCAGGATCACAAATTATCCCCCTGATCTACCAGCTTAAAATGATTCAACTTCCTTCAGCACCAGACAACTCAAGATATCACTTACAAAACTAAGCTACAGCACAAAGCACAGATAATACTTATCAGATCAAAACATTTTATCAGGTAACAGGAAAACTTCACCTCTGCCAGAATTTATTTACTGGCAGTTTTTTGGGTTTTTTTAAACTGTCTAAAACTGCTTTAAATGTTACAAGCTCAGCTGGTATTATGAAATACTCAAAATACTGTATGACAATCAAACTAAGAGATGATAACAACTCAAAGGTCTTTTTATGGCACAAATTCTCAATATCCAAAGTTGGCACAGAAATGGATTACAAACAACATTGTGTTTGAAGATGGATTTACCATCTGTTGTCCTTCAGATTTTGTCCCTTGACCCCGGGCATTTAACAGTTTTTGAAACAAAGAATTAACTTCCCTGAGCACCGTATCTGTGAATTGCTCTTGCAGTGACTTGCTGTGCCACAGAATAGTTTTCACTGTAGGTTATAAAAGCGGTGTCTGAGTCAGATGTTGTGGGAGTTAACAAGGCCGCATCCTTGTCTTCTACAGATTATTTGAAACTATATTGGCAAGTCAAACCTCATCTCACAACACCAGCACCGGTTCTCAAGAAGGAAGTTCATAAGAGAAGGAAGAGACCAAGAGAAAAATGTCCTTCTCCGTCACAGAAACTCCCGTTTGCAGCATGACCCCAGCTGTGTCTGGAGCCAGGGCGGCAGGGATGTTACCCTGCCTACAGGGCACTCGCAGCCTCCCAACCTTTGGAAGCGCCTTTAAGTTATGGAGCTCCTTTTGGGGAATACAAACATGAGCCCAAGAGCCACGGGCAGGCAGCACTCCCCAGCCGCAGGGCAGAGAGAAAAGCGACCCCCGCCCGGTGCTCCCGGTACGTGAGCCGGGAATCTCGCCGAGCAGACGACGCCTCTGGAGCCCAGAGCTTATTTCAACCACCCCCCCACCGGCAGAGCCCGCATCCTCTCCACCCCCCGGGCAGGCCGGGGCCCGGCGGGACCTGGGCCCGGCGCCGAGGCGAGTCCTGCGGAGCGCAGCGAGGAGAGCGGAACACGGCGGGGCCCAGGCCGCGGCACCGGGGACTCGGCGTGTGCCCTCCTCGCTCCCCGCCCCGGCACGGCCCCCGGCGGGCGGCGGCCCTCCGCACGCCCGGACTCACCGCGCAGCGCTGGGCGCTCCCGCCGCCTGCCCGGCCCCGCGCGGCCCGGCCCGGCCGCCGCTCCAGCGCCGCCTCAGCCGCCGCTCCGGCCCCGGCCCGGCCCCCCGCCCGCCGCGCCGCCGGTCCCGCTGCAAGTCTCGCGAGAGCCGCCCTGTCAGCGCCCTCCGCGGGAGCGGCGCCTGCGCGCTCACCGCCCCGTCGGGAGCGCGGGCACGCCCCGCGCATGCGCAGCGCCGACCTGCCCTGCCCCGGCCTCGGGCGGCCGCCCCGGGAATGCACCGGGAACGGCGGGGCTCGGGTCGGAGCGGAGCGGGAGGGGACAGGACAGGACAGGACAGGACAGGACAGGACAGGACAGGACAGGCAGCATCCGAGCGGCGCGGCAGCACGGCCCGGGCCGGGCCAAATGCCTGAAAGGAGGGTATAGCCTGACGGGGGTCGCGCTCTTCCAGGCAACTAGCCATAGGACAAAGGGCAAAGGGAAAGCTGCGCCAGGGAGGCTCTGGTTGTACCTCAGGAAGAATTTTCCACCGATGTGGTTATCGAGCACTGCAACGGGCTGGCCTGGTGGCACCGTCCCTGCAGGAGTTCAAGGAAAGACTGAACGTGGCACTCGGTGCCATGATCTGGTTGACACCGTGGTGTTGGGTCATAGCTTGGCCTCGCTGGTCTCCAAGGTCTTTTCCAACCAAACTGTCTCTGTCATGCTGCTCTCGAGGCTCTGTCTCCTCCTCAGTGTATGGAGGAGAAATCACGCTGGCTTTGTGCACAATACATGTCTAATTTGTCAGTGTCTCCACTTGTCTGTAAGACAGAGCCATCTACCACGCCATGGAGCCAGCAGGGACAAATTGATTTAGAAATTCTCTAACTAGCAGAGATACAGCCCAGCTTGTGCAGGCAGTGTTTGAGCAGACACCGAGGGTGCAGAGCTGCTCACCGAGCCCAGAGCAGGTAACACTCCTGCTCAGCCGCTACCTGCCAGCTGCCGTCTCTCCTGAGCACTGATTGAGGCACTGATGTGCTGTAGGAACAAATAGTTTAATCACACATGGCAATTACAGCATGCACAGAGGCCAAAATTCAGATTGCACAGGCAACTAATGTCAGGGTTTGCATGGATGACCCTCCTGACATTCTTTTAGCTTGAAAATGCTTTTAATTATAGAGTAAAGCAGTGTAAACGTCAGGCCTCAGTCCTTTGATAAAGGCCTAAATAAAAAGCTTCCCTGTGGCTTTAGAAAGGAAAGGTGGTTTCTGAACATGAAAATTCTTTCTGGCTCTGTACTCCCACCCGCTGAAGGGATGAGTTGCTGCAGGGTTACTTTTATCCCTCCCCAGTCCCCCACCTCCAGACAGATGCCAAGACTGGAAGAGGGCACTGAAGTGGGCACAACCACGGTGTCCAGACATCAACTGCAGGGCCCACAGCTGGGATCAAGTCAATTTAGGATTCTTGTGGACCAAAGTCTACAATTTAGGCACAGGTAACTGATATTTTGTTGTGTGACAGAGATGCACATTTTCAGCCTCCAATTAAACCCTTTTTTAAAAAATAAACCATGAGACTGGTTGCTTGCCTCAGCTGGAGTCTGCCAGGGGGGTTGTGGTTACATCCATACCAAGACCAGAGTACCATCAGAATATTTACCACAACCTCAGACAATCCAGCTTATAAATTGTGTTCTGCAAACACTGCCTGCTAACATTCTCATTATAAATGCTTAAGCAGCTTGATAAAGAGTTGGAGCTTTAAACCCTTGATTAAACCCAAGTTCATTTTCTCATCCTCACAACATTGTCTTTAAGGGGTTTTAATTTATTCCCAGGTTTTGGGGGAAGATGGGAAGATGTGAGTTCTTCCCATACTTCATTCAAAACATTGGAAAGGGTGGAGAAAAGGAGCTTTAGGAGCTGAGATGTTACAAATGTTTCAGACATTCTTTCTGAGGATGCAGAAATGATTCATTTAGAAGTGACTCCAAGACTGATGAAATCAGAGCTGGATTCCAAGATCACTCAAGTTCCCAGTACTTGTTCCTAGGACAGTCCTACAGAATCTCGTGTTTCATGTATGCCCCCAAGATGGGGATTCAGAAGTTCATGGTTAGTTTCTGTAAGTCAAATAACATCTCAAAGAAGTTATAGGAGCTACTTTTAGCTGGACTTGAAAAGCCAGCTATGGCCAACAGCTGCCAGTTGAATGACAGCTACTTTATGGGGCTGCAGCTGCCTGACTGTAAAAGGGCAGTCCTAGAAAATCAAACAAGCAACAAATTTCAGAAATAGCAGAGATTAGAGTGTTACAGAAAGATATTCCTGACTGAGGAATTGCTGAGATGTACTTGCTTGCAAACAAATCCATGTAGAATGTTCCCCCAGCTTGCAAACAAGTTAATACTTTATAGAAACACACAATTTATTGTGCAATACTGTGCAGCTTTGCTACAGCAAAAGCCAAAATCCTGACATAGCTGTGAGCAAGGGTGAAAAAGGCAACAGAGACATTGTTTTGCTAAAGATTCAATTTCAAAATTTTTTTTTTTTGCAGTCAAGGAATAGCTTGAATTTTCTATGACAGTTGATGATGATAAAATATAATCCAAGATTAGCTCTGAGTATTTTAAGAAGGTAAGAAAAATCCTTGTCTCTAACATTTCTTTGGGATACCTTTTTAAACTTCTCAGAGCAGTCTGGGGAAATAAATGTATGGGTTTTACTATCAATAGATCAGAGGAATATTTGTTAAAATGGGTCAAGCAGCCACTAAAGGTTTAGAATTGCTGCTTGGAATAGTTGTATTAATGCCATGTTCCTAAGGCTGTTCTCCTCAGACATGAGGATCTGTCATCATCATGATCTACAATACACTTGACAATTTAAGGAACTTTGTGTTTGTTGCAATGTTTTTTTTAAAAGGCATCTGGCACAATAATTGTAATGAAATACATTTATAACATGCACCTTTCTTCCTCTGACGCATTTCCTGCTTTCAAAGAATTGTAGTGTTTTTTTTAAAAAAGCAAACCCTTGACTAGCTCAGCACATCTGAAGATGCTCCAGATTTCACATTGTGATTCTGCATTGTAGTGCTGCAGTTGTAGAGGGTAACACTCTGTGTGCTGTGTGTAAGTTGGATCTGAGCAGGACACAAAGCTTGGTCCCGTGGAAAATCAGACATTGTGCCACAGGGAATGTGCAATAGATGTAGAGAGGCCCTGATCAATTTTCTTCCCAGTTGAAAATTTACTGCCAGAGCCTGTTCTGACAGCTGTGGGGGACTGCCTGGGTGTTCACCTCTGTGTGAGATGTGCAGGGACCCGGTGGGTGTGGCACAGGGGGAATGACAGGAATGTGGGCACAGCATGGAGGGAATGGGGAATGCTGGGAGTGGGGCTGTGGACATTTATTGCATTAATATTTTCTTCTTGCCTTTTGCTTCCCACATCAACCCATGTCAGCCTCAGTGTGATAATCAAACCAGGCACATAACCCATAAAATCCAAAGCTATTCCATTTACTACATATTTGGGTCTGTCTTGGAACAAAGTTCCTTCGAACATGCCTGATGCAACCAAAGAGCCACAAATATGACCTGCTCTAGGAAGATGCTGAATACCCTGAGAAAAACCTTACACTGAGGTGCTAAAGTCAGACCACAGACTGAAACAAAACTGCAGGTACCACCTACAGACAGAACTGGCAACAAATTCACTTTTTTTGTCAGCTCATATTAAAATGGACTCCAAGGAGGGGAGTCTACAAGACTTAAATGCTATTACTGGAGTTTCTCTAAAACCTTAATTCAAGATTTAGGTTTCTGGTCTATAGGATTTCCCCACATGCCCATATTTGGAACATTGTGTGACAGGACTAATTAGGGAATCAGACAGCAAAGCTAGGGAAAAAACCCTGTCCAAATGTCTTTTCTGTGTCTGTTCTTCAGAGAGCAGGATAATGAATGAATTGGGCAACTACTTTGCTGTGTATTGGTGAGTTGGTCTCATTTTGATTTGCAGCTTTAGGTTAGTGCTAAAGGCAACAAAATCAAAGGGATGGAACAGATGTGTGATAACAGATAGTAGATGTGTACACATATAAATATATAGATATCCATATTCTGCAAACAGGGAAACAGAGGCATAGAGGGCTTGCCCAAAGCCATACAATAAACTAACACCAGTGTTCAGCAGCATTAGGTACAGAATTGGCAGTTTTTAACTTCTGAGCCAGCTGAAACCCTCCTCATGCTCTGCCCTGGCTTCTCACACACCCCCTGAACTGTTATCACAACTGTCTGTCCCTGTAAATCTGCCCAAGTGCAATCAATAGGTGTTGCTGCTTGTGACCCAGACAGAACAGCTGATCTGCCAGAACAGCTTCACAATTTTACTCATTACAGACCTCAAGAGCACTTGTGAAGCAGTTTAATCACCATGTGAGACAAACGGGGGCTGTTCTGACTTTTACAGACCAGGAGATGAGAAAACTTCTGCTCAAAACTAGCAGAAAAAAGATCCAAACCAAAACCACCCATGAGTCTTACATGCAAGCAGATTTCTTTCCATACCACCTGTGTTTCTATGGTCACAAAGAAGAAATGACAAGATTTATAAAACTGACTGTGTAGGAAACGCTGTTCTACCTGGGACCTGCAACAGCTGTCACTGACATTAAGAAATTAAACAATAAAATCAGTTGGCTGGGGTCACCCAGAAGTGCTCAAGCTGTGAAAGAGACTTGTAAAAGAGAACCAGATGCAACTCTAGTGTGCCATTCCCCTTTCTTTAGTACAAAATGACTTCTGCTTTTTCCTACTCCCAACCCAGTCATCTGTCATTTTCAGGACAGCCTGGAATTGTCAGTTCAATTACCTCTCAGTTTGGAGAAAAACAAAGCAGATGCTGCTTATTACAAAAAGGCAAAATCACTTCTTTTGTGAAATATCTTATCTCACTTATTTTTTATAATTAGACACTGAATTACATGCAAGTCCCTTATTTATTAAGCAATACACAGGAGCTGGGAAGGAATGTAATTCAGCTAAAATGAAATATTATCTTCCCTTCAGCTTTGGCAAAGGTGGCAGTCAACTCAACTACTCCTTTTAATTTTTAAGACTCAGTCAGTTTGTGTATCAATCTTCCCCTTTCAATTCCTTTTTCCACTATGCACATTATAATTATAGTAATTTCTTAGCATCTGTTATGAAATATGCAAGGGAGGGGAAATCAGACAAACAGCCACTGCCTATTCTAAACAATACAAAATATTCTCACTGATTTAATTATATTTAAATTATTTTGCACAACTGTTCAGAAACTCTACTTGTCAAATACTGAATAAAATGCAACTTCAACACTTTGTTAGAGAGCTTAACTAAAAAAAAAAAAATTACAAAGAGAGGTTTGGGGGTTTTTGCATACAATACCTGCTTTAAAGTGGTCCTAGTGAAATTCTCATGTCTGCTCTCCACAGCAGGCACCCTGGTGAGGACTGACTGAAAGGCACATGCAGGGAGCTCAAATAGTCCCGCGGATGTGCCGGCTCCACACGCGGCTGCAGGCGGAAGCTCACGGCAGGCTGAGCCGCGGCTCTGCCCCTTTGCTGCGACCCAGGGGGAGCCAGCAGAGCCTCCAGCAGAGCCTCCAGCAGATCCCTCAGCAGATCCTCCAGCAGATCCCTCCAGATGCCTCAGCAGAGCCTCCAGCAGATCCCTCAGATGATCCCTCCAGCAGAGCCTCCAGCAGAGCCTCCAGCAGAGCCTCCAGCAGAGCCAGCAGATCCCTCCAGATCCCTCAGCAGAGCCTCCAGCAGAGCCTCCAGCAGATCCCTCCAGCAGATCCTCCAGATCCCCCAGCAGATCCCTCCAGATCCTCCAGCAGATCCTCCAGATCCCCCAGCAGATCCCTCCAGATCCTCCAGCAGATCCCTCCAGATCCTCCAGCAGATCCTCCAGATCCCCCAGCAGATCCCTCCAGATCATCCAGCAGATCCTCCAGCAGATCTCTACAGATCCTCCAGCAGATCCCTCAGCAGATCCTCCAGCAGAGCCTGCAGCCGATCCCTCCAGCAGAGGCTCCAGCAGATCCCTCCAGCAGATCCCTCCAGCAGATCCCTCCAGCAGAGCCCTCCAGCAGAGCCTCCAGCAGAGCCAGCAGATCCCTCCAGATCCTCCAGCAGAGCCTCCAGATCCTCCAGATCCCTCAGCAGAGCCTCTAGCAGAGCTTCCAGCAGATCCCTCCAGCAGATCCCTCCAGACCCCCCAGCAGATCCCTCCAGATCCTCCGATCCCTCCAGACCCCCAGCAGATCCCTCCAGATCCTCCAGCAGATCCCTCCATCAGATCCCTCAATCAGATCCTCCAGCAGATCTCTACAGATCCTCCAGCAGATCTTCCAGCAGATCCCTCCATCAGATCCTTCCATCAGATCCCTCCAGCAGATCCTCCAGCAGATCTCTACAGATCCTCCAGCAGATCCCTCAGCAGATCCCTGCGCTCACATATGGGAGCATGAGATGAAGCCTTTGCAGATTACACACATAAGTTTGAATTATTTCACTCCTATGAGCTCGCTTCCCACCAAAATGATACAGGAGGCCTTGACATGGTGTAGCAACTCCAAGAAATATAAGGATGTGGAGGAAAAAAGCACTCAAGGAATAGTTTAGAGCTATTTAGAAGCAAGTATGGGAAGTGATCTTAATTTGCAGGCAAAATTGACTGATTCGTGGTTTTCTCCATACCAAAATACGACATTGCTGTAACTCCAGAATGATTTACCATTCATTCACAATTCTGCAATATTAAACAATAGAGAGGATGACCACTTGAGCACTGTCCTGTCTTTACAGCAAAGTTCTCAGGTCCAAAAATCACACCAGCTTAGTGCCTCTTGAGTGCTTCACAGCTTTTGCCTTGAGTTTCCCTTTGTCACCCACTCCTAAAATACCTGCGAAAAGTGCTCTCTGGACACCTGTCCTATTTCTGAATCTGTAGCAACACTGGCCAATTCAAGGGTGTCTCTGCTCCTCCAACCTCCTCTCTAATAATGCATTTTGATGTTTTTCATTTATTCTCAGCACTCTGCAAGCACGAGGTCCCTGAGGTGAGCAGTTAGATCAGGTTTACCGAGGAGGAAGTGAAGGCAGCAACACGTTAAAGGTGCAGCCTGCCAGCCCCTGTAAATGAACATTTCACTGACAGAAATTCTATTCACAGTGTACTTGTGAGTGAAACAGAGTTTATTAGGGGCTTGTTTAAGATCCACAGGGAATCTGTGTCAGAGGCAAAATAACCCATATTCCAGATCTCTGTTCAAGATGTATCTTTACTCTGTCCTTTTACTTAAAACCTTCAACTAATTAAGTAGATTTTATTGGGTAGAACAATCTAAAGAGGAACTAATGAGATGCTTGTGCAGCACTAAGCACAACTCATGATTTTGTATTACTGCAATTGAAGTAGGACATTTATCTTCTGTCCCTTCATTGTATCGTCTCTAAACTACACCATCAATTTCCCACATCTACCATTTTGTTCCCTTCTAAGTCACCAAAATCACTTTCAGCATCACTCAGGTGTTGTGGGGGTTTTTTGTTAACTGATTCTAAGGAAATCTTCTGAGTAACAAGCTCAGAAAATCCTGGAATTCTGTGGCCTTGATTCTCCTCACTGACATTTAAATTGTATTTAAAAGAGCTGAAATCATACCCGTGGAATCCTGCACTGTGTGTATCCAGACACTGTCAAAGTAAACTGTCTCAAAGGAGTATGGAGAAGTTCTCAGAATGCTACATTCTTAAACTGCATTTGCTGTGAAAACAATGCAGAGCTTAAGCTCAAGCTCTTTGTACAAAATTGCAAACAACAGCATTTGTAGTTTAGCAAGCTAGTCAAGATGAGTTTTGTAACAAAATATCGCACGTGGGAACTGCCATATCGCAACTCGGGATAATACAAGCTCTGCAATGAATTAAAGGAATAGGAAAGGAGTTAAAATTGACAGACATCTTTTCAACTACTACGAATTCAGAAGTCAAGCCCTAAATGTCTGCAGGCAGAGCACAGCAGTGAGGCATCTCTGTCTCACACCTCTGACTTCCTTTCCAGATTCTGCAGAGGCTTAGATTTCATGTTTAGATTACGGGCTGCCTGCGTCTGTGTGCCCGTCCCTGCCATGGTTTCCTGTGCACCTGGCACCCTGCGTCTGCCTTCACCTCATGGCTCCCAGGCTGCTGGTTCTCTACGGCAAAAGTGGCTTTTCAGCAGGAGATCTGCAGGTGTCTCCCTCCTCTTGCAGGTGTCACCTCCTCCTGCAGCGGCACAGTCCCTTAAAAGGGACTCACCTTCTTATTACCCCCTCCCTGGGGCACCCACCACGGCCCGTCATTGACGAGGGCACGGAGCTTCGGGCCACGGACCGCTCTCGGGCCCTCTCCATGCCCTTCCGCGTTTCCTTCGCCCCAAAGTCACTTCACTGCTCCTCACTGCCCTCCCCACGACGTCCCCCCAGAAGCCTCGGGGTGACCCTCGCCCTGGCTCTCCGCTCCGCCCGCCGCCCCCTCAGCGCTACCGCCCTTTCCTCTCAGCCTCCCCTCACGGCTGGCCCTGACCTGCCGCCAGGGCGGGCGCCTGGCTTCGCGCGCCACCCGGCGCAGCCAATCAGCGCGCGGCGTGCGGGCGGCCGCGCGGGCTCGCACCAACCAGACGGCGGCTTCTTGCGGCGGCCCCGAAGCGCCCCCGCGGGCCCCCGGCGCCGGGGCGTCCCGCCTGCCCGTGACCGAGATGGCGGCCCCGGCCCCGGCGGCGCGGCGGGCGAGCGGCCCCGCCGGCAGCGCCCGGCGCGGCGGGTGAGTACGGGCCGGGCGGCGGGGCAGGGCCGGGCTGTGGCCCTCTGGGGAGCGCGGCCGGGGGTCCCCTCCTCGGCTGGGGGCTGCCCGCCACGAGGGGGGAGGCCCGAGGCAGAGCCCGCGGCGGTCCCGCAGCCCTGCGGCCCCACTGCCCGCAGTTCGCCGGAGCGTTACCCAGCGGCTTAGGAGGAAGAGGAAATTAGAAAAGGACACACAAAAGGCAGTCTAAACACATGATGGCAGCTCAGCGCTCCGGCGGCTCCTCTCCCGCAGCTGCGGGGCAGGCTCCGGCTGGCAGCGCCACAGAGCACCGGGGCATCGGGCTGGGAGCATCCCCCGGGACACCGGGCTCGGAGCATCCCCCGGGGATACCGGGCTCGGAGCATCCCCCGGGACACCGGGCTCGGAGCATCCCCCGGGGCACCGGGCTCGGAGCATCCCCCGGGACACCGGGCTCGGAGCATCCCCCGGGGATACCGGGCTCGGAGCATCCCCCCGGTACACCGGGCTCGAAACATCCCCCGGGGATACCGGGCTGGGAGCATCCCCCGGTACACCAGGCTCGGAGCATCCCCCCGGGACACCAGGCTCGGAGCATCCCCCGGTACACCGGGCTCAGAGCATCCCTCGGGACACCGGGCTCAGAGCATCCCTCGGGGCACCGGGCTCGGAGCCAGGCCAGGGGGTGCCCATCAGCCGTGGGTGCGCTTGGGGTAGCTGCAGTTTCATACTCCGCATGAAGGTTTAGTGTCTGGTCCCAAATTCTGGCCTTTAGGAGCTTTTCCAGACTCCTTCCAGCCGGGATAGCAGCATTCCCTCAGCCGGTTCTTTCATATTGCTTCACTCCCGTGCCTACTTCAGCACAGTGTTCTGATCAGCAGAAGTTCATGGCACACTTTGTTTTGTCTCAGACGTCCACCTGTTTCAATTCTCAAAAGCTGTGATCCACACAGTTCTTGCTATTTGTCTGGTTGGGAGCTTTTCACTGTCAGAATAACAGAGGCTGTTATTGGTAAGGAAAAGCCTAACAAATCCCCTTTAAAAATACCATTACATAAAGCATGAGAAGTTTGTCTTAGATGATACTGTCTACCCAGAAGATAGAGAGAAAGAGAAAACTCAAAGAGTAGTGAAGAGTGTTTTAGTACACATTTAACACTGAGTTTTCACAGGAAATCTTGTACCACGGAAGAGTTTCCTTAAGTTAGGCTTACCAGTGTTAAAAGTTACCAAGATAATAGCAGAGACCATAAGCACTCGTCCATCTTCCTGAGGCAGCTAACAAGGCATAGATACTTTCATGTTTTCTCAGGAAAGGAAGCTACTAAGGACTGCTTCCTTAAAATCCTATTCTTTCCCCCAGCCATGGTAGAATAAACTTCCTAGTTGAACAGGCAGCTCACACACAATGGGACACAATGGAATAGTAGCACATGAGCTCTGTGAAACACTTTAAATTACTTAGAAATGCAGGTTTCTATGTAAACAAACTGTTACTCAACAGCTGCTGTACTGCATTAATCTACAGGGCTTGCTCAGATGTAGTAAAATTTGAATACCCTAGCAAGCAAACTAAATTTATTCTCCAAGAAGCCTGCCTAATATAGGCATCTGTAGAAATAGCTACATGGTGCTGGTTTTGTGCAAGATATGTTTTATTCTTTAGAGAAGGGTTTTATATTTCCTATATTTTAGTCAAGCTTATTGAAAAGAAATTTATATAATATTCTTTTTAACCATGACCTTTTGAGCAAACACCTTGCCAACATTTTTTTTATCTGCTGAGAGGATTAAGATATTAGTGCTTCTGGCCTCGGTTACCAAACAAATCAATGTTGGTGCTGCAGGTGGAAGCAAGAAAACAAGCAAGAAAACAATCCTTTGTCCTCTAATCTTCATATTGCATCTCTGTTTATGTCTTGATCTGTCAGACCCCTACCCAAATTAGGTGCTGGAGGCCACTGCAAACACTCAGACCAACCTGCCCCAGACACAGCTCTGAGAAGATGTGGGTTGGGAGGGTTTATATCCACCTGTGGCTGGCTGGGACTGGCCAGGAGCAGAGCCAGAGGCCAGGGGGGATTGGCCAAAAGGGTCGGGTTGAGTTGGCCAGAAGGGTTGGGTTGGGTTGGCCAGAAGGGTTGGATTGGGTTGGCCAAAAGGGTTGGGTTGGCCAAAGGGGTTGGGTTGGGTTGGCCAGAAGGGTTGGGTTGAGTTGGCCAAAGGGGTTGGGTTGAGTTGGCCAAAGGGGTTGGGTTGGGTTGGCCAGAAGGGTTGGGTTGGGTTGGCCAGAAGGGTTGGGTTGAGTTGGCCAGAAGGGTTGGGTTGGGTTGGCCAGAAGGGTTGGGTTGGCCAGAAGGGTTGACATTGGCCAAAGGGGTTGTGTTGACCAAAGAGAGTGAGCTGCTTGGTCAGCATTGTCCCACGTTAGACCTGTGGGAGCAGGGTTTGCTGTGGGCTGGTTGGGTTCACATCTGTGATAATGTGTGTGTTTGAGCACTAAATAGTGCACTGTGCATCTCTGGAGTGCTCTTGAGTAAAGACTTGGGGGGAGATTCTTCAGGAGCTGCAGAGAGCTCCTGTTTTCCTTTCACAGTAGAGTGAGGCAGCTCACTGCCCTGTGTCTAGACACAGCTCATCCTACATGTGTTCATCATGAAACTTTGATGGGGCTTGTGAGAACAGCAAAACACACAATCTGTGAAGTGCCTCTCCTAGGTAAGGGCTGTGCTGTGCTTGGAATGGGTGTTTGAGCTTGGTCTGATTGGCCTTCAGGTGCTGAGTCTGCTCTGGGAATCTCCAGAGAACACCTTCCCACTGGCACAGGGTTTATCAAACATCTCCAAACTGGTGTAAGAATGCTTTTTTACCCATATTTACTATAAACTGTGAATACAACACCTTTATTTAGAATCTAGAATTAAGAGGAAAAGCTGCACTTTTGTCTCTGAGTCAGTGTATATCAGCAAAAATTGATTTGCTAAAAGGTCCTATAAATGCAGCACAAGCTTTTTAAATTTTACTTTGTGCCATCTTCTTTCTGTGGTTTTCTAACATTTCAGTATTATTTAATTTTCAATAGAGGCAGTTATACAATCCTGGTTACAATATCATGATGACGAATGACAGCTGTCACTTTTGCAGTGAATTCTTCCATAGATTTGCTGTAAAAATTTCTTTTCAAGACATTGTGCCACAACATCTTGTCTCTGCAGAAGCTGTAGGGGCCCTTCCACCTTTCAGAATTGTGCCTTTTATTGCATTTTTCACTTTGATCCAGACTCTCTACATGCTTTGACTTTCTGTGGCAGGCACTACCTGAAGCAGAAAAAGTAAAGGAATCCTTTAGTTCCCAAACACACTTTTTTCTTTTTAACCAAGTAAGGAAAAGGAACACGGCAAATACTTCTCAGATTTACAATACCCTAATTTGTAGTAGTATCAGCCCCTCTGTGGAAACAGTAAGGTAGACTAAACTAATTATATAATTTTTTGATCATTTTCCTTTTGATAATTGCTTCTCGGCTCACAAAATGAACTTAAAACAAAAGTGTTCTTTCACTTGTGGAACATCTTTTTTTTTATCAGTCTGAATCTGCAAGTAAACCAAAGGTCGTATATCTTACAAAATATGTATTCTGCCAAAGCAATTCCCTGCTCCCCTTCTCCCTCTTTGTTGCTCAGGTTTCATTTTGAGCAATGACTCTCTTTTGAAACAGTCCAACGTGCAAGTTCTGAATGTGCTGCAGAAATTAGGAAGGAGTCAGATATTTTTTATTAGAAAATCCTCAGCAAGTAAGGTTAAACAAAAAAGTAATTTCACCTCTGAGAGGCACAGTTGTCAATGGATGACACTCAAAGTTCATTTCAAATTTAATCCTGTTTGTGATTCAGTGCAGAATAGACCTCTCTCTGATTCCTGTCATTTAGGAAGGGAAGCAGAGACTGTGTGAAATCAGCTCCTGATTCTTCACAGCCAGGCTCAAATGAGATATGTGACTGCTGCTGGGTTGATAATACTTAGCACATATACAACACTATTTCAGAGCATCTCACTTTACAGATACTAATAAATTTACTTCACAGTCTTCCTCTGAAGCAGATATGCTTATTCCTATCTGCAGTCTGGGGTATTGAGGCAGAGAATGTTTAGCTGGCCCAAATTCTGACAAGTCTTTTTTCACAGGCAGATACCGAAGCCAAGAAGTGTGTCTGCCAGCTCCCTTGCTGTAATTATTCCATGCTCTCAGTGGGTCTCAAAGCAATTTAGAGAATCACTTGATGCACCTTTGGAAGGCCATATATCAGCAAATGTGTCCATGTTGCAAATGATCAGGCAGACATCAGCTCCTCATGTGTAGGAAGGCCGTGTGGTTCTGCTGATATCAAAACAATCAGCTCAAATCAAAGCCATTTTCTCCAAGGCAGCTGCTTTTTTTGGTTATTATCTGTTCCCCCGTGTTTCTATTCTTGGTTGACAGATCAGGCTTCTGTTCTTGAGGAATTCACTTTTGGCAGCAAGAAATGTTCACACTCCCCATCATTTTTCATAGACTAATCTGTGTTGGGAATTTTCAGTAAATAACATGAAAGCATCAGTGATTGAACACTTTAGGGAAAATAGTATCATTAGGTTGATTTATTTTTCTCCCTAAAGACAGCAGCTTCTGAAACATATTTTTCTTTTCAACTGTCTATTGGTTCTATAATTGCCTGATCTTTCTTTTTGCTAGATATTTTATAAGTTTGGTAGTAATACATCATGCTGTATAGTTTTTTATTAAAATTCAACACTGCTGTCTCCTACTGATGGTTAAGTGATTTGAAATCCTTGGAAAATCTGAGCCATAGTATTTTTACCTATATAAATACACTGGCTGCATAAGGCGTTGTTATTCAAGAGATGATCTGGTAAAGATAAGGGTGAATGGGCCCTTGCAAAGTTCTGCTGTCCAGAGGGATGTTTCAAACACTTGTTGATACTCAGATTGAGCTACAAGACTTGCTCTTTGCTCAGGGCATTTCCAAACTGAAACAAGTTGAGGGGAATGTGGATTTATTTTCCAATTTAAAAAGGATATCAGACACACATGGCAACCCAGGCACAGGACTCACTCAATCATGTAAAATAGAGATATTCTGAGGTGGGTTGCAGACCTCTCCCCACAGCTGTGGGATAACCATTGCCTGGGTTTGCCATACAGGACTTGCAGACTGTTGGCTTGCTGTTAAACATTGGATTATTTGGTAAACCCCATCCTGGGTTTCACTCTTGCCCAATGATTTGGAAATCATTTTCAGGCTGAATGCAACATGATGACACTTGAACACCACATCCAGCCATTCCCAAGTTTCACAAACTGCTCTAGGCTTGAAAATCCTGAGGAGAGTGTGCTGGGAAAGTGGAAGGGGTAAACTGCCTGCACTGGGAGCTTGTGGTGTCTGATTAGAGCAGCCACAGCTTCAGGCATCTCTGATTGTCTGCAGCTGAATATTTGACAGCCTCCAACATGTCCCAGCAAAGCAGTCCCACTTCATTTCTGGCCTGCAGACTGTAACATGTCGACGTGACTAATTGCCCGGGCAGACAGAGGAGAGATAAGAGCAGGGAGGACAGAAGGAAGCAGGTATTATAGTGTGGAATAGCAGTGCACAAAACTAGGACAGGTCCAGAGTGTGGAGAGTCCCTGCAGCAGGGTGGGGATGGAGGTGGGAATTGCAGGAGTCTGGGAGGGGGGCACACAAGGACTTTGCAGAGTGAATGGATGCACAGCTCTGCAGATTTGAGGGCTGCCTCCAGAATTTATTAAGTTGCTGCAGCCTCACTGTGTGAAGCTATTTCCCAAGGGTTTGCAAGACCTTTGTAATGCATGTGAGGTGTTTAGTTGGAATGACAAAATTCTTGCAGTTTTATTTTGATAGATTCTGCATTTAAAAGAAAGTGTGCAAACCACATCTTCAACGGCTCCAGTGCCAGTCCAGGTGCAGAAATTGAGGAAGGTTGATTTCTCATCCTAGCTTGTCTTTGCTAATGGCTTCAGTTACCCCAGTACTAAGATATCCAACCTATCTGAAGTTAGCTGTGTTTGGAATTTTGGTTCTAAATGAAAATCCTTTTTAAAAGTAGGAAAATTAAACATTCTCCATGTTCTGTGTATCCTGACTGGCCCAGGAAAGATTTGCTTTCTTGCTTTCTCTGTGTGAAATGTCTACAGTCTACCCCTGCTGGTACCTTAAATTAGGGATGTGAGAAAAACTAAACTGCTTCTGGGCTGGTCAGTGTGTTCAATTTTTGTAGAAGCCCTGAATATGTATAATGATGAAGCAGTGCTTTGTGCACCACTGATTATTTTCACAAGCTCTTGTTATATTGTCCATTACAGCTTTTGAATTTCTCTAAACAGGATATATTCACTCTTTCCAACCAATCCTTTGTATTTTTAACACCCTTGGTGTATTTCCTGCTTCCTAGCACTGAAGGACTCCAGGGTGGTGTTCCTGAGCATGCCGATGATGTGCTGTGAACTTTAGGGAATGGCGTGTTTTGCATTCAGGATCACATTTCAGTTTGCTGCCAGAAGCAGAATGTCACTGAGGGCAGTGCAGAAATCCTGCCCAGCTCAGCCTCCTGCCCTCTGGCCATAGCCACCCACCCCTGCTGGATGCTTTTGAAATCCAGATCCAGAGAGAAATTGAGGCTCTTAGTTGTGTTTGAACGAGTGAGAGCATGGTGCATAAGTCTTTCAGTAGAGCAACTAATAAATCTTGTCTTGGAGGGGACTAAAAGGAAGGATCATGGATTTATCTTAGTCCTTTTATTGTTAGTGACTGTTTTCTCCTTAAAATCATCTTGTCTTGCCTTCCCTTCTACAGAAGTCACTCTCAAATTAAAGGCAAGATACTAAGGCTCTAAACTGCTGTGTGCAAACACAGAAAAATACTTTTTCCTCCTTCCCACTCCTGTCCCTTTGCTGGTAGCTCTCTGTCAGCTTCACTCCAGTAACTTTGTCTGATCTTCTCTTTGCAGTTGCTAATTGGCCTGGCAGGGATATGAAGAGACTGAAAATAACTTTATTCCCTCATTGTGTGCACATTTGAAGGGTCACAGAACAGAAAAGTAGGGCAGAGTCCAGACTGGTGGCTCATGCTGGGCAGCCTGGCAGCCAGAAAATGGCACTTGGAGGTGCTGGTTGTGGTTCTGCAGGCAGGTCTTTGATAACCAGCACTCTGCATATTGAATGCCTGCTCCTTGTGCCCCAGAATGCAGGTGCAGAAATACTGATACCTAACTGCAGAGTGGCTCTCTGAGTAAGCTTTTGGATGCCTTTTTTTCCTTGAGGTTATGCAGCATTGTCAGAGCTGAGCTGTAGGTGACTGCCACAAGGATGGGATCTCCAGGATCCTTCTCTGAAGAAGGTGGTGTTGTATAAACCAGGGTAGTAAATCTCAGCTGGCAAAGGCCAGTCCTGTGATATCTAGGAGGTGTGTGGGTGGTTTGGGTTGATTTGCATATCTAGCTGCTTCCTTATTTATTTGGATTTAAGAGAAGGATATGTCCAAGCCCTGAGCTTCTGTGTGAGATTAAAAAATAGAACCAGGAATTATTAACCAACAGAAAGACTTTCCCAAGACAATCATAGCATAATCTTATAGTATCATGTTGTTTTTATATGTAAGAGAGTTCTCTGGAGCAAGGTACACCAGAAAAGACATTTTGTGGAAGGAGAACAAATTTGTTTGGGAAGTAGAGGAGGGTGAGCTAGAAGAAGGGTGTGAATTCCAGAGCTGCTTCCTGCCTCCATTCTGTTAGAGTCCCACTTCTGCTGAAAAAAGGCCTAGATCTGTGGTCATTGGCAGTTTTTTTAGGAATTCTGGCCTACTTACTGGTGATCAGATCTGTGCTCAGCCCAGCAGCACAGCATTGTGAAAGGTTGGATGTGATGTTCAGCAAATGGAGGAGTCATTATTGCTGGCTCCATTAGAGATTAGCTGGACAAAGCTCCTGGTAGATAAGAGTAACAAGACAAATAGCCATGGGTGACAGCTTGCTCCAACACCTGGTGGAATCCAAGCTTTGTCAGCCTTTTTTTTGGAGGGTTGCCCAAAAGCCTGTCAGGACTACAGTCATACTCTTACTCTGCACTGCAGGGAACTTAATTCATCTGTGGATGTCAGATTTTGGGGAGAGTTAAGCTAACTTCTGAGTTATGAGGTGGGTTAATGCAGTATTAGAAGGACTTTAATCTCCCTAGTTCTCCTTCTTTTTAAAGACCAATCCTGTAATTTGAATTTTTTGAATTTCATCACTTTCTTATCCTAAAGGAAGCAATGTGAGAGACTTGATTGCTTCCCCTTCTGTTTCTACAGATGGTGATGTGGTAAATGTAGCCAGGCTCTTCTGTACCAGGAGACATTCTCCCCTGAGGAGCAGTCCCCTTTTGCTGGACATGCTTACAGAACTGCACAGCCATGGACCTCAAGGAGAAGCGTCAGGTAGGTTTGCTGATAACAGTTACACCCAACTTAAGTGTTGAGTCCTTTTAAATGTCTTTGTTGTTTTGGGTCAAGATTCACTTGGTGGTATTATCATGTAGAGGTGTGATCCATGGTTAGTATGGAAGTTGAGAGTTCTGTCACCTTCACACCCCTGTGTCAGCAGGGAAATCCTTTGTGGGGTGGGACTGAGGCACCCCAGTGGGACAGCACGGGGGGGTGTCCTCTGTCACACCTGCAGTGTCCCTTTTGAGCTCTGAGCTGGGGCTCCATTCCCATGGACACTCAACTCTGCTTCACTTGAAGGCTGAATTCACTGAAAGATTTTTTAAATAAATCAGGGCAATGAAATCATCTGAGTCCAGTTTTGCTGATGGTAACTTGGGGTCTCAGCCAGCTCTGGTGAGAGAACAGTCTTGGCTTTTCTCTCTGGTGTCCCTTTCCCCACCACACCATGATCTTTTGTCTGTTGGCTGTCTCTTTTCTCCGGGTATCTCTTCCTTGCTGTTTTGTTTGCAGCAGTGAGAAATGGTTTTGTTCATGAGTGCAAATACCTGCTAGGGACTCACTAGACCAAAAGATACTACAGCAGTGTAAGTGACTTTGAAAGGGCAGTTTTTCACAGCTGTGGCACTTGTCTGCTCAGCTGCTCCTTTGCTGGGTTTCTGCTCTGAGCTGTGCTGGGCTCACTCCTGCCCCAACCTCTTGGTTCTTGGAGTGCTCAGAGGATGTGTTTGACCTATGTTGTTTTATATCAAATTGCTTTATTACCATGGAGTTAACATTCCAATGAGGACAATTATCTCCTTGTTCTCTTGTTAGTGACATCATGGGCTAATCTGGTATTGATGATTTTGAGAGGAGATGCAATTACCACTGTGTGGATGGGTGTGTTCTGTGTAGGATCTGAGGGCACCAAAGAGAGCAGGGCACAGTGGGGACACTTTCACTGCAGGTCACTATATTTGGCTCACCTTTCTCATGTGACATTCTCCACTCTACAGTGCAGGAAGATCATATCAAATTGCTGGACAGGCAGCAACCTTTAAGAGCCTATTAGGAAAATGTCCTGGCAAGGAGGTTACAGGGGGAATCATGGTGTTCTCAAGTCCTAACCTCCTCTCCTGACTGCTTGAAACTTTTTCTCCCTCCTTTCTGAATGGGTATTAAAACTGAAGGCAAGAGATCACCACAGTCTTTTAAATAGGAATTAAAAACACTCCCACAGATACATAAAGCTGCAATTTACAACTTATTTTGTTTGGATTCTGAGGAAAGACCATGATTTTATACTTGTTAGCAACCTTAAGCAGGGAGTTTGGAATT
Source organism: Ammospiza caudacuta (assembly GCF_027887145.1). NCBI lineage: Eukaryota > Metazoa > Chordata > Aves > Passeriformes > Passerellidae > Ammospiza > Ammospiza caudacuta. Next base: position 3,288,689 of record NC_080611.1, read on the forward strand.
AGATGATCCTTAAGGTTCCTTTCAACCCAAACCATTCTGTAATTATTATTTGGTGCTAAGGAGTTTGCTCTTTTTTTCCCTTTTTTTTAATATAGCAGATCCTTGTTCCACCCCATCTAAGGTGGAATCTCTCTTCCTTCCCAAAGTGAAGAACTTGGACACATACACAATGATAAGGGAACAAATTAACCTGCTTTGTAACCTCAGCAGTAAGTTTGATGTACTAGGTTTATTTTAAAATGCTAAAAATAAAGTGAAGCCACGTGAAAACATCACTCCCAAATCTGGCTGAGAGCAATCCCAGCAATATGTGTGTGTGTGATGGAGAGTTAGCACTCCTGGAGCAGGAGATGTGCTCAGAGCCCTGCTGCAGCACACACAGCTGCCACTCAGATCAGACACTGAGTCCTCTGGCTCCAGCTGGCTGATGAGTTCCCTCGTCAGGAATGGCTGAGGATCAGAGTTGTCAGGTGTAATGCAGGCTGCCTTCCAGTTTTTGCCAGAAGCCAGACACCACAGAGAAAGGCAGAGAGTATTCTTAAATTAAATGTGCTGATATTCTTGTTCTTTCTCCTCCTCCTCTGACTTTTTAATTTTCTGTGTGTTTCTGAAGTGAATTTAACCTTGTGAAAGGTGCCAGAATCTCTGCTCCAAGAGCACTCAGCACATACTGAGAGAGCAGCACTGATTGCCACAGGACAGTGGCAGGCTCCTGAGTTTGGGTTGCATTAGCCACAGGCTGGATTTGCAGCCACACAACTAATAAAAATGATTGACATCATTCATTGCACAGTTACCCATAACAACTGAGCTGCATTGTCCCATGTAATTGCTGCAGCCTGGATACAGCACTGTGCTCCAGCCCAGAGCCTGGAATTGTGTTCAGGGAGCCTGGGCTGTGCTCTCCCTTGCTCCAGCACTGTTGTTCCTTGTTCCAGGCTGCCTAACAACAGCTACAGCCCCACCTTTGGACTGAAAAGTAGCCCAAGTCCTTTGCCATTTCTCATCCTGCCAGTGACTGTGTCTCTGTGTTTGTTCCCTGCTGTTCTCTAAAAGCTCAGCTCTTCTTCCAAGGGCTTTTTCACAAACTGATCCTTTTTCCACAGGTGTCTCTCATTTATGCTGCAGATTTTGCATAGGTCAGCCCCTGCATTTATACTCAGCCCTCTATTCCAAGTCCCAGTTTTACCTTCAGATCCCAAGTTTTTGTCTTCTGCTCTTTCATTATATTATTTGATGCACAAATGCATATCCAAATGCACTTTCTGATACCAGCTGATATCAGAAGGAAGCTAGATAGTACAAATTACTGCCCTACATAAACACTTCAGAGCAAGGTCTCTTAGCAGTGGGATAAACAAGAAGCAGCAATTTTATCCAATGCCATTTGTGTCCATGAGCAAAGCTGGAGTTTTGAGGTTGGGACAAGGATTGTTCCTGGTATTGCACAAGCAGGTTGTTTTATTCACTTTCATTCAAGTCTTCAAAAGGAACAAAGCCATGGGAAACAGATCAGCAAGCACTATAATAAAGAAGGGGTCTTACAAGCATATTTATTGTGTGAGGGTTTATCTACTCTTGCCCAGTCTTGTTGCTGATATTTTTCTTTTTTCTCTCCTTTTTTCTTTGTGTTGAAAGGAGTAGATGAGTAGTTCCTTATCAGGCAGGAAAGAAAAATTGTGCCATTAGGACATTTTCTTGTTTTTTTCAGTATAAAATTGTTGTCTAGGAAACAAAATGCTTTACAGAAGGATAAAGGATGTTTTGCCTCTCTCTCTTCTGCTTTCTCCTGAAGTTTCATTAAATAATTACAAAGTGTCTGCTTCCCTTCAGCTTTGGCTCTGGGAGCTTAGTGAGATCACACAGCCATGTGTAACTCAGTGCCAACACACCAGTGATAACCAGACCTTGTGCTGGGTTTATTGTGAATATTGAGGCCATTTAATCTCTGCCCTTCTGGCTTAAAACCCATAATATGGGCTGTGCCTAATGAGGCATTTGAACAAAAGGAAAGGAAAGGAAAGGAAAGGAAAGGAAAGGAAAGGAAAGGAAAGGAAAGGAAAGGAAAGGAAAGGCTTGTCCAGGCAGGGTAGGTGAGTCCAGACACCTGTACGTGGTTTTCACAGCTGCACAGTGTGCTGAGACTGGAAGCCCTGGCAGTGCCTGTCCTGTTTGGTACCAGCCAGTGCAATCCTTGGCAAGCTGCTGGGGTGGTGCTTGGCTGGGCCACTTCTTTACCCCTTTCTGTGTGAAATAAAAGCAATTGTTTTAGTGATTGCTCTGCAGAACTAGGAAGCCCCAGACAGAATTAGGACAGCGCTGAAGTGGGAGCTAAATAAAAACTCAATTAGAAAGGTGTATCCCTCCAACAGTGGGAAGGAAACATTCCTGCAAAAGATGGGAATGAGAGAGAGGGCTCATTCCTTCTTCACCTTTCTATCCCCTTGTTGTTTTTCCACCCAGACCTTCCCTGTCTAACTTATCCTTTGCCTCTTGTGTGCCATGCCCAGGTAAACATGGAGCCCCAGGCATGGCTGTGGTGAATTTATGTGCACCTTTTAGTGCAGATTGTGTGGCTCAGGATGAATATGGGATGCTGAGAGGGGCTTTTCTAGCATTCTTTATCAGCAAGAGAATACTTCAGACAGGACCTGTAACCATCTCAACTTGTTTAAATAGCAAATACTTGTATTTTTGTATTGAGCTTGAATCCAAAGCTGTGGAGTCATCTTGGTCTCAATTTAGTGTTTTCCATGCCTACTCAGGTGTTCCTTCCTGTAGTATATTTTATAGCACTTTGTCCTACCTAATTTGCCATCTGCTTTTGCCCAGACCCCTGTCTGTCAGCATCATTCCTTCCTGTGCGTGCATATGCAGCTCTGCAGGCAGCGAGCCCAGGGATCCTCGCTGTGTCGGCTCCATCTGATGAATGAACCATTCTCTCTGACATCTGGTGCTATCCTGGGCAAACTTTCTTCCCTCTCTGCTTTTTTCTCCCCCTGCTTCCATCCCTCCTGCTCCCTGCTCCCCACCCCCATCGGCCGCCTCCTTTGGCTCTGCAGCGTGACTGAAGCAGGCTGAGTTAATCAGCACACTGGTGCTTCACTCTGCTGCTTCTGCCTCATTCTCTGCGGCGCTGGGCTCTGCACAATCTTGCTCCCTCTCCCTCTTTGCTCTCTCATTTCTGGAGAGCAGCAGCAGTGCAAGTTGCTGGGGAGGTGGTGCAGGAATTTAGCCCAGATGCTCTTCAAGCAGGCTGATCTCTGGATCCCCCAGCAAGGCAAATGTCGCAAAGTAAGTTCCTCTCCCTTAACATTTAATTTCAAAATGGCTTTCCCTGTCTCCCTCCCCAGTCTGCATCCTGCCTGATGTGATGGGGCATGAAGAGCTTTGAGGTTTTGGGGGAAGGAGGTTATGGCAGGACATGAAACAGAGAGTGATGATTTTAGCTGGGGAATAGCTTGGTTTTGGCAGTGACAGGGTAAAGAAACTGTTTTAAACTGCAGTTTTAACCCCAGGACCAATAGGAAGATCCACACAGGATTTTAGCTGCTGACTCCTGCTCTGCTGCCCCTTTGCTTCACGGCTTAAATTTGTCTGTTGCTTCTATAGGCTTTGATCTGTAAGTGTTGAACCTCCTCATCCCTGTGGGATCTGTCTGGCAGTGTACCTGCCAGGCTGGATCATTGCTTTGGTCCCCAAAGTCTTCAGCTGAAGAAGTGGGGATGGGAAGGAAACTATCAGGGGATGAAAGATGTACTGAAGTTATGTGGATTTCTGAGCATTGCTGGCCTCTGGTGGGGGGGCATTAGCATTCCCTGGAGGGAGCTCTGCATTGGCATAAAGCACTGCTGTGTGTTGAAGCCAGGATAAATACAGACTCCTAACTGCTCTCTGAACTTGGAGGAGTAATGCAACTGGCTAAATTACAGTAATTAAAGCTTAATAATTGTGTAGTGTTTCAAAGTGCTGCATAAACCCTATCTCTTCCTGCCAGCAGCCTGGTGGGACAGGTAACTGTGGTTGGGGATTGGTTGCTCCAAACAGGAATGAAGGGACGGACAGAGAAATGTACAATTCCAAACTGGGCTGTTTCCTGGGGAGCATCTGCCTCTCTCTCTGCTGCTGGGGAGAAGCAAAGTGCTGGGCTTTGCATTACCTGTGTAGAAAGGTTGATTGTGCCTGTTGGCATCTTTACTCCGTGCTTTATGGAGAGCATAAAATGTGGATGCTGTTGCATGGATTAAAATGGACCCTGTGCACAGCAAAGTGCATCAGTGATTCAGGCTGCCTTGGCCACATCTCAGAGCTCTGTGCTCCTGCAGCTCTGTCTGTTTGCAGGCCCTGTTAGTGAACCTCAAAGCATCCACCCTGAGCCCCTGCAGGCACCCAGTTACCCAGCTGGGGGGGTTCTTTTGTCCAGGGGCAGCAGGAGGCCTGGGCTACCTTTCATCCTGGGCTGCATGGGGTGGGGAGGAGACACTTGCTGCCTGCTGCTCTCTCCATTAACTTGGGCACTGCTGTGCTGAAGACTCTGCTTGTTTCACTTGATTTGAGACCACCAGCAGCTAAGCTGAGGCTGCCAAGCTCGCGTCAGGTGCATTCAAACCAAGTTTAATAGCTGTGTTCCTCATGCCTTCTGGTGCTTTTCCCAGCATGTCCAGGTTTAAAGGCAGTGGTTCCCACAGAGCATGGTCTGCTTGGTGGAGCTGCCTGGATTGTGCAGATATCCACATACCTTTCTTTTTCCTGGCTTTCAGTAGTGTTCAGGTTGGCTGGTGAATGTTATGATCTTCACAATTACAACAGTAGGTGGGGAGTCAGTAGCCCCATCAGAGAATGAGAAACTGAGGCACAGAGGAGTATCTGATTTTCCCACCGTCTTGCAGAAACCAGTGGCAGAAGAAATTAGAGAATCTAGTTGTCCTGACAGTCCAGAGTCTTAATAAAAAATTCATCCCAGGAAATAGGAATGTGTTAGTGATTGATGTAGCCTGGGTCATTAGAGAAACATTCTTGCCTGGACTCAGGGAGTCTGCTCTCTTAGAAAAAGTAGCCAGGAGAGCACCAAGAAAGACAGAAAGCAAGGCTGGGACCAAGGATGGGGTAATAAAAGGAAGTTTCTGCCCAGACTGACTGATGGGCTGGCCCTGCTGGTTCCATGTGTGTCACTCTGTAGCAGGGATGAGCCATTTCAGACAGTCTGAGCACTAAGTCAGCAGCTGCAGGTGTACAGGAGCTGCAGCATCCTGATGGGTGGTTTGCTTTAGAACAAGAATAAATCCCTCTCTAACACTAGGCTGCTGTATGAAATGCTACCCCAAGAAATTGTGTGTTGTCCTGTATTTGATGTCTGTCATCCTCTCTGATCAGACCCAAAGCCCCACTTTGTGCCATATTGTGACTTACCCTAAACAAGAATCTGCCTTACAGTAATAAATGCAAATATATTTGGTGGAGTCACTCCTTATTGTGTGTTTCTGAACCTGTGAATAATGCTTACAATTTCAGGAGGTGTAATCCCTGAAGTAGATTAATCACTTGCAAAGTGTCATTGTTAAATTAAAAACTGCCTTCTTATTCTGCTAAGGAATGTAAAATAGCTCCCAGGAAAAGGAAGAACATTCTGCTGCCCAGTTTCCCACCTCCAACTGTTCAGATCAGAAAAGCAATTGAGTAGAGGTGTTATAAAAGGAGTGCAGCCTGGAAAGAGGGAGACAGTCTGACAACTGCCTTGCAGGGGTTTGCACCACTCTGAATCAGAGGGGTGGATCTGCAGTCTATGAGAATTGAAACTCGTAGCAAATATTTTGTATTCTGTTCACTTATTTGCCTAAACAGTCTTTGTAAAAGCAGTTACACTCAAGTGTACACCAGTCTTGGTGAGAATCCTTATTCTGCAAGGGACTGAATCCACAGAGGATGGATGATTCAACCCAATTTGCTCTGGAAAGCAAGGAATATATTTGTGTTCCTGTATTATTAAAAAAAAATATTTGGCACACATTATATCAACATTTACTGGTACAACAAATAAATATGCTGCTATGGATGTGTAATGGCTGTGAGAAAATATAAGAGGACTTAAATATATTAATATTTTGTGTCCATTTCTCTGTACACATTCTGGGATATCCTTCTTTTTTCCTCTGGAAGGAAGCTGCAAGACCTCTGTCTTTCATCAGGTAGCAGAGAGTGTGAGATGGCTGATAAAGTTTTAAGGTAATTTTAAATGATTCTATGTGTAAAAGAACAAAATTGGAATTTTAGGAAGAGAGCTCAGTGGTGAATTTGTGTGAGGATGAAGGTGGGCTGCAGGAAGCAGACATGGGTAGGTGGTGTTGCTCGGGAACAACTTCAGTTGTGGGAGGAAAAATCAGAAAATAACTACACTTTTCCTACCTATCAGCCTGAAAATGCTCCTGCAACCCCTGAGGAAGGCAAAGAGAACCTATTTGCCCTGAGCCAGGCAAGGCTATGGATTTAAAAAGCTCCTGGTATTTGACAACTTATTTACCCCTGTCAAACTGTGGGGGGTCAACCATAAGGACAAGGCAAAGAGAAGTCTGAAGGTGCTGTGACTCCTCATCTCCTGCCTCTGAGCTGCTTCTTGTTTCCTTCCTGAAGAGCCAAACCTGCTCCTAACCCTGGGCATTTGCAAGATCTATCTCAGGTTCTCTTTTCCTAATGTTTTCAGGCAAGCTAAGCAGTAATTCAACATGTAGAATATTTACTATGAGTGGAGAAATTCACACATCTTTTCATGTTCCCATCCAGTCCACACCTCAGCACATTCATTGCCTATAGGGAATAAAATCACATGCACAAAGAAAATGTTTTTCCCCTAGCAGCCATCCCATAGATCACAACTCTTGGGAGCCCTGATAGCATCCCAAAGCAGAAGGATGCAATCATCCCCTTGTACCTGGCTCTCACACCGAGGCTGGGATGGCCAGGGCAGGGGCAGCTCCAGGGGAGCCCTAAATGCACTTAGAGGCTCCTGTGCTCTCCAGGGCTAAGGAGGAAGCAACTGCTCATTTTGTCCTTAGGACTTTTTGCCTTTAGGCACAGGCAAAAGGAAAATACAGCCTTTTAAAATGCCTCCTGATATCCATCAGGGGTTTGCTTTCACTGTGACCTGAAATTTACTGCTGCTCTTTCTTTGTTGTTCTTCAGAGGAAGCCCTATGCTAAGGCAGCTGGGTAGGAAGGTGTCTTGCTGTTTCTGTTTGGACCGGAAAATTAGCAGCTTTCTCTTTGAGTGTAACTTTCCAAAGCAAAGATGTGAATGTTGAGGTTTTTTATTAATGAACTGACACCTCCTGTGAACAGCTTCTTCACCCTGGGGTGCTCACTTCCTGGTTCGTGGCAGGAAGAGCACTTGCAGCTGATGAAAGGCTGGAAAGATCCCTCTGGGACAGCTTCAGAGCCTGGGTTTGCCAAAGGTTTACTTAAGGGCATTTGAAAAATGCCTCATTAGCAGTTGATGGCTTAGCAGGGCAGCTTTTGTTGTGAAATCCTGGAGCTGCCCCTTGCCAGGAGCTCATGGGGGCTCTTCTTGCCTGTCCCTTTCATTTGGGTCCCAGGCTCTTTCCCTTGATGCTCACCCACAGCAGGTTCCCCCAGTGCCCCCAGCTCCCCTCACTCTCAGCATTACAGGGTGTGTTTACCAGGCTGCCTCTGCCTCCTTTGCAGAATACTCCATGTTCTGAGTGTCAGGATGGGTGTTTAACAATTCCTGCCCTTCCTGCCCTTCCTCTTCCCCAGCCCTGCCACACTGCACTTGTCCTTTGTCACCTACTACAGCCACGTTCCTTTGTGGCTGCCCTTATCTTGACTGACGCTGTGCCAAACCAGTAACTCCTGTGTAAAGTCTGGAGCAGGTGTGCAAGTGTTTCAGGAGCCTTTTTTGATTGCCTCTGGATTTGCTGCCTTTCTGTGCTCACTGCCTGCTGTGCAGTGGCAGTTTCTCTTTCCAGGCACTGTGTGACTGTAGTAATGTTGGCATTAAGTGCAGCTTTCATCTCATTTCTTCTGTAGCTCTTGATGAGTGCATTGGAACCAGCTCAGTGTCTAAGCAGACTTGGCTTTTCAGTTCAAATCCCTATTATTTTTGCTGCCTTTCATTCAGTGTGCTTTATTTATCTATCTGCTTTCTCTGTGCTGGAGAGGATTTATACATCTGTGGGTGCCTTGCTCTGCCCTGGACAGGCAGCAGTCAGACAAGAGAGAGAAGCCTGATTGAGCCTTGCTTGATGTTGCTCTCAGACACTCCTGTTTGCAGCACTCTGTGGTGCAGCAGCATGGCTGGTGCCAGCTCCACTGCCATCTTCTCCTCTGGGAGTCTTTGAGACACTCCTGTGTTTTTAGTTCTGTGCTGATGTTACCTGGGCTGCTTCCAAGAACAACACAAGAACTGCTTCCTCTATTCCTAAAACTGACACAGAGAATGAAAACTGCAGCAGGATTATTTTTAGTTCTGTGAAAGTGCAGCTGAAGCAGCATTGCTGGACTCTGCCTGGACAGAATTTGCTGTTTCAGGTTGTCTCTGATAGGTGGGGAGAGTGTGTGTGTGGTAGATGGTGTTTGAAAGAGAATTTATGTTCTGTTCCTCAGTAGTGTCACAGTTTTGGCCTGGACCATCAATGCAAATGAGTCTGAAGTCCAAGATTAGTTTCCAGTAAATGTTCATCACGAAACCATGCAGTTGAGGAACAGGAAGGACAGATCAGAGCCAAGCTGCACTTGCAGAGCTGGGTGTGTGCAAGCAGCCCCTGAGGAGCAGAGCTGCTGCAGTCTGAGGCCATGGTGGGTTTGGCAGGGCTGGGAAGGGCTCTGGGAGCAGGAAGAGCTGCAGCTCCTGCCTGAGCTCTGGGCTGTGTCACACTGCTGGGGACAGGAGGGACAAACTTCCTGCCTGTTTGTGTTCAGTAGTTCTGTACTCTGGGCACAGTGGGACACACGTGAACATTTCTATATGCAGGATATCCTATGTGCTGTACATGCTCAATGTGTTTGTATTAAAACATTAAATGCCCAGGAGAACTTTTATTTAGCAGTTTGCCCCTGTAGCCCTCTCATGGACACCTGCCTGTTCTTGCCTGTTGATTTGCTGTCAGTGATCTGGATTTGAAAGAAAGGAGAGTGCTTATGCTTCTGGCCCAGAAATGCAAGTGTTTACCTGACTTTATTGTTACCAGCATCTTATGGCAGCATTTTCCACATGGCACACTGCTGGGATGTGTCTTTTGGGACTGCTGCTCTTTGATGAGCACTGAGGGAGCAGTGCTGTGAACTCTGTGCTTCCTGCAAGTCCAAATGTGTCCCTTGCAGTTCAGCCCTTAAAACTCCAGTGTTTGCTCTTGTAAGAGGAGGTCATGGATGGCAGGGTCATGTCTGGTCCTGAACTGATCTATGGCCTGGCATTTAGATCTGGGAGCTTATGCATCAAAGTAGCCACAGAGGCAGGACTCACAAACAAAAATCTGCAGCAAGCAGTTGTGGAAATTGCACCACTCTTGTTTTGAATTGTGGATATTCTACTACTTAGTTTCTACTATTGTTAGCAAAATTCATCCTGTATCATTAAAATTCTGCCATAACTGTGTTTTGTTGTCTCTACAAGCTGATAGTAGAGTTCAAGCCTGCATAACCTCTGTTTGTATTGTCCTCAACCTCTACTGATTAGATCTTGTTTCACAGAAATGACTTGGTATTGTGCTGTGATAAAGTATTTATCAGCACAGTCAGGACCGGTTTGTTTACTTGATACTATCTAAGTGCTCTAATTCCAGCCAGCAGTCTAAAGTTCACAGGAGGGAAGATGATTTCAGGAAAATGGAGAATCAGGCTGGTGATGATGAGTGCAGGGCATTCACAGTCACATGCTCTGTCAGCCACCAGGAAAAAGCCCAAAAGGAAAATAGGGAAGCACTAACCAGTTTATTTTTCTGACACCTCAGGATGAGATGACCTCAAGTTTGGGCCTGACCACAAAGAAAGCCCTCACAATCCTGAGAGACCAATTGTCAGCACTGCTGGAGGGGCACCAGAAGGAACGGAAAAAAGGGACATCATGGAAGGTGAGGCACCAAACAGCACAAGTTGGGCACTTGGTCTCCCCTTCTCAAAGTAAAGATGAGGGCTAAACAGAAATTGGCTGCATTGTCTCCCAGAGTGTCCAGGTGAGGAACTGCTGAAGTCCTTGGGAGCAAAGCAAGGAGTCTAAGGGTGAGTTTCTGTGAGCACTTCTCTCCTGGATGCCAAAGCTCTGGAGGAAGATGCCTCTTGCCCTTTGAAGGATCTCAGGACTTCAGGAGCCGCTAAGGGCAGTGAGCTTAGAGGGTCCATCTCAGGTGGAGATAAAAGAGCTGTGAATCTAACAGTCTCCCCTTGTCCTCTGTGTTTGCCTGGGATGTGTGTTGAATACAAAGTGCCAGTGTTTATGCACAGTGCTTGAAAGTGTGCCGTGTTTGGTCAGTGACAATAGGACAGCCTGGCACAGAAGCCTTTTCATTCTTCCAATTGAGAAAAGCAGCAAGTGTTCACCCAGACTCACCAGCTGAATATCCCTTGGTGCTGAAGGACTCACACAATGGATCTGGGATGCTCTGTGTCATGTTCAGGGGTTTTGCAAAGTTCTGCTCTCCCTGGAGCACCAGCTGCTGTCTTCACCCTTTCTCACTCTGCTTTTCCAAAGGTCTGGCTCTGTATTCCACGAGTGCTGACTGTGCTGCTCTCCCTTTGCAGGAGGTGTGGAGGAGCAGTTTCCTGTACCATGGTAACCGCTGCTCCTGCTTCCACTGGCCTGGTGCCTCTCTGATGCTGCTGGCAGTGCTGTTGCTGCTGTGCTGCTATGGGAGCCAGCCACAGGGGAGGTGAGCAAAGCTTCCTGTGCTGCTTAACTGAAGCAAGGTGGTGGTTTTGTATAATCTGTGATTGACATAAGTGTTGTCCCTCATTCTGTCCAGATATTTAGGTATCAGTGTAGTCACACTGGTAATTTCCTATCAATCCCTTTCACAAAACTTCAGCCAACTTAATTCTACCCGTAATAGACCCAGAGAGTGTCCTCCTGAGAGATTAAGGGGTTTGTTTTTATACAGCATTCCTAGATCTTTAAGACTTCTAAGGCATTATCATAGGAAGCATTTTGAAACTGGAGAAATTAGTGGCTCATGGGAGAAGTTAGTGTGCTATACATGCATTGACCATATTTGTAAAGTATTTTTTAATTGAGATGGGTCCTTTCAGACCTCTCTGTTGTCTTTATCCTAAAGAAGTGTGATCATGCGTTTCTTTTTGAGCCATGAATCTGTGAGATGTGGAAATAAACAACCAGGCAGTTGAGTGTTTATCTCTGTGGGTGTCTGGCAGTGTATTCTGCTTGTTTACTCAAACCTCATGCGCATTCTACTTCCTCCTGTTTTGCTGTGTGAAGCCAAGGTGCTGAGATAGTCAATGCACTGGCACTGTTCCTCCTGCTCCTCTTGGATCTCCTCATGATCGGGCGTCAGGAGAGGCTGAAGTGCAGAGAGGTGGAGAGGAGGCTTCAGACCATCGTTGATAAGATAAACGGTGAGGTCTCCTTCATCTGTACTGGTGTTTTCCTCCCATTGAATCTTTCCCCAAACCTGATCACATGCATTCCTAACTAAGCTTGCTAACCTTCCCCCGTGTTGCACAGAAGCAGGCTGTGGGAAGTGTGTTCCTCCTGCCTGTCCTGTACAATGGTTATTTTGAGCTGTCATGTGGCCATGTGCTTCCAAGCTGTGTGTTAGCAGGTGGGCGTCTGTTATGGCTGTGCTTTGGAGTAATTCAAATCCTCACATCCTTACCAAAATATCTGCCTTGCAGCAGATGAGGAGGGGAGAGCACGTGGGGTTGTGCCACAACATGGAGCAGAAGGAAATAAATTGCTGTGCATGAGCATCACCTCAACAGGGGCTCTGGGACCTGAGGGGGCAGTTGCTTTCAGTGAGGCAGTTTAAATACAGCCTTTAGCTTTTCTGTTGTACAGGTTTTTAAAAACTGTGTAGTTGTTAATACTGAGTGGAGAGAGAGGGGAAAATCCATCAAGGAGGAAGAGAGAGATGATAAAAGACCGCTGGAATAGGCTGATTTTAGCTTTGGGGGACTTAAAACCACTGCAGGATGTAAATCCAGAGTTCTATGACTTCATTCTTTCTCACTTTGTGTTTTCAGATACACTTGGCAAAGAGGTGAAATGGCCAGACTCCATGTACCCTGACCTTCACATGCCTTATGCCCCATCCTGGTCCCTTCACTGGGCCTACAGGGATGGCCATCTTGTCAACCTGCCCGTGAGCCTCTTGGTGGAAGGAGATGTTGTGGCTTTGAGGCCAGGCCAGGAATCATTTGCTTCTCTGAGAGGGATTAAGGTAACTTGCTTGTCTAATTTCCCTGGCCCGTAACGATTGATTTCCCAGGTTTTTCATGCTAATACTCTAATTCCCAGAGAACAAATTATGGAGTGTTTGGTTTCTTCTGACCTTGAAAATAGCTTGAAATTCCAGTTCAGTCAAGGACAGTGCCTAGTTAGCCAGGCTGCATCTTCTCCATGAACTCCCAAACTCACTGGACAGGAGACACCAATGTTACACAAAAGCACCAGATTTCCTCCTCTCTCAGGTCAAGGGGAAAATGTAATGTGCTGCTAAATATAATGAGTGAATCTATCCAGCAGGATAATATGACATACAAACCTCATCCTTTATCCTGCTTTTTATGTGCAGAAATAAAGTTTGTCTGCTTTGACCTTCTCCTTACTACTGATTTGAGAAGGTAATATAAAATACCTGGTGTAGAAGTAAATTAACTACTCACTTACAAGATCTATACAAAGATTTTACTGCTTGAAGAAGGTTGGAAAAAGTTTAAAGCCTGAAATTTACCTTTGGTGGTTTTAATTGTAACTTTCACTCCAAATGCCAATTCTCATGAAATAACCAGGTGTGCTTGAACACAAGCCTTTGGGCTCTCTGACCTTTCTTCTAGGATGATGAGCACATAGTTCTGGAGCCTGGAGATTTATTTCCACCCTTCTCACCCCCGCCCTCCCCAAGGGGAGAAGTGAAGAAGGGACCTCAGAATCCTCAGCTCTATCGTCTCTTCCGTGTGTTGAAGACCCCAATAATTGATAATGTCAGGTGGGTTAAATGTGGGGCACAGTGCCTACCCAGCTGTCTGTGTCCTTGGTGCTGCCTTCCTGCTAAGCAGGTGAGGAGACCTGAGAAGTTTTCTTGGCAATACTGCAAATTTACCCTGGCAAGTGCCTCACTCTTATTGTAGATGTTGGCTTCTCTTTTGACAGCCCTCCCTCATAGCATAGGCCGAGCACAGTGTTCTAATCAGGTCTGCTGGGAGGTTTATATCCAAGGAAAGTGAAGGGTTAGGGTCTTGGTTGCTGAAATTTCCAGTTGTTTTCTGTTTTTTAGGTGGTGCCTGGAAATGGCTCTGTCACGGCCTGTGACAGCCCTGGATAATGAGAGGTTCACTGTACAGTCAGTGATGCTGAAATATGCTGTCCCTATCGTGCTGGTAGGTCTCATTCCAAGCCTTTGTCCTTGAGAATAACCATGTTTTGTCAATAAATCTGAAGAATTGCAGCCATCAACAGGAAGCTGTGGCCAGGCTCACTCATGCAGCTGACTGTGTGTGTACCTTGAGCAGTTCAGAGATGCTGAGCCACATAACCATGAGAGTGGAGGGAAGAACTGCAGCAGCAGATCAAAAGAATATTTTTCATACTTTCCCCATGGTTGAGAATGTTACAAGGCACTGAAAACACCTTCCCTGCAAGTGGCAGTATTTAGGTGACAGTGTCATCTCTGAATTGCAGGCTGGATTTCTGATCACCAATGCCGTGCGCTTCATTTTCCACGCTCCTGGAATTGCTTCCTGGCAGTACACTCTTCTTCAGCTGCAGGTAAAGGAGAGCTCTGAGCTTCACTACACCTCTTCTCTGAGCACTGCTGAGATGGATTCCCTCTGTCAGGACTTAATTCATCCTGTGACAGCATCCTTTGCTTCCTGGATCTGGAAGCATGCTGGGTCCAGGAGGATTCAGTGGAGGAGGACATCAGAACTTCCCTTACAGACTTACCTTTAAATGTTTTGCTCTCTCATTTGCCATGTATGTGTTTATCTATATCTAAGATATATATATATGGTATCCTTTGCATTTAAACTCATTAGTGTTTACACCAAATTCAGCAGGAAAAACAAGTTGGTGTGATTGATTCATGGCATCCATTAAAGCCCCCTAAGGTGTGCACTGTTTGCACTACTTCCAGTCCCCTTCCTTCCTGCCCTGGCCTTTTATCCCTCTCCTCTCACTGTGGTGGAAAATATGTCATGTGAGAGGTTCTGACTTCTTGTTGTCTCTGTGCTTGTTGGTGATCACAGGTTGTTTTTTTCAGGTGAATGGTGTCTTACCCATCCTTCCATTGCTCTTTCCTGTCCTGTGGATTCTTGCTACAGCCTTTGGAGAAGCCAGAGTGTTGGCCCAGATGAGCAAGGCCTCCTCCACCTCACTGGTAGGTTTCTCTCCACATGAAACCATTGCAGAGACAAGAGCAGGAGATGAAAAGGTTCTGTGAAGTGAAAATTCAGCAGATTTGTCCACATAATTGTGAAACATTGTTGGATCTTTGGTTGTCCCAGCTGTTGTCCCCTCTCCCTGGAGTACAATATTGCTTCTTGAAGAGATGCTTTAATTTTTTCAACCTGTCTACAGATATCCCAAGGTGATAGGAAGCTCTGGTGATTCCATAATACTCTTCATGGCCTGTGTTTTCTGTCAGATAAATACAGTTTGACAGAGGGGTCAACAGGGAGATAAATGCCCTGTGGTGGCTGTAACTGGGCAATGTGTAGCCACTGAGAAGGAGTGAGACACATCATATCCTCTGCAAAGCCCTGGTGGGCTGAACAATCCTTCCTGAGGCTCTGGGGCTTTGTTTGCAGGTGTGGCCTTTGAGTAGGTCAGGGAGTAAGAGCAGTTTCTGGTGGCTGTGCTGGTTTGGGGAGTGGAGTTTGGTGGTCTGATGGGATGTGGTCCTGGGCTGGATGTGCTGTTGTGTGTCCCTTCTTTTGTCCTGGTGGCAGTGCTGGTGACATGCACTGAGCTGTGTTTGTCTTCTGTGCTGATTTCTGTTACTTGGACAGAGTTTCTCTCTCCTTCTTGTCCCTCCTTGGCCTCTGTGGCCCTGGGTCTGTGTTTTCTATTCTTTTATCTCTAGCTGAACATGACTAAGCTGCCTGTGTCCTGGGAGGAAGGGCACATTACAATCCTTAGTAGCATTTGCACCTTTATAATCTCTTCTCAGTGTTTTCACCACTTTACCTTTCCTATCCATTCTCAGCATCACTTGGTTTCTACTTTTGAAACCTCCCTCTTTCCCTTCTCAATTCATCTGGGAAAAGCCAGAGCTCCTTGGCTTCCTTGCTCCATCAGTCTTAACATTCCCATTTGCCCTGTCACTCATACTTGCACTTTCCTTTTTTTCCTTTCCTGTCTTCTCCTTTTTCTTGTCCAGGCAACTCTGTCTGTCCAGCCAGCTCTTTCTGTGGCATCTCAGACATGCTGCTCCATCCTTGCTGCTGCAGAACAGCTGCTGTGACATGCCTTGGTCACTCACCCCTGACCAGGGCAGTCACTTGGCCTCCCTATGTCCCCCCTTCCTTCTCTCTTCTCTGTTCAAAATGTAGCAGGTAAGACCCTTCTCCTCTCCAATCACTTGGTGGCAACTTGGCTGCTTCTCCAGCTTCTTCCCCTTCCTATCATGTTCAAGCTGTTTGATTCCCAGTTTTTCAAGGCCAGAGGTGACCTTTGTGACTGGCTGAAAGGACACAAACCAGTGCCCCCTAAACAAGCCCCTGCCTCAAGTTCCATTACTACAGTTGCACTGCAGCAACATTCCTTTTAGAAAAGAATTTGCTGTTGGTTTGAAAACATTTGTACTGCCTTTGATAGGTTTTGTCAGTAATTATTTACCTTCACTGCTAAAAATGGAATTCTGTATTAGTGGGAATTTCTGCAGTATCTGATTTCCAACCCTTGGAAAATTTACATCTTTTGTCTCATAGATTTAAGAGCAAAGAGCACGTCAATCAAAATTTTGGTCTGTTGTAACTACTCACATTCCTTTTTACCATCTCTGGTTAAGTAAACAGTTCAAGCACCTTGAGGCACTATAAGCATATTTTCCAAACCCCTAATCTTTCTCTTGGCATTCCTTTTAGCTTTCTCCACTGTTTCAGGAGCACTGTAGGGTTATGAATCTTAAACCCCACAAAATATTCCAGTAATAGCTGTGCTTTTGATAAATTTCAGAACAATTTGGACTTTCTGCTCTGTGTTCCCTTGTTTGTACCACAAAGGATCCCATTAGATCTTGCAGCCACTGCTTTAAAAGGCCAGGCTTTGTTCAGCTGCAGTTAATGCTTTCTGAGAATCCTCATCCTGTAAGGATTTTTTGCACCTAAATACATAGCCTTAGTTTTGTGCCTGTTGGGTTACTTGTTTTTGCATACTGCCCAAACAATCCATACTGTTCTGTAACAGTGGTCTGTCCTCTTTACATTGCACCCTACCCTAAACTTTGTATCCTTTACAGTCTCTATCAGTAATGTGTTGTTTTTAGTTTACTCTCAGGTTATTAAAAAAATACCCAGATTTGTCCCTGCTTGAGGTAGTAGCACATCATTGCCAATAATTTCTGTTTCTCTTCCATTTAGAGATAGTCCATTTCTAATATATCTGACATGGGCCCTATTACTTTGGTATTTTCATTAGAAAACTAGTCAAGCATTTAGAATCAAGTCAAATTAACAAATGGTCTATGTCAAAAGCAGTACTTTTATCAGACAAATTTGTAATTTTGTCAAAAAGGATATCACAATAATTTGAGGAGATTTGCTGCTCATATAGTTGTGGTGTTTGGCACTGATTTTATTATTCCACTTCTTTTAATTGAGTCTCATATTAGCTGCTCTTTTATTCTGTCTGAAATCAAAGTCTGTCTGGGGTCCTGTGGTAACTTGGATGGTTCTCCTTCCCTTTTTGGGCATTGGCACCACTTCCATTGAACTGGGACTTAATCCATAGTTCAAGCCTTCTGCAAAATCAGCACTAATAGTCATTGTCCAGACCTGCTAATTTAAGCATATTTACTTTCTGTAGCTGGTGTTGGAATGGAAAATATTTCATGGTTATCCTATGGTATGATTGTATCACTGAATAAAGAATAGCAATATTTATTTAACATGTCTGCCTTGCCTACAATGTCATTTGCAATTTCACTGTCTTTAACAAGCAGTGGTCTGGTTTTAATTACCAACTGGTATACTTTTCCTTATTTTTTATGTTAATTCTTACTTCTATTTTCACTTAAAACTGGTCTCTTATTTTACTATGGGATTGTTACTTTTTAAAATTGTAACAAAATATTCTTAAGCAGTTCCTAATTATCCTTCATAGTTCTCAGTTTAAATGATTTCTGACATATTTCTCTTGGCTTTTTATGGCTTTGTTAAACTGATCCTTTTTCAAATGCCAGATATATGTTTTATTATTTGGGCTCTAGTTTTATTTACATATAAATGTAATTGCCATGGTCACTTGTGGTTGTGAATACACTTAAATTTAAACTTTCTCAAAATTACATCTAGTGTAGAGTACCTTTGTGCTGGATGCAAAATTTCTGAGTTAGTGAATTTCTCAGGGTGATTCCAAGAGCACCGTGGTGGTGCCCTGCTGTAATTTCTTTTCATTTCCTCTCCACATCCCATTCATATTGCCTCATTCCTCTGTGTCCATTGTGTTCCAGGCACCTGCTTTTCCAACCCATCTTCCAGCTCCCTTCCTGTAACTGACCCATATAAGTTAAAATCAGATCACTCAATCCTGCCTCTTTCTAACTAAAAATAACCACCCAGAAAGATCCTCCTCTGGGCCTAATTGCTATTATTTTCTCTGTGGACATTTAGGTAATGACTGTGTGTTCCTCTGTGATGTACAGCACCAAGCACTTTGCCTGTGCTTCACAAGTAGATAAAACCAGAGTCCATTAAAGACATAATTGCTGTGATGAGTGATGGGTCTGCCGTGGTACAGCCATTCCCCCAGAGCAGGGCTCCTGCTTTCTGCTCCCTGAAGGCACATCCTGTGGGAAGGATGTTCCTCATGGCACATTTCTGAGCACAATTATAGTAACTGGTCTCTTCTCTTGCTGCAGCTTGCTAAGTTTTCAGAGGACACTCTCAGCAGCTACACAGAGATGGTATCTTCTCAGGTACTATTATTATGAATTGTTTTCCTCCATCTTCACTGCAGAAATTCATGATATCCTTTCCCTTCCTTTCTGATCTCCTGCTTGTTGCTAGACCCTTTTTACTTGTGTCAGTTGTCCATTGTCACTCATTTGTTGCTTTAATTTGCTGTGCATGCAGGTTGCATGTCTTTGCCTTCCATCTCCCCGTGTAAATACTGCTGTGCTGGCTAGAGTTTGAGGTGACCTCAATGCTGAATCCAGTTGGGCTTTTCTGAATATTGCAAATGGTTTGAAATCAACATTTTCTGTCCTGGACACAGTACTTCTTTCAAGTCCTGTTCCAGAAGTCAAATAAACTTTGTATGGTGTGTGTCTGAACAAAGTGAAGTCTTTTGCTTGCACCTGAGAATCCTTGTTGAAGCCAAAACTAAAACCCAGAGGAATGGTGGTCAGCACCCAGACCAAACTGCAGAAGGACTGTGGGGTATTCAGGCTTTTAAAAAGTCTGATCCTGTTCCATAGGCTTCTTATCAGGCTTAAGCACATTACTGGCACTTCCAGAGCTGGGGCAATCAAACATTCAGGAGCCCTTTTTCTAGGGAAGGAACTACTCTGGCCACTCTATAAATTGCATCATCCAGGTTCAACAGGTGGGTAAAGGAAAGATACTTCTCTGTTTATCTGGTGTTCAGGTTCTCCTTTCCAAAAGGATGCAGATGGACTCCAGGAGTGATTAAAAATCCCTTGATATGATAAGAATCAATTCCTGTCTCCTTGTTCCCAGTCACTCAGAGGAGTGCACATGGGTGCACACACATGTGTTTCTTTTGCTGAATATTTTGTTGCCTTTCTGTGCCCGTTCATCATTTAGCTGAGATGTTTTTCAGATATTAAATGGGGGTGATTTTAGCTGACCTACCTTATTGAGGAGATCTCTTTCTTTCCTTTTGTAACATTTTTGCTTAGAAGAAACTGGTTTAAATAAAGAGCATTTTTTTTCTTGGTGATAGCTCCAGACTGTTTTGTATTTGAGCTTATTGCTGTACTAACCATTAGAATCCAGGGAAAATTATTTGAGGAGCTTTGGGGGAAGTGCTCTGCAGTCACAGTATTCCAGAATAACAACTAAAAAGCAGTAAAATAACACAGTAATTCAATCCTGGTTTTGCTAGCTTTAGGATTGCCAGAGGAAAGCACACAGCTCTGGTGCTTGGATTGATTACTGCCATCCAGACTCCCTCTGAAACATATCTGTGTAGAAAATGAAGGGTGCCAACTGGACATTTTAATTTTACAAAGTATCTCCTTCTTTCTGCTCCATGACAGTTCCTTTGTAAGAATGGAGTAGTCAGGGCACCTTGGCTTTGTTTCTGATGTTATCATTGCCTCAGTAAGTGACCTTGAGCAAGTCACCTCAGCACAGGGACCCCATCCTTTACCTCATTTGCAGCATGGTGGTGGGAACTCAAAGGCCTCAAACCTCACAGTCCAAGAGTTTGAGTTACTTCAGGATAAAAACCAAGAGGTGACAACTGATTCACTCGAAATGAACTCACTTCAGAATTCATTTCTGTGGTTTTGGGTGGACAAGAGGTAGTTTCAGTGAATTCTCAATTCAACAATCAAACTGACTGTTAGCAATCAGTGGAAAGGGGAAGAAATGCTTTTCCCTGAAGAACACCAGCACTGTATCAGGTAACAGGTTCCCACAGAGACTGATGGCTATCTTACAGTGTATCCCTGTGTTGAAAGTGAAAGCAGGTAATGCCATACTCCCTTTTCCCCTTCTCTCCCTTCATCTTCCCCCGAATGAGTCTCTGACTGGCTGATGTGCTCTGCTTCCCTCCTCAGGAAATGATCCGCTGTATCTGGAGCCACTTCCTCTGTGTTTTAAAAGGCAAATCCCCAACTCTGAGCTTCACTTCCAGCTTGCTCCACAGTCTGGGATCTGTCACTGTGAGTATTGCTGGGTTGTCAGAAAGAGAGGAGCCCTGTGAGGATGCTTCATTTGCATCATTCATGTCATTGTTCCCTGAGCACAAACTGCAAGCAGTTCACTGTGCTGGAATTAGAAACCCTTCAGGCACCTGTCTTTGTAGAAGAGTTTATAACTGTCCTGTCATGTCCAAGCACATTTACAGGCTAAAACAATGGTTTGAGATACTTTGTGACATCTGACAGGATGTCTGTATCTTCCAGCTCTGGTTCTGGATAAATTATCCTCTTGATTCCTGTGCAAGAACCAGCTGGTTTGGGTCCTGGTAAGGTACTAGCTGGTGAAATAGGTTGAATAGTTGCTTCCTTCCCTTGGTCTTCATGCCTAGTTTTGTAATATGCTGAAGTACAATTGCTGTTAAACAACCCATTAGTCTTGTTAGAGCAAGGAATTCTTGGATTTCTTGGAGTGTTATTAGGTGCAGTTTCTTCAGAGAGCACGTTGGTGAAGGAGAGACTTGTCTGTCCTCCCATGTGTTTATTAAAGTCATGATATTTACAACTATGCATGAACACAGATGTTTTCACTAAGATTTTGCTTTCTTGGGGGTGTTGTGGGATGTTCTAGGTGCTCTGCTGTGTAGACAAGCAGGGGATTCTTTCCTGGCCGAACCCCAGCCCAGAGACTGTTCTGTTCTTCAGTGGGAAGGTGGAACCACCTCATGACAGCCACGAAGACCTGACTGACGAGCTCTCCACAAGGTCCTTCTGCCACCCTGAGATGGAAGATGAGGTGGGTGATCCTTACCCCATAATGTGGTGTGTTGGCTGCAATCACACTTTGACTGACACAATGTGATATTATAGAGGGCCCTTGTAGGGAAGTCCTGTGCCATAATTCTTTGCTTAAAGATGAAGAAGCAAGCAAGGATGCTTTTCTAAAGGAGTCTAAAGCAGCAGGTGAATCAGCAGTGCCTTGTGTTGAACCACTGAATCACCACCCTTTGCTCTGTTGGTCTCCCACAGCCCCATGAAAGAGATGCTTTGCTCTCTGGCCCCCTGGCAGACACAGTGCACATGGCCAATGAGCAGGAGAGGAACAACTGGTCTGGTGATGCTCCAAAGGCTCCTGAAGCCTCTGCCCACCGAAAGCCAAGCAGCAGAAGCAAACATCCCTCTGGATCCAATGTGAGCTTTAGCAAGGACACAGAGGGTGGAGAGGAGGAGCACACTCAGGTGAGACTTACTGGAGGGGCACACAATTAAGCTTTTGTGGAGCTGTAACACAAACTCAAACCCAGAGAGTCCCCACTGTTGTGGAGTTTAGCTGGGTATTCTCTGTAGGATTCTAGGCTCAGGCTGTGTTCATTGTAACAAACTGCAGTTTCTCTGCCTGCTGGACCAGGTTGTTGGGGACAGCGAGGTGTTGGCTTGTGAGGCTGAAGACTTTGTGTGTGACTACCACCTGGAGATGCTCAGCCTGTCCCAGGACCAGCAGAACCCCTCCTGCATCCAGTTTGATGACTCCAACTGGCACATGCACCTGAATTCCCTCAAGCCTCTGGGCCTGAACGTGCTGCTCAACCTGTGCAACGCCGGCGTGACCGAGCGGCTGTGCCGCTTCTCCGACCACCTGTGCAACATCGCCCTGCAGGAGACTCACAATGCTGTGCTGCCTGTCCACGTGCCCTGGGGCCTCTGTGAGCTTGCCAGGCTGATAGGTGAGGAGCAGCTGGATGAACAGACATGGAGAAATCAGAGCTGTCAATAGACACTTAATCCTTGGAGTGCATGAGAATATTTCCCCAGTCCCGTTTGCTGAGGAGGTGGAAATACAGAGCTGACTCTGTTGTTGTTTGGTTGCCAAAAGAGTTTATTAAAGAGATGGCTTTTGGCAAGTTCTGACATTGTCAGTGCTATCCAAGGAACAAATGTTATCAAGGATAGTGCCAGCCAGCCCTGGCTAGGCTTCATATTCTCCTGGTGTGAGTCTGTCAGTCTCATCAGGAGAGAAAGAATACCTGCTAATGAACATGTATCTGTCCTGTCTTTACTGTAGGGCTTTACACGGTGTTTGGGGATAAAGGATGTACCTCAGCTCATTTTACACATGGGAAAATGGAGGCATAAGGGCAGTAAGAGTTTAGAGGTAACACTAGGATTAAAAACTGGAAACTTGAACTCACTTCTGTGCCTGTCCTGTGATGTCACAGTTACTCTCATCAGTAAACAAGAGCATGAACATTGTAATTACTAATCTAGTCCTTTTGAGTGTTTTTCATCCTAGATCTTGAGCCATATTTACATACATGAACACTGAGCACAGCTCACCTACCAGTTGCTGCAGAGGTGCCAGAATGAGCACAGGCAAAGTGGGTGGCACAGAATCAGAAGGGACTTCCCTTTTGCATTGATTAGAGCCTGATTTTCCTCTTCCTTGTGTTCATGTTTCAGGTTTCACACCAGGTGCTAAAGATCTCTTCAAGCAGGAGAACTATTTGGCTTTGTACCGCCTGCCAAGTGATGAGATGGTGAAGGAAACCATCCTGGGGAAGCTTTCATCCATCACCAAGAGGAGACCCCCCCTGAGCCACATGATTAACCTGTTTGTGAAGGACACCACTACCAGTAAGGCTGCCTTTTTCTCTGGGCATCCACTTGGCACAGGGGGATCTTTTCCTCAGAGAGCCCAGAAAATGTCAGACTGGAAGAGCCTGGAGTCCCTGTGGGTGATGCCCCTGCTCTGCCCATGGCCAGTGCAGATGTGATTAACAAACCTCAGTGATCATCTGGGGTATTCTGAGGGGGAGAATTCTTCCCAGCCTTGGCTCACTCCAGAATCACAGATAATTTTTTTAAAATATCTTAGATAGCATATAGTGGACCTGTTTTCTGCGAACAAATGGCAGTACAGAGTGTGGTATGGGTTTATTGAGTTTTTAGTAGACTTCATGATGGTAGTGAAACTAATACTGCACAGGGCTGAATATCACTTTGGGTTTTAGTTAATAATGCTCATCCTTCTGATAAATCATAAACCAATATCTTTGTGAGTTGTCTAGTGTATTACATTGCACATTCCTATATTTCATACTAATAAGAAATCACAAAACTCTCATGACCACGAATAAAACTCACAGTGACCATGAATATAAGCCTGAAAACTCACAGTGACCATGAATATAAGCCTGAAGTCATGCAGACTTCTCCACTCTTTCTACGCCTTTGTGCTCTCAGAGAAATGTGCTAGGATGGAAAGGATGTACAGCTGGTTGAGGTCTTAAAGCACCTCAGAAAGATTTAACAGCTTGCCTGTCAGAGCTCTTAGTATCTTTGTAATTCCTTAAATTGACTGAACTTGGCTCTCTAGAGTTGACATATGTTCAATACTGAGTCTGAAATATGATCATTGTGCTGGCCAAGTTTTACCAGGTTAAACTGTCTTCTCTCACCCCCTTCTTAAATTTTTGTCTTGGGAGGAGTTTTTTCATTTGTTCTTACTGCTGCTACCTGGCCTTTGTAAGTAGGAATTGTTTTGATGCTGAGATTTTTAGTGTAGAGAAAAAACCTTTGATGTTGCCTCATTTCAACTCCTTGTCCTCAATTTTAAACGGTTTAGGTTAGAGCCTGGAGCTCAGACGAATAGGTGTGACTTGGATTATCCTGTCTAGAGTAAATTCTAAGAGGAATTTTGCCAGTTGGGTTTAGTTAACCATTGGAACACCTCTCACACAATAGTCTGGTTCCTTGAAATTTCCTAAAATACTGCCATTTTAGAACCAGAAATACTGGATTTTGCAGATAACATTGGATGAAGTCAAATGGCTCTGTTTGTGCAGAAGTCAGACCAGATGATCATAATTTACCTCTCTCCACACATTATTTGTGAACAAATCTTGGAATCCACCCACTCCCATGACATACTGCAGTCAAAGCAAGATACATAAATTCTACAGCTGTAGCAGAAATAGGAGGCAGCTTATCTGTATGTTCCCTTACTGTTCTATTGAAACACATGTCCCAGCATCTGGCAGTGTTCATCCCAGATCCATAGTGACCACATGGAAATGAGGTGCTCACGATGCCTTTGATACCATCTCTGTCTTCCTGTGCTGGAGCTGCACTGCTCCATTCCTTTTGATCTGTCTGGAGAAGTTTGGTTCTTCCCAATGAGTCCCAGCAGCCATGAATGGCTGTCATACCCCCTGCCCAATTAATTAATTTTTTTCCCCTTTTGCCAGAGAAATACTGGCCTGCAAGTTCATGATTTGGGAAGGGAAAAGGCTGGGCTCATTTTACTGGCAAGGACAGCTCAGTGAACTCTTCGCAGTTTATAGTGTCTGCAGTCACTGCCACTTTCCCCTTAGCAGGGCTGGGTGTGGGATTCTGGTGGGAATTAATGGGAAATGGATTGCAGTTGCTGACAGGCATGAACATGGGTACATCATTGCAAGCTCTTGCTCTGTGTCCAGCACATAGATTTTGCATGGATAAACACCTCTTGTTCCCTCTTTCTGAGCAAGGACTATCTGACCTTAGGAGCAAGATGGGAAGGATTAGGTGTTTATACAATAAAATTAACCAGAGCTCTGCACAAGTGCTCTTTTGTGTCCCTGAGACAGGCTCCTTCTTTCACACACAGCTCTTATTCGTCTTGGAGGTTTGTTATGCTGATAAACTTGGCTTGTGATGACTATTTATAGCAAAAGCAGAGAGCTGCTATGTTTTGGAAAATCCTTCAGTGTTCCTGAAGGTCCCTGGCTGGTTTGTGTTGAGGGGATATTCTTGGCTCTGGGTTTCACCAGCCAGTGTGAGCATTAGCAGTCGGCAGCAATGCCTGCAAGAAGCCTTTGGGCTCATTTTCCTTGGCAGTGGTTTTTCTTTGGTGGTTTTCTTTTTTTTTTTTTTTTTCATTAGCTCAGCTTTGAAGCCATTGGGGGTAAAGTCACAGAGCAGCTGGAGGAGGGAAGGGAGACTAAGTGCAGGAAATGTTAATGGGTTGATACAAATGAGAGGGAGCAGGAGGTGTGCAGGGGAGACAGCCCCATGTCCCTGAACTTGTGTCCTGTGCCTGGGGCCTCCATCAGAGGTCACACACCTCTGAGCAAAACTTTTTGACACCTCTGAGTACAAGAAGGAATAAGAGATTTTGAGTCTGTATTAAAAAACTAAAATAGGGGGAGAAGGAAAACCAGGACAAGCTGTGGTGTCTGTTGATTTTCACTTCTTCCCTAAAGGCAGCATGAGTTGAGTTACTTTTCTAGAGTCTCTTATACTGAACTTTTGACCATCCTGATTTAACACATTTTCAGGGTGAAAATGTGAAACAGGCTGTTATCTGGCAGGTCACACTGTCAAATTATCTTCTGCTACTTGAATGAAAAGTATTCAAGAATAGCTCTTACCCTTTAGTTCCACGTCTGGCCTAGAAATGAATGCACTTTGCAGCATAGGCAGACTTTGATCCCTGCTCATCACTGCTGCTTGTACTTTCCTGACAAGAGGCACAAAGGAATTCCTCTTCTGCTCTGTGGGATGCAGGAACAAGATATTATCCCACCTTTATAGGAGCAGGATTGATGCACAGGGTAGGGGGAGGATAGGAAGGGGCTACATGGCTCATATTTTATCACAGCCTTGTTTGAACCCACAATTAGACAAAGGGCAGTTACAGGGGCATCATCAATCCTGAACAATTTCTTGATGGAGAATGAAGACTTTGAGCAGAGGAAAAGGGGATATCTGGAATTCATCAAAGCATTTGGTGGGAACACTCATGTTTTAACAAATAAGGGAGCAGCTGGTGTGATATGCCCTTCCTGGAGCTGTATATGTGATGCTGACTCACTGTTCTCCTACACTCCAGGCACTGAGCAGATGTTTTCTCATGGGACAGCTGACATCATCCTTGAGGCCTGCACTGACTTTTGGGATGGTACTGACATCTACCCCCTCTCTGGCTCTGACAGGTGGGCAGCTTTCTCATTTGGGGCACTCGGGAGCTGCAGATAAAATGTGGAGGGAACCTGGTCACTCTGTTAAAATTCTTTTAGTGATGCTTGTTAAGCTTTTTAAGAGCTTCAAGTAGGTTATGAATATGAGCCATCTCTGCTTGTAATTAATTGTTATCATAGCATGTAAGAGATTAGATAGCAACAAGCATTCAGTTGCACTGGAAGAGCAAGCCACTCCTCACTCTATCTGTTGGGATATTGTGCTCTTTTAAGTTGATTCTGACTGTACTGTGTAGTAGGACTGAATTATAATCAGGTCATGCTGGTGGCAGAGGATTTTTTGTTGCTTTTTAAGAAAAAATGTTTTGTCTTAAATGAAATGCAAAATGATCAATTGTGCCTGAACCAGTCCACACAAAGCATCATACCCTTGGAGTTCTGCTGCAATATCTGAGAGTGTGTGCTGCATTTTCATCTACAGGCTGAATTGCTGTTCCTGTTGGCACAGCAGACCAGTAATGTTTAGTTTCACTGACTTTTCACATTGTTCTTCTAAATCTGCATATCCTCAGGTGTGAAAAAACTGGCACTTATCCTTTTTGGAATATTGATCATGTTACAAGAAAATTAAAAATCTGATATATAGTCTAATTTCTTACCTTTGTGAATTCAGCTTAGAGAAGGAACTTTACCATATTTCAGTGACTGAATATTGACTTAATACAGCTCCTGGGACACCATACTCTGAAAGGGGATAGGAGAAAAGTCTGCTCCTGCAACTATCTCTGCCATAGATCCTGTTATCAGAGTTGTCAGTTCCCTCTTTGGTGTTTATCTCCCTAGAGATAAATTATGTCTGATGAATTAAGCTTCTGCTGTCATGCAATGAACTTTCTTGGAGTCATCTGGCAGCCATATAGAGCACGTTATATTAATAAGTATATTTGAAGAGCTCTGTGTTCATACCCATCAATCTGATGAGCAAACAGAAACATTCACCACTGCCCCTGTAGGAATATGTGTTCTTGTTGCCCTGCAGTGCCTGCAGCTTGGAGAATGCTGAAGCAGTAGGGAAAGGCTTCTTCAGACTTTTGGAAATGGAAGACATTTTTCCAAATACACGGAACTACAGCATTTCTGTATTATCAGAAACGTGGCACATTTTTGCTAACTTTGCCTGGTTTTTTCCCTCTTCCACATAGGAAGAAGGTGCTGGATTTCTACCAGCGAGCCTGCCTGTCAGGATACTGCTCTGCCTTTGCCTACAAGCCCATGCACTGTGCCCTGTCCTCCCAGCTGAACGGGAAGTGCATCGAGCTGGTGCAGGTGCCGGGGCAGAGCGCGATCTTCACCTGCTGCGACCTCCCCGGCACCACCCCCATCAAACAGAGCAGCCGCAGGAACAGCTGGAGCTCAGATGGTATGTGTGCCTCTGCTGCTGCCTCTGACCAGCCCAGAGCTGTGAGAACATTGTTGTTCAGAGTAGCAGATGGAAATTTGGAAGGAAGAGTTTCTGAAGTAGATGGGTTTTCGGAGGAAGTAATGATGTGGCAGCTGGTAGGGGTATTTCTAGTTAAGTTATTGAAGCTTACAGAGAAATTCTTCTCCTTGTGGGAAGTCTGTTTCTAAAGTAGGCTACAGAGAGTCAAGACTTCTGGGTATTTCAGTACTTGTTTTGCTATTTGTCTGATTTTATGGAAATCACATGGGATGGGCTTTTCAAAGGATTGAAATGTATAGTGCTATGCAACTATTATTCCTTGATCGATTTTGTTGCTGTACTGAAGGAACTGATTCCCACTAGATGAACATGACATGTACAAGTCCTTCAGAACAGCAATGGAAACTGAGAAGGAAGCACATACCATTACATAAATCCAGGAGGCTCTTTTGGAAAACCAGTTTTAACCTCTTTCTGCCTTGGTCTCACATTCTGTAAAATGTGACTAGTGGAGTTTCCAGCAGCTAAGAACAGTTGTGACTGTTTTCAGAATAATTTTGCGTTCCACCTGTGGCAAGCCTTGCAACTATGTGAAGTGTTTTATTATTTTGTTCTTCATGCTGCATCCAGCCCCCATTCACCACTGGCTTCTAGTGATGGTGAAGGAACCCTGTCAAAGAGCCTTTGCAGGCTTTTTGGAAGTGTTTGCAGGGAACATGATTCAGTTCCTTTGCATCAGCCCCTCGTGCTCTGATGCCACTGTGCCTCAGCTAGACTTATCATGTTGTTTAGGCACAGTAGGATGTGTTTAAAATGCACATGTGAACATTATGAAGCACACATCCTTGACCTTTCTACCCAAATTCCTTGTAACTGATCCCTGCCTTCTGTTTTATCTTTTTCCTTTTCATGCTTGTTGTTTCCCACTTGTGTTCTTGGTCTCCTGTGTGGGGATGTCCTGAAACCACTTCTGTGACTGGGCATGCTGGGACAAATGGATGTCTCCTCATCTTCCCTCCTGTGTTTGTATTCCTGCACATTTCTGTGTCTGGATACCATGTCCTTGGTGTCACCTTGGTGGCCTTTGTCTGATGCTCACGTGGCCCCCATGTCTCAATGGGATTGCATGCCTGAAGAAGGGATTGGGGAAGTGATGGAGAAGGAAGACTGTATCCAGGCTCTGAGTGGACAGATCTTCATGGGAATGGTCTCATCTCAGTATCAGGCCCGCCTTGACATTGTCCGCCTCATTGATGGATTGGTCAATGCCTGCATTCGTTTTGTCTACTTCTCCCTGGAAGATGAGCTCAAAAGCAAGGTAAGCTGTCTTTGCTGAACCCCCTGACCTTGCATGGCCCCTGCTTGTCTGACTGGAGAGTTTAGCTCCAGTGTAATGTAAGGTTAATCTGATTCAGCCCACTAATGAGTCCAGAAGGAACCTGTGCTCAGTATGGCATCAGTCTGCAGTGCTCTGGCCTGGGCAGCCACTCTAAACCCTTTGTCTGCTCACCCACAGGTTTTTGCTGAGAAAATGGGTCTGGAGACTGGCTGGAATTGTCACATATCCTTAACACCCAATGGTGATGTGCCTGGCTCAGAGATCCCCCCATCCAGCCCCAGCCATGCTGGCTCCCTGCACGATGACCTCCATCAGGGTGAGAACTGTGCCTTGGCCACTCTGAATGCCATCTGTTTCCTGGGTGCTTCTTCTAAACCCATTCATAGGTTCCTGTGTCCACACCAGACACTTGATCTGTAGGAGATTTGAGCACAAAACTGGATGGGCCTCAGGTGCATGTGTGTAAGCGACATCACTTTACATTTATAGCCTTTCTAGCCAGCCAGTACCAAGTTTTTGGAAACAGACATCCTTCTGTGCACCAGCTGCCATGAATTTATGTGTTCATGAGTGCTTCTGGTTCTTGCTGGGGCCCTGGTCAAACCACTGAAGGTCACTTGCCTGTCCATTACTCCTTTTTTTCTTACTTCATCTGGGATTTCTTTATTCTCTTCCCCTGAAGGACAGCAGAACAGATAAAGTATCATGTCTCAAAAGAGCCGAGACTAGGCTCACATATCTACCTCTGAACAGATTAGTCATCTAAAAATACTGCATTTTGTATGACTGAGTGGGAGATCTGAGTGTTGCTAACCCAGAAAATCAGGCTTCACGTTTCCTGGCTTCTGCAGTGCCACGTGCATGTCCCACGTGGGTGGGTGGCACAGGGGTGGCACAGGCAGGTTTGGGGTTGTTGTTTATGCTGCTCCTCTCTGCTCCAGTTTCCCGAGATGATGTGGAGGGGCTTCTGCTGATGGAGGAGGAAGGGCACTCGGATCTCATCAGCTTCCAGCCAACAGACAGTGATATCCCCAGCTTCCTGGAGGACTGCAACAGGGTGAGGGCCCCTCTCCCTGTGCACCTTCTGCTGTTGTCATGGGCAGGAGTGTCACCTCAGTACTCCCCGAGGAAATTCCTTTTCACAGGAGATTGGTTTCCATTGGGACCCCTGATTTCTCTCACTCTCTTCCAGCAGGGTATCTAGAGCCTGGGAAATTTGGGATTCTCTCAGTTAGTTACTTTTGCTGAACAGCTCTTTGCTTAGGAGTTTAGGAATGGAGGTTAGCAAACATGGGGTAACCTTGAGAGCTGGTTCTCAGTTCCCCTGGGTCTCCTGGGCTGGGCAGGGAGTGGGAACATCCCCACTTTCCATGCAGACAGAAGAAACACTCTCTCCTCCAGCTGTGAGCCACAGACTGGTGCTGCCCAGTGGTCAGAGTGTGAGACAAGCCCTTCCTGCTTCAGAAAGACCTCACATGTGCTCAGCAGAGATTACAGGAATATCAGAGATACAGATAAAAAAAAAATCTCTTAGGCCTGGTTTTAGAAGGCAAGAACCCTTCTTGCCTTGCTGCAGGCTGATGTGGCTGCAGTTGAAATAGATGCAGTTGCTAGAAGACAGCAGATGTGTCTGACTAGATTCTCCACACAGTAAAAAGTCCTCAGGAATCCTTGAGCACAGGTTTGTCACACTGACCTTACAAACCCTGAGGGCGAGCACAGGCAGCTTGGCAGGTCAGTGTAGAACTTTATCAGAAAACTTCAGGCAGTGCCTTGGGAAAGCCAGTTCTATCTGCTGGAACATGATTTTGTATCTGATCTTGAAGTTACATAATTCTAGGAATCATCATTCTCATTTCAGCAGTTCCTTCTGGAATGCCTCTCTCTCACACCCCTGCTTTATCTGTCCTTTCTCTTTTTCAGGCCAAACTCCCCCGGGGGATCCACCAGGTGAGACCTCACCTCCAGAACATTGACAACGTGCCTTTGCTGGTGCCCCTGTTCACAGACTGCACCCCAGAGAGTGAGTGCTGTTGCAGAATGAGCTGTTTGTTGGGGATGAGCCATTTGTCGGGAGCAGGGAAAACTCGGGGCTCAGTGTGAGTCATCAGCAAGTTCTGTTTATTGAGGAGAGCATCAGACACTTATACAGCAAGTAATGAGCTCATGAATATTCTGCAATTTACACCGTCCACTGGCCACACCACAACACTAGTTCTTTTCTGTTCTTTAGGGATTACATCTCTTTTTTCTCATGTCTCTTTCACTATTTGTTATCATACTACAGCTAGGCCCAAGGACACGCTGTCTTCCCAGTGCAGGACTTGGAATTAGCCACGGCCTTGTACTTTTCCAGTCTCTAGTCAGCTAAAATTCCAACAGAGTGCCCTTTCTTACTCCTGTCCATGAATTCCTTCCCCAGCTCCTTGGTCTGGCCCATCCAAGTGTAGACATGGAAGGGAAGGGGATACATTCCAGAAATTTAGAAGGACTTGTTGATATTAATTACCCTCTGTTGCTACCTGTGGAGAGCCAGGTGTTAACTGAATTTTAGTGCAGCTGTTGTCCAGCTGCTGAATTGGGCTGAGAACCCTTTCAGTTTGCATTCATAAGAGACACAAAAGCAAACATCCAAAATGCTACTGCCTTTCATTAAATAAGTGTTATCAGTGTACCAGGAGAATTTGATCTCTGCTCACAACTCTTCTATAACTTGGAAATCACTTCCCAGAAGAATGTTCCCCTGGCAGTTGCTGTTGTTAACACCTTCTGCTGCTTTGCAGTTTTTGATTGCAGGAAACAGAAAGGACAAAATCTCTCTCTCTCTCTCTCTGAGGTATTACTTAAAGAAAGGGGCTGAGTGCTCAACTGGCAAATAACTGCCAAATCTCCAGTGAGTGTGGAGCATCATTATGATTTGCCATTTCAGTACCTCTGGTCACAGTTTCCAGCATGTCAATCACATTCCAGTCTGTCTTCACTCTTAGTGCCCAAATTTCCTCTCTCTGGCAGAAGTGGCAGCTCCCCTCTTGACCCAGCCCCTCAGTGCTGCAGTCTTTGTGCAGCAGGCATTTATTGAAGGTGTTTACAAGGGAGTCTGCAGAGGGGAGGTTTGGGGGGTTTTGCCTGGAGCATTCTGGAAAGTCCATGTATACACAGAGCACTGTGCATGGAGCTACAGAACTAAAATCAAATCAAACAGCAGCTTTGATTAAGAGGCCCTAGGGATGTCAATAAACATTGATAAAGGGTGGAGGTGGTGGTGGTGGGACTGCAGGAACAGGGGCTGAGTATGGCTACAAGTGGCACTGCCTTTGGAGTGGTTTGTTACATTCCCTCCCTTCCTTTAGACTTGCAGCAACACTAGTCATGTGCTGCTGAGTTTGAAACACTGTATTTATTTTCAGTTTGAATTATTTAGGTTTATTTCATTTCTGCTGTTTCCTAACAAGAGCATTTGATGCTGAAGCTGTATTATGCACCCAGGCTACAGCTCTGGTCTGAAAGAGGTGTGCTGGAGATGCAAACCTCTGGGTCATAGTTCTGTGAACCACAGAGAATTCTGGCAGTGGCAGGGTAGATAGAGCACCTGCTCTGCAGTAAATTAACTTTCTAATTGTGTGCTTTGACTGTGGATCTCAATGTACACAGTGATGAGTATCAGATGGGGCAGTTTTAAAGGATCTGTTTGTTATCCAGATTGGAAAGAGTGTGAAACACTGCATTTCTGTGTGTGTAATGACATAACACACTATTGCTCCTTCTGTCCCTCTGCAGCCATGTGTGAGATGATCAAGATCATGCAGGAGTATGGGGAGGTGACCTGCTGCCTGGGCAGCTCTGCCAACCTTCGGAACAGCTGCCTCTTCCTGCAGAGTGACATCAGGTGGGGCAGGCTCTGTTCCTCCTCCAGCTGCCTTTGCCTCCATCGTAGCAAGTACCCAGGGTCACACCCCAATTGCTCTGTCCATTTTGTCTACAAGAGGGAGATTTGGGGGGATTGGATGGGGGTGTCTGTTTAAGGCCCTTGACACACAGAGGTATTTCCATGTCCTAAAGGAAGAAAGTCTCTTACATGCTGGACTGTTGTGCCCCAACTGCCATTACAGATCCTTTCCATTGGGTGAAAGAGTGAAAGTACCCCATGGATCAGCCAATTGGTTGACCTTGTGCCACAAACCCAAATATGTTCATTATTTCTCTGTGAGTAAATGAACTCCAGGGAGTTTGATCCTAATTTCATGTTCTAGCTCAGGCTTCTCTGCCTGAGCAAAGTATACAGAGCATGGCACAGCACAGAGTGACCTTCCAAGCTGGCCTGCAGTGAGACAGTTTCCTTGCTGGGATGAGGCCTTTCACCAAGCCCTGTGTTGTCCTTGCAGTATAGCCCTGGACCCTCTCTACCCATCCCGCTGCTCCTGGGAGACCTTTGGCTATGCCACCAGCACCACCCTGAGCAATGGCTCTGAGGAGCTGACCCCTCTGCAGCTCTCAGGGCAGCTCAACAGCCTGCCCTGCTCCATGTCCTTCCGCCAGGAGGAGAGCACCAGCATCATCAGGCTCATAGAGCAGGTGAGCCCAGCAGTCCCCAGAGCCAGGAGCTCACACCGGCATTGTGCTCCAGGTGCCCACAATGCTGCCAGCAGGAGCTTGGCTTGTGTCCCCTGTGTCACAATAGGACACAAAATGAACGACACACACAAGCTGGAATGTCCAAGGTCAAAGGAGCATAGTTTATTTCTGAACTCTAGTATTTATAGACTGTCAAAAGTGACCATAGATTGGAGGATGAAGTTGCCACCTCTCTAGCCATACTTGTCAAACCAACAGTCCATCAAATTTCTCCTCCTACAGAAAGGAATTCAAAACAATCATTATTTACATGAAAAGTGTGTGAGAAATTCCCTTACAAAAATGTAAACATCAGAAGGCTGAGAAGAACTTAGAAGAGCAGGGTGACACTCGTGGCCTTTGTCCAGGAAGCACAAGAGGGAGAATCTTCCTGCCTGGCTCTCCTGGTCCAAGGTGTAGGGAATGGATTGGAAATGGTGTCTTATGGTAACAGAACATGAATATTGTTCATCTGGATGAAGTATAATCTTGCAGAGATCCCTAGCCAGGCAACAATGCAGTGTTAAGGAGAAGCAAAACCCCCAAAAAACGGGAGTTTAAACAAACTTACCCCTTGGCTAAATCCTGCCTTTCCTTCAGAACCTCTCCATGTGGGCAGGAGACCTTCCCTCTTTGCTTTCAGTGTGTCCAGATGCTGTCCCCTCCCACTTCCCCTGCAGGCCACATGTCCTGTCCCTGCCTGCAGTGACTGCTCCTGGCTGGAGCTGCTCCCAGCAGGGCTCTGAGGGCTTCTGCTTCCTTCCAGGCCAGGCATGCAACCTACGGCATCCGCAAGTGTTTCCTCTTCCTGCTGCAGTGCCAGCTGACCTTGGTTGTCATTCAGGTGAGTCCTGGCCTGGCTGGGGACAGTGTTTAGCTCAGAGGACAGGAGGGCTCACATGGATATGGGTCGCTGCAGTGGGGCAGCCTCCAGGGAGGAACGTGGCCTTCAGTCAGGTTGGCACAGTGTGTGTGGGGAGGTCACAGATGGAGGCTTGGTGATCTCAGCCTGTGCTGCCCCTTCTCCCTGATCCTCATACATTTACCTTCAAATCTTTTTTCCCTGGAGAAAAGCATCCCCTGCAGCTCCTGCCACAGGAACTTATGGAGGGGCTGTGCAGTGGCAGCCCAGTTACCAGTTCACCCCAGTGTTTCAGGGAAGGCAGCAGCATTTTGGGTGACAGGTCTGTCCTAGCACTGCTCATGCTCTTCACTCTGGGTTGTTTCTGTCCAGTTCCTCTCCTGCCTGGTGCAGCTGCCCCCCATCCTCAGTACCACAGACATCGTGTGGCTCTCCTGTTTCTGCTACCCTCTGCTCAGGTGAGTCTGTCAGGTGGAATCTCCTCCCACTCCCCCCAGGATGCACAGAGCCCTCTCTCAGCCTTACTGTGTCCATGCTGAGAGAAAGCTGACTTCACCCACAGCATGCTGAGAAGGGTGCAGGGATTATCCCAGGCACCTGCTTTGACAAAGTGCTTGGAAACAGTGACAGGAGCATTTGTGTGCTGCTGTGTTCACCCCTGCCTGGTGTGATGGAAAGTCTGGGGTGTCGGGTAGAGGCCAAGGTACCACAGGTGGTTTTTTTCTGACTTCTCTCTCTGTCTGTACCTGCCATGAATAACACCTTCAAGCAGTCTGAGTAGGTTATTTGGGTTCAAATGTTAGATAAAAGCACAGTAGCTCTGGTGCCTGAACACATTACTGAGACACTTAACTTACCTTTCTCCAGTATCTCGCTCCTGGGCAAGCCTCCCCACAGCTCCATCATGACCATGGCAACAGGAAAAAACTTGACTTCCATTCCCAAGAAGGTAGGTGGCCCCTCAGATTTAAATTGTCCACATATTTTTCTCTTCAGTTTTGGCCTAGTGTTGGTGGGAGGCCATAGCTGAGGCCTTGTGCTGTGGTGGTGTTCACAGGGGTCCCAGGATGAGGAAGAGACCAGGGTCTGACTCCATGTTTTAGAAGGCTGGTTTATTTTTATATATATAATATTTCAATATAATATAGTTTTTATATAATATATAACTATATATTAGATATATAAATAATATATATATAATATAGTTTTAATATAATATACAGATATATATTATATTAAAACTATACTAAAAGAATAGAAGAAAGGATTTCATCAGAAGGCTTGCAAGGAAAGGAGAGAATGGAATAAATAACAAAAGCTTGTGTCTGTCAGAGACAGCTGGGCTGTGATTGGCCATTAATTAGAGACAATCAACATGGACCAATCACAGATCCACCTGTTGCATTCCACAGCAGCAGATAATCATTGTTTAGATTTTGTTTCTGAGGCCTCTTGGCTTTTCAGGATCAAAAACCCTAAGGAAAGAATTTTTCATAAAATGTGTTTGTGACACTGCTTCCTAGCTTGCTCAGTGAATTGATCCCTGGCAGGAGCCAGGGAGGGAATTTCCTGTTCCAGCATGCCTGAGGCAGATCCTCAGGGCAGCATCTCATCTGTACTACAGCTTGTCTTTTGCAGCCACTGATGGTCATGGGGAGGAGGTTGTACCAGTGACATGCCCATGTCATCCTCCTTTCTTTCCCTTTTCCAGACTCAGCACTACTTCCTGCTCTGCTTCCTGCTGAAGTTCAGCCTGACCATCTGCTCCTGCCTCATCTGCTTCGGGTTCACCCTGCACGAGTCCTGCAAAGGGGTGAACACAACCAGCCTCAACCTCACAGCCTGCTCCTCCATCATGCTGCACAGGTGAGGAACTGGGCCTGGCACACATCCCCACTGCTCCTGCCCTTTCCAGTCCTCTAACAAGCTTCAGCCTCTTCCATGACCCACCAGGGCTGTAGCCTTGACAGCTACATCATTGCCCCTGTCACCTCCTTGTCACCACCAGGACAGCCTGAGCTCACCCACAGATTCCTCAGCTGTTGAAGGAGGACGTGGCCCTGGTGGGAACAGGTCAGTTAAGTGCCCACTGGTGACTCTCCTGTGTCCTCTCATTCACTAGCAATGCTTATGGTGCTCCTGATTGGTTTGGGACATTTTCCAATGCTCTCCTGGTAGCCCAGAAGCTCACAGCTGGCCTGATTGTTTTGCACACAGGTAAGTCCAGAACCCCATTCTCTGCTCTGGGGGAAAGCTTGCATCCTCTGTCTCTTTCTTTGCCCCCTCTGCCAGAGCACAAACTCCCTAATAGAAGCAGACACTGCAGTGGCCTCACAGCACAGATCCCCCTGTCTCACTAAACATTACCCTGGCAGATTGAAGACAACACCCTCAGAACTGATTCTGCTTCCTACTAGTCTGGTGAAGCACTGGTTCTGTCCAGTCTCATCCCTTTTGCCTTCTGGAAAGTTAGTACCAGCACGTGAAGCTCTCCAAAAATATTCCCTCCTTCAAAAGTGTTATATCCCTGTGGCTGTTCTGTGAAATACCCCACTGCCTTCCCACAAAGGGGACTGATGCAGCTGTGACTGTTTGAGAGCTGGAAGCCTTTTTAAACCCTCTGGAGGGGTGTGGGGCCAGCTCCTGGCTGACTCTCATCACCTGCACCCATTGCCTGGCAGGGTGGGTCCTGAAGGGTCTCAGTTCCCTGTCCCTTATGCCCCAGGCAGAGCACTGTGTGTTGACATGTGCAGGTGTCCAGTCCAACAGAAATGCTTCCTGATTGGATCTCCATCTTTGGGGAGAGTGGGTTGCTGTGCTTTTGTGTCCCTCCGACCACCAAGGCAAGGCAGGGGTGCTTTGCCTGGCAGCTGAGCCAATGCTGGGTCTTGTACAGACAGCCCTGGGTCTCTGGCTAAATCTCCCTCTGGGCTGGAGCTTTCCTCTGTTGCAGCCCTGGAACAAGGGCACACTCACCCCTGTCCCACTCCCCAGAGCTGGGCCTTTGCCTGCTCAGTTTCAGCTCCCAGGCTGTGAACCAGTGAGCAATGGTGTGCAGTACAACTGCACTGCCCCAGTGCATTCCAGGGGCTTGGAACTGCTGTGAGGAGCCTGCTCTGAAGGAACCCCAAATGGTCAGCTGGTTCCAGGGACATGAGCCCCATATCCCTTAGAAGTAGCAGGTGTTGATGTGCCTTGTGAAGTGCTGTACCTGTGTGTGATGCTGGATAATCCCCTTTTCTCTGCAGTGTTCATATCCATCACCCACGTGCATCGCACCAAGCCCCTGTGGAAGAAGAGCCCCCTGTCCAACCGCTGGTGGACGCTCACTGTGGCTGTTGTGTGAGTACCCACAGCCCCTGGGAAGGGGCTCCAGGATCCCAGGCCCACTCCAGCACCAGTTTCTTGGTGCTGAGGAGAATCAAGTGCATGGCATTTGATCTTCCACTGCTGAACTGGTGAAGGGTCTCTGGTGTGAGCATTTCATCTGGGCCTGAACCCTGATCTGCAGATCCTGGGAATCTTGCCAGGTCTGCTGAGATTTGCTGTGTCTGTTCTTAATTTTAGAATACTGGGGCAAGTGGCACAGACTGTGCTGGACCTGAAACTCTGGGAAAACCTCAACTCTTCTTTGACCTTTAGCCACGTCTCCATCTCTCCGGTCGCGTGGCTCCTGGGTTTTCTTTCCTTGGTCCTTGTGGTTATCATCAATGAGATTGTCAAGCTGCATGAAATCAGGTATGGGGGTTGTAGGGAGGATGGGGAGAAAGAGCTGAAGCCTCCCTCCAGCCTGGCCTTGAGCTGCAAAAAATAATGATACCCAGGGAACAGGGTGGGGAACAGAAAGGAAAAGCTGACTGCATTGTGTAAATCACCTGGCTGTTGTGTGCAGGCCCACGCTCCACCTCCCAGGGAGGAAGCACAGGGGAGGAAGGAGGGTCACAGAAGGGCAGTGGCAGTGATTGGGAGCAGGAAGGGAGAACAAAATTTCCTTATCTCAGACCAAAGGGAGGGAGACAGCCAAGGTCTATCCAACACCAGTGTGGAACTGGGGAGGGCTGCTCGCTCCATCTTGTCCCATGAGGACAGAGAGGCATTGAATCACAGCAGAGGAAGTGTGCCTTCACACAGAGCCTGGACTGTGGGACTGGTTTGCACGGGAAGTGGCTGAAGCCAAGAATGAGTAGCAGGCAGTGACTGGCTGTTCTTCCCAGCACAGGGAGCAGCCAGGGCTGGAGTCAACACTGATGAACATTGATTCAGGAAATGGGCTGGGGAGGAAAAGCAGGGATTACAGGGAACCCTGATGGGGATGGAGACACCATCTCAGTTCCTGCAAAGGGTTTCTGGACCTTTCTGTGCTGTGTCTGGTGTTCCTGGAGATGGGATTCAGCTGCATGAGGTAGGACTGACACCATGGGCTGCTCTCTGGATTTGATTCCCCTCCCAGGCTACCACAGGGCTCAGGCCAGGGGCTTCCCTGCTTCTTAGGGCTAGCAGCTCAGGAATGGCAGTGGAATAGTTTTACCTTTCACCCCTCTGCATACTGACTGTCTTCTTTCTTCTTCTCCAGGGTCCGTGTCCGTTACCAAAAGAGGCAGAAGTTGCAGTTTGAAACCAAGTTGGGGATGAATTCGCCATTTTAAAAGCACCCAGCTCAAGTTCCCTGGAGCCAGGGCCAAACAGCCACTGGGAGAGTGGCTGCACCAAAGGCTCAGGGAATTTTCCATCACACATGCAAACCAGACAGCCTCCTGGCAAAACTACACCTGCACCTTCCCAGGGCCCAGGCAGGGATCCCCCCACAGGTATGCAGCCCCCTCCCAGCCTACCAGGTACCCTCACAGGAACCTGCAAGCTCTGGTGCCTGTTCAGGCTGCTCTTCCTTTATTTATTTATTACTGGAGGTATTTGTTAGTATCATGGCGATGCTAAAATGAAGTGGCTCCTCTCCTCTTTGTGAGCAGATGGGTTTCCTGGGCCTGACAGGAGAATCTGGGACCAGTAGGGCTGCTGAAGCAGGAGATCTCTATTGAATCCCGTTTTGGTTTTCTACTTCAGCCTGTTCTCCGTGTGTGCGTGCCTGTGCATGCCCTCCCACCTCCCTGCGCTGTGTGCGGGGCAAAGGAGCCACCCCTCTTGCAGTCCCGAGTGCTGGGAGCTCTCATTCCCGAGGGGACACTGGGAACAGGCCAGCCCTGCCCTCTAGTGTCGCTGTCACAGCCGTGTGCTGGCTGTGTCGGAAGCGGGATGGGGCAGGGCTTTGGGCAAAGCCGCCTGTGATCCGGTGCCGAGGGAGGGCAGCTCTGCCTGCCTGCGGGGAGCCAGCATGGCTCAGCTTCCTGCAGCCCTCTTGAACCAGCTTTTATGTTCTTTAACAGCTCCCAGAGAGGTTTTGTAGCTGTTCTCCTGTTTGTGATCCGAGCTGCTGTTCTGCTTCAGTAATGTGCCTGCTTGAGACAAGCACAGCTCGAGATAAAGCCTGAGCCCTGACTGTCCTGCCTTAGAGGGAGGGGATGTCTTTCCAGGCAGGATATCTGCAACTTGCAGTTGTGACTAATACAGAGCTGGTGAATGGCTCCTTTCCCAGTCCCTGGATTGTGCTGCATCCAGTTCTGGCTCCCCAAGGCACAGGGAACCCTGCCCTATCATGTCTGTCTGTGATAGTGCTGGGAAGTCTCTCCCCTCTGTGCTGATGCCTTCACACAGACCCACAGAATGCTTTGGGTTGGAAGGGGCCTTAAAGCTTTATCTTGTTCCATCCCCTGCCATGGGCACCCTGCCATGGACAGGGACACCTTCCTCTATCCCAGGGTGCTCCAAGCCCTGTCCAGCCTGACCTTTAACAGTTCCAGGGATGGGGCAGCCACAGCCTCCCTGGGCAACATCTGCTCAGTGTTTTTCTGGAGGTCTCTTCGTTTGCCTGGAGGGACCCTCCCCTGAGGGCTCTGCCAAACCCTGATCTGCCCCAGTGCAGCACACAAGCTCCTGAGCTCTGACCAGACCCCATCTGTACTGGGAGCACTGGTCCTGCTGTGGGCTGACAGCCAAGGGCCACACAGGAGCACACAGGCTTGGCTACCAGAATATTTGCAGGTCATGGAGACACTGACTCTAATTCTAAACACTGACTAAAGCTGGTAAATCCTGGCCCTGGTTTTGGCCCCAACATTTAACACTACAGTATTTGGCTGTTACTTCCTCTTTGGTACCGGAGATAACAAGTGGCAGCTGATCCCTCCTGGGCAGGCAGGGAGCTGGCTGGAACCCCCAAGCTCTGCCCTGCTGCTCTACCTTGTCTTCCTCACTTTTCAGCATAACCAGAGAGCACAGACGTGTCTGAGTGTCTCTAAGCAATACCCTCACCCTGCTGTGGGGCTGGCAGAGGAGCAGAGCTGGGTACAGCCAAGCCCTGAGCTCTGGGGACACACTGAGGGTGCTGGAGGGGCAGCTGGGGCTGTTTCAAGCCCTGGACCCGGTTCCTGCAGCTGGGGGTGGATGTAGAGATGCCATGCTGGCAGGATGGCACAGGACAGGGAGGCAGCAGCGCCCTGGGGAAGCACAGGGCTCACAGGGCTCCTGCCCTGCACCACAGCAGTGTCTGCCCACCTTTGCCAGCCAGGCTGGACTGTGCCCTCACTGCCCTGGCACCTGCAGGGCTCAGGGAGAACAAGCTGCACCTTTCTTAGCCTCAATTCACTGAATGCCAGCTCCAGATCTGTGACACCTGGCCCCTGAGAAATCAGCTTTCCTTCCCTATGCCAGGGTGGGATCACAAGTGGGGTATGATCTCTGTGGCCAAGCTGAGCTGGAGTCAGAGCAGCACAGAGCTGCTCACTGCTGTCCCAGCTGTGCCCCCACCCACACCTCAGCTCTTGTCCTGTGCCATGAACTGCTGTGGGTGTTGAAAAGCAGCAGATTCCAGGGCTTCCTGCTGGCCACACCTTCCTCTAGAGAAGGCACCTTCAAGATTTCCTCCTCTGGGTGACCACAAATGTTTATTTTCCTGCATCCTCCTCCCCCATCTAGACTGGAGGGAGCTAAAGTGTATGAATGGAGCCTTTAGGACGGTCTTGCCAGTGCCACCCTTCCCTCAGCCATTGAAGTGTCTAAGGGTCAGAGTGCATGGCTTCAGAAGGAAATTTCCTACATCAAGATGTTTTTAAATGCTGTATATTTTATATTAATTTTTTTGGGATGTATGTAAAAATATTTCATTTGTATTAAAACTTGTAAATTGTATAAAAAAAAAAAAAAAAAAAAAGAAACAAACCCAGACCCACAAGCATCCAGTATATGAATGGCAATAAATGATTGTCTTGGATAACACACCCAAGAGTTGGGAACGAGTTTGCACCCAGCAAAGGAAGGAGGTAAAAATGTCTGTGGCTGCTGGGGTCACAGGGTGTGATTTTCCTGTTTTAGGGACACAGCCTGAGAGCTTGATGCTCCTGGGATCCAGTTCTGGCCTTTTTCCCAGTTTCTGCTCAGCTTTGGGCAAATCTGTCCATCTCTGAAAGCCTCTTCCTACAAAGTTTGGTTTCCTGGATCGCAGGCACTGTTTCAGTCGAGGCTGGAGGCACAGTGTGAATCCCTCTGGGTGGGTGAGAGGTTGGGGGCAGCTGGAAAAGGCACTGGGGTGACAGTGGCCACACTCTGAGCAGGCAGGAGGAGAGAGGAATGCTCTGCCTGGCACATGGGGATGGTGGAGGTGGCACATGGGCAGAGCTGGGCACTGGGACACCAGAACTGTCACCATGTTACTGTCGTGATAGTGAGACTCACACTGAACATCAACCCCACTGGGCATGACTGGGGCTCACCAGGGGAGAATATCTGAGGAACCTGGAGCACTCAGGGGACAGGATAAAGCTGATCTTCAATGGACTTCACACAGCAGGAGACAAGCTTGTCCCATTTCACACAAAGCAAACAACTAGGCAAAACTATAAAAAGGGTAAAATATGCCCCACTGTTTAATAGAACTTAGTCTTAATGGATGTTAGTGGAAAACAAAACACATGATTAACACAAACAGAGCAGATGGTTTAAAATCTGTTGTCAGTCTGGTGATTACATGGGCTATTTTTTCCCCTCACTGTCTCGCTGCACGGAGCAGGTGCAGCTGGGGTCAGTTAGTCCCAGTGCAGTGTCCATAACTTACACACCATACAGTAGCTTCAAAATAGAGATCTAGAGCTCAAAAAATAGGCATTCTTATGCAAAATCAAATGTTTAGTTCCCTTATTGACAATGAGAGCAGCGTTGTGCTGCCCTCAGGTGGCTCAGACAGCGGCAGCTCCACCCCAGTGTCCTCTTATCCCTGACCCAAGACTTGCAGTTCTGGTTAGTAAATATATAGAATAAATCACATTTAAAATATATACATTGGCTTTAAAAAAAAAAACATTTACAGTTTATCAACATTGGAAAAAAAAAAACCAACTGGGCTTGTCCCAAGTTGGCTCGTGAGAATAAAAAACAGTTTTAAAAGGTTTCTGTGAACCTCTTTATAAAGTGCCACTGGTCGTAGCTATTTGAAATCATCATGTCCATAATGTGGCACTCAGACACAGGCAGTGGATGCACTCAGTGTGGGACAGAGGTGTCTTACCTGCCTCACACTGACCTCAAGTCCCAGACGACAACAACGGCATTTTAGGTTTTTTCAGGGCTTATTGTCTTTGCTTTTCAGCCCAGAAAGCAGGCTGGCACCTCTTGCCTGGCATAGCTGCCCTCAGGAGCAGAGACCCTCAGGAATGCTCAGGTGGGCTTTGCCCCCCTTCCATCCAACAGCACAAGGGCTGCAAACAGTTCAGTCCAGCTGCAAACTCCCAACAGGATTGGGAAGCAGCTGCCTTCTCAGCCTCCTTCTCCCTCTCTGGTTTGGATTTGCATTGGTGATTTTTTTAAGAAAAGGGAAATGCATGGAATTTTCTTTCCCTTTGTTTGGAATTTTTGTAGCAAATGGCACTTCAGCACAATCTTCGGTTCCCTTCTGGTGCTCTGATGCTTTCATTTGCTTGGCATGCCGAGCGCGAGCCAAGTTCAGGGCTCTTGGACATATTTAGCCATGCACTAGTGAGCAGATCCTGCGAGAGAAATCTGTCTGGGAGCGATGCAGCCGCTGCTCCCGCCCGGCTGCAGAGAGCTCCGCGGGCTGCCGAGCCGAATTCCCGGTGCATGCGGGGTCAGCTCCCCCGCCGGCCGCAGAGCCGCGGGGAAGGAAGGATCGCGTCCCAAGCGCTGCTACTGTAGAACAATGCTCACGGCGGGGTTTGTGCCAGCAGCTCCCTGCAGGGAGGGGCACTGCGAAAAGGGACTGTTTTCTCCCAAAAAAAGGGGATAAGGGAGGGGAGAAAAGAATTTAAAAGCGTTAATCATGCTGCTGCTGCTGCACTCTGGAAGGACCAGGGTGGGGGTTTGCGTAGGCACTGTGTTGGCAGAGGGCAAACTCCACGGAGCAGCAGGATCCAGACGGACTGGCCCAAATTCCCAGGTTTTTGGCACTGCCATTACCATCCTCATCACTCTGGGAAGGGGCAGGAAGGCTCACACATCCAGCGTGGCCATGGCAGAGCATCCGCTGCTCTGCAGGCTGTGCCAGCCCCATCTCGAGGGGTCTGTGGGTCCCACTGGAGGGATTTCCATCCACTTGGATTCCACGCTGCCGATGCTGACGCGTTTGGAAAAGCGGCAAATAAAGCAGAAAGGTTCCTTCTCGCTCTGCAAGCTGCCAAATTGCAACAAGCCCTGTCTTCTTTTAGCTGCTGTCAGGCCTGGCCGGGGCTGCGGCTGCACAGTGAATCGCCAGCTCCCTGGCGGCGGCCCGGGGAGGTCTCTCCTGTGACACTTTGTTGGCAGGGGATAAATAATAAGACGCAGGACTCTGACAATGCAGTAGGGAAAGAGAAAGGTCCCTTGTGGAGGCTCCTCAGCTCTGTGCAAGGGAGCAAGG
Source organism: Ammospiza caudacuta (assembly GCF_027887145.1). Lineage (NCBI taxonomy): Eukaryota > Metazoa > Chordata > Aves > Passeriformes > Passerellidae > Ammospiza > Ammospiza caudacuta. The sequence continues at coordinate 3,333,084 of NC_080611.1, forward strand.
GCTTCTCCGTGGCCTCCAGCACTGCATGTGCAGCCCCTCTGGGCTCTCCTCCTGCTGCCAGTCTGGTGGGAAATGCCTGACCCCCTCAGAAACCGGCCCAAGGCCACGCTGCCACATGTGACACAGAGCCAAGGGTGGGCAAGGAGGGCAGCTTTGTTCCCAGCCTCAGTGCGAAGTGTGGGGAGGGAGGCGGCTGGAGAGAGCTGCAGGCACCGCTCGGTGCTGGATCCACTCTTCCCCCATTTCGAGGGGCACTGCTGGAGCAGCCGGGGTGGGGAGGGGAAGGAGGGAGCAAGCCTCAGTCCAGCATTGCGTCCAGCTGGTCAGCCAGGTCGTCGAACATGTTGCTGATGTCTTCCAAGATGTTCTTGGCCGAGTGCACGGTTCCAGGGTGGCTGGGGAGGAGAGGGAGAGAGTCAAAGCACTGCTCAAAGGCTGCAGGTGCTCATGGGGAAGGTGTGGCCAGGCTGGATCCGACCCAGCAGCAGGAGCTCAGCACAGAGTTGGGCTTGAGCATGTGTGACCTGTGTGGTGCAGGTATGACATACCCATGCACAGCCTTTCTCCTGCCCTCCCTGGGACCTTCCCAACCCCACCTCGAGAGGCCCAGCCCCAGCATCTCCCTCACCTCTCTGCCTCCTCCACTGTGATCTTCTTCTCGGCCGCCTGCAGCGTGGCAGCCAGGCTGGAGTTGGTCTGCTCCAGCCGCTGCTGGGCCAGGGTGGCCCCCGGGGCAGCTGCCAAAGGCTTGGCTGATACCTTGCTGCCTGTTTCCATTGTCAGTGAGCCAGGACCCGGCAGGGCCCCGATCACATCTGGCACCGCCTCGGTGGCCGCCCAGGGGGCAACAGTGTGGCGGGAGGGCTGCAGGACCTGCTGGTAGATGGTCTTGGGTCCAGAGAAGACGAGCTTGGTGGATGCCACGGAGGTGTGCTTGGCAGGGACATCTGCAAAGGAAGGGGACTCATGGTAGGTGGTGGCACAGGTCCTCACCTCCCACACCAACATGATAGGAAGCCCCACCACGTTGGAGACAGCTCCACAAGCCCCCATACCTGGAGTGGGTGTCCTCACCACAGCTGTGCCAACCAGCTCGGTGGGGCTGGGGGCTTTGGTGGGACTTGGGGCCTTCTTCATCCCTTTCTCCAGCGACAAGATGCTTTTCTCTATCTCAGCAATCCTGAACTCCACACTGTCATCATCAAAGGCATCCCCAGCCAGCGTGGGCTGTGGTGCTGGTGCTGAGGTGGGGGGACCTGCAATGCTCACGGCTTGGGCCTGGGCATACTGGGGTGTGGGGGTGCCCCCCGCCTCGGCCTGCCCCGCCATGCTGAACGCCTTCAGCACCGCCTGCAGCGGCTCCCGCTCCCTGAAGCGCGGCCGGCGCTTCACCGTGTCCGACTCAGTGAGGTTGAACTCCAGCACGGGCGGCTCCTTGCTGACAGCGGGGGCTGCTGGCTCCTTCCCGCCAGAGCCCTGGGGCTCTGCTGGCTGGGAACCAGGCTCCATGTCCGGCACGGCCGCGTCAGCCTTGGAATGCCCGCTGGGCTTTGGCCGCTGTTTGATGGTTAAATTGCCTTCTTCTGCAAAGGGGATGCACTCACTGGAGCTGTTCTGGGATGATGAAGAGGAGACCCCTGGCTTGGCCTCCTCCTCAGTGTCTGAGCAGGCATCCTCCTGCTCACCCTGTGCAGCCACCTCTGTCATAGGAGCGCTGGGCTCACTCACTGTCCGTCTCCGTGGCTTGCCGCTCTCAAAGGGGTCCCTGCTGCCATTGGAAAGTGTGGCACCGCTGGTGTCACTGCCATCGTGGGACCCCTCACCCACATCTGCCCGGGGGAGACAGTCCTGCGTCAGGTGCAGCGGTTTTGGGGCCAGGAGGGGCTTGGTAGGACTCACACCCGGTGTTCCCTCCAGCGCAGCCGCCAGGCTCTTCACTGTCCTGCCACGGCCAGCATCGCTGGGGGTGGCACCTCCGTCAACCGCGTCCTGAGGGGCTGTGGGCTGGCGCTCGGGGCTGGGGGGCTGCTCCCCGTCTGCCTCGGCAGCGAGGGCGCTGGACACGGAGCTGAGGCGCTTGGGCGGCGGCGGGGGAGGCCCCTTGCGCTTGGCCCGGATGGCGAAGGACTGGCTGCGGGTCACCTTGGCGTCCGCCTGCAGACAGGCCCGCGGCATCTGGCTGCGGCCCGGCCGCCGCGTCAGCGTGGCGTAGGAGCCCAGGGTGCTGCTGGGGGCCCCCTCCTCCTCCTCATGCTCCCCATCCGACAGCGCGTAGCGGTTCAGGCTGTGCGAGCGCTTCTTGTGCTTCAGGCCTTCGCCTCCGTTGGGATGCTCCCCAGCCGTAGGGGCTGTGCTGGGTGGCTCTGTGGAGCCACACTGGCTGTGCAGGTAGGAGAAGCCTTTTTGGGCTGATGTCTGCAGGCTGCTCTTCTGTGCAGGGGAGATGGAGGGGAGATGTGCTAAGGCCTTGGGCTGCTCTGCTCCCAGGACGGACGGGGCCGTTGGGGATTTCAGGGAGACGTGTGGGTACATGAAGACGTACGGGGCCGTTCCCTTGCTGGGAGTCTGGGGAGGAGTACAGGGAGTGACCGCTGGAGTCCCAGCTCCTTTCTGAGCCACAGGCCGGGTGTACTGATCCGTTCCTTCGGGCAGGTTCCTCTCCTTGAGAGGGCTGCCCCCGCCGCCACCATTGGCAAAGCCGTTCAGCCCCTCGGGGGACACGAGCTTCCCGTAGGGCTCGGGGCTGGGCCGGCCCGGCAGGCTGGCTGGGCTCTCCTTGCTGCGGGGGGGTGCACAGGACTGCCCGCTGCTGCTGCTGCTCTCGCCGCTGCCCAGGCTCTCCTGCGAGGGGCTGGAGAGGCGCCGGGACAGCACGTTGTCCTGCGAGTGCCCCGAGCCCCGCGACCGCACCCCGATGCTCTCCTGGCTCCGTGACATTCCCTGGCTGTTCTTGATGCCGAGTGTGTCGTGGCAGCTGTTGGACATGGCCGTCTGGAGCTCATAGCTGAGCTCACTGTCCTGGAAGGTTGTCATTTTGAGCGTGTGTGGGGACTGGCACTCCCCGTTTTCCAGCGACTCAATGGTGACAATGTCCAGGGAACCGGGGACTTTGCGTCTTGCCAAAGTTGCTTCTGCTTGATTGAGGCTTTTGCGGAGGTCTCTGAGCTTCTTGACAGCCAACATGATCTTCTTCTGGTGGCCTGCAGGAAGGAAAGGGACATTGGGTCAGCTCCAACCCCCAAGGCCTGTTTCCAGGCCAAGAAGAGTAGCTATGTCACACATGGGGCAAAGCCTTGGGGTTATCTAAACCCTGCCTATGGGAGGAGACAAACTACTGCTGGCATCTATCTAGCTGGGCCCAGCTCCAGCTGGCCAAGGGGAGTTCTTAGGGACAGCCAGGAACTGCCCTTTCCGGTGCTCAGGACATGCCTGCACCTCCCAGCCTGAGGCAGAACGGGGTGTGGGGACCTGGGTGGGAAACTTGGCTGCCTTGGGCCACTCCAGCATGGCAGGAGGGACTCACCCAGCTTGTTGATACCAATCTCTTGCAGGTCTTCCCATGTCAGGTCTGTCACGATGGTGATGGAATCGTAGCCGTTGTTCACCAGCTTTTTGTGGTACTGGGGCAACCCAATGGCACTGAGCCAGTCCATCAGGTCAGCCTGGAAAGAGCACAGAGCCACTGCCATGAGCACTGAGGAATGGGCAGCACTTTCAGTATCCCCTCCCTGCCCAGGAGACTGTTTTTAGGGTGTCTCTGACTCTTTTAACACAGTCAAAGCTACACACTTACAGACCCCATCCTGTCCTATCCTATCCTGGGGTCAGAGAGCTCTCAAGAAAGGGGTGACCAAAGCCTCAGTGCCAGGGACTCACCGGGATGTAGTTGGGCAGCCACTCAGCAATGCTGAGCTGCCCAATTTCTGTAGAGATCTTCTTCCTGTGGCCTGGTTTGGTCACACCAATGGCTGTCAGATCCTAAGGGGAGCAGAGTGGGGCCGTGGTCAGCAGTGGAGCTGGGGGCAGGGAGTACCCACAGCTGTCAGCTCTGGGTGGGGAAGGACCTGCCTCACCTCCGGGGTCATGCGGCTGATGGTGGGGACATCGTAGCCAGCGTTGATGAAGTTGAGGGTGTACGACTCCAGCTGGAACTCACGGAGCCAGTTGTAAATGGCTTCTGCATCCTGGGGAGAGGATGGGACACAGAACAGCCCATGACTGGTGGCTGCAGGGGCTGGAAAAACCTGACTGCTCCAGGCAAGATGACAGGATCTCCCTGGGAAAGACCCACTTGTGTCCTGAAGACCCTGTTCCCTGTGTCCCTGGTGCAAAAAGAGCTGGGCTGAGTGCCCCAAACATGGCCCTCTCACCCAGCACACCATTCCCCAGTTGTTCCAGTTACCTTCCCCTCGAGGAGCTGCTCAGGACGCAAGAACTGGTGGGAGAAGACCCTGTCTCCAGGGGGGCAGCTGCCTGGGGTCTGGAGGCCCTGTGGCCCTGGCAGAAAGGAGAGAGGAGAACTGTCACAGGGGCACTTGAACAGTGAACAGCCCCTAGGGCTGTGGGGACAGCCGTCCCCAAGGCCCCATGGAGTTGTGACAGCCCTCACCTGCTGGGGAGGTCCCATTGTGTGGCTCTGATCCCAAAAGGTGTTGCTGGAGGTTGTCACTGGTGGAGGGCAGAGGCTGAGGGAGAGGAGGAGTGAGTGGAGGAAGGACCCAACTCTGGAGACCAGCTTTGTCACACCCTCAGGAGCAGAGTGGTGGTCCCCATGCTGGGCTGCTGGTCACAGCTTCACCCTGCAACAGGCTGGCTCCCAGCAAAAGATCTGGGCAGAATCTGGCTCAGGGCCTTTTGTTATTCTCTCAGGTGACACAGCACATGATGGAGATGCTGTGTGATGCCAACCACAGCCTCCAGCTCCACTCAAAAAGGCCAGCTGTGCTTTGGGGAACAACTAGGGTGTCCCCAGGAGCATCTCCCTGCTGAGTCCTGGCAGCAAGTAGATGTTTGGTGTAGGATACTCAACTCCAGCAGGCCCTCCTTTGCTAGGAGGGGTCATGGAAGGGGATGGGGCTCTATGTCCAGCCTGAGCCAGCACAGGGAAGCAGCACAGGGGAGCAGGGGCTGTGCCTACCCTGGCATTCTCGATGAGGATGCTGGTGCTCTGCCCATTGGTGCCCTCGGTGCTCTGGCCGCTGCCGGCGCTGCGGATGCTGCCGATGCTGCCCTCGCTGCCCACGCTGTTCCTGTCTCCTGCTGCTGGGGCAAGCAGGGAGCCCGTCAGCAGCTCCCCAGACACAGGGCACTGCGGTGCCCAGCAAGGACCCAGTGCCAACACACTGATGCCACTGATCTCCCACAAGATCCTCCAGCCACAGACAATGCATCAGTTCCCTCCCACCTCCCAGCATGCACAACACAGACAGGGTGACCTGGGTGGCAAGAGACACACAGAGGGCTGAGACACAGGGAGAGAAGGGGCTGCTCTAAGGGCTCCCCAAAACTCCCTTTTCCTACATCTGCTCCCTCTCATCTGGCTGCTTCCCCATGGAGAGGTGGAAGGGGAGTCTCCCCCTGTGCCCCTGGCCAGGCAGGGCTGGGAACAGGGGAAGTCCCCAGCCGCTCTCCCTCCCCAGGTGCTGGCCTGACCTGAGCTATCAGGGCCTGGGGCCGTCCGGCTCAGGGTGAGGTGACCAAAGGCCGCTGGGCCGCTCGGGGCTGCCGGGTGTGGACACTCATCAGGGAGGTGCTGCAGCCCCCCAGGGGGGGCTGGCAGGGCCCCGGGGGGACCCTGGCGCTGCTGCGCGGGTGCCACGCGGGGCACAACCATGCCTGCGTTCAAAGACAAAACACACGTGGTCAGAGCTCATGCAGGAGGCAGGGACAGGGGGAGAACTGAGCACAACCCCCAAAGGAGTGTTCCAACCATGGTGACAACCCCTGAGCCTTCCCTTCCCCCCTAGCTAGGCAGGGCTGCAGGGCCTGTCAGACAGGAGGTGCTGGGAAGGCTGGGAAGGTTTTGCACAGGGGACTGTCCCCAGCATGCTCAGGATGGCCACTGACCTGTCCTCTTGCTGATGACTTCAGCAATGGAGGGGGGGAAGTACCCGACCCGGTCGGTGCCTTTCTGGGCGTCGTGGATGTGCCCCTTCCATCGGCCATCTGGGTGCTGCTCCAGGACCTGTCATGGGACAAGAGGGATGGGGCTGGTACCCAGGGCATGGTGGAGCAGGGGGATGGGGAGCAGAGAGCAGCCTCACCGTGATGACATCTCCTGCTCGGACGTTGAGAGCAGTTGGGTCATGGAGATTCCAAAAATCCTTCAAAGCTCGGACCTTCAGGATTCCTGATGCCTCTGAAGGCAAGGGACAGAGGAAGAAAGGAGATGCCATAGCATAGGGAGGAAAGAGAGGAGTCCAGGGAGGGCAGAAGGGGAAAGCAAGAGCAAGAAGAGGAGAGAAGAAAACATTAATATTGCAGAAAGGCCTCAATCCCCAGACACTGCCCCACATGTAGGATAGGGGCACATGTGAGAGGGGGACTGAGATGCTGGCACTGATTTAGGCTGTTCAGGAGGAGCACTGGGAGCCCAGGCAGGTCCCAGAGGGAAGAAACCCCTCTCAGTGCCATCCCCACCTCACCTCTCAACAGCTGCTTGATGTCCTTGCTGGCATGTGAGGTGGTGAACTGGTTGACAATGTCCAGTGCTGTCTGGTTGTAGGTGTTCCTGATGTTCACGTCAACTCCACCCTGCCCAGGAGAGGACACGGTCAAGGCCAGCTCCCTGTCTGCCACCAGACTCAAGGGAGGCAAGGGACTGAGGGGAAAGGGTGCTGAGTGACCCCCAGGGGCTGTCCCCAGCCCCATCCCCACCGTGCTCACCTCCAGCAGGAGCCGCACCACCTCTGTTTTGCCGTAGAGCGCGGCCTCGTGCAGGGCTGTGCCTGTCTTTGTCTGCTTGTTGATCTCAATCCCAGCCTTCAGCAGCTGCCTGGTAGGAAGGAGGGAGAGGCATGAAAGAGAGGAGTCCAGGGAGGGCAGAAGCAGAAAGCAAGAGCAAGAAGAGGAGAGGACATCGGGACCAGGCACTCGGCTGCTTTACGGCAGGAAATGGACAACACCTTGCACTTGCCTTGGGGATGAGGGGCTGAAGCCTGCAGGAGGAAGGTGTGTTTGGGAGGAAGTGAGACTGAAGCCATGATGGGTTTTTCCAGAATAAAGCAGGGAATTACCTGATGATCTCCTTGTGCCCGTTCTTGGCTGCCAGATGTAGCGGAGTGGTGTAGTTGGGGTCAGTGGCATCCTTGGATTGTCCCTCCAGCAGGGCGACACACAGATGGCTGTTCAGTAGCAGCTGGGCCACCTGCATGAGGCACTGGTAAGCAATGGGGTGCAGGTACCCCCACCTGCACCCTCCCACTGAGGGGCTCATCCCTGGGGCCAGCCCACCACTCCCCATCCTGCCACTCCCTTCCATCCACAGCCCCAGGCTTGGCTGCAGCTGGACAGCGCTTGGCATGGCCTCACTGTCGTGAGGGGCTGCAAAAGGTCACAACAGCCAGAAATAGTCTTCCCATAATCAGGGTTTTCAGACCAAGCCCTAAAAACCTCCAGTCTCTCCAGCCCAGAGCGACTCTCAGCATCTCAGGGCAACCCAGAGGCACAGAGCAGTTATTTTTACTGCCCTGTTTATAGCTGCAGACATTATAGATACTCCAAAAATGGAAATATCCCCCTGGTCCCCTCTGAGTGGGGCACAGAACAGTCTGGCTGGCTGTGCTCCATCCCAAACCAATGGTGCTGGCAGGGCTAGGGTCTCACAGAGCACAGCGTGGCCCTGTCCCCAGGAACTGTGCTGGGGACCTGGAGCAGGGCTGGATGCTCAGAGCTTGCTGGGATTAGCCAGCTCAGCCTATCCATGCTTAACTGTGAGCAAAGCTGGGGTGGGTAGGGGAAGGCTGTGGAGAACCAGGAGCAACAACTCCTGGCTTCACTCCCAGTCTAACACAGTCCTGCTGTGAGGTCAGGGGCAAAACCCACAGCTCCCAGGTTCAGGATCAGGCTGTGTCTAGCCACGGGAGGAGGCAGCTGCTGTCTGCCAGGCTCTGAGTCTCATTGTGGAGGGAGAGCAGCTGTGACCAGACCCGCGCTTTGCTCCCAGAGGAGCCAGTGGGCTCCACAGCAGCCCCTGGAGAAGCCCTTGGTGCAGGGCAGAGCCCACAGCACTCACCTTCAGCCTCCCGAACTCGCAGGCCAAGTCCAGCGGGGTTTTCTTCGCCTTGTTGATGAGGCACGGGTTGGACTGGTGCTGGAGCAGCATCTCCGACTGCAGGGGAGCAACGTGGTGAGGGGCTCAGCATCCCCCTGCAGCCTCCTTCCCACCTGGCACAGCGAGGTCTGCCCCCACCCAGCACCCCAGAGAGCCCCACGGAGGGCACACGGTGGCTCTGGGCTCTGGGCTCTCACTCACCACCTCGTAGTGGCCGTACTGCGCCGAGAGGTGCAGCGGGATCTGCCCGTCCAGCGAGGCCATGTTGACGGAGGCGGCGGCGCGGAGCAGCAGCCGCACGGGCTCCAGGCGGCCCTGCCACGCCGCGTAGTGCAGGGGCCGCATCCCTGTGGGCAGCGCGGCTCAGCAGGGCTGGACACGGCCCCCGGCGGGCACAGGGGGCTGGGCCGGGGGCCGTGCCCGGGGTCACCCCTTACCGTTGCTGTCCTTGATGTCCACGGTGGCCTGCGCCTCCAGCAGCAGCGAGATGAGGTCCAGGCTGCCGCCCAGGGCTGCGTGGTGCAGCGCTGAGAACCTGTGGCACAAGGAAGGGCTCAGCCCGGCCCCCAGCCCCACTGTGTTGTCCTCACAGCACCCCCTGCACGGGGACATGGGCTGGGATTGTCACTGGCTGTTCATGGTGACATCCTCCCAGGTTCGCCACTCCCAGTGCCTCAGATTCCCCATAGCAAAACACTGATGAATCCCTCCAAGCTGCCTGTGCCCCAGGGCTCTGTGAGGGATGCAGGCACACTGTGTATCTTGGGAAACCCCAGTGAGAGGAGTCCCTCACTCCAGGCCCTCTGTTGGGGGAAACAGGCAGGATGGAGAGAGATGCACCTCCCCTCTCCACGGGGCAGCCAGGCAGCCACAACGCTGCCCACAGCATCCAGCAAACACATCGGCCTTGTGGCCACTCCTGCCCCCTCTGCCAGCTGCCCCCTCCTCATGCCAGCAGGGCTGCCAGGAGCCCATGGCAGAGCGTGGGAGGCCGCCGGTAATGAAAGAGCCCAGTGTCTTGGGGCTGTGAAAGAGGCCTGTCTGCCTGGCACTCCCCTGAGCCGTCACGTGAAGGGCCAAGGCCAAGAGAGGGGTCCCTGTGCCACCGGGGATTAGCCCGTGAACCACTCCAAGGGACATGGGGGGCTCCTGACAGCACCAGCCTCGGGCTCCAATGGGCTCTGCAGTGTCCAAACCCAGTGCCAGGGACTCAGCTCGTCCAGCATGGCTCTCCTCATGATCTGCATCCCCAGATCCCTGTGCAAGTCTCAGCATTGCAGGAGGGATACTAACCCCAGAAGAGAGGGCTGCTCCTTTCTCCAGTACACACACCATGTCCTGAGCCACAGCAAAACCTCTGCCTCAAAGTGTGGATGTGGGGGGAGTACAAAATCCCCCTGACCCATCTCTGTGGGGTCTCACTCTGCCCTGGGGTGCCCACCCCATCCTCTCCAAGCCCTGAGCAAGGTGATGCCAAGGACACCACCAGCACCTTGGCTCTCCCGGAACACACACTGCCCTCCCCATGCTCATGTCTCACCTCCCCATCATCCCCTTCCTGTGCCCCAGCGAAACCCAACACCCTGCCCGTGTTCCTTAGGCAGAGAACAGACCCTTTACCCCAGTTCCCACCATCAGCCTCCTGGAGTTGCCCAAGCACAAACCCTGTGCCCTATCAGAATCAGATCATTGCTTCTATTATTAAATTCTTTTTCTATTAAGCTCCATCTGCACAGTATTATTTTAAGACGGAGCCATCCTGCACGTTCCCAACCCCCCACTGGCCTGTTAGGACTCATCATGGACACCTCTTCCTACAGAGCCCTCCAAAAGAAAACATGTAGAAATTAGGTACAACAAGAACACATAAAAACAATGCTAATGACTGACAGGTCAGAGTTAATTCAATAAGAATAATATGCTTATTTATTTTATGAGCCTTTGTGGTTTCTTTAACTCTCAGTACCCAGTTTATTAAGTACTTGGATTTTGGAAGTGATGAGCTACACAAATATGCTGTGGTCACTGGGCAACCTCATATTTTCTTTCTCCAACTCCCCCCAAAACAATGGGATTTTGCTTTTGGGATATTAAACAGGCATGAGCACGTGCAGGCACTGAGGCCGGCTGGGTGCTCCTCTGGGCTTCAACCAGGGGGACACAGGGCACTGGCTGGACACGCTGCCATCCCTATCCAACCCCATCCCCACAGAGGGACACATAGAAGGGATTTATGAAGGGTTTTCAGGAGGGACTGAGCACTGCCCTCAGCTGAGATCCAGGCAGGCACTGGCTCTGCCTGTGCAGGGCTTCCCTGATTCTGGGATGTTGATGTGTTCTCCAGCTCCCCTGAGCTGCAGGACGGACTGGACACCAGGGAGAGGAGCCCCCTGCCTGGCAGCAGCACCCAGCACCCTCCAGGGGAGCACTCACCCGTCTGCATCCTGGTAGTTCACGTTCAGGCGCTTGGCAGATCCCAGGAGCTCTGCAGAGACAAGAGGTGAAGGTCAGGGCAGGAGGCAGAGCCTGCAGGCCCCCAGGCCCCCCCATGAACCCCATCCCACACCAGACCCACCTCCCAGCGCACAGAACAGCGCCTGGCCCATCCCAGGGGTCTCTCCTCTACTCTCCTCTGCCTCCACTTTCACCTCCACGGACCCTCAGTGGGCTGACCCAGCTTGAGCTTAGACCTTTCCTCCCTCCATCTCTCCTGCCCTATCCATGTGTGCCCCTGGGATGGGTCAGACCCCGCAGCTCCTGACCCTGGCTTGGCAGGACAGCGAGTGCTTCCCTCCCCTTTATAGGCACGGACACACCAAAACTGCTGAGTGGGGCCATTTTACCCCCACTCGCTCCCTGTGCCCGCCACTGCCACTGAGGCCTGGCCCACAGACCACATGGCTGGCATTTTTATGGCCAGGGCAGAGGCCGGAGCTTTCAGCTGTGAATGCAAGGATTGTGCTACCTTGGACATCCCCATTCCCCTGGCCAGCCCTCCCTCCCCTTCAGAGACCCAAGGATTGTGCCACCTTGGCTATTCCTACCCCTCTGCCCATATCTCTGCTCCTTCAGGGACCACTGGGCAGCAGAGGATGCTCAGCCCACCCTCAGCACAGCCTCACACGCACCCCCAGTGCTCCCCCAGCTCCCTGCCCCTTCCCACAATTAATTCCAATGGATTCCTTCCTCCCACACAGAGAGGACATTTTATTCTTCACCGAGGGGCTGAGAGCGGATTAACATCTCTGGAATTCACCCGCTAAGTCAAAAGGGAAAGAAAGGGGAAGGTATGTGGGGGGGCAAGAAATACCACCACTCCTCCTCTGCCTTTCCAGGCAGCCCCAGCGCTGAGCCAGGGAGGATTAAATGCTTTGAATGGTTTCTCTGCTTTTTCCTACAGAAAATCAAAGTCTGAGTGCCAGGCTCTGAGCCTGGGGTGAAACAGCTGCTCAAACCCCACTTGGCTGTGGGGGGGTCCTGGGGAAGGAGCCCCTTCCTCGCAGCCAGGTAGATCTCTGGGGCTGAAGATCCTTCTCCTTTTCCTTCCTCTTCTTCTCCTCCTCAATTCCCTTCTCCTTCTCTCCCAAGGTCTCTGCCCACCTTGCATGGCAGATCCCTTAAGCCATACTAGGCTCTGTGACCCCTCTGCTGGAAAAGAAGAGCTGAAGGGGGGCTGGCTCATTCATCATGCAAATGGATAATTAAAGGAAACCAAGGACTGGGGTATTCATTACTGCAATTTACAGTGTTTTGTAAACAGCCTAATTAACACAAAATGAGCTTGGAGTGGCTGCTGGTGAAGGACTCGTGACTCCTCACCACAGCTGAGGGGATCAGGACAGGATCACCCTAATTACCTCTTCCAGGGACTGTTTGTCTTTGAGCCTCAGCCACCGACCCAACAGACCTTCCCAAAGGAACTGGCTCCCAAAGCCATCACTCAGCAGAGCTCCCACTTCCCCCTTCCAGCCCCAAGAGCTCAGGATCTGGGGTCTTCATCAAGGACAAGTCGCTTCCCTTGACCTCAGCAGCCAGGAAGAAATAACATTTCACTTGTAAATTGGCCACTTCTGATCTGAGTCCTAGAGAACCGTAACCACTGGGATTGCTCCCACTATCTGCAGCTGAAAACTGCCCCTGGAAAAGGGTCGGGAAGGGGAGGAGAAAGAAGAGGGGAAGAGTGGTCCTTACTCAGGGCAGGAGGGGCAGACCCTCCATGATGACCACTGGGAGTGCAATGCTGGGAAAAGAGACAGGCTGGATGGAGAGTGAGCACCAACACCTCCAAAAGAGGCAGAAACATCCCACAGCCCCTGGGGGCTGGTCCTGGAGTTGAGCAATGCCCACTGTTTGAAGAAGGGGAGTTCACCCAAATATCCTATCCCTAACCCCACCTTCAAGGGGACTGAGCTGGCCAGTCCACTAAGCAGGGCTGGGATGTCCCAGGACACAGTGGGTGTCCCAGGCAGCTGGCAGCATCCACATCTCCCTGAGCAACATTCCTCAAATTCGTTCCCTGCTCCAGCAGCTCAGCCAGGCCAGGACCCAGGGCAGGACCACATAGACATGGTGTGGGTGGCTGAGAAAGCTGCAGGTCACCAATAGCAGAGCCAGGAGCAGCATTCCCTTTGGGGGTCTTCCTAAATGCTTGGGTCCACCTTGGGCAGAGAGGGAAAGCATCCCTGGTTTGCAGGTGGGTAAATCACTGCTTGGAGAGCTGGAGGGTTTGCAGCAAGGCTGGTAGGTGAAGTGTGGGTGGGAAAGTGTCTTGACACCCCAGCATAAAGGCATGGGAAAGGAGAAAAAGAGGGATGGAGGGGAAGCAGAGCACAGCCAAGCAGCTGGGACCCCTCCACCAGTGCCATCCTGCTGCACAGCCTCAAACTCCAGGGACCTGGTGACAGGAAGGCAGCTGACGGGACATTTCCTTGCATTCCCCCTCCTCATTCCATCCATGTGCTCCTTTTGACCAATTCCCCAGGTATTCCCCATTTCTTCAGCCCCTTCTCTCCTCGCTGGTGCCCAGGCTACCCATCCTTTTCCACACAGATGTTCTGGAGCTCAGCAGAGGCTGGGCCAAGCTGTTCCCAATCCCGCAGCCCTCCCAGTCTGGCCTGGTCAGCTTTGGCAGGGGGCTGCAGAGCTGGGCTGGGAAAGGGCTGCAGGGTTAATCCAGTTACAGCATTGGGATGGCGTGGTCAGATCCTTCCCAGCCACATCATCACTGGGCCAGGGGCACTCTCAGGCCTGATCCGCAACCCCCATTCCCCACCAGAGCACGCTCATAACCCGGAGAATGAGCCCAGAACAAGGACCCAGCGCTGAAATACAAGGCACCCTGAAGGGGTTATTTATTTCCAGGGAAAAAACCCAGCTTGGTGCACCCCAAGGGTTAACTCCAGCCGCGGCTTCCCCCCGCCCGGCCCTGCTCCCCAGCACGACCCCGTGAGGGGTCCCCGCCCGCTCTGCCCCGGCCCGCCGCGTCCCCGGCGCCTGCCCGGGCAGGAGGAGGCTCCGCAGCGCAGGGCCGGGCCTGAGCGAGGCCTCGAGGGAGCTGAAGAGCTTCTGTGCGGCGTCTGGCTGCCAAGCGGCAGCGGGAAGCACCTCCGGAACGCTCCGGCAAATTGCTTACAAATGTCGGGCCGGCCGCCGGCCGTGGCGAAGGCAGCGCGGCCGCCCAGCACCAAACGGGGCCGGGACCCTCAGCCCTGGCACGGCCTGGCTCCGGCCCTTGGCCTCTGGGTCCCCACTGAGGCACAGCCCCGCATGGCGCATTCCCAAGCAGCCTCCTTCGCCTGTGCCTCGGTTTCCCCGCGGGCCGCCCTCCCATGGCGGGCATGCCAGGCTGGGCTGGGCTCCTCGCGGGGTGCGGGAGGCACCCGGGGAGCGGCCGGCCGGGGCGGGCACCTCACCCGCCGCGCTGGCAGCCGGCCCGGCACAAAGCCGTATTTACCCCCCCCCGAGGCACTCGCCTGGCGCCGGCTGTGCCGGCTGCGTGGAGCCAGGCGTGCCCTCGGCCAGCCCAGCACCCCTGTGCCAGCGGACCGGGCACCCTGAGTCACCCGCTGCCCTCCAACGGAGAGCTCGGTCCTGCGGGGACAGCCGTGAGCTTCACCCCGAGCTCTTGGAGACCGACACAATCCCTCCTAAGTGCTCCTTGGGAAGCCGTGACACGTGCTCGCCTGGGTTTGGCTGGGGAAGGAAATGCCCAAATATCCTGTGGAGTCCTGCCCTTTGGATGCTCCTGCCCTGGCTCTCACACAGGACAAGGCAGGTTTTAGTGCTGTGAGCCCCTGCCGGATTTGTCCAGCCAGGGCAGCCACAGCAGAGCTCCACCACTTGCAAGGCTTTGTTGCTGTCCAGGACAACACACAAATCCATAACTGGAGATCTACCTTCTTGCCACAAAAACAACCCTTTCTGCTGGTCCTGTGTCACAGACTCTCATCCCATCCCCTTGTCCTGGGAAATCACATCCCCACACTGCTGGCTGCAAGTACCCCTGTGTCATGAGCCTCCCTGTGCCGCAGGTCTGAGCATTCCAGTGTCATGAACATCCCTGTGCTGCCAGCCACAGCATCAACCCTGAGTGTCCCTGTACCATGAGCATCCCTGAACATCCAGTCCTGAGCACCCCTACACTGCCTGCTACGAGTACCCTGCATGCAGGAAAGCCCTGCAAGGGCACTGCAGGAACACCATTCTGCTTCCCTGGGCAGTGGGAGAGGGACAGTGTGCATTGAACACACCAAATACATGCACGTACCCTCTTGGGAAAATGAAATCCACCTGGGGACTGTCACCAGTAAGCCAATAAACCAGCTGGAGGAGCTAATCAGCTGCTATCCCGCAGAGCAGCAGCCGTCTCCGATGGTGGTGGCAGCCTCTGGAGCCGGAGGCGGAGGTGGCAGGAGGTGACAGCTTCACCCAACCCGCCCTGTGATGGCCCGGGGTGGCCCTGCCTTGGCACATGATGGGTTCATGCCAGGGCTCAGGACAGACTCACCATCTTGGCCAAAATCAAGACCCAAAGAGGTGATGTCCATCCCTCTTCAGCAGGAATCACCCTTCCCTGTCACCTCTCCGTCCACAGGCACGTCCGCTGTGGCCACCCACGGCCGGCTCCTCCCGGCGCAGCCTCCCGGCAGAGCGGCTGCTTCAGCAGCAGTTTCCCAATACGCTCAGAAGATTCACCCACCTCGATAGGGAAGGAGTTTAGCCACAGAGATGTTAAGAAACTCAACCAAAGCTGCCCAGCCAGCTCAGAACAGAGGCTGGGCGAGAGCCAAGGGCTCCTGACCCCAGCTCTCTACTACAGCCACCAGCTGCACCCCAAACACTGAGCCCAGTGCTGTGCCTGGCTCCCCAGACAGGGGCTCCCCTAATTCCCCTGTGGTGATGGTTGGTGAATTTGGCTGCCAAGGTGCTGCTGCCTGGGAAACCTGGCTGAGCACCCATCCCTGTGCCCAAATGGCATGGCTGTCCCAATGCCACAGGTGTCCAAAGGCCAGGGGTGCCCTCCTGCCCACAAAGAGCCTGTGCCAGGTTTGAGGCTCTGCAGCATCACTGAGGATGGGCTCCCCACCAACGCTGACAAACAGGCCCCTTGCCAAGCCAGGCACTGGGGGGTTGGTGTGACTGGGGCAAAGCCACTGGGTTAACTGGCAGGGATGGGGAGGCTGCAATCAAGGAGGTGGAATCCCATCAGCAGAGGGCAAATGGCATTGACATGAGAGCAGCTGGGAGCCCCTTACTGTCCCTACACCAACATCTGGTAACTCCTCAAGAGTAACTGGCATTTTCACCCCTTGAGAAACCTACCAAACCCTGGAGCAGACCAGGGCCCTGCCTGCTCTGACACTGCACAGGCTGCAGGATGGCTGTCACACCAAGCCCTGCTCCTGGTTTCAGCAGCCTGGAATAATCCCAGCAAGTGCAATAACCTTCCAGGAGCTGAGCTCTGGGCAGCTTCTACAGCATCCTGAGACTGGATACAGCACCCCTGTGCTATGAGTATCCCTGCACCTAATGTTTTTTTCTAACCTCAACAAAAGTCACCATTTAGCCCTGTCTGGAGCCCCAAATCTTAGGGCTTACAGCCACACAGAGCACAAGCTGTTCCTGTCACCAACTTGTCTCTGCTGATGGCATGTTTGAGTCTCCTCTGGCAGCTTGGCCTCCTTCCTCATCTCCTTCTTTAAGCAATACTGTCCTGCAGCATGTTCAGATATGATGGTGGATGATGGTGAAGGTGGGTGATGGCAGAGGAGTTCGAGAGGTCCAGGGATTTTGCCTTCCATCCTAGGCTGGGCTGGAGGCCCACCACAAACAAAGAGGGATAGGGCAACAGGACCATAGAGTCACCTGGGAGCCTTTTTCCTTCTTTAGAGAAGTCTGGGAATATTTTTTCCAGGGTAAATCAAACTGCTAAGGTTTTTTAAGAGGCTGGCAACAGATGAGACGTTGGGCAGCATCCCCACACAGCACAGACATTGATCACTCACCCTCAGCCCAGCTACTCCAGGACCCCCATCCAAACCCCCAATTCCCCCCTGCTGCTTCCCCTCACAAGCAAAGCAGGAAAAAACAGGCAGTTTGTTCAAAGTGAAGGCTCCCAGAACAATGAAAGGAAAAGCAGAATCGGAAACCCTGTCTCCATCCACACAGCTGGGAAGAAGGTGCAGCTCTCAGCTCTCGACCCCAAGGTTTGATGGCCACAGGGGACAGAGGGGACAAATGCCAAGCAGGGAAAAGAACATCACAGGAAACCTTTGGGGCTGGATTCACCCCTTGCAAAAGCCAAACATATGCTCCTGCTCTGACTTTCAGAAGGATTTCAGATGGGGTGAGGTGGATGGTGCTTGCACCCCTTCTCCACAATAATTTGTGGGTTTGTAGTGGCTGCCTATCCCAAAGTGATGCAGCCTAGCCCAGCTCCCCTGGATGGGAGAAGTGGTAACACCCCTTCCCCACAGAGCTGAAATTGCATCCCCCAGCCCCATCCAGGATGGAAACAGCTGGGAAAGGCTTTGGGTGGGAGAAGCCAGGCGGCTCCTTCGGAGATACAGGGGCTCCTTTCCCAGCTGGCCGGGGAAACGCGTTACCGGGAGGTGAAGTCACCGTCCCTGCTGGGACTTGGCTATTCCGCTCTCCAGGATATGAACTCAGAGGAGCTGTATTTGCCCAGGGAAGAGGTGGAGCCTTTTCCATTTCCCCCATCCTTCCGAAAGGACAGGACGCCTCCTGAGCGGGAAGAGATGGGCCGATAGCGCTGGGGGCCCAGGCCGAGTGCCAGCACTGCCTGAACCTGCAGCGGGCACGCCTGGGCGGTGGGACATGGGACCAGCAGAGCATCAGCTCATTAACAATGCACCTTAGCTCATGTCCAGCTGGTTCCCTGCAAGCCAAGGGAGGGCTATCCCAGATACCCTGGCGAAGGGGCTGCACCTACAGACACTCAGTGTTGTCATTCATGCCATACCCAGTAAATGGTGCATTAGCATAATCTGTGGTGGATGTGCTACAGATTCACAAGGGCAAAAATAACACAGAAAGGACTTAGAGAGATTAGGAGAACAAACCCAGGCAGATTCAACCTGGGAAAAATGCAGATTGCAGCATCTGGGGAGAAATAATCCAACCGGCAGCAGGTCAATGGGAGGAAGAAAGAGGGGAAGCAGGATGTGGGGGGACGGTGAGAGGAGCAGTGTGAGCGTGGGCACAGAGGGACCTGCTGGTCAGGAAAGCAACCTCGGCAGCCCTGCGTGGGGGGATGCTGCTTGCCAGGGTACCCCACTGTGTATTCTGTTGCTTTCTGGGGTACCACCGCCCATCACATACCCAGGGCTGTGAACATGAGAGAGGCTCACAGGGAACGTGAGAGGTGAGCGACAGGAGGCAGCAGTGAAGGGCTGGCCTTGCATGGGAAGATTAGGGCAGGTCAGTAAGTCTGGATTAGCTGAGCAACAGTTAATTAGGGAGGGCGAGCAGGGACGCAGGAACCCAGCAACCCACCTACACCTGGAGGGGTTTGACGCTCCAGAGCAGCACGTACCTATTTATTTTATGGTTCTAACAATGAGCCCCAGATAAAAATTAGAGCAGCCAACAGTGGCCAACAAAACCCTGTGGGCTCAAGGGAGCGAAACAAAGATCCAGCCCCTACACTGCTTGGAGGTTGCAGCAACCCTGCAGCTTCCAGGGGAAGCAGGGCAAGGCTGAGGCTGGAGAACTGGGCTGCCACAGCCCTATGGCACCACGTCGCCATCAGCACCAGCCCCGTGCCCGCACATGGCAGCTTGGCACCCAGGAGCTGCTCCAGCCGGTGGAGCCAGTACTCAAAGCACACAGCGATGCGGAGGCTGGAAATCCTGTGACATCCTCCTCCTTTGGCCCCAGGGAAGCTGCCGTGCACCTGGAGCAGGCGCTGCCAGGGCGGACGGAGCGGCTGTCCCCACCCTGGCTGCGCTAATCTGGGCAAGGCACACACAGGATGGGAGGGGAGGCAGCGGGAGGTGAAGCTGTTCGCTCGAGGTCACCCACAAGGTTGATGGTTCAAGTGCCGCCACTCCTTCCCAAGGCTGCCACACGGCTGGGAACTGAATTTTACTCAAAACTCCCCCCTCTCCCCGGCAGCCCGTGGGCAATCAGCTGTCGGCAGCCCGGGACTAACCTCAGACGGCTGCTGGCGGCCAGTTTGGAGTCACACGGTTAAAAATACCTTGCGGATGCCTTTCCTCAACTCTGACCCCGCGAGCCGGTGCTGCCGCCAGCCCTGCTCAGGGACGTGCCAGCAGGGTCCCCTGGGACAGTCACAGCCTGGGCTGTGGCAGCTGCTGCCTGGGGACTGGGTTTTCCTAAGAACCAAGGATTTCCACTTCTGGGGGGTTGCTGACTATATTCTTTATTGCCAAACTGAAATAAGGGGCTCAGCTTCCTAAAGCTTCCTTCCAGCAAGTGATGCCTGCACTGTCCAGCTCCCTCTGAACTGCAGCCTGGATTTCAGCAGCTTCAGCAAAATGTCTCCTCTCCGGGACAGAGCCAAAATGTGGCCTCTGGTTCCTGCCAGTCTCAAGGGATGCTGGATGGGTGACTGCTCCTGCAGATTCCATGGTGCTGCAGCCATTTGTGGCATCTGCATTGGGAAAAAGTGTAAGGATCTCACTCAGCAGTGGCCACGCAGCTCCCAAGCCATGATGGACGGGAGGGATCCTTCTCCAAATCCCTTATGGTGAGGGCACACAGGCCACCTTGCTGTTCCCATTCCCTGTGCAAAGGTCACCTACCAAAACTCGTGAGAACTGACTGGCTGCTCCATGCTGCTGGCAAGTGGGAATGGGAGAGGGATGGGTCCATCACGAGCAGGCACAGGCCAAGCTCTCTCCAGCCTGAGAGAGATGGTCCCATTGCCACTCTCCTTTCCCTCCCAAGGTGGGGAAAAGTGTTGTCCTTTCAACAGCATCCCGTGGCATGGTCCATGCCCAGAGTGAGAGCTCTTTCCCAGATGGATCAGACCCTCCAACTGCCTGCCTGCATTTCTGGCTGGACCATTCCAAAGTGGGAGAAGCCTTTGCCAAAATCTTGCCCACTGCCTTAGCTGGATTGGGATATTTTCATACAGCTGTGGCAGTGAAGGATTTGCCTGGGATCCTGGTCTACAACAGGGTTCCATATGCAGTGGACAGGAGAGGGACATGACAGCTACATGACCAGGATGTCCTGCACCACCCTGCATGTCCCCACATAGAAGCAGCAATCACTTAGCAGTTAGGGACAGTCTGTGTCCTGGGGAGAGGCATCAGCCTGTTCTGGAAGCAGGAACCCGCCCCAGGACCCACACCCACCTTCCCATCCCTTGGGGGCCCTTGGTGACTGCTGAGCTATTCTGGGCACTGCGTTCCTGACCCCCTCCCCTCATCCCAGCTGCTCCAGGGCCAGCAGGGAGGGCAGCAGGTTCCTCCCATTGCCAGCCCGGACGCCAGAGCCGGGCAGCAGCTGCTTGGGGACCAGCTGGGGACAAAGGCAACACAGAGCAGCCCCATCCCCCCATATCCCTTGGAAGGGACAAGGGCTGAGTTAGTTACAGCAAGGTCAAAGGCATCACAATACAACTCCAGTAGAAAAAAAGGAGCTGGATCTGAAGACCCCCAGTCTGAGCTCTGGTCAGCAGCTCCCATAAAGGGATCAGGAAGGGGTTTGGGGGCAGTACATCAACACCTCCCACCCCCCAAAGAACAGGCCCAACTCAGCACCAGAGGTAAACAGAGGCAGAGGCAACATCCTTGGCTCCTTGTCAGACCAATGCTGTGCCCAGCTTCCC
Organism: Ammospiza caudacuta; assembly: GCF_027887145.1. Lineage (NCBI taxonomy): Eukaryota > Metazoa > Chordata > Aves > Passeriformes > Passerellidae > Ammospiza > Ammospiza caudacuta. The sequence goes on from NC_080611.1 coordinate 3,353,675, forward strand.
ACAGCGACCCCGTGCCAGGTCAGCCCCCTCCACCCCAGCCCTGCCTGGGCGCTCCCCACACCCCATCCCGATGGAGCGGTGGTGGGACACAAGCCAAGGCCTGCCTGCTCCCTGGACCCCTGCCGGGAACTCGATCTGTTTACGCCTTCCCAGCACGGCGGGTGCGTGTCGGGAACGGCCCTGGCAAGCCCGACTTGGCGGCGCAGGCAGGACGTGGGAGCAAGCCCTGAAACCCCACCTGCTGCCCCGCAGCATCCCGGGGCGGGTCGGGGAAAAAGTGGAGGAGCACAGGGAAATATGGGACCCTCCTGCCTCCATCTGCTCCTTTTTTTCTTGCTCTGTGCTACCCCTCCTGTGGCATCCAATGCCCCCTACCCTGGCCACGAGACCATGGCGCGTTGCTCCATCCCCAGGCTTGGCAGGGAACAGCTTTCTGAGCAGTGGCAATCCTTCTGGGAAAGCACTGGGAGAGCCAACTAGCCCTGGAAGGCTCTGGAAGGCTCATCCCTTCCTGGAAAACAAGGTACTGTTTTGGCAAACATAGCCAGCAACATGTGTGGGTACAGGGGGCTGATGGCCACATGCTGGTCCCTGTTCCAGGGTTTGGGCTGTACCCAGCTGGGGCTGAGAAGAGGCGCCCACCTGCACTGCTCCTGGGAGGAGATGTTCATGCAGGACTGCTCACCTGGTGTGAATTCAGTCTCACAAAGCCACAGGCATTTGGAGCAGGCTGCACTGGGACAGAGTCATGAATTCAGGGACATGGAGCTGGACACCTGCTCATCTACACCAGGTTTGGGTTGAAAGGAACAGAGAAGCAGCTCCAGGATATCCATGTGCTGCTAAATATAACCAGTGGGACAGATGCTCCAAGACAGGGAGTTGCCTGCACCTTAACACTGTTGAGCAGGAAACTGAGGGCTCTCCCATTGCTTAAGTAGCTCTTGAGGTTTGGAGACACAGAGCAGGGTCAGAGGCAGCACCTCATTCTGTGCAGGAGCCTCCTTCCCTCTAAGGAGTGTCTCCCTTCTTTTTAAGCCAGCAGGATTAGCAGGTACTGGTTCAGGGAAGCCAGGAGGGCTCAGGAAGCCCTTCCCATCTGTGTCAGCCCCACAAAACCAAACAAGAGCTGCTTCACACCAATCAGAGCAGCCTGGGTTGCAGCCCAAAGCAATCCCTGGACCATGGCTGTGCTGGACCCCACACTGCTGGCCAGACTGACCGTGTCCCCGTGTTCCCTGTGTAGGCAATGATTAGCCACCAGGGAGGACTCTGGCCCCCTTTGGAGGCCACTGAGGCCAGTGGTTCTCACGTGGCCTTGCCATGGTAGGGACACATCCCAGGTCCCTGAGAGGCTGCACAGGCTGTGACTTGGGTGTCCTGCCCAGGGAGACAGGACACCCATGGAAGGGGAAGATCGGTGAGACTCCTAATCCCCAGTCTCCATACTGGTATTTGCATCCAGTTCACCTCCAGCTGGAAACCTCCTTCAGGCTTATCCACGCCTGTCCTGGCAAAGAAACAAGGCGATGCTCCACAAGGGGCTGCTGGAGTGGGAGACTGAGGCAGGCAGCACTGGGATAGATGTTCTATGGGTGCAAGAGGCACCTGCAGAGTGGGTGGCAGAGCCTGAGCCAACCTCGCTGCTGGGGACACCTCAGTGCCAGGCACCAGATGCCCGTGCCACGCTCGCCAACTCCTTTCCAAGCAGACAGGGCCTTACACAACCAGCCGTGCCCAGCGTTACGAAATCCCAGGAGCTTTCACCCCTCCCAGCACAGCCGCCCACCTCAGGTGGCCGAGGCAGACCCAGCTGCTGGGATGGCCCCAGGGAGGACGGGGCAGGGGTCTGGGCATGGCACCAGCGCTGGGGGCCTCGTGCTCCCTGCACAGCCTTGGCCGGGCCCGCGGGGAGCGGCGCTGGCAGCGCTTGGCGGAAGCACCGCCGGACGTGTTGCACCAGGCCTGGGACGCTGCGGGAGCCGCGCGCCTGCCCCACGCAGGCTCTCCCTGCTCCCTTATCTCACCATCACAGCCCCGCTCCCTTGCAGCTCCGGCCTTTCTCCCTGGGCTTGCAAACGGCTCGGGGTGGCTGTGCACCTACCCTGGGCAGCATCCCGCAGGAGCGAGGGATGGGCCACAGTATCCAGCCCTTCCTTCCCTGGGAGGGTAGAGATCATACCAACAGAGCCATTTCCAAGCAGTTTGGGCATCTCCAGACAGGTCTGTGACTCACCATGACACCTTGGCAAGGCTTGGGTGATATTACAGCCCCAAGGTTCAAACAGATCCCTCCCTCTCCATCCCAGGCACGATTTTTTAGGGAAGGCAGGATGGGATTTAGGGGGAGCCAGAATGCTCGCAGCTCCTCCCCACCCTCTCACTTGCTAGAGCAGCCAGGAAAAAAAAGGTGGTTTATTGTTATTTAGTTTCTTGCCCCTTTCATACTCCTTTGCCGGAGTTTTTGCCAGCGGCAGGCCCCGGGTCTGGCAGGGATCCAGGACAGCCGAGGCGCTTTTAAAAACAAAGCAGGGCGCGTGCATGCACACATACACGCACGGCATCCAACCCCGCTTTTAACTCTTGCCGGAGCAATGCTGGTGGAAGCATCCATTTCCAGCAGGAAACCATCTTACACGCGGTCCATCGCCACTGGGATCCAACAATTCACCTCCCACCTTCCCAGAAAAACCTCTTTGTGGCACTGGGATCCTGACAGAGGGGTGGCAGAAGTGATGCTGGTCGTTTTTGTGGTCCACCAGCTCCCTCCTGAAGCCAGTCAAGCCAGAGGATGGAATGCCAGTGCTGGCAGTGTCCTTGCCACGTCCCCTTCTCTGCAGCCCTGGGGAGCACTGTCCTGGTTACTGCTGGCAGCCGGGCACACAGTGTCCCTGGGCTGGGGCTGCCCTCCCTGTCTGCCTTTGAGCTGTCGTCATCTGAATTATCATGTGTTTCTGGGTCAGACAGCCAAAACGGCCTCTGCAGCCCTTGGGGAGGGGCAGCTAAGCCCCCTGGTCTGGGCTGAGTCACCAGGAAATGCCCAAGGGATGGAAATTCCCCTCCTGTCCCATACCTCAGCATCCTGCCTGTGCCACTGGGGTGGCTGCCAGCCTGGCTCCATCCATGGCCCTGAGGGAGCCTCCGCATTTCCAGGAGATCCCAGATTCCCTGGCATAACCCAGCAATGTCTGGCCATCTCCAAAGGATGGCAGCATGGTCTGGAGCAGGCTCAGAAGTCCCTACATTCATCCCCTTCCCCAGAAGGGTTAGCTTGGTTTTCCCCCCACTCTTTTACAAAGACAAGAAAAAGTCAGCTGCAGTGGCCCAGGCTGACAGCAGGGACCACAGGCTGCCCTGCCAGTGGGTGTCCAAAGGCTGGGGACAGAAATACAGACCTGGGACAGGGGAAGATGTGGAGCTGTGAACACAGGGAAATGGGGTGCAGAGGGTCAGGGGCTGGGCCAGCTGATGCCCAGCACAGGCTCCTCCATCTTCCTGTGTGATGCTGTTTGCTTGTGCCTTATCTCCTGCACTGGCACAGCAACTCTTTCCCTGGCTCCGGGCACTCCAGTGGCAGCCAGGCCCCTTTCCAAACACAACACCCGTTGGAGCCCAGCTTTGAAAACCAACTAGCCATTCACTCCTTCTGCTGCCTGTGCGGGGCTTTTCCTTCCCAGCTAGAGAGGTGGGAACGCCAGGATGGGAAAACCCACCCAGCAAACATCAGGCTACCAGAGGAAACCCCCCTTTCCAGGGAGGTCAAGAGCCACAGGAGGAGGAAGAAAGGATGGACCCAACCTTGCCATGGAGCTGCAGCCCCACCACCATCCAGCCTCGTGGCTGCCGCACTCTCCAGAGCCTTTGAAGGCTCTTTTCTCCCGCTCCCACCAGCCACCACCGCAGGCTGGGTTAGGAGCAGGTCTGGGCACGCTGTGGGGTGGTGGGGTCCCCGGCACGAGGCCACGGCCAGCCCGGCTGCCCGGGCACGGTGCCTCGCCCCGCTGCTGGCTCAGTCCTGGAGGAAGAGGGAGTTTTGCCCGTTTCGGCAGAGTTTCTCAGCGTCTCTCCGCAGGCGTGCCCACAGCCTCTCCAAGTCGGAGCGCGGCTGTGGAGCCGGTCCAGCCCGTCAGACCTACAGCGTGCGGGGAGAGGAGGGGAGGACACAGCCAAGGACGCTTTGGGAACTCGTCCTCCAAACTTGGGCTCCAGGGGATGTGGCCAGAGCCACACTTGCGCTCGGTGGCAGAGCCAGGTCCAGCCGCCTGCACTGCCCAGGGCAGGAGTGGAGCAGGAGAGCACCCCTGCACCACTGCCACCAGGGAAAGCCATTGGGTGTAACAGAGCCTGACATGATAAGGATCCTGACACGATAAGTTTTGCTTTCCAGCCAGACCAGGAATAGCACCTGGAGTACCCGAGGGTTTGGGACAAGCCTTGCTCGGTAGCAGCAGTGAAGAGGAAGATAGTCCTCCTCTGTAAGGGTGGATGCTGCCTGGCACAAAGGCACATCCAACATTATTACAAAATAACTAACAGATTGCAAAAAAGGAGCAACTTCTCCCCCAAACAACTACAGACCTGCTGGTGTTGGGAGAAGCAGAAATCCCAGCAGGTCATAAAAGGAGGGCGGATGTTTCTGCAGAGGACAGGGACACAGAGCGCCGGTGGCAACGGCTAACAAATCACAGGAGAGATATTAAACCTCGCGCTTGGAGGCTTAAGCTGATACAGCTACTAGGGATTAGGAGGAAATTCAAGGGGGAGAGAAGGAGCGATTTATCCCACATCTGCCTGCTACAGTCTCACAGCACGTGGAGCAACATCGCCCTTCTCCTGCCAAACTGGATGGTGGCAGCAGCATCTGACGGCTGGCACAGCTCTTGAGAAAACCTTAACATGCTTTGTGCTGCTGGGGTGCAGTGGTGAGAGGCTCCAACACAGGCATGGAGATAAAGCCAAGCCCCCTCTGCAAGCTTTGCTAGCATTTAACGACTAGTTAGGTCATGACCCAAACACAGCCATGTCCCATGAGCCCCCCCTAGTTCTTAATATCTAAGGTCTGGAAAGCACCAACAAAGCTGGTGAAACGGGGCAAGTGGCTGACCGAACCTCCTCAAGGCAGCAGCTGAACCCCAGCGGGGCTTTGCTCTCTGTCCTTGAGAGTTTCACACCAGTTTGCTCAGCTGCTGCCCTTTCTTTGTACTTTGCATACGTTTAAACAAAAATCTTCACCACTCCCTTGAGGAAGGCAAACAGTGAGTCCAGCTCCCATCGCCTTTCACAGCTCCTCCAGCCTCCACTATCACAGGGGCTCCCCCTCTCCCAGCATCACCCCGGCATCCCCCATGCCCTGTCCCTGGATCCTGCATTCAGGGATGGGGACACCCAAACTTTGCCGGGCACTGTCCAGCTCCAGAAGATCCCTGGCCAGAGGGGCTCTGCCTGTCACCTCCCCCGGGAGCCCCAGCCCCTCGCTGCTGGCCCTGGTGCATTGTTGGCGAGGGCAGCCGCCCAGGGACGTGATTGATCGCGGGGGAGAGAGGCCAAAGCCGTGATGGGTCGTTTAACAATTTCAATTAAACTCTGCAACGCTCCCGAGGCAGAGGGGAGGGGAGAGGGAGAAGGAAAATAAAAAGCGGGATGTTTCCATTGCCAGGGAGTCTCAGCAAAGCGCGGCTGGCCCGGCAGGAGCAGCCTGGCTCTCCCAGACCAGAACCCCCTCCCTGGATGCAGGAGTGACCACGGCGTCGCGCCGTCCCCTTCCCGCAGGCAGGACAGCTGCCCTCGCCTGCCCTTTCCCTCCTGGCTCCTGCCCCCAAAAATCCCGTCCCTGCCCGCCCCGGCACCTCGGAACGAGAGGTGCTGTGACCCACTTGTGCGGGGAGAGGCTGCGCACGGAGAATATTAAACGTGTCCCTGAAGTTCCCGCTGCCGGGACTGGCGCTTGGATTCTGCTTACGTGCGGTGACTTTTTTAGGCACAGGAAGCCCCAGAGGGCTGATCACAGCGATCGAGCTCCCAATCCACTGAGACAGCAGAAGGACTCTTAGAGGGATTTAAAAAAATATATAATAAAAAAAAAAAAAAAATCAGCATCTCAGCCTGTCATATGGAAAAGGCACTTTAATGAGCAGCAAAGGCAGCAAATGCTTGGCTCACATGGCATCGGTGAGAAGAGGGAAAGGGAACCATAAGGGACGGGGAGAAGCGGTGCCCTCCATGCCAGGGATGAGCCTCCAGCACCAGGCAAGCCCCACAGCAGGTCAAGCACAGGAGCCCCACAGAGGGCTTGCAGCAGTGGCCTTGGAGGGGTCAGGGGTTTTTGGCCCCTCGTTATAAAGGAATCAAATGAAAACAAGCCGAGGGAGCTGCTGATGCCGCTGCAGCGGGGGAGTTAAACACACATGTTCACGTGGGTGCCCCACGGCTGCAGGGAGGGGAAGACTCCAGAGAGAAAACAGACAGGATTGAACTGTGAGAGAGTTACTGGAGGGTACAGGAGAAAACAAGTGTGACTTCACCCCTCTGGGTGTGCAGGAGGAGGAGAGCCATGAGCACCCCAGCCTGCACACACTGCCTGGCCATGGGACACCAGATATGGGCACAGGGCTGCGTCAGCCAGCAGGACACTCATGTCCTGGCAAATATTTATTGCCTTGGGGGTGTCCTTCAAGCCATCCACATGGACAGACTGCTCTTGTTCAGCTCAGGGACCCTGTACAGGCACAGTCCCTGAGCAGTAGAGGCAATAGCACCCAGTACCTTCACCCAGGGAAGGGGCACCAGATGCCCCTGTTCTGGGGAGGATGTGGCTCCCAGCCCTTCTGAAAGCCCAGCAGTTGAGATTTGCAAAGTTCTGGCCCAGTCAAAGCTTTCCAGTAGATGACCCAGGGGAGTTGATCCCGTCCTCACGTTTATAATCCTCAGCCTAACTCGGGTTTCGTCGTGCCAGTCTCTCCGCTCTGAGATGCTCCTAAGAAGCCTCCTCCTGCCTGAGTTTCCTCTCTCCCTCCTCCGGACAGCTTACTCCCCTTCAGCTTTCCCACCCACCCCCACGAGACCCCCCACGATGAGCAGCAGCCTTGGCAGAGGTATCCACACTCCCCCAGCCCGGGCAGCCAGGGTGCACCTTCCCCCAGCCAGACATGGCATCCAGAGCCTTTTTATTTACTTTTCCCAGTTTCCTTCTCTTGGTCTGTCAGGAGAAACGACCAGGAGCTCAGGTCTATACACAGGCTCCGTGGCAGTGGCCAGGATCTCATCCACCTTTCCACCTTCCCCATCTCCTCCAGATGCTGTGCAGCATCTGCAGGACCCCGGTGCCCTTGGGGACCCCCCCGAGCCCCCTGCTCACTCCAAGCTCTGCTTGCTGCTGACCTTTCTGAGAGCACAGGCAAGAAAACAGCCCTGCTGAAGGGTTAAACATTACCAGACTGAAATTCAAGGCTTGACGATTGGTTCCAGTCGACTGGCTGGGATGATAATTTTTCACAAGATAAATACGGCTGGGAGTGAGCAGCAACCGCTAAAGACCCTTTGTAGCAGCGTCCCCCCAAAGCGGTTCACTTCCCCCCGCCACGGCTGCTTCCCTTCACCCATCCCTGCTCAGTGGCCCACACTGCAGGGCCCCGGGCCCAAGGGGAACCCCAGCTGAGCTGTAGGATTGCTTACAGCCCAGTCATTCATCCACACGGGCTGTGCTTGCGCTCCCACCTCCGGCCACAGCATAACTCCTGTGCCAGGGGTCAGAGCCAGCACTGAGACTCGCACCCCGGGACTGGCAGGAGTGCCCAGCCAGGGGGAGGGAGCCCAGGGCTCTCTGCCCAGGTACTCACTGCTCTTGGACGCCTTGATCTTGGCCACCAGCTTCTGCACTCCAGGTACGTCCCCGTTCTTCACGGCCTGGATCAGCTCCTGCTCGCGCCCCATCGCAGGCAGGTGGGAGCAGTGGCAACGTAGAAACCCTCAGATCCCAGAGGTTTATAAAGCCATGGGAATAAGCCCCTAATTCCTCAAAACACACTTTGATGAGAGATGAAATCCAGGAAGAAAGACACTTTACAATCCCACAGGGCATAAAAACCAGAAGGAAGAAGTCTTTCTGTTAAGGGCAGAAGTCCCTTTCTGCATCAGGAGGAGCAGGACCCAGATGGCGTTTGGTTGGAGAACATGCAATCAGTTAAAACAAAAATTACTTCAGTGCTCGGGGACAGGCTCCCAGCAGCACAAGAGCTCTGTGAGACAAAGCCAGGCAGCTCGGGGCAGGGTGTCCAGCGCTGGCAGCATTGGGATGCCCTCAGCCTCTCACAGCAATCCTGGAGCCAGAGGTGGTGTGCTTTGCTCCCTTCAGCAGGCTCTGCTGCGTTGACAAGTCCCTAATTCATCCCACAGGGATTACGGGCTCGTTGCCATCTGGAAGTTATAGATCCTCCCTCTCTGGTGCTCATTAGCCCCTTCGTTTCGGCATTCCTCTCGGTGACGGCACTGCAGGCACGCTGGGGAGCCCCGGCACGGCCGAGCCCCGGCACGGCAGCCCGGGACCTGCGGAGGGAAGAGCAGAGTCAGCCCCCAAAGGCCATTTACCTCCCGGCTCCGTCGCGACAGCTTTTGTATCCGTGCTGAAGAACGAATACTTTGACTATATTTAGTCCTGGAGGGACTTGGCTCATCCTTATGTTAAACGGAGAGGGAAGAACCTGTGGAGGAACCCTCCCGAGGGAGCGGCCCCCGGAGCGGGACAGGACACAGCTCCTTCCCTGCCCTCCCGGGGCCAGACACACACCACGGCCTCCCCGAGGGCAGCACACGGGGCTCGGGGCACACATCTCCCCCTCTCCTTTCCCGGTGGCAGCACACAAGGAATGGAGCTGGGAAGGTTTAGCCAAATCTTTCTGCAGCCCATGGGAGTGGGGCAGCCTGCCTCGCGCTCTTCTCCTGCGCAAGGATAAACCCTCACCCTCCAAACTTCCCGGGACATGCCCTGGGAGCCAAGACACTTCTTCACCAGTTCAGGAGCTCTCTCTGGCCCGAGTGAGGAGCTGGGTGTAATTCAGCAAGACAGCTGTGCTCAGAACAGGATCAAAGCCATATCCTGGCCAGCCAGGGTACCCTGGAGAGGGCACAGGGTCCTGCAGCAGCAGTTCACATGTCCCAGCCTGTGCTCCCACAGTGCACCCGGGCTGCCCAAACTGTGTGGCAAGAAAATCCCTCCTAGTTCAGGGCCGTGCATCTGGCAGGCTGCTCCAACACCGGGGAGCGTGCAGGAGAGCAGGGAGCACACACCGTGCCAGCTGCGAGGCTATCGCCAGATCACCTCACAGCTTCCCCTCTGCCCATCCAGAAGGGATCAGAACCAGCTGAAGGCTCGGTGGAGTCTCCCTTCCTAGAGCGCTCGCCCTCCACAGTTTATGTAACAGCGGGTGTTGCTTCCTCCAAGCAATCGAGGTCACTGTTCAGAGCATGGAAATCACAGACGAGACAAGGCAACAGTGACAGGTCCTGTTGGGGTCGGGGCAAAACCAGAAGGAGAATCCCATGGCACAGCATTGCCCAGCCGGGAGCTGCAGCTCCGCACAAACATGGACCCCTCACAGCTTCCCCGTGTTCCTGCACTCCCCAGGGTGCAGCAGCACAGGGCAGACGAAAAGATGATCCTCAGGTACTGCCTTGGCTTCTGGAACAAGGGGCTGTGTGATTCCCACAGCAGGCTGGGGGTTCTCCCCCCACCCACACTCATTCAGCTGATGAATCCCTCGGCACCGAAGCCGGTTCCCCTCGGGGTCAGCTGCCACCTCCCCTCGTCCTGGGGCACCTGCACAAGCTTATCTACCTTACAACAAAGTTTCAGCCACTTGACTTACACTAACCTCTCGCTGCAAACAAATCCCCTCCCGAAGCCTCCTGTGTCGTCGCACCGACTTCAGAACTATTTCGTTTAACCCTGTGCACTGCATCCAACTCTGTGCTGCTCCTCAAGAGCGCTCACAAGAAGCGAACGTGAGGCGCTGAGACGACTTTGTATTTGAAAAGTCTGCCCGCTCTCTTGGAAAACAGCCCCGGTGCTGCTGCCTGGGCTCCCGGCACACGCGGGGCTCAGCGGGCAACTCGGAGGGACCGAGAGCTCCGAGTGCCGACCTGCGCCTCCTCAGCCTCCCCAGAGAGGAGTAGCGAAGGTAAAATTCGAGAAACGCTCAAAGCTGGAAAAGCAACAGCAAAACATCCCTCCCACACGAGCAGAGCTGAGCCTGCAGCCCAGGAATCCACCTGGAGAACCAAAGTATCCCAAACATTCCCGCAGCCAACGGCAGCGCCGGGGGGGAAAAAGGAGGGAGAAGAGGGGGAAAAAAACCCCAAACAAACCCAAACCAGTTACGTAAGTGGCGGAGGAAAGATGCAAAGGAGCTGCAGGCAGCCGGCCGGGTCCCGAGGGGCGGTGGGGGCAGCGCGGTTCCCCCGGGAGGCTCCAGCCCCCCTCGGCGCCCGCCCGGCCGCGCCCCCGCCTCCCCCGCCCCGAGACCCCCGCGCGGGGCGGCTCCTTCCCCCGGGGGCTCGGGGGGGTTTCTGCCCCCACCGAGGGCAGTTGTTCCGCGGCTCCTGGGGCGAGCTGCTCCGCCGGCCCCACTCACCTGGCGGCGCTCCCAGCCCGCCGCACCGGGGCGAACCGAACCGCGCCGGAGCGAACCGACGGCACCGCAGCGGAGCCGCCCGCGCCGTGCGGAGCCGCTCCGGAGCGCGGGGCACCGAGCAGCGCCGAGCCCGGCCCGGCCCGGCCGCAACTTCCCGAGCCGCGCGGGGCGGGAGCGGGAGCGGGGCCGGTACCGGAGCGCAGCCGCGGGTCCCGGCTCGCAGGCGGCGCGGCACTCGGCAAAGTCCCGCTCGGGCCGGCCCCGTCCCGGCAGGAAATCCCTCCCCGGGCCGGCCTGATTGGAAAAGCCCGGCGGGTTGTGCGGCGGGGCCGGGCCGGGGCGGCTGTCACTCACCGTGATGCGGCGTCGAGCGGGGCAGGGGCCGCGCCGCCCATCCCGCCGCACCGGCACCGCTCCGCCCCCGCTCGGGGCTGCCCCGCGCTCCGGGGCACCGGCTCGCTTTGAACGGGGTCCGGCTGGACGCGCAGCGCGGGCCGGGACCGGCGATGGGGAGCGGGACCGGCGCGGTACGCGACCGACCCGGTGCTCCGGGACCGGCGGGGTTCGGGACCGAGCTGGTGGGAGATTCCCCATTCCCGATGCAGGACCGAGCCGGTGGTTCGGGACCGGTTCCCTTGGGAATCCTCCATCCTCCTCAATCCAGCTCCGAGCCGGTGTTCTGGGCTGGCATCGTACGGGACCGACCCAGTGCTCGATCCGGGATTGGTCCGGTGCTACAGGACGGGCCTGGGAGAGAGGTCCCCCATCGTGGATCCAGGAGCCACACGGTGCTCTGGGAACCAGCGCTCCCCCCTTTCAGCCCCTGCCCTCCCCCTCAGCCCTTTGCCCGGCCCCTTTGGCAGGGGGGCTGCATAATGCCACTGATGGCACCCATGGGACCAAAATCCACCGATCCCCAGCTGTCCAAGCCCCAAATTAATCCTACTCTAACAAAGCACTAAAACCACCGAAAATCACCCATTTCTGCCAATCTTCAGCAAAAGCAGCAGAGGCAAGTGCTCCCTCGAGCACACTTATTTTAAAACAAGAGATTGCCTAATAAAGCTGGACAGTTTTTTGTTGCATGATACCGCTGGATTATCATCAACTAATCAGATTAAAAACACGCGGAGGCTTTGGTTTTATTCACTAAATAGCCAGCCCACGGCTCCCTGGGGGAGTTGCAATGATCCCACACCTCTTCAAACCAGGCCCCCGAGACATTTCACCAAGTGATGGTTTCATGAGCAACCCCAATGAGGGGGATCCTTGGCAAGGAGGGGGGACTGACGTCTCCAGACACACCCTGTCTTTTCAGCTCGGGAATAAAGAGATTATTATGCACATCTAATTATAAATGTCAACATTTTATGGCTGCTATGCTGAAGCACGAAGCTCTAAGTAGCCCTGCTAGAAAGGGCTGTGAAGTGAAAGGTCTTGTTATTCCTCCTCTGAGTTTTTCCAGAGCTTGTAAAGCGCAGTGACATTTATAATAATCCCCTGAATTTATATGGCACCTTTAGTCCTTCTAAGGATCTTAATTAAGCTTTGCAGCTCCCTGAGCAGAGTAAACCCACTTTGCAAAAGAGAAGCCCAGGTCCTGTTTGGTACAAAATGTGCGTCCCATTTCAGGCAGGGGAAGGACTTTTTCACCCCAACGAGCTTCAGCACACGCTGTTACACCACAGTGAGGGCACAGCACCCTGACATCCCCAGCCAAAGGCTGTGCTGCTGCAGCCACACTCGTGTGGCTAAAGCTGGGTAATTCAAACTTTAATCTCAGGTGTCACACAAGCCTTTTCAATGGAGGGTGTCATTGGAGGGGTTTACTAGAAATCAACAATTTCTAATGCAGCCTTCAAACATTTAACCACGTATTGGCAGTCCTGGCACGGCACCAGTGCCTTCCCTCGATGGCCCTGCCTGCAGGGAGTGCTGCTGGGAGGAGCAGGCAGCAGCCCCATCTCCCCCCATGAATCCCAGTTTTCCAGCCACCCTTGAAGGTGGAACAGCTGGTTGGTGACACCAGCACAAAGAGCTGCCAGTGCCTTCAGCCGTGCCCACCTTGCAGAGCTGACAGACACCCCCATGACATTTATTCCCCTGTGCCTGCAGGTGTGACAGCATCGACTGAGTTCTGACTGCAGAGAAAGTCCTTTAACAATTCACCCCCTTCTATGCACCAGTTCAAGATGTTTTAGAGTCTGGGGGGGTTTCAAGGTGCAGGCACGGTTGTGTGGGCAGCTCTGCCCGCAGCCTCTGCAGAGAGGTGCCCAAGGCAGCGCTGACTTGTGTTCCCCACTTTGGGCGAGGGGCTGGGGGCTCCAGCCGGGCCGGGCTGCTCAGCCCTGCGGGGCCCCGGCTCCTCTTGCAGCTCCTCAGGTCGATGTTGCCATCTAGAGGTCCCTGCTACGGCGATCGTCTCCTTGTAAAGTACTGGGAAGGAGGTTGTTGGGGTTTTTTCAAATTCAGTGCAACAATTCAAAGCAGTTTTATTAGGCTAGCCCATGTCTTGGGTGGCTGCAGCTCATCCTGGCTTGTCTCACAGCCCCTGCAGCTGTGCAAACCCTTCCTCTCTACTCTGGCATTATTTTGAGATGGGGCAAAACACTCAAAGCTGTGCATTTGCTGCCTGGCATGGAAGCAGCCACACTGGCAGGAGCAATACACGCAGTGGTGTCCACAGCAGCTTCATGGCCAGCGATGGCTCCAGGTGAGGCTGTGATAAACACAGCTCCAAATTTTGGAGTGCAAGACTCCCAGTCCCAAATCTCACCCATGAAAACCAAACTTGGAAGTTCATGGCCATTTCACCCTCTCTGCATGGGCAGGAGGTCTGCAAAGGCCCATACCAGACATCCAAAACATTTAAAGTATGTTATGAACCAGCTGGATGGAAATACACTTCTCCCCTTTCAGCAGTGGCTCAGGCTTCTCTTTCTCTTTTCCTTTTTAAAAAAACAGTGCTGGTTTTTAAAAGTGCGCCCACCTTGACCCCAGGCCTTGCTGCAATCCCAGGGCTGCATCTCAGACAAGGGAGCAAGGGCAGTTTGGTGCCCATGGCAAGGGTCCATTCCCTGGATGGGTGTGCAGACAGCACTGTCCCAACACTCCCAGCTCAGGGTCAGCACAGGGCTGGTGTCTGGCACCTGCACAAGGGCAGCACCACCACGGCCACAGAGGCTGTGTGGGACCACAGGATCTGTCCTGCAGGGAGGAGGGTGCAGGCTGAGGATGAAGCAGGGCGAGGAAGGGCCTCTCCTGCACCAAATCAGGCCATGCCAGAAAGCAGGTTATTGCCCAGATTTAAAGCCACCCACAGGAGCCCTTCCTGCAGCTCCTGACATTTATTCACACATCACCTGGCTCCCTGAGCACTGAGGGGTGATGGGTGCCCCACTGCTGGGCTTTGCTCGTGTCCTTAAGCAGCCCAGCAAGTCTCAGTCTCATTCCTGATCTCAGAAGTCACATCCTGTCCCCATGGAGCCTTTCCTGCACAGGGATCCATCTCCTCCCACATTTCATCCAGGCCAGGCATTTCCCACCCTGCTCAGCACTCCCCCTCGCAGGCACCAGTGTGAAGGGCAAAGTGAGAGCAGGACAGAGGATCTGCACACAAAGGTGCTTACGTGGGTATTTACTCCACTGCCTCTTACACACCCTCCTGGCAAGAGCTGCTGCTGGAAGCAGTCCAAGGAGATGAATTAGGGAGCTTGATCAAGAGAGAGATGCACTGCCCACAAGGAGGAGGAAGAGGATCACAGCTCCCTCCCAGGGACCAGGCTCTGGCAGGCAGAGCTTTGGGCTGGTTTGGCCCCAGACACCTCCTGCCACGCCACAGCACAGGAGGGTTCAATGCCAGGATGCATCCCAGACCCAAGCCAGAACTTGGACACAGCTCCATGAACTCATGCCCTGTGAAAGTGAACATCAGCCTTAGTGTGAAATGCAGCAGCGACTGCCCTTAGCAGAGCTGGTGGGACCTGCTGGTGGCAAAGAGCTACAGAAACCCACCCAGAGTCAGCTCTCAGACAGCTAGCAGGGCTTGGTGGGTTAGGAAGCTCTGCTCTGGTAGTATCTTTTGCAACAAATAGTTTCCCCCACAAAAGTAATCAGGTCACCAACACCTTGCTGGCAGTCCAGCTCTGAGCTCCCTTGAAAAGCAGCTCCTCAGCCCTGGCTGGAAGACGTGTAAGCCAGGAGTTACAGCCTGCACCAGCCCCTGCCCTGGCACAGCAACCCCAAATCCTGCCCCTGAATCTCTGTGGGAACTTGGGCAGGTGTTGGCATGGGCTCCTTCCCACGTGCCAGCTCCTGGCTCCCGCTGGACTCACCCCTCCAGGTACACGTGAGCTGCTGCTCGCACTGTCCTCCTCACCCTGCCTTCCTCTTCTTGTGCCCCTCCAGCCTCCCTGTGCTGACAGTCACTTCTTTCTGCTCTTGTGCCTTTCTTTTCTCTGTGTCTCCCTTGCTTAGTCCCTTACTCAGGAAATTAAAGATAATCCTCCCTTTTTTTGCAGCCGGATTCCCTGTTTAACATTCGCTGCATGTGCTTGCACTGATTCAAAATGGGATTAGACTTTCTCTTGCTTTGATGTCATTTGGGCTTTGCACTTAAGGCAGAAGGGGGAAAGAAAATGTCTGTTAACAAACCTCTTGGATTCCACCCACCCACTTGCATCCATCCTGGAAATGAAGGTCAGGCACATTTACCTGCAGAAACTGAGCCCCTTCTAGGATTGATGTGGGGGGAATAAACCAGCTCACAACTGCAGCACCGCACTCACAGCCTGTGGACCTTATTCCCTGGAAACACCCAAATTTCGCTCTGGCTCCGTTATCATCCAGCTGTGTGGAGGCTGAATGGCTCCCATGAGGAGGGAGGTGTCATTAATCATCAGAAAACCACAACTCGTTGGCTGTCAGTGGATACTGCAGCCTCCAGCTGCCGTGCAGCAGGAGCGCGCGGGCCACCGGCATCGCTCCAAGGGATCGGGGCCGGGAATGCCCGCAGGAATACCCCGAGCTGCTCCTGAGCTGCTGCTGCAGGGTGGCTGTGCTGCAAATCCACATCCTGGGCCGTGACGTTTATGCAGAGGCACGGTCCATAACTTTCCAGGGTATTTCCCTCTGCTTCCTCAGGCCTGAACTTCTTCCCCTTTGGAAGATAAGGGTTTGGGGTTGTTCTTACTGCTGGTCCTTCCAACGCCAGTACGAAGCAGGTGAAGAACATTTTTCTCATGTTGCCTGAAAACATTTTGCTTTGCTTCCAAGACACCACTCCTCAAATCCGTGATGTCCAAAGTGGCACAGTTCACACACAGCTGGAACAAAATCTCACACCAGAAAAGAGCCATTCACAAGGGATTCTGCAGAGCCATGGCCAGGGCTGGGACATGACAGTGGATCCTATTCCTGCTTATCCAGGAGAGTCCACGGTCTCCAGAGACTCACTCACAGGTGGCTTCTGCTGCCTGATGCTCCTTTTCCATTCCCACCAGAGCTTCCCTTCACAGGTAGCTGTGTCTCCTCTGGGTAACAGGCAGATCTGGGGGCTGCATAACTGGAGATGTTCCAATGTCCCTGAAACCATCCCAGGACCTTCTGCACGTTGTTTAGAAGAGCAGAGCAGCTCCATGGATGAGCACAATCCAGCCATGACCAGAACACACCTCACAGCCCTGAGCCCCTAGGGAGGAGGGCTCAGCCAGCACCAGCAGAGCAGAAGTGGGGACACACCTGGGCAATGCTGGGACTCTGGCAGCTGTGATCCCTGTCACCCACACCACATTGCTGTGCTGCAGCCCTGACTGGCACTGCCACCACGCTGGGCTTCCTTCAGGACTGCCCAGGGACTCAGGACATGCTTCTGCCAACAGCACAGTGTCTAATCCATTTTGCCTGGTGCACACTCACAGACTTGATTAATGTCTGCAATGAGCTCCATCCATCATCAGGGAGTAAAGGAGATTAAGTGTGCAGCACGCCTGCCTTGCGTTGATCCCATTCTCCAGGCCTCCTGATTAATGCTGAGGCCGCCTTATCTGCCAGGCCAGGAAACACGAGGATCCGGTTTGCCTGGGGATGGAGGGAAGCTGTGGGAGCTCGGGAGCAGACAGGGCAGTGCCAGCACAGCCACAGCTCACTCTGCCATCAGGGCCATGCTGCTCCCCACACTGCCAGCCCTGCTCTCCATCCCTATTGATCCCTCCATCCCCACTGCTCCTCTCCTCCTCCTCCTGGCCCTTCCCAGCCATGCTGACAGGAAGGAGAGCAGCAATCGGAGCGCTGATGCATCCATGCAGGAATGCATGGAAACCAAAGTCTGGGGCTCCATTTTCCCTCGATGGGTCAGCAGGGAAGATGTCATTCCCCATCCATAGAGGGAATTCAGATGAGTTGATTTGGAGGCCTGGAATAACCCAGGCAAATCCCGTGCTGGGGTGGGGGCGAGGCTGCACTGACCAGGCCGAGCCCTTCCCGGGGGGATGTGTGTGTTTAGTGGATGCAGGGAATTAGCGGTGCCATCTGGATGGGCTCCAGCTCCTGCCCCTGGCTCACTGCTGATGCTTCATTAACAGCTCCCTCCTTTCAGCTCCGTCTCCTCGGCTTCTGCTGTGATCAGCTGGGCTGGAGTTTTGTTGTCTTGGGTTTTTTCCAAGTGGAAATTATTTCTCATTTCTTTTAACAATCAGGACAGAGAGAAAGAGACAGGAGAGGAAGGAATTTCTAGGAGATGAAAGGGCAGGATTAAGGACATGGCTTTCACTTTGTTATCCCTCTAGTGTGGCTAAGAAATTCCTTTCAGAAGAAGACTTTAATTAACTATGATTTCTGATGGGAATAAATCCTTGACCTAGAGATAGGTCTGGCTTCTTGGGTCTGCTGACAACCTCAGCTGCAACCTCAGCAGCCCAGATCTGTACACACACACACATGGTGTTACACAAAACTTAGCACATTTTAAATTGCTTTGCAAAGGCACTGACTGCCACCCCAGTCTGGAAAATAAGGATCAGAGGAAAACACTCCAGGCATTAGCAGGCCACTGTGCACGGTGCCAGTGGAAAGATGATCTGAGTGCGCTGAACCATGGGGCTATGGTGGCTCAGGATGTGGGAAGGGGCCTTTGCACAGAGTAATAACCCAGGGCAGGAGGCAGTAGAAATATCTCTGTTGCCTTCCAGACCAACAGCCCTTCTCACACAACAGGAAAAATCAGAGGGAGAGGAGAGAAAGACACCCAGTGGCAAACTGGGACATTTAGAAAGCATCGCGGTGATGTATTTGCATCTTCCACTGCTGCAAAACCTCCAGGAACCGAGTCAATCAAAAATAACATTTGGGGCTGATTTTATCCAGATGAACTCTCTCCAAGTATTTTAAGGCAACCAGCAAAATGGCCAGCTTCTGCTTGTTTAACCCTTCTCCTCGAACCTGCTCTGATTCTGAAAGAATGCACCATTGAAGAAAGCATCTTTTCTGTGAGCCTGACCTGCAGAACTGGATGTGGTACCAGGCCTCTCATCGCCAGCATCACCCTGGTCACCTCCCTGTGCCCTTACTCTGTCCTGACTCATTCAGTGTTCCTGCAGCTCAACTTTCTGGGCAGATCTGGACATGAAAGATAAAGAATCCATGCAGGTTTCCAGAGGAAGCCTCACCTCCAGTTTACACAACTCCTGCCAGGGAGACATCTCAGCAGGTCCCTCTGAGAACCACATTTACCTTTTTCTAAGCCATGTTAAACAGGGAGCTCACACTGAACCCACATCCTGCTCCTCTCCCATCTTTCCAGCTAATGAACTCCCAGCTGATAACAAATGCTGGCTGCTGCTGCTGGAGCATCTGCCTCTGCTCGTGTTTAACAGCCCAAGAGGCAAAGAGCTTTACTGATTATTATTTTCATAAGTGAGCATCATTTTACTTTTTCATTATCATTTTAAAAGGTTCCCACCTCTCCCACTGCCCTGAGCCACTGCCTCCAAGCCCAGCAGATGCCACTGTGCCCTGCAGTGGCACAGGGAACATATGGTTGTTTTCCCTGGGGGGAAGTGGAGAGGAAAGGAACATCTGGCTGCTCCAGCAACCCAGCAGCTGAGGTGAGCAGAGCTTTTCCTGCAGGGGCCTGCAGGTTTGTGTCAGGAGGGTTTCCCATCCCATGCTACCACTGCTAACAGCCCCCTTGACACAAGGCTTCCGTCTCACTTGGGATTTAATGCCTTATTAATTTTACAGATTTTGTGCTTGTTCACATCTTCTGCAAACTAAAAATTTCCTGTCACATGCTGTATCAAATGTTTTACTGGACTTCAGGTAGATTTAAAAAAACAGCTATTACTGCTTTCTTCCCCCCCCTGCCCCTTCTCAGGACTAGGCAGCAGGATTGCAGTCTCTGGTTATAAAACACCACTTTTTTATTAGCTCTGTCACAAATCCTTACACTTGGATTTGCAATTTCATGTGACAGCTCTTTCCAGACTTTGAATGGAGTTTATCTCATTTCCCTGACTTGAACCTCTCAGGATTTTCCCTTTTGCTTCATCTTGGATCTGTAATTTCCATTTCCAAGCTTAACAACATCCTAATTCTCATTGAAAAGAAGGATGGCACAGCACTCATTTTGGGTTGGGCAGACACCAATTCTTGATCATCAACCCTCCACATCAAGCCTCCTGTTCTGTCTCCTCTTGAGCTCCATGAACAGTTATCCACAAGCCACAGACCCAAGCCAAAACTTTCTTCCCCTCAGTTCAGACTCAGGAGGAATTCAGGTTCCAGCTGCCTTCTCCTTGTGCTAATGCCTGCTCTTGTGAAAGGGAATCAGTGACTAACAACAAATACATACCCTGAGGCAGGATTTGTCTCCCTGAGGGCTCCTGGCTGTTCCTGTCCAAAGTCAAGATGTGCTGGCAGCTTCTTATCTCTGACAAGGACTCGGGGATCTGCCCATTTCACCAAGCCCACATCACATCCCTGACCTCAGCACATGGGCTGACCCTGCCCTGGAGCCCCACAGCCTCTCACAGGGCAAGTCCTGCTTAGCCCCTTGTTATTTTTGGCTGTGCCTTTGTCTCTGGGATCCTCTAACCTTTAGCAATGAAAACAAAACCACAGAAGGTGCTGCCCTGGCCTTTGGCTCGCTGAGAGCAGTGGGATGGGCAAAGGCTGAGGGCTTAAACCTCAAATTAGCAGTGTGGGACTGGAATGAGCCAGGCAGCTTGGACCTGTCATTTCAAGGGCAGGAACCAGGAGGGAGAGAGGAGGTCATCATCTGGTTTCAGATAAATGCCCATTAACTAATTAGAAATCCAGCACAGATAACAGAAGAGCTTAGGTGACCATTTAGCTGAAGAATTCCTGTGAAGCCACATATGGCTATTTAGCAGCTGAGAAAGAGAATTCACCTGCTGCTTTCATTAGAGATGCTCATGTCTAAGAGAAAGCAGAGCCTGGGAGTTGGGAAATCAGGAGTTTGCTCATGGCTCAGGCTCCTTGTTCATTAATAGCAGCTCAGGGCAGAGCTGAATCACACTGTAGCACCAACCTGAATCAAGTAAGGCACCAAGGCAACATCAGCTTCTTTCCAACATGCCAGACCATACATACAGCTGTGCACATCTGGATCAATGACAGCAGCACCGGAGTCACCACCAAGCTGCTTTCACAAACCTACTCCTCCAAACATTTGAGTTTTCTGTGTTTAGTTTTTTAATCAGATCATTTCATTCAGTACGCATCCCTCTGTGAAGATAAAAAAGTTGAGATAGACATTGCAGGAGGAGGGATAAGATGATGCCTAAACCAGGGCTGTTGTAGAGAGAATTACTGTCAATTTTTGACCTCAAGCTCAGCATGTGGCTTTAGGGAAATTGTTTAAGTTTGCTATCACTTCTCATCTACAGAGAACGAAGATGTTATGTGGCAAAGACCCACTTTCATCAAACGAGATAAAATGAAGCAGCAGTTGGAAACTGTTTTATCAATCTTGCCTGGAAAGAAGGGAGACTGATGTGCAGCTATCAGACAAAGACAGCACTCAGTCAGCATGGATGATGCACCATGTCTAACACATCCTGAGTGAGATCATCCCTATCCCTAAGGCCACTACAAGGACAAAACTTCACCTATTAGGCTACTTGGTCAATATAATCACAGTCAAAGAGCTAAGCAATAAAAATGCAGAGGCCCATTCTGTAAGTCTGGAGTTGTGAGTAAGGAGAGCAGTGAGTTAGAGGGGAGGGTTTGCAACCTGGCTCTTAGGAAAGGCTTCTCTCTCCAGAGTGCAAATCAGAGCAGCAGCCAGGTGCTAAATAAATATTTAGCAAATGAGAAGGTCTCCATTTAATGAGAAATTATTTGGTGAAACCAGCTGGGGAGATGGTTTCAGTAGCACGGTAACAGAAGCCGGCGCTGCTCTCTGCCCCATGGGATGCTGCGGTTCCACTCGTGTTGCGTAAGTCAGGATCTCCAGCTGGGACAGGCACAGGAAATATAACTCATTACTGAAATGCAAGAGCCTTCCAGGGTTAAACTGCTGTTAGACCAGACAGATTCATTCCCTGGTTGCAGAATTTGCCCAGGAGCAGCTTTGGATGATTACTATCTTTCTTCATAACAGCAATGTTGCAGACAGGATGGTCCAAGTGTAGTGGTGATGCCAAGTTTGTAGGAAGAAGTAATTTTTCTTTCTTTTATGTTCAAGGGCTGAGCTCCATTTCCTCAGTTTTATCTACATCATTAGTCTGTCGAGATGGCAGTTCCCTGTCTAAATGTTAATTACTATATCTCTCTCCTCAGAGGTGTTTTCAAGGGGTTAGTGCCTCAATCTTCCTTGTAATTACCTGCAGTGGTTAGCACAGCTCATCGGCCGTATCCCAAGGTCCCCTGAGAGCTCATCCCTGCTGCAGTTTCCAGCAGATGAACACTCACAGAACCAGTCCTTCAGAGAGCTGCTGTCTCCAAGTGTTCAGGCAGATAATGAGCCGATTACTGAGCTGCTCCTGCTGCCCACGGCGAGCTCTGCGCACAGACAGGCTGCGCATCACCACTCGCTGCAGTTCCAATTCCTCCCGTCTCTCTACCCCTCCAAACTCGGCAAAACTCTGCACAACCAGTCCCTCCCCAGGGCAAGAACGTCCAGATTATTGACAGAGCGAAAAAAAGGGAAAAACAAACCTTGTCAAAGCCTGAATGTAAAAGCCCAGTAATGAAACAGTGACACAGAAATGGTGGTGAGGCAGATCTCAGATGCTGAGCATGGCTTTGTCATGTCAGGGATAGAGCTGCTGTGGGTTTTTATGCCCCTACAGCTGAGAAGAAGGAATTACAGCTTCCTCATGTGTGAGGCTTTTCTAAGTGAACAGCAATAGCTGAGACTGCAAAGTAAAACTAAATGTGTGCTTTGGAACAACTGCTATATTTAAATGTCAGATTCTTTCTTTGAAAGCTGTAAGATACCACATTCCTCTCCAGGGAAAGTGAGTAGGAGCCTGTCTATGCAGGGAAAATATTTGCAATAGCAACTGCCTACCAGTTTCCTATGCAAATCCTCCTAATCCATACTTCAAGCCTGCATAAAACTAAATTATCTGAAGGCACTCTGCAGAGGACAGCACTCTGTTCACAACACTCCACCACCCACACACAAACCAGTGCTTGCTTTGCAGCAGTAACCCCATACAGATGAACACTTACATTCATCCAAGATGTGAAGGAAACAGTTTTTAAAGAAAGTATTAACTGAGAAACACCACTTTTCAACAAGTTGTACATGTTCAAAACTTACATACCACAGATACCTGCCATGGAAGAAACCTCACAGGCAAATCACTGACTGAGGCAACTCCAGAGACTCAACAAAAACCTTACAGCAGAGCAGACAAATTGGCCTCATCCTGTCTCAGATTTCTAAGAGTTTCAATGCCAGGGCAAAATGTGCACCAGGTTTCTGTCTGCTGCTGGTCCACGAGAGGACAACCTAATGATGATTAACTCCTTTGGGTTACACAAAAATGGCCCATACTGAAACTGCTGCTGTGAAATCTGCCTGGGATTGCTGCTCTGTGTGTGCTGGGCCTCCCTTTTACAGGTACAGATTGATTCCTACAGAATTATGAAGCTGCAAAAAATTTCTCCTGCAGTTGATTCTAGCCTTTGCAACTACTGAAAGAAAGAGACAGAAACAAGGGAGATTTCCAGGCAGACATATGTCATTGTTATAAAGCAAACCATATCCACTGCACTGTGCTCTGCCACAGAGAAAACCCTGCCTGTTGCTGCTCACAGGCAGAAGGATTTCTCACAGGCTTCTGACATGATACCATGGGTTTTTTTCAGTCCAGGAAGTGCTCTGAGGTACAGAATGATCTGTTTGCCGTGGTAACATGTGATTTATCAAACGGTAACGGAGGAATCCATCTCATGTATAAACAGTGGCCAGGAACACAAGGCAATCATCAGCTCAAAGCCACAGAAAAGCACAGGCTACAGCTCTGGCAAGGCAAAGAAAAGGAATAAAACAGCTTCTCAAAACCCAAGGGAGTCCTTTCCTAGTATTTTTAAGGCAAATAGAAGACAAATAAAATCTGAGCTAGCAACAGAGCTAATTTCTGGAGCTAGGAAGCAAATGAGCTGTGGCAAGTAGCAGAACAGCAGAAAACAGCAGAGAATTAATTACAAGTGAAGTGTCTCAGGTTAGAATTGTAGTTAGAGGCATCAGAGGGTGAAAGCAACAGTTTTCAGTGGGTAATTTGCTTCCTTAACATCATTCAGCCCCAGTGGGGCTGTGCCTATGGCTCAGGGACGAAAAGTGCATGTGTCTGTAAAGAGAAAAATACACACTGAAGGCAGATCAGAACTACTTAAAAAAAAATAATAAATTTGGTACTCCTCCTGGGGCCGGCGAGCGCAGGCTGGCTGGGTGCGGAGGGCGCAGATCGGTGCCCTCGGGTGTGATGTGCGGGGGCACTGCCCGGCCCCGGTGCCGGCCCCGCGTCCCCTCCCACCGGCAGCGGCGAGGGACGCTCGCCCCCGGCGTGTGTGCCCGAGTCAGCTGCTCCTGATGTCAGAGCCGGCTCCGAGCGCAGCCCGGCTCCGCCGCCGCTCGCCGGCTCTGGCAGGCAGGGAGGAAGGGAGGGAGGAAGGGCTCCCTCCTCCTCCTCCTCCGGCGGGGGACAGCGCGGCCCGTCCCAGCGCGGGGAACTTGCCCAACTTTCCCCGTCCCGGCTCCCGGCGCTCGCTGCCATGGCCCCCGGCAACTCCTCCCGCAACTTCTCGGCGCCGGAGGCTCAGAACGGCTCCGGTGAGCGGGGCTGAGCGGGGCTCGGAGGGGCTGCGGGTGACGGGGCTGGGGGTGACGGGGCTGGGGGTGACGGGGCTGGGACAGGGACCCCCACCCTGCCCGGGCCGTGCCGCCTTCAGCACCCGCGGCCGGACAGCGCCGGGCGGGCGGAGGGACGGGACGGGACGGGACGGGACGGGACGCGCTGGGTCCCCGGCGCTGCGGGACCCCCGGCACCGCTGAAACACCGCCCGGCCCCGCGCCAGCCGCCACCTGTTGGCTGCCAGGCAGCAAAGTCCAGCAGCCCGCAGGTCCTGGCTGCTGGGAAGGGAGGAACCGGCCCGGCTAGACGCGGAGGGAAGCACAGAAAAGATGAGATAGCGCTGGAGAGGGATGCAGAGATCCTTACCAGCATCCCGTTTGCTCCATTCCGACCTTGTTTTCAAATCAATAGTTTAGGGTCGGGCAATAAAGTTCTCAATGGCTTAAGTAGGTGAAACTCTTCAACAGAAGGTGGTTTATATATGGTCTGACTCTTTCTGCACCAGCACGCTCCTTTAGAAACCAAAAGTGTGCCTTAGGTACTTCCTTATGAAATGCAGTGAAGATTAAGTCTATTACTCTATATCAGAGTATGGCTTAGTATGACAACCACCTTAGAGAAAAAATATTAGCCCAGTCTTCATTCAGTTCACATAGTGCAGCCCCTTTGGGACTTTAAGAAAAACTATCAGGGCAGCCACAGACCTACAAACAAGGACAAATCAATGCCTGAAGTAGCTGGTTAAATACAAAATATATTCACTTGGATATGCACAAAAGCAGCACCGAAAATTCAGATTCAATGATGTCTCAAGATGAAAGAGACTTTAGAAAAGACAGAACTTTTGAGTATTTGATAGATGTGCTCTTCTGACTCCAGCCCATAAAACACACATGAACTACAGCTCCAAACTAGTGCAGCTGATAATTCATGCAAGTCCTGCTTGTACAGACAGCATCAGCAGGACAGGTGCTACAGCACTGCACAGCCCACCCTCACACAGAGCCTTTGGGCCTGCACACATCCTGCTCTGAGGATGGCTGAGCTCATTCCAAATGTTACGGAATCACCGTGAGCACTGCATCGATTACACAGCAGGAAAGGGACATTTTGTCCCAATTTCCAGCTAACCATGTGGCATTTATGTTTCACTTAAACAATCCTTTCCCACCACACTCATAAGGTTTGTGGTTAAAAGAAAGGAGATCAGAATTCATAACAGCTCCATGCAGGACAGCAGGACCAGAATCATCATCTTCC
Organism: Ammospiza caudacuta; assembly: GCF_027887145.1. Taxonomy (NCBI): domain Eukaryota; kingdom Metazoa; phylum Chordata; class Aves; order Passeriformes; family Passerellidae; genus Ammospiza; species Ammospiza caudacuta. The sequence continues at coordinate 3,378,885 of NC_080611.1, forward strand.
AGTTTCTAGTCCTCCATTTTCCAGCATTAAGGAGGCTTGAGATATCTTTGGATGCTCAAGAGTGTCAGATTTCAAGAGGCTCCTGATGGCTGTAGGTTATCTGCTAAAAAGCACATAACGGGATATTTTCTTGCATTAACGGGTCACCAGGAGGAACAGGGAGCACTTAAACCCCCACAAATGGTGTGGACAAGGCTTTTTTGTCTTGTCAGGCAAGCCTGGCTTCCACCTTCAGGCCCCCTGCTAGCTCTTCTGTGCCTCACTGGCTGCTTTCCAACACCTGCAGAGAGGCTTCCCAATAAAATGGTGCAGGAACTGCTTTTTGGGTTCTGACATTGCCCTTGGACTTGTTCATGCCTAAGCTGCTCCTTCCTAGTGCCAAAAGGACTGAGCCAGTGGCAGCTCATCGTGGCCACTTCTAAGAGCACTGAAACATGGCACACACATTTCCAGCCACAGGCCAGCAGTGTAGCCCCAGTTATCTTGCTAATTCCGTCAAACTTCTCTTCACGCCAAAGGAAATGTGGAGGAGTTTGTACTCAAGAATTCCAGAGGTCAAAGTCAGCAAATACCACTTCAGCAAACAGACACTGCTCTGGCAAAGACTACACCTGCAAGTATCTCTTATTCCACTTAATCTAATTGTCAAGATTTCCCTAGGTTCTGTTGGAGGAGGCTTCCCCACTTCTGCTGCTAAGGAGATGGAACTGTTCAGTGCCTGAAAGCATTTCCAATTAGCAGCACATTGAATCATCTGCAATTCAATGAAAGGCAGCCTGGGCTGAGGGGCTGTCACAAACAGTCCTTGTAACAGCCACATAAATAACTCACACAAAACCATTTCCTAGAAAAAAAACCCCACCGGCTCCCATAGGAGAGGAGTAATGAGTTGAAATGAGATTTGCCTCAGCTAAGAAGGGCTGTCTTAGACTTCAGCACACATGGGAACCCTGCAGAACAGAGAGCACCACCATCAGTACCTTCAACACCACCTCCTGTGCCCAAGAGCTTGTGGCTTCAAAATGTGATTTTACATCCTGGAGAGGGACAAAGCCAATGTGAATTTGATTATGTTTGGAGGTCCCACCCCAAAGAGCAACAGTCAAGAATTGGTGTGGATAAGCTAAGTATTACCAGGCAAGAATTTTGCCTTGGAAATCCAATCATATCCACAACTCAAAGACAGTAGCTTTAAGCTGTTTTTCTCCTAGGACAATCTCTGTTGAAAGTCCCCTCTGAAACATACTCCCAATCCTTGTCTGACCACATACTGGGATTTCTTAGTAGGAAAAAAACTAGAGAAAGTGAGAGAGGCAAGGAAGGAATAGGGAAAGGAGAATGCTCTCTGGCCTAACCTTGGTAAGAGAATGGGGACACAGCCAGAGTACAGTCCCAGCTCTCACAATACAGATAAGCATGAGGTGTCTGCCTGCATGGCCAATGAACTCTGTGTCTCACACCATACAACAGATAAACTACCCAGCAGATGAACTGAAGCCTTCTGACAGCAGCTCGAGTATTGACTTTATCCAGATTTTGGCACCCACAGAAAGGCTTTACTTCTCCAGTGTGGGAAGCACAAGCTGCCTCACCCACTCCCCTCAAAAACAGCTAAAAACAATTCACTGCATGGAATAAAAGTTACTCTCAACTCTGTCAGGTGCTGGTGAATGCAGAGGCATGCCAGCCAGAGGTCAGCCCCTCAAAAAAGGGCTGGGGAGTTGCAGAGCAGGACAGAAAAACATGGGGAGAGCTGAGGAAAGATGCCTGCACATAGCCAGGTTTGGGCATGCTGCACGTACTGAGAGGCAGAGAAGGAAGTACCAAATCCCCAGCTTAGCCTCTCCAAGTGCTGGAAAGGGTATTAAAAATCATTCCAATCTATGTCTTTGATGGGGATGGGTCCATCTGCAGGACAGGGCAAGCACACCGAATTGTAAAGAGGTTGTCTCTGGGTTGCACTCACTGCTTTGGTTTGTTTTGGCAGTAGCAGAGAAGCCAGCACCACACACCAATGTGATCATGCCCAGTCTCTTCAGCATCATCTGCTTCCTGGGCATCATGGGGAACCTCATTGTGATCTTCACGATCATCAAGAAGAAGAAGCTGAGATGCAAGCAGACCGTGCCTGATATTTTCATCTTCAACCTCTCCATTGTGGACCTCCTCTTCCTCTTGGGCATGCCCTTCCTCATCCACCAGCTCTTAGGCAACGGCTCGTGGTACTTTGGAGCTCCCCTGTGCACCATCATCACCGCCCTGGACACCAACAGCCAGATCACCAGCACCAACATCCTCACAGTGATGACACTGGACCGTTACCTGGCCACCGTGTACCCCCTCAAGTCCACCTACGTCCGGACGCCGTGTGTGGCCGCTCTCGTCATCTGCCTGGTGTGGCTGCTGTCCTTCCTGACCATCATCCCCGTGTGGATGTACGCAGGCCTCATGCCCCTGGAGGACGGCACCGTGCGCTGCGCTCTCCTGCTCCCCAACCCAGAGACCGACGTCTACTGGTTCACCCTCTACCAGTTCATGCTGGCCTTTGCTGTGCCCTTGGTCATCATCTGCGTGGTCTATTTCAAGATCCTCCAGCACATGGCCACCACCGTGGTGCCGCTGCCCCAGAGGAGCCTCCGGGTGCGTACCAAGAAAGTCACCAGAATGGCAGTCGCCATCTGCTCCGCCTTTTTCATTTGCTGGGCTCCCTTCTACATCCTGCAGCTCGTTCACCTGGGCATCGACACCCCATCCATGGCCTTCTTTTACGCCTACAACTTTGCCATTAGCTTGGGCTACGCCAACAGCTGCCTCAACCCCTTCCTGTACATCGCCCTCAGCGAGACCTTCAAGCGCCAGTTCTTGGTGGCCATTCGCCCCGCCAAAGAGCCCTGCCGCAAGAGCAGCTCTGCCAACAACAACAGCATGACAGAGGCCAGCGTGTGCCTGAAGCTGGCTCCAGAATCCACCCAGCAGACTCAGTTCCAGGAGGACTTTTCCCCACGCTCGCTGCCGGTGACTGTGGCTGTTCACTAGGGCAGCAGAAAGCCTCTGGATCTGTGATTTGATGGAGGAGCAGCGGCTTCAGGCAGGTCTTGGAGATGCCTATGGACTACAAACTTCCACCTCCAAAATGCAGGTGCCTCCTTTCTCCATTACTGTGTTTCTGCACTGCTCCCAGCCCACGAGATGCTGTGTGCTGCCCCTTTTCACCCTGCACAGGAGCACTCTGCCACCACTGGGCCCCCAAAGAGGATGAGTGGAAAAGAGAGAAAGGACCGAAAGAGGATTTCTGGGGGAATATTCACCCTTCAAGAATAAAACCTCTATCAACACTGCCCAATAATTCCTCACCTCTTGGCCCAAGAGTTCTAAGCGGCTTGTCAACATAGAGCTTCTTCATTCAAACCTTGAACCTTTGAACCACAATGTCATATATTTATATTTTTAATAAGTAATCCGGAGACTTTGCTGGCTGTGCTGATACCCTAGAAGCACACAGCAGAGAAATCCTGGGGACAGAATCTTACCCAGCCCTGTTGCTTGGCTTTTCAGTCCAGCCCCATCTGCCTCCAGTGGGCTGTATTGTTTGGCAACCAAAACATTTCAAGAACGGGTTCATTTTGATGCTAATCCTAAATATTTCAAGCAAAATAAGACACATAATAATCACACTGCTTCAAGGGACTGCAAAGAATTCTCAAAACTGTTGCTGCTAACACCAGCTTTGTGGTTTTTCATGCCAATGAGCAGATTTTCACAGTGCTAGTTCTTCATGCTGCTCTTGTGCCTCACAGTCTGCACGGCCATTGGGGAACCCCTGGCAGAAGGTTTTAAGCAGGACTAAAAATCACAATCTGTGGAGCGAGAAGCTGTGAAAAAGCAGCTCAGGGGAAGCAGAGTTGCTTATGCAGCTTCCTCAAAAATAATAAATGCTTTACACAAAGTTAAAAGAGGGAAAATTAAATGTCTGTGTGTTGTATATGCAGCTTTAACAGTCGGAGGTTAGGAAGTAACTCTGCTCATTATAAAGTAGAGAAAAGACAGCAGAGATCAGCTCAAAGCAGGGATTACACCGACAGCCTGTGCTGGGCTCCACAGGGACCACGCAGGCATTGTTCAGCACTTTGTCAGACATGGAGGGACTGGTTACTGTAGATGGATTTAATTTAAAGAATTAAAATATCAAACAGTCCAAAGGAATTTGTTATACCACACTTAGGGTTTCACACCACCAGCCACCCATGATATGCTGAGAACAGAATTTCACCCTTACTCAGCTCCAAAGCAAAACTGTGACCTGCACAGGATGTCCTAAGCCACACACACACTCTCACAGGTGCCCCTAATGCGCCCACATCACACTTGTAAGTGCATTCAAGAACAGCCAATATTTCAGCCTACACCCTGCAGAGAGCACACTGCCATTCACTCACCTCTGGTGATCAAAGCAGCCAGGTGTGCAACACCAGCACCTCTGACACCATCACATGCAGCACCTTGCTATCTGAGTCATTGTACAAACCTCAGGACAGGGTCTCTCTGTATTTTCTTCCAGGCTCTGTCAAAAGCAGCACATCCAGACGGCGGCTGAGATTATCTTGTGGATGTTTCTCCTGCGTTTCCCCCAGCCAACAAAGCCAGACACCTGCAGAACTTCCAAGCTTTATGGCTCAAAAGTCTTTGCTCCGTTTTAACTGCCAGGAATGTTCACCTGCTGTTTTCCATGGAGCTGCTTTGCTCTTTGGTCAGTCCTCTCCCTGAAGGGCTCATGGAGCGAAGGTCGAGGAGGATGTGTGCTGTGCCAGCCAGACTTGCCCTCGGGACAAGGGAAGCTATTGTGTTACCTTTCTCCCATGAGGCAGGGAAGGCAAGAGCTGGCACACTTTTCTGGGAAAGGAGGTGGTAATGACTGAGTGGGTGTTTCTTCCTCTGGTGCCAGCCATAAGGAAAGTATGAGAAGTGAAAACAGCCCGAGTTATCAGGGCTCTCTCAGAGAGCAGTACATTGAAGATTTTATCTCACTTACGCAGTAAAGGTGTTTATGGTTGAACGAGTCTGCTCCCATCTGAAGTGAGTCCATCTGACCGGTGTGGCCAAGCCATGTGCTAAAAACCACAGGGGCAAGTGGGCTAACCACAAAGGGAGACCATCCCAGCACCGACTGGGGCAGCACTCAGGAGGGGTTTTGTGGGGCAGACCTTTCCCAGATCTCATCACACTGAAGTCAACACACCAGTCCAACATTCACCACAACACAGGCACCTTCCCAGCTTGAAGTCCTGTGGAACTCATCTGTGTGAGGTGGAAAGCCTTACTGGAGAGACTGGTCCCAACACCATGGAGAAAGCTTCCAATTAGCCAGTGTCCCACTACCCTGCAAAGGCTCTTGGTTTCCATTCCCTCATTTTAATCCTGCCTGTCCTGAAGGGGTTTCCTAGTCCCAATGTTTCAATACTGGCTGTGGGGTCCTTCCCTTTCTGTGTACATCCATAAAAGTGTGACAAATACTCCCTGAGAAGACAGGATATGAACACCTCTGTATGTATGGAGAGGCTGGGAAGAAAGGCACAGACAGGAAGCAAACTAGCAATGAACACAGCCAGCATATAACTTCTGTCAGCTTCCCAGAATCACCCCAAAGCACAGGACAAGATGAACAAAAGCCTGTCCTTAGGAGAAAACCTACTGATCAAATGCCTTTAGAGGTGTCACTCTACCTAGATAATAAGGCAAGGCCTTCCAGGAGATAAACAGTCTCTGTGCACCTTGGTGTGACCTCCTCCAAACATCCTATCCCTTTTCCAACTTTTTCAGAGCTGGCTTTATTCAGCCAGAGAGTCCATTGACATTCTGGTTTGTGTTCAGCTTTACCTCTTTGTCCCTCTGCTCTTTGTATTTATTATGTGATCTCCTGTCTCAGTGCCTTGGTTACCAAGGGCAGAGCCTGAATAAAGGGAATTGCAAAGCAGGGAAGGGCCCAGCTCCTTGTGCAGGGATGGGGAGCCCGGAGTGCTGTGAGGGCTGCCCGAGAGGCGCCGTGAGAAGGGCACAGAGATAAGGCAGCTCATTTCCCAGCACTCCTGCTTCCCAAACACAGCCACTTTCTATCTTGAGAGAAATCAAAGGGAAATCCAGCTGAAAAAACAGGGGGAAAGCACCCTCAAAATCAAAGGGTGATAGAAAAACTATTCAATCTGTTTTTTCAGATCAACAGCCTACTATGCTGGAGGAGACAAATTTCCTCTGCTCATTTTGCCAGCACTTATCCCATGTGTTTGTGAGCTGCCTTGTCAGACAGCAGGGCGACAGATGGGTTCACTCTCCAGCCCCTCCTCTTCCCCTCATTGTCCTCAGAGGTGCAAGTGAAGCCACATGTCACAGCTCTGCTCTTGATAAACTCCCACAAAAGGGCAGATGGTCCAGTTACTTTTACTCCTACTTTCCCTCCTAGTGACAAAGCCACCCTTGGCCGGTCGGGGCAGGATTCAGTCCCCAGCTCAACCCTCTCAGTTACCTCTGTTCCACTCTCCACCTCCCTGTGTCCCTCAGGCAGCAAAATAAACTCCCTCAGTCACAGCTCTGCCAAGCCATCCCTGGAGCCCAGCTGGTGACATCCTTCCCTGGACATCTCTCTCCACCAGAAGTCTCTGCACAGCGAAACCTGCCCAGGAGAAAACTTCAGCCGTGATGGAGCATGTGCTGGAGGCTCAGGGTGGGGAGGAGGGAAAGGTGGGGTGACTCACTGGCCCCTGGGACACAGCCTGAGCCTGACTAATCCTGTTTCCTCAGCCCTCCTGGGCTGCTAATTGAGCGCATTTCATTCAGCAGACTCACTGGTGGGAGAGGAGCCACGTGGCAGGTACGGATACGTTCCCAGCACTGAACTCACTTCTCCTAAATCCTCCTGCCAGATGCAGGGACCACACAGCAATGCCCTGCCCTGCTCACCCCCTGCTAGCAAAGCAGCACAAGCAAACCCCCACAGCCTTTCCACCGGCTCCATCCCTGCTTGGGGCTGGGCAGGGGCAGCAAAAAGGAAACACAAACACAGGGGAGAAGTAAAGGGGGGAGGATGTCTCATCTACAGCCCCCATCTCCCAGTGAAGGGCTCCTCCAGTTTCCAGAATCTGTATTTAGCAGGGAACTCATTGTACCACTGTGGAAAAAACTTTGCTAACAGATGTGGACCACAATTGCAGAAGGGCATGGGAGAGGATACCAGCCCTGAGAGCCTTTGTCCCTATCCATATCTCCTTTGGGAAACAGCTCCTATGATCGTATAGGACGCAATAATTGTTCCTCTCACATCTTTCTACCAGTAGAGGTGACTTGGCTATGGAAAGCACCTCTGCTGCTGTCCCAGTCTGGCTCAGGGAGAGCAGCAGCACTGGTTTCTCCCAAAGGGTAGAGTTGGGCCTCAGCAACTGCAGAGTCACCCTTGAGAAGTGGCTCCAGCACGGCAGTGCACAGAGCAGTGCTTCCAGAGGCACTTCAGGAGTGCTGAGGACAAACACCCCAGAGAGGCCATCAGGGTGTCACCTCAGTGCCTCTCACCATCCCTGAACACTGCTGGAGTCAGGTCCAGCCTTTGCAGAGAGCCCTCCCTCCTCTGCCTCTCCAAAGCCAAGTCACTGCATCAGCCTCCCCTCCCCACACACAGCAGAGCAGCACAAGCACCACTGAGGGCTCCAGGCCTCGTCCTGCAGGTCCACACAGGCTCAGCCCTTTGGAAATGAGAGCCAGGCTCTGCCCATCACACCAGGGGTGAATTGACACCACAGCACTGAGGCGGTTTTAGCACACCAGGGAGCAGATCCTACCCCAGGCACCAATTGCTCGTTGCCCAGCACTGCATTGCAATAGGATCTGCAGGGTCTGCATCCACAGAAATGCATTTGGGGCAAGGATTTTTCCAGTTTTAGTTAAACCAAAACTGGAGCGTGTCCCTGTTTAAGCTTTAAACCTTATTTCCTCCACCTGAAACTGAGTTAACAGATGAGTCAGCCCTTCCCTCCAACCTGTGCTCTTGTGTCCCCTGCAGGTTTCCACTCACAGAGTAGGCAGCCTGAGAGTCAGTGACATAATTTTAATTATTCTGGTGTTTAGTTACTACTCAGTTGTCTTTGCTAAGTCTGGAGGAGCTCTTACAATTATCTTCCTACACATGCTGCTGTGAGCACAGCAGCTCAGAAACACCAGGCTGCCATTCCCTGCCCCACCAGACACTTCAGGGCAGAGAGCAGAGCTCTCCTTAGGCAGCCACAGCCTCATCCAGGAGCAGGAGCATCTCTCACCCACATCCTACTCCAGGCTCCAATCCTCTACCCCCTCCTCCCATGGGGCTTGGACACAGAAAGCCCAATTCTATCATTTGCATGCACATTTTGGCACAGAGGACTCAAGAGGGTTAAGCAGTGGGATGGAAACAGTGGGTAAAGTTATCCCTGATGAGAGTTTCTAAAAGTTCTTATTGACTTACTCCTTTAGGAACTTTGCTCTTGGAGGTGCATCTTCTCCAGCAGCCAGGTCCCTCCCATCATGAAATTGCAAGAGATTGTGAAAGGAGCAGACTGTTCACATCAGGGCTCCCTGTCCTCCTTCCTCTCAGCTCGTGAATTAAGAACTAAATTTCAACTTGCACAAAACATTTTGGGGACTTAACTCGCCCCCCCCTTTTGTTTTCCTTAAAGGTCAACACATTATAACCACCTAGACTCCAGCTAGGATTTCAGCTCAGACCTTCAAGTGCTCTGGACTTGTGCATTTGTTATGTTATCAACACAGAAACTATTTGAGAAGAAAAAGAAAAGAGTAAAATGTCACCTCTGAGAGTGAGAACAAGTCCTTTGCTTTCATTCAGATCCAGATATTTTTCCTCAGCCAACTGCTGCCACTGAAGAAAGCACATGAACATTTGCTCCCAGGCTATGCCAGCCACAGCCCCCAGTCAGTTCTGGGGGGCTCAGGTCTAAGAACAAACCCTGGCAGCTCAATGAGAAAGGGCTCATTTGCTGTAATTAATATTCAGCCTTTCTGCAGCATGGGAAACATCGATTGTTCCGTGAGAAATAAATCATGTGTCTTTCTTGGGAGGATTTTAATGAAACCTCCCCCCCTCTTTTCCTGACACTCTCAGGCTCAGGGTAAAAGGAAAAAAAGAAAAACAACATTCCAACACCTCCCCATCAACCATGTAGTGGCCCAATCAGGCTAATTAAGATGTCTCCTGTGTGCTGAGGGAGGCTTTACCCAGCAAATCCAGCCCCACTGTTCATTATATTGCCACAGCACAGCTAATTACTCCTGGCTTTAGTGGGGAGAGGAGCAGACCAGCTTTGTGTGCAGCTGGGAAAAGGGCTGTGCTGGATGCAGTCAGGTTCTGCCTTTCCCTCTGGCCCTACCAGCTCTCCTGGGGCTCTGGAGGCTGCAGGATGGAAGGAGAGGCTGAGCTGGGTTAGTTATCTCTCAGAAGAACAGCATAAAGACCTAAACATGCTGGGGACACATTTAATTTCTCTCTAAACTCGCCCTCACACCTGCAACAGCATTTAACCAGGGAACCTGCCTTGAACATGCTCTGGGACCAAACCACCCCTCCCAAGGGGTTGGGTACCTGTTCCAAAAGGGGATGGCACCCTGCACATGTCATCCAGGAGGGAATGGCAGCACTGCCCAGCTCCCAGGGGCACAAGGAAATGGGGCACAGGCAGCCTCAGACCCCTTGGCCACGGGGAAATCCAGAGCCTCCTCTCACTCACCACTGCTTCCTCTGAAATTAATGACATGGGATTAGAGAAAAGCCAAGCCAAACAAGGTCTGTCATGCCAAAAGCTTCTTCTGGCAGCCTAAGACTCAGGGCTCTGATTTCACCACCCAAATGAGCTGCTAAGAAGGAAAGCTGACATGTTGCTGTCCTCTAGTTCCTCAGTCCAAAAACTTCAGATGTTTTACAAGTATTTATGACCCAAACCTCAGATGAAGGCTGGAGACAGGAGAATAATGAGGATCATTTTTTATCCTTGGAAAGTGTGGGATGTTGTCTCAGATAAAATCTATAGTACTGCTGAGAAAAGCAATTGCTTACCTTGACTGTCCCTTAGTAGAGAAAAGGAAAACAGGGGAGAGCAGTGGGTGCCTCCAGGAAAGACAAAGCCACCAGTGACAGACCAAAGCTGCTGAGGAGCTGCAGCACCAGGGAGCAGGCAGAGCAGCTGAGCCTCGATGTGTTAAACACAGCACAACCTCCATTCCTCTAATCTCCCCAAATCACCTCATGGTCCTAATTCTTTAAAATATGCTGATTTAAAAGCTGCAAAGAGCTCAGATACATCCCATAGGCTGGGGGAGATGGCCCAGCAGTGAGTGTTGCTTCAGATGAGCACAAGACAGGGTGACACACAGCTATGTACAGAATTGCTCACAGAAAAGAGATCCCAGGAGCCAGTGAGGAGCTGGGATACCAAGATCTGCCAGATCTGTGTTTTCCAGGAGCGTTTAATCCCTTCTTTAAAGAGGAGTGGGATAACTTCTGAGGATATTAAATTCTAAGCAAATTCAACAGTTCCTTTAGTCTGCTCCTTCCCTGCCTTAATGATGAGTAGAAAAGGGCTGTGTTACTGAAACTGAGTTTGACTTGGAAATCCTGCACAGGAGGAATCTGAGATAGCACTGACAGCAGTGAGGGGACAAGAGCTGGCACCTGGCTGGGTCATCTGGAAAAAGTTGGACATTTTCATCAAATAACAGGGAGTGAGATATCTTTAAAGATCCATGGCCAAGGGTAATGATTACAGGCAGTGAGAAGGAAAACAGATGCTGGGAAGATCTAAGGACTTGGCAAAGAGAAGAGCACTGTTTGTACCACTTGGGACTGGAAATAGTCAAGAGAAGTGACCAGCACTCCTTGGAGGATTGTTCTAAGCTCCAGAAGGGGCAATGGGGACTGGACATTCAGAGAGCAAAACAATTTCAGCACTGAAGGGTAACCAAAGGGAAACAATCTTCTTGTTCTTTATGAAAGAAAGAATTTGTTTGGTTTCTTCTTTTTAAATATACCACCTCCAGAAGTTAACTCCTGCTACTTTCTCTTAGGGAATAAAATTAAAAAACCCTCCCAGTCAATTCCAAGCCCTTCAAGCACACTCTGAGAATAGAATTATTGAGTTGTTTAAAACCAGAAGCAAGTTTTACCAAAATCTATTGCACTCTGATTGCCTTGTTAGTGGCTCTGTCAGGACAGTTGATTTTGGCTGTTTATAATTCCTCAGTCCAGCTGGCATGGGGGTTTCAGCACCTGTCCAGGCTCCCCCTCAGGCATTCCCTGGCCATGCTGCTGCCAAAACACCCCACACAGCAAAGCAAACCCAACAAAGCACAGAATGTCAGCAAGGGGATGCTGGCAACACAACCATCTAGCACAGGAATGGAACATCCTTCCTGAGCCTGTAAGAGTTTCTGGTCTGCACATTTTCATTTCCTCCCTGACAGACAAAGACACTTTAACTGGTCAGAGTGAAGCTGGTGCTTAGAGCATTTCTGCTGAGATTCTGCAGAAATTGGGTGCTTGAACTGAATGAACACCTCATTCTCTGTTCTGGATTTAGGAAAGGTCCCTGCCCTCCTGCACATCCACCTAAAAGCAGTTGCCAGCCTTTTTTGAGCTGAACTGAAAGGAACACCTGCATCCCCTGAGCATCCACTGAGGGCTGGCACACACCTGGCTGTGACTCCAGCTTCCCATAACAAACTGGTTTGTTTCTATGACATCTTCCAGGGTCAAGCAGGGACATTGCTTCAGCAAAGTTTCCTTTTCTTCTGGGGATTTATTATTGATGTTTCTATGGTTCCCATCTTCAGCTCAGGCCTCAAAAGTAAGCAGCACTGCAGTGTGCAAATTGAGGGAATTTTCCAATTGGAAACCCATAGCACAAAGGAACTCTCTGTATAAAACACACTTTGCTTTTATTTATTATATTTGTGTGGAGGGACAGGTTCTCATTGTGCTACAGAGTCCTCAAATTATCAGCACTTAAAACACACCAGTCAATAAACCTTTTCTTAATTTAAAAGCAGAATGAATTTCTGCTGAACAAATGACTTGCACAGCTTTTTGTCCCCTTTGCAACATTAGTTTTAAAAAAATCAACTCCCACATTTGATTTCCTGTGAAGTCAGAAACAGATTTCATCCTGCTCTGGTGTACAGTAACAGATCCAGAACGGAGTAAATCAATACCTTTTGAATGGATTTGCCTGCAGCTGTGCTCACACCTTTATTTACTTCCTCCACAATTCTGGGTTTATTTACTTTGCTTGGATAAGCTGAAGCCTGGGCTTATTCTTCTAGGTGTGTATGTACTGTCCCTGCTGTTCATGCACCGTTGGGTCAATATAAGAGAAGGATTAAACATGATGTTTTATTATGAGCACAACTGTGCACACACAGGCCCATCACACGCTGGCATGGAGTATTTAACAAACCTGAAATGCATGTGAAACTGCTCTAAATGAGTGATTATTCAGATAGTCACAGAGAGGGTGTCCACGCAGGGGAGGCAGATCTGAATAGCTACAGCACAATTACAACCCTACCATTACTCTGGATAATTTCCTAGCAGACACGCCAGACTCCCCCAGCACACAACACAGCCTCAGAGCCAGAGATCCATAAGCCAATTTACATGGAAAATTAGGAGGTGTCAGAAGAGGCAGAACTAGACAGGTCTCAAGGATATTAATTCCTGCTGCCTTAGCCTTGAGCTTTCAACATATCATTAATTTGAGATCGTTGATGTTGCGCTGTCATAGGTGCTGTGAAAAGAGGGAATACTTCACACATGCTGTGCTTGTGCTGGGTGAAAAAAAACCAGCTCCAGAACCAGCCTGCATGTGCAGGACAAAGCACTTCCAGCCCAGGAACAGGGATCAACCTCAGCTCCCAGAGCTCAGCCCTGCCCACGGCACCCCAGCACCACAGACCCCAATGCAGCAGAAAGAGATGACAAACGACACCAAGATACTTCCACAAAGAGCTGTTCATGTAATGCTTAGCCAGCACCTTTCTTCCTATTTTTACTTCCACTCAGGCTCCCTGAGCAAGGCTGTAAGCACCCAGGGCTGGGATAACTTTGCTCTGGAGCACTCCTCCCTCCCTCCCAGCACTGTCAATCAGTTTGATGCAGAGTGGTGTAAAGCACACCCAGCACCACCCCAGTCTAGTTCACTGTCTTCAAATTTATGATACATCTGCAAGCAATTTGCTCTGGGACAATGAAGTCCCAATTAATTTGCAGCTGGGTGCAGTTACAGCAATAACAAAGTGGGTAAGGGATGCAAACTAGTAGTGCCTGCACGGAGCATATTAACCATCCTTTCAGGCAGAGCAGCAACGAGCCCATGGCTGCACCAGTGAGTCATTACAGGAGAGAATAGAGCTCCCTTTGGATGTTGTTATCAATTTTTATCTCTTCCCAGGAGCTGGGGTTTCACACAAAGCCGGGGCAACAAGCGGCCGTTCCTGTTGGATTCAGCAAACACAGCTGTGAGGTGCTGGGGTTTGGTCACACTGCTGCCCACGCCTGCAGCCCACAGCTGAAGTGCTCCCCAGCCTGGATCCCCTCCAGTGCCACCCTCTGTGCATCCACACAGGCTCTTCCTCCCTGGCTGGGAGGCAGCTCAGCTCCACAAGAAGGGCTGAGCAAGCTCACCCCAGTGCCCCCACCCTGCCCAAGAAGCAGCCCCTGCACATTTGCTGGTTTAATACAGACACCTGGGGTTTGTTTTTTCACCCCTCTCCTCTTCCTAACAGCAAAGGCTGGCAGCCCAGAGGATCATTATATTTTATGGGTGTGTCAGACACAATTCCCATCCTGGATCCCCTGTTCTGGCCTTCTGGGCATGATTACAGTATCAATACATGCCTTGTTCCAGTTAATGCTTGCAGTGCTGCAGATCTCAAGGATTCAGAAATGTCATCCTTGACACCAGCTATGACCCAATAACACAGGCAGCATCCTTCCTCCTCCACAGCTCTCCCCAGTGCAGGAGCTCAGCCTTTAGGGGCTACAAGGATAAAAACATCAGCAGGTTCCCAGCTCTCCAAATCCCTGGAGTGTGTCTGTGGGGTCTCCTCCACCCACCCGCCACCACCAGTCATTTTGGGCTCTATTCCTTGACTCTTGCTGCTGGTGTGATGGGATTTTAACCCTCTGGCAATTCAGCTCTGCCATAACAGGTTCAGCATTGGTGGGGAATGTGCTGGGCATGACAAATCTCTCCCCTGGATCTCATATCATTCCCTCCACCTCGAGAGGGAAGCTGCCCCTGAAGAACAAGAGAGCAGCAGCGAAAAATCAAACGAGACAGCTAGAGCAGGACTAGGACCACATGGCCAGGCACGCTGCTGCTGGAGGCAGTGCTGCTCCAGTGCCTTCACACTGAATTCACACCCACCTTGTTAATAAGACCTTTTGAGACAGGCCATGAAATTGCATTAAATTAAATACCAAGACAGACTACCACAGCAGAGGCTCTTCCTCCCAGGAGCCTGAATGCATTTTAACTCAAAATTAAGAGGACAGGTGAGGGGAAATGTTGTATTTTTCCATTAGCATTTTTCCACTTCTCAGAAGAAACAGCAAGCAACAGCTCCAGAAATTAATTTCTCTTGTGAGTTAAAGGGAGGGAGGAGAAGCAGCCTGGCAGTGCTGCTGCAGACCAGTGGAGGAGGGAGATGGCCTCAGCAGCTATTTCCACCTTCCAGCTGAAATAAAGACCCTGCCCAGCTGTAGCTCCTCAGCCAATTTTAACCCTGCAAGGCAACGAGCTCTGATCTCTGTATAAACCCCAAAGCACCAGCCTGCCAAACCAGCTGTCCCTGCAACAAGGCACTTCATCCTCCCAAACCTCTACTTCAACCTGCAGCTTTTTCAAGAGACTTAAATGCACTTAAAGGCACAATTAAGCTCAACCTTTCATGTTCTTTATCCTTAAAGAGCTGCAAAACTGGAAAGTCCTTCACAACTGAACAGGACCAGGTCATCCTGCATTAAAGATTGGGCAACAGAGCTGCATTTGTGTAGTGGTTAAAGCTAAATATTAATTAGCACATGCTGAACCCAACCCAGGCCAGTCCCTTCCCTATAAAAAGATCCTAGTGACATTAATATACAGCTAAACAGAAAAACACATCAGAAAAACCCCAAGGTATCAGTTGATTCCCATCCTACTCCTATGTGATTTTATCTTCCCCACCCTGTGAAAAGATCCCAGTGACATTAATATAAAGCTGAGCAGAAAACCCTCAAGGAATTGGTTGATCTCATCCCATTCCCATAGGATTTTGTCTTCCCCACCCTATGAAAAGATCCCAGCACCATTAATACAAAGCTGACCAGAAAAATAGAGCAGAAAAACTTAAACCCAATGAATCAGTTTATGCCCATCCTGTTCCTATAGGATTGTTTTGTTTTAACCACCCTGTGGCTGAGCAGCCACACAAGGAGGATACTGGATACACCTCAGCAGCACCTGCTGACACCTCTGTGCAAGGACACCCAAATGATTTAAAATTTAAAGTTCAATTCAGCCCTCTCCCCCTGCTCCAAGTGGGGGAAAACACTTCCCCACAGCCTCATGGCTCAGGTGTGAGTCACCAGCCACCCACCCTTGCTCATGGACAGTGTTGATGCACAGGGTCACTGGCAGCTGCTGGCCCCTGCAGCCCACAGCTCCTCCATGCACCCTCTGGCTCACAGGGACAGAGGTATTTTTAGTGCAGCTGGTGTTTTCTAAACAAGAAATGGCACTTTGCCCCTGATGCACTGGCCATGGCTGCAGAGCAGGGGCTGTTGCCTCAAGCAGTGGTGAGTGATGCAGAGTCCAGAGGGATGAATCAGGCAGAGAAGTGAGGCTTGGAGGAGCTTCAGCCTCCAGCTGGCAGAGCAATGCACAACTTGGTGGATGCCTTTTGCTGCTGGGGGCAGCCCAGCCCCATCGCTGCAGCCTCCAGCTCTGGCAGCTCACAACAGCTCACTTCAGCCAAGCAGAGTGAGCTGGAGACCCTCACTTCTGCCTACAGGGAACTCAAGGGGCAAAAAGCAAACCCAAGAAGACCTGACTAAGGAAAAAGCCAGCAGTGCTCTTCCCAGCAGCTGTGTAGGCAGGCAGTGGCTTGTGACAGTGTTCACAGGGGTTTTCAGGATGAGGGAAGAGACGTAGATCTGACTCCATATTTCAGAAGGCTTGATGAATTATTTCATTATATATTATATATTTATTATATATATATTATTATATATATATATATATATATTACATTATAACTATACTAAAAAGAATAGAAGGAAAAGCTTCATTTCAGAAGGCTAGCTAAGCTAAGAATAGAATGGAAAGGAATGATAGCAAAGGCAGCTGGCTCAGACAGAGAGAGAGAGCCAGCTCTGCTGGGAGTGGTCACTAAATCCAAACATCCACACGAGACCAATCACAGATGCACCTGTTGCATTCCACAGCAGCACATAACCATTGTTTACATTTTGTGGCTGTAGCTTCTCAGCAGGAAAAAAATCCTAAGAAAAGATTTTCACAAAAAGATGTCTGCAACAGTGGCTCTGTCACCATGGAGTGGTGACTCTCCAGCACATCAGTGCCAGTGAGGTGGGACAGGGCTCTGGAGGGCTTCCCTCTCTGGCACTGTGCTAGACAAACTGTTCCCAGGCTGGCAGGGAAATGATCCAGCTTTCCAAGCACACTGGAGGATGAAGGCAGTGACAGACTGCCAGCACTGGGTAACAGGATCCCTTATCCTATTAGGCAAGCCACATCCTAGGGAAGTAACAGCACTATTTCACTTGGACAGGATGAAGGTAAAATGGGCTCATCCAAAGCAAAGACTCCTGAGCTCACTTTGCAAGATTTAATTCACTACATTGCCCTCCAGAAACTGATACTAATAAACCCTGTCAGTCACACAGTAAACAATTCCAGCTTTGTAGGTGGATCAAGAGCAGTTTTGTGAGCAGATGACATGTGAGATGGAGCATGTTTTAGTTATTTTTCCTAAGTGCAAGATATCATTTGGCTTCCAGGCCAAAAGCATTTTTATTTCAAAAGGCAGATAAGCAGTTTCCAGAGTTCATTACTCTCACAAGCTCTTCTTTCAGGAAATGTAGCCTATTCAAGATGGAAAAGAAATTCCTTGTATGAGAGAGGGAGAAGCCATTCAAGGATCTGCTCACTTTAAACTGAGACACCTCAGAAGGCAGAAACCACTTCCAGAGCACCTCAACATCTCTGTAAACTTGGAAACTTACATTTTCAGGATACTTAATGGTCTGCAGGAGCTAAATAGCTTGTTCACATCCAACCTGGAAGGACTTATTCCATTCCACTTCTGCAACAGAATCATTCCGCTTTCTGTGAGGGAAAAAAAAATGAGCTTCCACTCACACACAACAAAGCAAGTTCCCCAAACCTTGTCCCACCACGCCAGGAGCCTGAGTCAGAGTGCCTTGCCCCCAGGGAGCCATGTCCCCACCACAGAGCAGGAGCTTTGGGCTCACAGTCATCCTTGCTCGGGTCACAGCAGCTCACCTGGCTCAGGAAAACCCTGTTGAGCCATGGACACACACTGGGACCCACCCAGCTCTGATGGGAAGCTGGGCAGGCTGAGCTCCAGTGTCTCTTTTGCTTGGAATGAAATCTGCTCTTCCAGCAAAGTTACAGGCAAAGATTGTGATTTCCATAAGGAAAAGTGTAAGAGAAGGGATTGAATGATTGAATGAAGCAGCAGACTGAGAGGTGTCACTGCCACCTTCTCCTCCCAGGAATCCAAGGAACCTCTCCCATGCCTCTAGGAGGGGAGCAGCTTCTTGGGTTTGGATCCTGGTCCCTCCAGAGCTGTAAGGGCTCCCACAGAGCCAGGAAAAGATTCATTGTCCTGGCAGGCAAATTTGCAATCACATGGACCCACAGCCCAGCAGCTCCCCTGAGCACAGGCTGGAACAAACATCACTGGCAGGAGACACACAACACCTTCCCAACCTTCAGAAAAACCCAATCTAATCAGCAGATCTCTGCTTTAATCATGTGCACTGGAGGCCAGAGCAGCACAGAGGTGTCTCATTAAAACTGACCTATCTGCCCTGGAAAATACATCTCATCC
Source organism: Ammospiza caudacuta (assembly GCF_027887145.1). Lineage (NCBI taxonomy): Eukaryota > Metazoa > Chordata > Aves > Passeriformes > Passerellidae > Ammospiza > Ammospiza caudacuta. The sequence continues at coordinate 3,397,050 of NC_080611.1, forward strand.
CCTTCAGCACGGGAGGCACAGGGACTGAGAGATAAAAAAGGAGGAGGGATGGGCTCCCTGCTTTGTCCCTGCCCAGCACTGAGGCTTCCACTCCATTACAGGAGACCTCAGCCTCATCTGCACACAGGCAAACCTCAAAGAGAACAAAGTATTTAAATGGACCAGCTTTTATTTCCAAAGAGAAGATGAATTCCTACTTGTTTTCAGGATTGCAATTTTCTCCCCACGCTGCAGAGGATGCGAACAAACGAGCAGGGAATGAAAGGGATTAATGAATGAATGGGTGGGAGCTCCCAGCTGCAGGGAGAAGGGGGGCACACTCACACAGTGGGACTGCCAGGGGGAGAGAACCAGCATGGCCAGTGCTCAGCACCACAGACATCCATCCCTGGGACCCCCTGCTCAAATGTGGACAGATTAACAATCATCTCTGAAAGGATTCACTTAAGGGAAAATCAAGCAAAAGGAAAGGTAGGAAGGGTTGAAAGTTTAGATCAACCACACATGGCATAGGAAGGGCTGTTTTCACAGAAACACTGAACTTCCAGCTGCTGACACCACTCAGTTTCCAGCAGCTTTTGTCCTCTTTAAATGATGGACCCACCCACATGACAGTAGTTTCCTCCCCAAGTCTTAAAAGATTCAGAAAACCAAAAAGGCATTTGGTGTTTACTGAGGCATTTATACCAAGCATTGCTCATTTGAGACCTATTGACTCTCCCAGCTGGATCAGAGAGATGCAGCCCTGTGGAAACTGCAAAACAAGGAAAATGTAAATCTTCTTTTTCCCTTATTCTCAAGCTATTTTAAGTCAAGTCCAACATCAGGGGATTAGAGGCAAAGTTTGGGATTAGGATTAGTTTTCAGCCTGGTGCATGAGCAGCTCTGCTACACATGGCAAGCTGGTTTCTGTTGCTGATGGCTCCCAATAAATTGAATGAACTCACCCTTTGCTCTCAGTGCTCCAAGATTAATTTTTGCTTTGGCTTCCCAGTGCTTGGGGATGATGGGACCCAGGAAAGCCACATTAAAGCCATCATAGTTTGTTTTGGTGGGAGAAGTAACACAGCCCTCTAAATCCAAAGAGCTGGCATTTACCCATCATGCTGCTATAATGTATGGCTTAATTTAAAGGCAAGCTCAATTTGCAGATTAATTATTATAGCCTGTGACTGGTTGAGCTTGTAATAAATCACCTGGGTGAGAAATTGCACAGCAATTAACTGATTGTACACTGAGCATGTAAATGTTGGTAAAGAGGTGTCACCTAATGGAGACTGATGTTGGGGAATTGCAGGCTGCAGCCAGCAGAAGAAAGTCACAGCGCAAAGCAGGTCAGGGGAGTGGGTGGCAAACAAAACCAGAGGCCAAAATGCTTAAAAACATTCAAATCAGCCTTCAGGAACAACATGCAAAACCAACACAAGATTTTCAGGGAGCAGCAAATTATGGTGGAAGCTGCTGGGGTTTCTTGCAGGTAGAGCTGGGCCAGCAGATGTGGGAGATGGGGCAGTGGTCAGGACAGTCCCAGGTGAGGATCAGCATGGACAGAGCTCAAGGTGAGTGACCTTCAAACCACAGGAGGCTGCAGCACAAGAAGCTCTCTGGCTGCCTCAAGCCTGGATTTCAGAAGCATCACTTCACACCCTGTCCTGACAAGAATTCCCTTCTGGCAGCTCTTCCCTTGCAGCCTCCTTGGGCTGCAGCAGATCTCCCTGACCTGCTGATCGCAGGCCTGGGGCAGGGTGAGTGCCCTGGGACCTTGGGGCACACAGGCAGTGATTCCCCAGCTGTGTCCCACCCCTGGCCAGGGAGCAGCTGGGTTCTCTCACGAGCACTGACACCCAGTGCCCCTCTCACCCTCAGCAGGGAAGGTCTGAACCAGCCTCCTGCCATCACAGTGGCTGCCCCAGGTGGCTCCTTTCTAACACAGGCAGAGCAGTGACAGGTGAGTTTCTGACCTCAGTGCAATTCTCACAAACCCATGGAGAAACTCCCATTTGTTTTTGGAAGCTTCACTGCCCAGGAGTGCCAGGCTTTGGTTCTGTTTGGGAACCTCCCTTCGGAGGAATCAGATTTTCAGCTTAATTATTCAAGTCCAAAGCTGTGGGGCACCCAGGGCTAGAAATGGCTTTAGAATAGCAAGCCCAAGTGTGTTATCTGTCCTAAGACAGGACAAATGGGAAACAAGGCAAGTTTAGAAGTTATTTTTTCACTGTAGAAGGGCTCAAACCTTGGGGAGCAGTTTGCCACCCTCAGGGCCCACCTGTGGGATGTCCTTGGAGCCCAGCAGCACGGCTGGGACAGCAGTCCAAGAGGCAGAGGGAGGGAAACCTTCTCACCTCCTTGAGCATGATCCCAAAATGGGCTGTGGGGAAAGGTGGCACCATCCTGCAGAGCTCTGAGATAGCAGAGCACCTCAGCCCATCAATGTTAACAGCTCTCACAAACTCCCAGGTGGAATTCAATTTGCCAAAGGATCTGGGATTTATTACCATGATCAAAGCACTAGGAACAAATGCAAACACTCACAGCACCATGAACACTCATCCAGAGTTGAGACAAGTGGCCAAACCAGGCTGCAGGCTGCATCCAGGGCCAGGACCTTGATTAGAGCCAGCAGATGAGGATCCTTCCCTAATTCACAGCTCCCTCCTTCACTGCCAGCTGCCCACAGAGTTGCTCAGCAACACGAGGGCTGATGCTGCCAATTTATCCAGAGTGAGCCTTCGGGCTCCCAGGAGGAGATGCTCTTACCTGACACTGTGCTCCCTGTGCTCTCAGCCACGGAGAGCTGCCAGGGAAAACCAGGAGCCCCTGGCAGGCCAAGGTAAGGGGGGCATCCCCCACAGGGCTGCACCAAGAAAAAGCAACACATTTGCCTGGCACAGGTGCCTGCAGCCCCCATTTACACAGCCCATCCCAGCAAACAGGCTCTGGCAGCAAGCCTCCCCTGTCTGAAGCTGCAGTAGGGTTAGGTCCATCACTCTCCACTGTTTCCCAGTAAATTCTTGTCCTGAGGCAGACCCTGCAGGCAGAGGAAGCACAGAGCTCCAGCTGCCTTTGACAACACACTCAGAGGCACATCAGGATCACCAGGATCCTTCTTCAGGTTGAAAACAGCCCAACATTAAAGTCCTGCAGCCATTGCAGCCCACAACTGCAGGGTTTCCATCACATTCTTTCCTTTTAACTCCCAAATGCAGCTTTTTGGCAGCAGCAGCAGGTCCCTGATGAACTGGACACTCTTGGAAAAGGATTTGCTGTGTACATGGTCTCTCCACCAGAGAATCAGGATTTGTCCAGAACTCCCTGACAGCATCCAGTGGTCTTAACCCAAAGAACCCTATCCCAGCAAACCAGCAAGAGCCCCAAATGCAGCTCTGCCGACAAAAACCAAAAAGGAAATATGGGAAGCTCAAATTCATATTTATGATTCTCGATTATCTGCATTATCAGGAATTTAGCAATGCAGTTGAGGGGGCAGAGATAAGCTGTTCCTCCAGCCCCAGAAAGCCCCACAACCTACACCTGGAAGGACTGAAGGTAGAATGAAAAAAGTTCATTCTTCACTGAGAAAGAAAACTTTCCTGAGGAATGAAAAGATGACAAAATCTGCTTTGATGTGGCAGAGCTTCCAGGGAAATGGGGCCAATTACAAAACCTGCTTGGGATTTAGCAGGCAGCTGCTGGGAAACGTGTCGGTTTGTCTGGAGAAAGAGAAATCAGGTTGGAGAATTATTAGCAATGAAAGAGAGGAGCTTTCCATGCTCCATGCCCGAAGTCAATGTGAGTGTCTGCAGCACTTAATCCTTATCAACATCAGGTCACACAGCTGGAGCTACAGGCCCTGGGGACCACAGAAACTGCCCAGGGTTCCAGCCAGCCTCTCCAGCCTGCTGTGGGGAGTTTCAGCCTCACCTTGCAACGCTGGAGCCTTTGGCTCTTCCCCCTGTGACTCTGTGTGAGGTTTCTTGCTCTTTAACACCACCTGCAGTGGGTGGGTATGTTCTGATTCTCAGTTTTACACAGGTTTTCACAAGTAGGATCAAGACAGTCACCCATGCTGTGCAGAGCAGCAGCTCAGCAGCACCAGAACCCTGCAGCACTCAAAGCTGAGCACATGGTGAGGTCCAGACCTGCAATCCTGCTCCTGGGCCTCCAACACCTCTTGGAGACCTCTCCATTCTCCCCTAGGAATTATTGACCCTTTGGGCTGACACATCCAGTTTATTTACCTGCTTGCCTGGGAGCTGCTAGATGGTCTGTTCCCCACAAAAACCAATGGCATCTTTGGTGTCCCTAAGCAGCAGGGGCACCTCTGGAAGGGTCTGGGCCCTAATCAGTCTCCAGACAATTTTCCATGCACTGCAGAAGGGAGAGGTTTCATTAATTACAATGGGAGCCATTCCCCAAGCAAGGCAGCAGCTAACAAAGGAAATTACTCACTGGCCTCCCAACAGCTACAACTTAATTAAACCAGGATCCTTCCTCAAAGGCACCATCAGATTTCTGGAGCCTTGCTAGAGCTGAAAGAGGAACCAAGCAGCCTTCAGCCCCAGGGCTGCAATTGAAGGTGGAATTTCCAATGCCAGAGAAAGGCACTCCATTTTCTTGCAAATGGATCTCATCAAGAGCAGTGCTTCCCTGGAGGTTTTCCATCCCAGAGTGGTGCCACAGCCCAGTGCTGCACCACCCCATTTCACCTCCATGCACAGGGCTCACATCTGGTGTCTCTCCAGCAGCAGGGCAAGCACAGGGGGAGCAGCATTGGAGGTGGGCTCTTCCACACTCCCGTATCCTCCCTGGAATCCCTGGTACCTCCTTGCAGCAGGAGAGCTGCTGGACCCACAAAACTTTCATCTCCAGTCCATAAAGAAAAGACCAAGACTTATACTGCCAAGTGTTATAAGCCTGGTGCTCCATTTCTCTCTACACCACTAGGCAGATCCACCAGCAGCTTTTCCATCTGCAGATATATAATTTAAATGGAATTATGCCAGCAGCAGGGATCATGCTGTTCCTGTTCTATAGCCATGCTTTGGAAACGGATGCAGATTTATTTAATATCGAATTCTGACTTTTCTCAGATCTGTCAGCACAGCTCCCTTGGCTTCAGCATAGCTGAGGTGCTTGGGTGCAACTTAAAGCAAGATCCAGCACACAGCACTCTGGAGTTATTAACAGTGCATGAATAATCTGGATACAATGCCCCCCTAATGCCAACAGCATTAAAAGTGCAGAAACAGAGCCAGCAGGAGCAATTTCGCTGCTCTCATATGAGCACAGGCTGCTTTCCACCCACTGCCTCCAGCAAGCTCAGGGACACCAGCTCTGCCTCTGGCCCACTGAACACGCTCTGGATGTTTGTGGCTGTTGAGACCGAGGCAGGACCATCATCCCACTTACCTGCACGGCTGCTTTGTCACAGCCAGTACCAAGATGTTGGCCAGATGTCCAAAACCCCAGAACTTGGACCCTGCAGCCTCACAGTGCTGAAAACAGAGCCCACTGCCCTCATTCCGTGGTGGGAAACACCTCCCTTCCCACCTGATGACTCCCATGCCTGTCTTTTTCAGCCAGATGAGGTCCTTGCTTTAGTCAATATGCAAGACAAGTCTGGCCAATTCATGCCATCCCACCAGGAGACAGCATTTCTCCCTTTGGGGTGGAAGTCATTAGCAGATTGCACAGTACTTCTAGCAGCAATTGATCTGATTTTATCCTTCAGACAAGATCTTATTGTGCCTTTTTTTTTTGGTACTATTAAAGTGCTCTTTGTTATCTGGCAAAGTACTTAAGTGTAATTAAGTCACCCAGTCCTTCATTTGATAAGGCCTAAGCCGACTGAGTTCTTACATTCCTTCCCTCCACATGCCTTCCAAACTTTCAGTATCCTTTTAAAACCCCTGGTACACAAGTTGTAGGAGTCACTTTAGCATCTCTGGCCCAAAGAGGGGAACAGATCACCTCCCTGCCCTTGCCTCCCACCCTGACACCAATCCTCCTTCGCACCCAGCAGCAAAGGAAGGGAGACTTTCCCCATCCTCCCCCCCTTGGAGGCTCCTGCATTTCACCCACTGATAGCAGAGCTGCCCTCTGGTACTGTCAGCCCGGGCAGGCATCCTGTTACAGCATTGCACGCTGATAACAGAAGGGTTTCTGTATCCAGGGTTACCTCTGCATGGGGAGGTGTAGCCAGAGGCTTTAACCTCGCCTGTTCCCACCCCAAATCCTGCTGGGCTGGTGGGATCATTGCTCACACACATTGCAGACCAATTCCAGCTAAACTCCATCCTCATGCTGTCCCCTGCATGTAGGGCAGCTTGCTGCCAGGTATTTCAGAATAAATTCCATCTCCTTTCAGAAGTGTACCAAGGAAAAATAAAAAAGTCTCTCCAGTTGCATTAGGACAAAGTTATACCTGGCTCAAGTTGACATTGTGCAGCCATTTCTGCTGGAACAGCTTCTTGATTAAATCTACCCATCCCTACAGCTCCTGACAGCTCCCAGCAATGCCTGAAAAAGGAAAATGAGGCTTTCAGGAGAAAGGAGCATGGCTGTTCACTTCAGTGGCATCACCCTCAATTTTCCAAGTTGTTGTTCAGAGCACTACATACAAAGATTGGATCCCAGCCTGTCCCCCAAGCTCAGCCTGAGCACACCTTTTAAAACCTCATAGATGGATATTGAGAGATTCCTGACACCAGCTCTCTGTGCTCCCAACTGAAATAAAACAAGCAAAAACATTAATTTAGCTGCACACCAATGAGAGCTGCTCTGGAACCACAAGTGAAGCACGGCTCAGGTGTGCAGAGGTTTGCAATGAGAGGCACAGCCCTTGTGAAGCTCAGTGCCCCCAGGATGACAAACAGCAGCACTGTCACGACATAAACCACTCCCCAAAACAGCCAGGAGCTCTGCCAACTTCTCTGAGGCAAGCACAGGCAGTAGGGCCCGGCATGGATTCAGGTTTTCAAATTAGTTCAATTTTTAGCAACAAATTTATGGGAGAAGAGGGGGAAAGCAGCTTGGTTATTGGGAAACATTTAGGGGAGAGTGCCTGCACATGTGGCAGGAACTGCCACATGCAATATTCATCCAAATGTCCCAGGGCTGCTGCGCACACAGACTGGACTCCACACCTCCCCCAAGTGCTCCATCGAACACATCAGCTCCCAGTGTGGTTTTAGAGGACTTAAAAAAATACCTTTGCTGTGTCAGGTGAAAATTACTCTATTCTTCAGCAAAAAGCCTTGTTGAAAAGCAAAAAGCAGACAACTGCCTTTACAATCTGCACCCAGACCCACACGTGACTGGCAGAAAGATAACAGCCCTCAGGCACTGAGTGGTTTTCAATTTACACAGTTCTTTCAGTGCAGAAATGCACCACTCCTACAAACCTGCCTTTTTACTCCAGATGGAATCCAATCACACAAAATACCATGTACACATTGGAAAGAAAATTCTCAGGTTATAAGTTTAAAGCAAAAGGGAGTTGCAGCCACAAAACAGCCTTGGTGTAGGCTCTGAAAGTTGTGTACAGCTTCAAATGCAAGAAGCAGCATTTGGCTGGGAAGTGTCCAGTCAAGGCCAGCTCTGTGCAGGGGTCAGAATCTTTAACATCTATTCAATGTCCCCAGAGACAGGGCACTCTGCAGGATCCCACAGCCAGTGGGACACTTGGGATCAAAGACCATGATATTAACCCCACCAGGCTCCCAGCTTGACTCCTGAAGCCACACACCCAGGAGGGAGGGAGACCAGAGAAGACATTAAAGGGGTTGCAAGTGTCATATAGTGGCAAACCTTCTCCCAGCATTGAAGAGCTGCTGTGGAGTCAAAGCTGGTGGTGAAAGAACAGAAGGATCAGACACAACCATCACATGAAGCCTCCTCCTACCTTCCTCATCACAGCAGGGCAAGCCAGCTCCTCCAGCCCACCTCACAAGTGTTGCCATAGGCCAGGTTTCAAGCAGCAGCCCAGTTTTCAAATCGCACAGACCATAATCACAACCAGCCTTACTTCCCACCCCTCAGTGCCTGCTTCACACCAGCTGCCAGCCTTAGACTCATCCCTTCCCACTCCATCCAATAACTCTGTTGATACTTTGCTCCCCATAAGAAAAGGAAGCAAGCAACATCCTCTTTGGCACTGTGTACCCAGAACAAATCAACCTGCTCTAGTGCTGGAACTGAAGCTGTCTCAGCCTGTCACAGAGCTGTAGATGGCACTCGGTGTTCACAGGGCTGATTTGTTTGTTGGAACTATTAGAACACCATCATTATTCTAAACTCTTGCTGTAGCACTTGAATTAAACTCAAGAGCTCAGAGAGGTACACACCAGCATTCCAAATAAACTAAGCAGAGACCTTTGAAACACAGACACAGAAGAGAGTTCAGTGGTGCTGGGGCTGCTGGTGCAGACACTGAACAGCTCCTCACCCTTTCTGAGCACACCATCACCTGCTTATGGACTCAGCCACACAAGCACAGCAGGAACTGTTCATTCCATTTGGTGAATTGTTCATTCCATTTGGTTTAAAGCCTGGCTGTACAGAACAGGTAAGGAACAGCCTGAAGCTTCACAAGCTAATGAGACGCTGCAGAGCAGATCCTTAATCTCCCAATTCCTTGCCTTAAACAATATATCCTCTCTCTCAGTCTCCAGCACAAGCCAAAGGCACCCTGGGTGTCCTGACTCAGTCACTTGTCTCCCACCTGAAGGCATTTCCCTGCCAGGCATCTCCTTTCATGGAATACTCAGCAAGAAGCAGCAGGATTTTGAGTGCTTCTCCAGACCAAAGCCAGGGAAGACATTTCCAACTACCTGGTGAGCACAAACACATCTCAGAATTTTTGAAACTCGAGCAAGGAGCATAATCTGTATCCTCAAAGTCTGCACAGTGAGGTTCCTTCACCCCAGACAGGCACCCCAGTGTCAGTCTGTCCAGCTGAACCATGAGCAAGTTGGGGAAATGAAGAAAGCTTCAGCCATTCTCTCCAGACAGAAATTACTCAGCATTTCTATCAGCACATCACTGAGGTAAGAAAGGCTCCTGACCATTTCAATCAATCTTGCTGCACTCGGTCAGTGGTTCCTTGGTTTTTACATACAATTAACAAAGTGCAGTTTCCAGTAAGTGATTGCAAATAAATTCTTAGGTGCTCAACAGACAGCAGCTCCAGAAAATCACACAGTGACACTAAAAAGCCCAGATTCAGATCAGTACTGGGATTTCCAGTGGCTGATTGTGTACCACAGCCCTGCATAACAACACTAACACTGTTTTCCTGCCACCAAGCAGAGCCCCAAGAATTATCCTGCAGTATGGAAAGTTACACAAAGGCAATTTCTACCACAAATTTAGAAGACAGCGTGAAATTTAAGCTCTTTCCATTTCTCAGCCATCAGGAGGCAGTGGTAGCTGTCAGCAAACCAGAGCACTAGTGGTTATGGAGAGGTATTAACTGTTTAATCCCCAAAGTCCTGATCTCAAAGACATGTTTGTTTGGGTTTTTTCTTAAAAATCTCCTTCTGTCTTCGAAGCCCAGCCCTGATGAGTGACAACAGAGGTTTAGCCCAGAAACCCTCCTCAGTAGTCTCCTGTTTGGACAAAAGTCTCTTTCCATTACCCTGCCCAAACTCCCAGCTGTGACATGCTGTGGGAATGATCACAGGCATCCTAAAGCAATAAGGAATTTGCCAAAAGACTCCCAGGTGAGGCTAGAAAACAGATCCCACACCTCCCAGACAAGCTGTAACACCTGACACCATTACCTGCTTTGCATCCAAACCCGAATACTTCAGTGTAGGCTCAAGGTCTGCCAAATCCTGCTGGAACAGACTGCCAAAACACCCCTTCTATGGCCTGCTCTAAGAAGTTTAAGTTGTCTCAATGATGCTCTGGAAGCTCAGAATTGAGATTTTCCACTAGAATATAACGAAGTATAATAAAAAGCAGTCAACTGATTGCTGAACTACAGCTAATCCACGATTACAGCTTTGTTGGGCGTAGCTCAGAGCAACTGTGATAACACCACAGGTATTGCAACACACACAGGAATTGAAGCACTTGCCAGTTTTAGGGAGTTTCATAGAATCGCAGAATGTTTTGGGTTGGGAGGGACCTTAAAGCTGGGACACCTTCCACTAGACCAGGCTGCTCAGAGCCCCCTCCATCTTGGTCTTGAACATTTGTACCATCCTTTTCTGTCCCAAATCCCACAAACTTCCTGCTATCAGAGCATACTCCATGAGTTGCAATGAAGGCAAGAGGATGGGCAATGCTATCCATCTCAGACACTGTTTTCCAAGTGTTACCATTTGTAAAGTCTGAGGCACAACTGGTTTTTGCAGAATTACTAAAATATTTCCAAACACCCTGCCAGGAACTGCAGGAGTTGTTAACACAGGGATTAAAGCAGGTAGCTGTACCTGGCAGAGCTGCTCTGCTCCAGCACAGAGCATGCAATTCCCACCTGGCTGTGCTACATGAAACTAGAAAAACAATCCTAAGGCCAAACCTTCTCCTGTTTTTTCAAAAAACACTGAGTCTATTTACATCAAGTTCATCCAGGAGTTGACCACAACGAACTTGCGAATACAGGGACTGCATAAACATGACTTCAGCACAACAGAAAAGGACTGGAAGGACTCAAACCCATCCTCAGACACCACAGCTCTGCTCCCCCCTGGAGAAGGGCTAGAAGCAGGAGGAAGAACAAGGAACAGGCTGTCCTGTTTAGAAGAGGCAGACAGCCCCCACTTTTCTTACACTTTATTCATGTTTTTCCCAATCAGACAAAAACCCCACCACAGCAAAGTGGGCAAATGCACCACACTCACCTGCTCCAAGGGCCCACGTGCACTGCTCTGGTTCATTCAGTGTGGTGTCTCTCCAGGCTAATAAAGCCTTTCTCACTTGTGATGATGGCAGCGTCCCACAGGGGAACCAGGAGCAGCTCTGGCCTCCACCATCAGCTTCCTCCATGGCTTTCTCTGCCAGCCAGCCAGCCAGCGAGGGCTGGATCCTGCTCTGCTCCCTGGTGCCACACACCCACAGTCTTCCTGTGGGACCTCCCAGTCCCACACCCATCATTATCTGAGCTCCCAGGACCCCCCGAGCAAACCATTCACTCACAGTGCCAGGTTTCACCACTGCTCAGCTCAGTGACCATTAGTTCAGCTTCTTTCCACAGCCCTGGCCACAAAGAGAGTCCAGAACAGTCATGCTCCACTCAAAATGCATTCAGGTCCCACCCTGAACAAAGATAAAAATATCCCAAATTTAAGAAAAGAAGCCCATTAAAAAACCCCACCACAAGCACCACAGTTACAGTTCTAAAGCAGCTGGACAGAAACCTAACATTAAAAATCCTAATTTAAACCCAGAATATCTAAAGGGAAAAAAATGAGCCACCTCACCCTCCATGTGTAAGTGCAGAATAGGAAGTGCAGCCCCCAGGACCACCCACACCCAGCTGGTGACACTCAGAATTAGGGCTGATAAGAGGATTCAGCTGGGAGAACATTCGTCCCATCCTGCCAGGGCTCTGCTGGTGCCCCTGAGAGGAGCAGGACGTCCCCCCCTGCACATGACAGCTAAAATCCCAGTATTGAAAAGAAACATGAACTGAGATTAGTCTTGACATTTCTGGGTCTTGTAATCACAGTGGGTGACAAAAGCAAATTCTGGATCAGAGCTTTTCCCTGAGCAATTTAAACACAGCTATTTTAAGAAGACTGAGCTAAACAAAGGGGTGACAGCCCAAAAGTTGAAAGCCACAGGATGTGGGGTCCTGGGATTATGTGATAATCAGGCAGCCCAAGGAGTCTCCAAACTACATGTACTTTTTGGAAATCAGGGTGGAAAAGCACTGCCCCTGCACAGCCTTCTGCCCCTCGCCCCATCCATGGGTTCTTGTCCCCCCACATGCCATGGAGAGGCACTGCTGGCCAAAATCCCTTGACCCCCTCACAAGGTGAAGGCTCAATTCAGGAGGAGAAAATAATGGGGCAGGAAGCGAAAATTAAATAATTTCAGTGGAAAATGGAAGGGAATGGTTTTTACATTCATCTCCTTTTGTTGGCATCTTGTCAAAGGGTTTTTATTGGGAAACCACAGTTGGACCCAGGGACTCTGGTGGGGAGAAAAGCTGTGTTTTTCCTACTTGAGGCTCAGTGCCTCCTGTGAGATATCCCACAGCAACAGGAGACGGGCTTGAGGTGAAACTTGAACTTTTGGTGCATTTCCCCATCAGACCTGTCCATTCCTTCCCTGGCAGCCAGTCCAGCCATGCTGGCAGAGGTGTGAAGCCCTGCTGGATCACTGCGCACTCCAGGCAGTCAAAGGCACCAGCCACTGCTGGAGGCCAGGAGAAACAGTGACACCACTGAAGGGACAATCCTCTTGCCCCAGTGGGCAGGACACAGCCACTTCCAGACTGGTCTGGCTCGTCCCACATTGTTCTGACAGCCCCATGGCAGGGCGCAGCCTGTCAGTGATGCTGGGGAAATGTACTGAAGAATGTATTGAATTGATAAGATTTTAAGAATTTGTGAGAATTTAAGAATGATTTATATTATAATTGCTAAGAATTTATTATTTAAAAAGGTATTTTCCTTTGGAGAAATGTATTTAAGAAAGGGCAAAATGCAGTGAGGAGAGAGAGGGAAAACGATAGAAGGTCCTGTGAGCAGCATGGCTGGGGGAAAGAGGGGAAGGACAGCTGGGCCAGGTGCTGCTCTGCTCCCCAGAAGCCTGGACAGAGCAGATATCCAAGCCTGGGACTAATATTAATTAGTAATAATTTTTGGGGGTTTTGTTTGTTTGGGGTTTTTAGTTGTTTTTTTTTTTTTTTTTTTTTTTTGGTTTGGTTTTTTTTTTTGTGTTTTTTTTTTGTTTGTTTTGTTTTGTTTTTTAACTTAAACCCAGCCTGTTTACCCGTATTTGACCGGTGCATCATTTTCCTGCCCTTTACTCCATCCACCCATGGTTGGTTTCACCTCCCTTCTCCCATCCCGGCTGCGGACGGGGTGTTGATCGGGGGCAGCTCAGCGCGGCAGACCTGGGTCAGATCCCGGGCAAAACCCGTGGCCCGGGCCCGTCCCTCCGAAATGCCCGGCCCTGGGTGCTCCGTCCCGTAACGGTGCCGGGTTCTGTCCCTCAGCAGTGCCAGGCCCTGGGTGCTCCGTGTGGCCCTGGTGCCCGGCCCCGTCCCTCAGCAGCGCCCGGCCCTGGGTGCTCCGTCCTGGTGCCCGGTGCCCGGTCCTGTCCCTCAGCACTGGCCGGCTCTCGGCGCTCCGTTCCTTCCCCGGTGCCCGGTCCTGTCCCTCAGCAGTGCCCGGCCCTGGGTGCTCGGTCCCGCCCCGGTGCCCATCCCTGGGTGCTCCGTCCCCTCCCCGGTGCCCAGTCCTGGATGCTCCGTCCTGGTGCCCGGTGCCCAGTCCTGTCCCTCAGCAGTGCCCGTCTCTGGGTGTTCCGTCCCGCCCCGGTGCCCGGTCCTGCCCGGTCCTGTCCCTCAGCAGTGCCTGGCCCTGGGTGCTCCGTCCCCTCCCCGGTGCCCATCCCTGGGTGCTCCGTCCCTCCCCCGTTCCCTCCCCGGTGCCCGGTGCCCGGTCCCCGCCGCTCGCAGTCCTCCGAGCCGCCAGGGGGCGCGTTGGCGGAGCCCGCCCTCTTGGCGGCGCTCGTGCCCGGCGGCGGAAGGACGCTGGTCCGGCACGTGCCCATGGAGGCCGGCGGGTCCCGCCGCCTCAGGTGGGGCGGAAGGGGGGAAAGCGGGGAGGCAGCGGGGGAACCCGCGGGGAGGGGGCCGGGAAGGTACCATGGGGAACCGCAGACAACCTCACTACGGGAAGCCGCGGGAGCACTGGGGGAGTCTGCAGTATTGGGGACCGGGGAGGCACCGGCGCAACGCGCGGTACCGGGGAAAAGGAGGCACTGGCGGGAGCCACCGATGAGGGGGCCGGGAAGGTACCGGCGGAGCCGCGGTACGGGGCCTGGGGAAGCACCGCGGGAACGCCCGGTACGGGGATCTGGAGGGGCTGCCGAAGCACGGGAGGCCCCGGGGGCACTGCTGTACGGGGTCCCGGGGCTGGCGGCCGCTCTCCCGTCCCTCACCACCCCGCTGTCGCCCGCAGCACGGCGGAGCAGCCGGAGGGTTGCCAGGCCCCGCGGAGCCCCCGCGGGCAGAAGTATTTCCTCCCCGACGGCTCGGCCGGGCAGGCCGAGAGGCTGCGGCGCTGCGGCGAGGAGCAGTGGCGGCTGCTCTGCGAGGAGCGCCCGGAGCGGCCGTAAGTCCATCCTGGAGCGGCGCTGGGAATGGCTTTTCCCGTGGAAGGGGTGATGCCGGCGGGCAGAGCACAGCTCGGGGGTTACGGGTGCGATCCCCTTGGCAGCAGGAGGTGTTGGACACCACAGTAAACCCCTGTTGGTAGCAGGAGGTGTTGGACAGCGCAGTAAACCCCCCGCGGTTCACCTGCACTCAGTGCCCGTGCTGGAGCAGCAGCAGTGCGACACAGCCTGGCTGTCCCTGAAGGAAAACAGGGACATGCTGTGGCTTCAGAAAGTCCCTCACAGGGCTCTTGGTTTTCCCAGGTGCCTGTGTAATCCTGTGGCCTTTGCAGGTAGCAGCCACTGCCTTCTTGGGCATGATCCAAGTTACTGAGTGTCTTGTTGATGCTCCTGTGTGGCCTGCACAGATTTGACCAGGTGTCAGTGTCCTTGATTTATCAGCCTTGGTGGTTTCAACAGTGCTGCCAGACTTTGGTGCTTATCACTTGGGAGGCATTCACACCCACCTCTCAACACACACCTTCTCTGCTTGGCCTGCAGCTATTATTTTTTCCCTGTGAGTCCCCGTGGGTAGGGTACAGTGATTAGAGGATGTCTTGGCAGCAGCTGAGTTCTGTATGATACAGAATCACTGAATGGTTTGGGTTGGAAAGGACCTTAAAGATCACCCCATTGGACTCTCTGCCATAGGCAAGGACACCTTCCACTAGACCAGGTTGCTCAGAGCCCCATCCGACCTGGCTGTGAATGCTTACAGGGACATGGCAGCCACAGCTTCTCTGGGCAACCTCAGAGGTGTTAGTTCCTCAATATCCACATATCCTGCATTAGGCCCTGCATCTCCAGCAAGCTGCTGTAGCCTGTGGACATGTCTCTGTGGTGCTGACTGAAGACACTTTTAACTTTTGGTGGTGATAAAGTGATGCTGCTAGAGCCAGGGGATGATGGCTTTCTGATGCCTTGTAAAAATGCCACCTGGAAACTTGCTGCCTTTGACACCTCCCTGAGCTTGTTTTGTGCTGCTACACCAGGAGCTGATTGTAGGCCACACTAGCAGTAACAAACAAATCTTTATTCTTCTCAGGGGGAATCTGGTGAAGGCTGAGTGGAAACCAGAACAGGGCATCGTGGAGCTGAAGTCCCCTGCGGTGAGTGCCACAGAGTGTGCTCAGTGCCATCATCTCCTACTGCCTCACAGATTCCTTAATTTGCTTCTTGCAATGGGAGGGAGCCTGGCTGTCAGCAGGGAGCAGCCAGAACCAATCAGGGATTTGTGCTCCTGTTCCAGGGAAAGTTCTGGCACACCATGGGGTTCTCAGAACGAGGCAAACAATGCCTGCTGCCCGAGGAAGCTCTGTACCTGCTGGAGTGTGTAAGTAGGATGAGAGCACTGGGTCCTCACTGACTGGGGGAGCTGTAATAACTGATAAGCAGCTGCTTCTCAAAGAATTGTCTCTTTTAGTATGTTCTGATGGACCTGTTTGTCACCAGGCTGTGGGTTCATACCCTGTACTCTCAAGCAGCCTCTGTGTCACTGACAGTGTGTCAGTTGGATCTGTGGCCAGTTCATTCAGCTTAAGCAGAGATCTTTGGGGTTGCTGCTTGGGATTTCTTCCCAGTATATATGGCAGAAAGAAATTTAAATGTGGCAGACAGAGTATTGAGACCACGTTGGTTCAGTGCTCCTCTGCTTGCAGAAATGCTGCTTAGGGCTCAGCTGGATTTCTTTGCTGTAGAAAGGAGTTTTTTCTGGTCTCTCCACCAAAACCTGTTATCAGTAGAATTGGTGTATTGATCTAAAGGGAACTTTTATCCCTCAGCAAAATAAACAGATTGTGAGCTGATGCTGATGCCATTTCTTAAATCCTAAAGCAAAGGTGGGGCTTTTTTACCCCTGGCATTCTGACTAATAGTTTGTAAACAAATTGATGGCAATAAAATGGTTTAGTCAGATGCTGAGTACAAAATCCCCCAAAAGCAGAAAAAAACAGTGAGATGCCTTCAGCCCATGCCATGGAAAAGGTGTGGTTCCTAGGGTTTTGTTTTCCTTATGAGTAAACACCATTTAAAAAGACAGAAAGGAGGAAAAAAGTGTAGCCTAAAACAGCCTTCTGGAGGTCATTTGCTATTCCCAGGGGAAGTTACCTATGGGATCTCTGAGTCTGTAAAGGAAGTAAATGCTTCTGAGTAGGCACCAATTGATGCCACCTGAAGCTGTTGTTCACTCCTCTGCTCCAGTTCTCAGTTTTGCTGGTGTAAGTGCTTTTGTTGTTGTGCTGTATCCTGAATCACTCAGATCATCAAAGTTAGTTTATCTGTCCAAGCAGTGGTTATTTTATCAGCTGAGTTTTTTGCTCCCAGGTGCATCCTCCAAACAGGAGCAGGAGCTGAGAGCTGTGGGTGGGAACTTCTTACCTGGCTGATCAAACCAGGGTATGGGGGAACTGGGTATGGGAAAGGGACTGTAAGAGGTCCAGGTGACACATGGGGAGAGATGGATATCCTGTCAGGGAGGGACCAGCTGTCAGCAGCAGTGGGAAAGGACAGGCTGTGAGCTTGCATAGATTTGTTCCTGTGACTCACACCAAGCTTCTGCCCTGCAGGGCTCTGTCCAGCTCTTTTACAGAGATGTGCCCCTGTCAATCCAGGAAGCCTACGAGACCCTGTTGTGCCAGGAGGCAATGAGCCTGTCACATTACCAGGTGTGTTGGGACCTCCAGGTGTTGGAGGAGGATGAAGGCAGAAAGGCCAGACTCTGCCACACAAGCTCTTCCAGTGGCTGGAAGCAGGGTAGGCTGATTGGGGAGGGAAGGGAAGTCATCCTCAGTTTTCCCACTCACCTTCTTCCAGATGTTCAGTTCCTGTTTCCCCCCCTTTGCTTTGGGTCCTAACCCTGGCATTTGCTCCTCTGCCAGTGCCACACTGTGTTCACTGTCCTGGTTTTAGGCCAATTTCGGGAGAAAAACCTCTAAAAGAGGTTTCCTCTAGAGAGCAAATTCAAGCAGCCCGTCCCACAACTGCTTTGGGAAAAAGGTTTCCTTGGAGAAAAGTGGAAAAAACTGTTCATTTAAAAGGCAAAGCATTCACCAGCACAGAAAAAAAAAAAACCAAACCAGTATTAAACTATAAAACCTCTTGCCCCTCCAAAAGAGATGACAAACTCAGAAAAGTCCCCTTAGTGGGCTGTAGCTCGACTCACTCATTCTCTTATCTGTCCCTCTGATGCTGGAAATGCCACAGCCCAGGCCCAGCCCAGTGGGCCACAGGTGTGAGCTGCCAGTGCTCTTCTGGTATTTGGTCCAGAACAGGCTTAAACAGGTCCAGAGAAAAAGCAAACCCACAGTCCATGTCCAGGGAACTTCTCTGCCTCAGCTAGCTAAAAACTAACTGAAAGCAAAGGAGAGCTCTGTCCCACTGTCTGTCCATCTGCAGACAACATAGTCCAGGAGCAGGAATGTGGAGGAGTGAGTGCAGTGTCTGAAAACAAACTGCACGCTTCTTCTCTCCCTCCTTCACTCTCAGAACCAATCTTAAAGGTGCAAAACTTATTTCTGGGCTAAACATATGAATGGGGATACAAGCATCATAAAGTCACCCAGGACATCATTCAGTCATAGTGGAACTGAAGTAAATTGTGTTTAGAGCTGTCATCTAACATTCTTGCTTTCCTTTGCTCTAAGGTGTTCAGCCATTTGAAGCAACTGGGTTATATTGTACTGAGATTTGACCCCAGGTAATCAACTTTTCCTTCCCGTGCTGCTTTCTCCTTCCTCAAGACCCTGAGACTCTCTGTACCCACTGCCTGGACCCAGGGAATGGGACCAGAGAGGAGGACTTTGGCCCTGCATTCCATCTCTTGGGAGGATTAAAGGCTAAGAGTGCCACTCTGCCCTTCCTTGCTCCTCCTTCCTGAGGAGGTGATTTGGAACATGAACTGGGGCATGAACTGAGGGCCATCCTGGTCCCACTTGGGCATTTTCTGTGTCTTTGGTTGCTGTATTCTGGGGGCTGGGCAGAAGGTATTTCCTCTACATCACCCTGCTCTCAGCCTCTGTGTTGGTCTCTCCTTCCAGCACTGTCCTGTCTCCCTATGAGAGGCAGCTGAACTTGGAAGGTCACTGCAAGAGCTCTGGGAAACACCATTGCAAGAGGAGGAGGAGGAGTTCCAGCCCCCGGTAAGGATGTGGCCCAAAGCCTTCTCCCATCCTCTTCAGGCTCTGCTTGCTCAGGAGCAGCTGCTTTGCTGCAGTGTCCCCAGGCCCTCCTGCTGGGGGTGACCTTGTATGGCACTTTGCTCTTGGCTGTTCCCAGGCAGTGCAGCACTTTTCCTGAATGCCTTGCAGTGTTCCCTTTTGTCACACGTGTGTGTCATGCCAGGGCTAAGAGGGGCAAATTGTCCCCAGGTCCCCCTGTGGTGCTGAGATGTCAAAAGAGAAGAGTGGAGAAGTCAGTGCAAAAGGAACACGTGTCAGGCACCTCCTCCTACTTTTTTTAACAGGAGCACAGCTACCACAGTGCACCTCTTCCATTTATCCACCTCCTCAGTACAACTTACCTGCCAAGACTCAACAGCAGAGAGCAGACTTGTGTCCTAGGGCTTGCACATGTCTGAAACATCCCCACAACCTGACAATGAGCAATTCTTCTCATAATTCTGACAGTTCCCAGGAGGTGGCGTCAGCCTTTCAGAAACGGGGAGGATGAGCCTGGAGAGTCTCTGTTGACAGTAGATCAGTGCCTGAGGAGTTTGGAATTGTAGGAACTGAGAGGTTAAACTTCTGGTCTAAGAACTGCCCCATCTTCTCTGGAATCAGAGTCTGAATCTCACACCAATAAGAGGTGCTTGGCAGGCAAGTTTCTGCCTGGCCTGTGCTGCTTTGGCTGAAGTCCATAGTGTTTGCATGGAGGTGTTTGGGTCAGTGTCTGGGGTGTGGAGCTGGCATGGCAGGTTGGAAACATTGTCTATACAAATCAAGGCTGACATTCTCTTGGGCGTTGAAGTCAAACCTTGTGCAGGACTTCTCAGAAGTTTAATCTGCCTTTGGCATTCACTGTTTAGTTTTTGCTGCTTTTTTCTTTTCGCATTTGTCTCACAAAGAAGTTGTTCTAAAGGGTTTGCAGACGTATCTGGGGGTTCCTGCCACTTTTGTTGCCCTTCCTTCAGGCTTGGCAGACTGCATTCTTCCTGTTAATAGGGAGCAGGCAGAATTTAAAGGAAAGCAAGCTCTACCACACGCTCTCCCTGAATTTTTTACTGTTCCTTTGTCTTTAGTTTACATGAGAAGAAACATAAAGTATGTGAGGACCTTCCAGAAGCTGAAGGGACCTCCAGCAAAGATGGAGATGACTATGGAGACTCCATTCCTGTGGATGAAAAGCCCTTGTCAGTGCAGCCAAAGGAACCAGATGCTGTCAGTGCAGACGGGGAGTCAATGCTAGTTCCTCTTGATACAGGACAAAAGGACTCTCTGAGCTTCTCCAGCAGGCAGGCTGGAGACCACAAGGAGAACAGCACTGGCACCCATGCACCCCGCTGGGATTTTACCACCATCACCTTTCCCAACATGGCCTCAGACCAGCCCTGCACACACCTGCCCTCCCCTGACAGCAGGCTCCTACCAGAGAACGTGCCAGGCAGGGAGGTGGATGCAGCTTCCTGGTGCACACAGATCAACCAGAAACAGGAAAAGCTGTCGCGGAAGGAGAGGAGGCAGCGTGAGAGGGAGAGCAGGTACAGGAGCAGTGTCAATGCCGACCAGGAGGTGAGGTGCTGCTCCAGCTGGCAGGAGTACAAAGCCCTCTTGGAGCAGAGGAGGCAGCAGAGGGCTTGGAAGCGACCCTCCCACCTCTGGAACCAAGCTGTCACACCACTGCTGCGGCCAGAAGAAGTGACCTCACCAGGTAGTGGCTCTGGGAACTTGACAGGGACCATTCTCTCTCCCCCAGCTCTGAGAAAGAGTGTCTGGTATGCAGCAGCAAAAGGGATGACATGGAGAAGCTGAACATCAGTTTTGGGGACAGTATTTTGAGCAGGAGAATCTTTCTATAGCCCACTCAAGTGCCAGGATAAACAAGGCCTTGGGAGGGCTTCTAATCCATTCCCCATGTCCTGCTGTATTGCAGTCCTTCCTGCTGGGCTGTTAGGCATGTGCAGTCAGAGCCAGCAAGATGCAAAGCAACTGCAGAGTGTCTGGGCTGTGTGTTGGGAGGAGATGAGGAAGTTGAGGTCTTTGAAGTAGCCAGTGGTGACTGTGGAGCTGCCAGCCATTGTCAGAGGAGGAAGGCTCGTGGGTGGTGTGGAGTGCTTGGAGTGCCCTGGGAGGGAAATTGCTGGTGTGATCCTTTCCCGTTCCTTCTCCCTCCAGCTGAGCTCCTCGAGCAGATCAGTGTGCTGCAGCCCTCCCACATCCTGGATGGAGCCTCCTGGTTAGTATCCAGCCAGTCAGCTTGGAGCTGTGGGGAGCAGGAGTGTCTTGTGACTGTCCCTGCTTGTGAGGTCTGTGAGGTGCTCCCAGCAGCAGTCTGGGAGTTGCTGCACATCCAGGGTGCCAAGAGAAGGCAGTGCTCTGCTCCATGACCCCCTAGCATTTCTAGAGAGGGGGTGACATTTCCGTGAAGTGGCAGGTCCTGCAGCAGCAGAGCCAGGGCTTTCCAGGCCAATTCAAACAGCAGGGTTCCTCTTTTATCCTGCCCTTCCTTCTCTGCCCACCAGCCAGAGGTTTGATTTGGTTTCACCTGTGCCTCATCCCTGGAATGTGCTGCCATCCCTGCTTCAGTGGTTATGAAACCTTGGCTTTGGGACTTTGGGTTCTGCTCCTGCCTCAGAGTCAGTGTGGTGCTTGTGAGCAGTTCCTGCTGTGCTTTGCTCCCGTCTTAGTGCTGCTTCTTGTGAGGCTGTAGGGTAGATGTGAGCCAGGATCTTGCTCTGCTCTGACCACAGGAAAGTTCTGGAAAGTAATTGATACAATTGCAGGGTCAGTCCTTTGAGGAGTGAAGCCTTTCAAAGGACACAAACTAGTCAAACCTAGACCCAAACTAAAGGGAGTTTTTGCTCCCTCTTTTCTCTGCTGCACCCATACCCTGCAGTGTTCTGATCCCATACCTGTGGGTGTGTTCCCCTGCAGGCTGCAGGAGGACCCAGAGGTCATGAAGATAGACTTCAACGTGTATCAAGCAGACGCTGTGTCCAAGTTTAAGAAGACAAAGCCTGGGAAGCCCCATGTCAGGATGTGTGTTCGGAGGTACCCACGAATCTTGTGCTGTTTCTGAAACTTTGCAGTTGTTGTGGAAACGAAGTCCTAATGATCTGTAAATGACCCAACATCTTGTGAGCTTTACAGATCATCAGAGTGTCTCACTTGAGGGTGGTCCTGCCCAGGATTTTTTTTTCTTTCAGTTCTTCATCCTTTGTTGGAGACTATGGCCGACAGTTTCCCCCCCTCTTCCCCTGTCCTTGCATTCAACCCACATTGTTTGGTCATGTGGTTGCTGCTCATGTCTGAGTATCACTGGGAGTCAGGAGAAAGAAGCCACAGCTTTTATGCAATACTTGTGAAATTCAGGTAGAACCCAGTGCTACAGGAGCTGAATCCTCAGTGCAGGTCACTCTGGAATTCTGCAGAGATGAACCTCCCCAGAGCTTGCTACAGGCTCTGAGCCATAGGTTCAGTATTTTGATCTTTGTCGAGTGTAATGTTAAAATCACTAAGAACAGAGGGTATGTGTCCCCTTTTTTGCTGGATCCAGAACCTGATACTAGAACTCTGTAGCAAGGTACAAAGTTCAGTTTCTGCCTTTTCTCATTTTGCTTTACTGAAACTGTCCCTCTGCTCTCTGCAGCTGTAGTAGACAGAGGAAGGAAGGTGGTAATGCAGTTTTACAAGGTATGTCATCAGCCAGTAGGATGATCCTTGTTGCCTGAATACTTTCATTGATGAGCAAACAGACTCTGCAGAATTAAAAGGAGGGAAAAGCAGGTCAGATGTTGATCCCAGCAACCTAAAGATCTTCCCAGCACAAGTTATCCTTGCTTTTGGCAAAGGATTCACCAGCTCCCAGCTCCAGGCATGCTGGGTACTCACTCTCAGGGCTGGCAGGACTGCAGTGGGTGGGGAGAATCACTACCAGCTCCTCAGACCAAAGGGAGCTGTTGTGATGGCTGGCCAGGACAGCTTTGCCTCTGTGTTCTTCTAGCTTGGAGAACAAACAGGATGTTTTTTTCTCTCTGTAGCTTTGATGAGCAGATCCCCTCCCTGCGGGCTTTGAAGCAGGTGACGTATCTGAGTGGGGACGTCCCTCTGGTCTTTGCACTGGTGGATCATGGAGAAATCACCTTCTATTCACTGAAGGAGTTCAAGCTGCCCGTTGATGTTTATCACTGAAGCTGCTGTCACTTGCAGAAATGGGATGGAATAAAGGGAACAGTTTTACTCAGGAGTTGTTTTCCTGATTAATGAAATATTACAGAAAACAGAGCCTGTGATAACTGGAACCTTGGGAAGTTGGCCACTTTACTGGCTTCACCCACCCAGACGGCTCAGGCATAATATGTGAGTCTGTTTGGCTTAGCTGGGCTTTTCTGGGCTGGAGTACACACTGCTTTGTTCTTGAAGCCACTGGCTCTCCAGCTTTCTCACCTCGTGGACCACCAGCCTGCCTTTCCCGAGTCATCTTTTGCTGACTATGGACCGTTAGAAAACACTTTGCTGGTGATCCTTTTGTCACATGTAAAGAACCACTGTGCTACACCAATGGAATGATTGGAGTGTCACTGAGGTCAATCAGGGACAGAATAAGCTGATCAGTGCTGGTGGCCTGAGCCTCTGTCATTCATCTGTGCCGAGGACCATCAGATCACATTCTGGTCTGGAAAGGGCACAGCCATAAACTCAGTCACCTGGAGGAAAGTTTCCAGACACTTGAGAGCAGGAAACTGTGCCTTGAACACAATTTCGTCAGCCAGAGGCCAAAGAAAGCCCCAGAGCATTGCAGATGGCAGCTTGGCTTCCTGCAGCAGCTGTGCTGAGATGCATTTTGGCCACACAGTGTTAAACCATGCTAAAACTTCACCACCACTACCAGCACACTGCATCTGGCAGTCTCACCTGGGCTGAGTTGCAGCCCCTCTCCTTCAGCCCAACATCCTCTTTCCTGGCTGTGGATCCTTGTTATTTCTCTTGCACGTGAGAGGTCCCTGAGTAAAGAGAAAAGCTACAAATTCCTCATGAGCTTTCCAGTCTGCTCTCCACCAGGATATCTAGGTACCAAATTTGCTTTAGCCTCTATGCCAAAAGTGCCAGGTGCCAGAAGGTCTGCTCAGTGGGTGGAAGTGAGCTAAGCAAGGCTGTGTTTGATATCAAAGTTTTCAGAACTGTAATAGCAACTGGTTTAGATGTATTTTATTTGGTGTTTTTTTATTCTTTCTGGAGATGTGGAGAACGCTAAGCAATAAAAAAAATCCTTTTCCAACAATTCAAGCTCCTCGGTGTATTTCTTAAATCTCCTAGAAATGTTCATTTATGCAGAGGGAGACTGTGGAGGCTGCTGGGACCCGAGCAGCAGCAGCAGCAGCTGGTGAATGCCTGCTCAAGGTCATACTGTGGCTGTAACCCGGGTAACCCTGCTCCTACGCCGGCTGTTCCCGGGGAGGGCAGCGTGACTCACGGCCTGGAGGTGTCCCTACATCCTGCTGGCACACGACACCTCTTCCTCCTTCATCTTCCTCTTGCGTGCTCAGGGTATCGTAGCCCAGGGTGCCGGGGCTCTCCTGTTTCACACACACGCCCCCGTTATCAGATGCTGGAAGTCGGCGGGGCTGTCCTGAGGTGAGGGGTCTGGCGGCTCCTCCCACGCTCCCTCCCCTTCCTCTTCCTCCTTCCAGCAGGGCTTTGACTCTCCGGGGTTGGCAGCCCCAGCTGCCCTCAGCGTTCTCCCAGAGTGTTTTACAGATTAAAGGCAGTGGGAAGGGAGTTTCTAAGAACAGACACAGCCCGGAGAACTCCAGCCTGACCCACAAGGCTCATGTTTGTCCTGGAATTAGGTCAAACTCACTCCTGTTGATTTCAATCAGTCTCATCTCTTTATGCCAAGGTGGAATTGTATCGATGAACTCTAGGAGAGCCACCCAGTGAGTTTCACTGGGGCAGAGACTCCCTGATTCAGCACAAGACAATTACAATTTAATAACCACTGCAGGGAGGATTGAGAAACTGTGGCTGCCTTGCTCAGCACTGTAACATCTGATGGTGCCTTTACCCACCCCAGAACAGGAGCATGATCCAGACTGATACCACTGCTCCACTTTGGCCTGTGATGCAGATCGGCTGAGCATTGCAAGAAGATGAGAGAACTGAATGTTTAATTGAAAAACATTACTTTTGGAAACGTGGGTGAAATACTGCTACTGGACCCTTGTCAGAGGTAATTTCAAGCTTTTGCATGGATGCAGAGTGGACAGACTTTCACCTGCCATTGCCCTATACGTAAATACAGCTTCTTTGTCCATCTGCTGTTCCCTGCAGCAGGATAGGGCATGGCTGCTGCGGGACTGTGCGGTGGGACTTTGTATTCCTCTCTCCAGCGAAGGCTTCGACTTTTTGCAAAATCTGCCAGTTTTCACAGGCAAGGCTGTGAAAGCTGGGATCTCCCTGGCGGCGCTGGAGCCGGGAGGAAGGGCCTGGAGTCCGGCCCCGGCTTTCCCCGCCGCCCTTTCCCGGGCCGCCTTTCCCGGCCTGTTCCCGGTGCCGGGTGTCCGCGCTCCCGAGCCGTGCGGTGCTGCTCTCTGATTGGCTACAGCGAGCGCGCTGCTGAATTATTCATGAGCGCGCCGGCCGAAAGGGAGGCGGAGCCGCGGGCCGACCTCATTTGCATGCGAGACCACGCCCATACATGCAATTTGCATAGCAGGGCCCCGCCTACCGGGCGGTCCCGCCCCCGGCCCCGCCCGCCGCGCCCCGCCCGGAGGTGCCCGCGGAGCGAGGCCGCCGCGCAGCTGAGGGGGAGCGGGCGCGGAGCGGAGCGCGGCCGGGGCGGCCCGGCCCCAGCCCCCGCAGGTAAGCGCTGGTCACTGAGGCCGCGCGGGGAGGCGGAAGGGGTCCCGGCGGGGGGTCCGGCCGGCACGGCCCCGGCAGAGCTCCCCGGGGCGGCCCCCGCCATGCCCGCCCGTGCTGGGCTGCGCGGCGGGGCCGGCAGGTGCTCGCCGTGCCCCCGCCCCTGAGGGGGTTCCCTTCGCCGGTGCCCGGGCTCTCGGCGCTGCCTGGGCCGGCCGTGTCGGGGCTGCCCGCACGTGAAGCCCCGGCGCACCGGGGACGCCGGCGGTGTCTCCGGTGGAACTTGCAGCCGCGGCGCTGAGGGCTGGCGGGGTTTTGTGTGCGGCTGTGCCCGCTCCCGGGCTCGCTGCGCTGTGTCTGTCCCGGCCGGAGCGCGCAGCCCCGCGGGTACCGCTCCGCATCCCGGGATTCCCCGGGGGAGGTGGCGGCAGTGGCCGCTCCGGGACTTCCTGCCGGGCCCTCCAGCGGGTCCGGGCCGGGGCCGCTCCCGGGGGCTGCGGGAACCGCTCCCGCCCGGTGCTGCGGTCCGAGATGCCCCGGCCCGCAAGTCTCCAGTGCTGCCGCTGGCTCCAAGCAGCGGGTCTTGGAGAAGACAAGAGCAAGAACTGCAATGACTCTCATTCCCTCGGGACATTCTGTTAGCATTTTCTCTCTTTTTTTTTTTTTTTTTTTTTCCTCTATGCCCGCATTAAATGCATCTTGTCACTGTTGGTGGTTTTTCTTTCCCCTCCCCAAAGTTGCGAGAACTTGCTGAATGAAGGAGCACGTTACTTCCAGCACGCAGCAAACAGGTGTAATAAACCGGTGAAGGAAGTTGTTCAGCCTTTGTCTCAGGTTGCCCTTCACTGTGCCGTGGGAACAGGCTCTTGCTGGTATCTCCCGTCCTGGAGCTGAGGCTTAACCTCGGTGTTGGAGAAAGCTTTGCCTGTTTGTGTTTAGTTTTGTTGATGGTGTAATGCAGTTGAATCAGGCTCCCGGGTCTGTGTTTCTGCAGCCAGTGGCACAAAGCCGTGTGTTGGTGTGGGGATAGTGACAGGACAAGGGGACAGCTCCGCTGAGATGGTAGAAGTAAAAGTTGTCCATTGTCATGTCTTACTTGATGGGGAATGCTGCTCTTTGTAGTCATCTGAGAGCGCTTCAGTCAACTGGAATATCTGGCTTTACCAAGTCCCAGCTGAAGCTGTGTGCCCAGAGCAGCTGCCTGGTGATCTGAGCATTGAATCGGGAAGCTGGTGCTTCTGGCAAGTTGGATGCAAAGTGCTGGTACGGCCCAAGGCTCCTCCATGCGTCCTGGCACGTTCCTGTGGGGATAGACTGGCCCGTGGAGGAGATGAGGATGATCCGGGCCAGTGGTGAGCAGTCTCTAATCCTGCTCAGCGCTGCTTGTAGCCTGCCAAGGGGCTCTGTATAGTTCGTGGTATTGGAGAGGGAGAAGAATTCTCAAACATCTTCATAGGATGGTGCTGAGGAATGTCTTTTATTTGGTTTTGAACAAATTGCATCTGCTACAACAGCTGACCGAAGAAGAGTACTGGAGGAGTTAAACCAGTTGAGAGCCCTTTATCTTCCAGTGGCCTTCTGGTATGGTAACATAATTGTTCCTGGGAATTGCTTATGGAAGAGGTGTGTCTTTTCTTGGCTGACACAGAAGTTTGAGAAATGTCAAAGAGCAAGGGAGGTTTTAAACGTATGTCTTGCAGTTAATACATGGCAATAAGAGTGTGTGATACTCCCAGTACCATCATCTTTCTTTAAAATACCAAAGGAGGATCTTTCTTTAAAATACCAAAGGAGGCACTGGTTTGGTTTCTGTGCAGAAACTGTGAAAACTCCAGTTCTTATATAAACGTTTCTCACAGCTGGATCTCTTTGTGTTGCTTTATGAAGCAAATGCTTTTATGTGTTGTTCCATCGACCCACTGTTTGTAAAGTGCTGCTCCAAAGTTACAAGCCACTTTTCTGTTTCATGCACGCTCCTTAGCAAAGCCTACAAAAGGTTTTGCATCATGGGCAATAATATTGTTCAGTGCAAAGACTTTGTTCTGCTGTAGCATTTTGAAACTTTGTGTTGTCATGCCCCCATGACAAGGAGAGCACAATGGGAGTCCTAATGACACACAAGGTTTGCACAATTCCCAAATTCATTGCAGGTGGGCGGTTCCTGGTAACTCCGAGTACAAGGCTGTTGGCAGTACATGAACTCGCCAGAGTTGTGCGATTAGTTCTCAATTATTTTCAAGGAGTTCTCGGAGAATCAATGTCTGACACTTTGTTTAATATTGTTTGTGTTTTAGGAGGGCAGCCACCTGCACATAGTGCTGCCACAGTCTGTTCAGTTGTTCATTTCACTGTCTGTCTCTCCAGGTTCACTGAAATAAATTCTCTTTAGAGGATCTTTTGGTTTTCCTCTCTGACTACTGCATGCAAGGTGCACATGAATACTCTGCTGTTTATGAAGCTGCAAGTGGTGGGGGTTAGCAGTGGCTCAGCAGTTGTGTAAGGGAGATCTCTGCATGGTCTCATTAAACTGAGATTAATGTTAGAGCATCTTCCTTCTCCTGGGAAAAGGAGGTGGTGTCTTACTCTTCTCTGTGTTCTGCAACTGCTCCTTCCCTTGCTTTGGGTCTTCTGCTTGGCTTGTGCTTTCTTCTTGAGTATCTGCCTTGACAGTGTGTCACAGCCAAGCAGGGTGGTAGAGATGAACAGTTAAAGAATAGCTCGGGCTCGTTTCATTGATTTCAAGCTAAAATTGTTCTTAAATTTGTCCTTTCACAGTGAGTCATGGCACCTGCAATCGATAAATGTGATAAATCTGGTGTTTAGGTGATACTTTGCTCAGCTCTGGTGCTAAGGAAGAGCTTTTTGCTGTGCAGCTGCCCCAGCCTCTGTTGTGTTGCTGCTGTGTTGGTAACAGCAACAAGGCAAAAACTCCTGGGTGAGGAGAGAACCTGGTTCAGACAAGGCCATGGGAGTGACTGTTTGTTACAGCAGCACCAACTGCCTGCAGTTCAAACAAAGCTGCTCGATAAGGCCTCTTTTATTTTAGCAGGGTTGATAAAGTGTTATCAGCTGCATAGGTAGATGTTCTCCCTTTAAGGACCTGTAAGCAGGAAGGAGTGCTGAGGAAGGAATGAGAAGGAAACCTAAATCAAGGCAGGATTTAGGAGTTCTTGAGATACTTGCTGGCATTTTGAAAAGAAAGCTCTTGGACTGTATCCCATTGAGAACCTGTTCAAGCTGAGTAAAGGTTGCCAAAGAAGCACACAGATGGTACCTTGCAACTCTGCTATGTGAGCAAAATAAACTCATTATGGGTATGTTTTTGTTGTGGGGTTCACTTGAGACTGCATCCACACTTTATACTGTCTACGTAATAAAAACTTCTGACCTGGGCTTCCTCTTCTTGCAAGACTGGATTAACTTGTGTGATTGGGACTTACAACATTTTGGCTGGAAATTCCACTCTCATGAGAGGACATAAGGAAAAATTGCAACAAATTTCTGCACGGGGTAGTTCCCTGCCAGCCTATGCCAAGTTGATGGAGAAAATGATGGAGTGTTTCAACAACCTGTGCATGGGCACCAAGATGCATTGCTGTGTGCAGAAGCAAGGAAGCCAAAGGAAAACGTGGAGCTCTGGGTTGGTGACACTCAGCAGTGAGAAACAATTAATGCTGCTCCTGGGAAGGAGCTTTTGTCCTTCTGTTGAACGTGGGTTCACATGCCAGGCTCACAGCGTCTGAAATGAGTGGAGCTGAGAAGGGAGGACAGAGTGAAATCTGGTTGTGATGTTAAACTGCTGCTTAGCGTCTGATTGGAAACAGGATTGTCTTGCCACTCATGCTTTCATTGCCTTTCCATATGAATAGTGTGGAGATTTGGCTTTGTGTCTGGATCTAATCAGTGAGGTGAAAAGGGGGGACTTTACTGTATTTAGCTGAGCACTCAGGTAAGGAAGCAGCAGGAGTTTGATGTTCAGGGCACTCTGAGCTCTGCTGTCAGGTGTCCATGTCCTGAGTACCAGCAAAACTTGGGTTGGCTCAGCCTTGGGCTATTGTTGCCTCTAAACAGCTGCTCTCAGTGCATCTTAAATGAAGAGAATGTTGCACATAGTTTCTGGTAAAAGACTTGTCTTTGAAAGCCTAAAGAATTGTTTCCCTGGAAAATGAGAACATTAGATACATGCAGACCTGGCATAGCTTCAGAGGCTACTGGAGAATTCCTGTCTGGCTACTGGTAGCCACAACTGTTACCAGATGCTTGTAAATGCTGACTGGCAGACAACTGCAGAGCACATGGGGCTGGAGTTTTATGTAAGACTCCAAAGGTGTGTGGGAGAGAAACTAAACTGCTAAAATGTAAATGTGCATCTGGAAGATAAGATTATACAGATTGTGGAATCTATTTCTAGAATTGGAAGAGATACTTGGTTATTGTACTAAAACCAAAATTCTTCTCTTTGATAAGTGTCTTGTAAACTTGTGATAATAACTTTTGGACAACCTGTGCTGCAGTGGATGCTAACCCTTCTTTGCCTTTGTTCAAAACTGCTTGTCCTCTCATCCTCTCCCATACTGTGACACTCAAAGGTTCTTTGGTCAGAAAGAAACTCTAGTATCAGTCTATGAGAGGTGACTTTTGTAGCTTGCCTTCTCTGATCCTCTCAGCCCTTCAGGGTGATGGTTCTTCAAGTGAGTTACTGCTCAGTTCAGAACTACTACACTTGTTAGCCTGTTGGACAAGTTGTTGTGGGCTGGAGTGTGAATGTTGGAGCTCTTGCATAAGCAGGCTCAAACAGCATGCTTCAGGATGCCATTAATATTTTAGGATAAAACATTCTAGCAAGTTTTAAAATGTAAAGTTGTGTCTCTCTCAAAACAAGCCTCCTGTTCTTTGCTCCTAACACTGAGTTTGTCTCTGCTGGCACAGCTGAGGTCTTCTGTTCTAAAGTGGGGAGGGTAATTAGTAGAGTTTCTCTGTGGGTTTGCCTCGTTTGACAGGTCCAGGATATTGATGGACAGGGGGAAAGGGTGCGTCTCCTTGGCACTTTCCTTTGCTTGTCTGGCTCAGGGCAAGCTGTGTGTTATACATGGACATGATCTGCTGTCCTTTCATTGCACAGCACCTTGTCACTGCTCTGTAACTTTTGCTAACTTAAAGTGACTGTAGCTTTGTGAAAATATGTCCCTCTCTCAGGCATAGAAGTCTTACAATCTGACACTATTTTTGAAATTTCAATTGAGGTGCTAAATCATTGTAGAAGGATTTACTTTCCAAGTAAAGTACACTTTTATTCTTCCTCTCTTTTCTGACGTCCTCATATGTTTCTGTGCACATTCTTCACCCCTGCATGTGCTGGTGGCCCACAAACACAGAGAGCTGCAGCTGCCCTGCCCAGAGCCAGTTCTTCTGTGGTAGTTGGTGCTGCCAGTGATTCTAGGTGACTGGAATGTCACATAGGTGACATATTTCAGTCGCCTAGATCCTAGTAATTCTAGGGACTGATTGATCCTCGTGTGGTCCTCTGAAGGCATTGCAGGCCTTTGGTGAGCTCAGGGCAGTGCTGCACAGGTGGCTGGAGATGTTGGAGTGTGAGCAGGAAAGGTAAAAGGGCAGTAGTGCAACAAAGAGGTACAAGTTCAAGCTCAGAGAGTTTCTAAAGGGAGTTCTCAAAATATGCCTGTGGAGCATGTAGAAGCATCCTGTTTATCACACAATTTCCTTCTTTTGGACCTTCACAGCTGGTGCAAGGCCTTGCTAGGAACTCTTTGAATAACAGCTCAAGCTCTTCAGGAGTGCTTTAGGTCATTATCCAAGGGCCATTGTTGCTGGCAGGAGCACAGAAGCAGCCACCCTGTTTCCAGCTGTGCTGTTCCTATCTCTGCAGGTGTGAAAGCTTGTCCCTTCAGTCATCACCTCCAGCCCCACTGTTTGAAGGGTTCAAGCCCCTCTGGTCGGGTACCAATTCCTTTGGTGCTCCTGGTCCCTCTTTCTCATGCAGCGTTGGCCCCCTGCTCCCCACCTTGCTGTAGTGTGTATGAACCTCTTCTGACCATGTCTGATATCCATTCTGACCCTTCACTGCATCTCAGAAGTTCTGGCCCCACTGCACATGTGTGTCATGTACAGAGTAGCTGGCAAATTGCTCCCTGTCCAGCAAATTAAAATAAAATACTGAGTGACGTGTCTGTAAACTGCAGCCTGTGAGAGATGGCCAGGGCAGACAGGAGCACTAACACCAGGGTAAGTTGTCAGGATTGAATTCAAGCCTTTGCTCCTGAATTGGCAAGGTTCACTTGTCACTTGGTCCCTGTGCAGAGGGGAGATGTGACAGCCTCCTGAGCTGTAGGGAGCAGGAAGGGAGCCTGGGATCCCCGTGTGATTGCTGGCTGGCCAGCCAGGTCTGATTTGTCCTGCTTGGATCCTCCTGTGGGAGGCCAGGCCCTGGGACACTGCTTTGTGCGTTGTGCTTTGGCTACACAGTGAATTGCAGGTGCGAAATTCCCTTCCCTACCCCCACCTCGAGCAGGGAGTTCGGCTTGATATTTTACAAAAGCAAGTTAATAATTAATGCAGCTCCCCTGCAGGCAGCACAGCACCCTTTCTGCTGTGCCCGTGGAGAGACCTGAAAATGGGATTCTTTCTCTCTTTGGCTCAATAGCTGGAGGGTTACCTGGGGTGAAAACTGATGCTGGTCAATAATGCCTGAGCCTGGGAGTTGGCCTTTAGGTTGGGTCTGTCTGAATGTTTATGCAAATGCTGCAGTTTTGCCTTTTCTTTGGATAAGGTCGACTCAAGGGATTGCAAAATGGCCAAGTGCAAAATCCTTTTTAGAATCCTCTTATTTTATCTGTACTAGTTTGCTTAATCAATGTGAAAATAGAATTGTGAAGTGCTGCAGCAGAGAGCTGTGCTAGACTGGTATCAGGTTTTAGTCACTCGATAGTGATGTTGTCTCAGTCTGCTCTGGCTGATTTGTTACCTGCTAAACCAAAATAAATAACCTACTTCTGCCTGCTTTCTGCTCAGGCTGCTTTTGTTTATATGGGCTCTTCTTTTCTCTTTTGTTAGGATTTTTGTTGCCAAGATACTACAGCGAGGAAGATGAGAAGGTTCTTAAGACCCGGACACGATCCAGTGCGAGAGAGGCTCAAGCGCGACCTTTTCCAGTTCAACAAGGTACAGGGCTTTCCTCAGGCTGCAGGACAAATCTGTCCTGAACACTGCATC
Source organism: Ammospiza caudacuta (assembly GCF_027887145.1). Classification (NCBI taxonomy): domain Eukaryota; kingdom Metazoa; phylum Chordata; class Aves; order Passeriformes; family Passerellidae; genus Ammospiza; species Ammospiza caudacuta. Next base: position 3,429,626 of record NC_080611.1, read on the forward strand.
CTGCAAAAGGAGGGAAAAACCACTTGAGTGTGGGTGGAAAAGTTAAATTTAGGAGAGGTGCTGGTTTGTTCTCTTTTTAGTTCTGCCTTTCTCTCCCCAATGTGCCTGAGTAGTTTCCTTTAAGGTCCTGGGCATGTTCTCAGTTCTGTCTCCTTTTTTAAGAGGAAGGATATTGTGATGCTCTTGAGTGGCACTTGCTGAAAGAAGAGATCTTCACAGCAGCTTTTCTGTCCTCTGAGTGGTCTGTCGCTTGTCCTGCTATGTGCTGGGACTGTTTCTGTTATAGGTAGTCCTTGTTAGGAAAAGAAACATTTTTCTAAAGGTATGCATGAGCCACAGCTTGTGATGCAGTGTTGTACACAATGCAGCCAGAGTTCTTTGTTCCTGATTATCCTTTGAATTTACAAATGTACCCCTGCTTTTAAATGTGCATTTAAAAGGCTGGGCTATCACCTAGGCAGCACAATGGCCATTAATAATCAATTTACTATTGTCTTAGTCTGAATCTGTTTCTACATTTTTTCCTTCCCTCTCTGTGAAGAAGAAAGTGCAATGGCTGTGCTATCTATCCAACAGTTTTTCTTTTGAGCTCTGGCCAGGAGCATAATGCTTTTATCTTTAAAAATGCCTAGTATTAAATCATGGCTAGGCTAATGGCTACTTACACTTTCTTTGGGGAGCAGAAACGTATTTGTAGGTTTTGTGTTTCCAGGGTTTAAATGGAATTTTGCTGAAAAGTGTAATGGATAAACGAAATCAGCCTGGGAAATAACCTCCTTGATTCATTGTAATTGTACTGTAGATGGATACTTGAAGTGGAACTGTGGATATTTGAGATAAATGATTTAATGTAATTGGTACTAAGCACACCAATTCCATGCATTCCTCCCTGCCATTGGGGAGACAAAGGAACTCAAGAGTGCTTCAGGTCTGTTTTCTGCCTGCTGCCACCAGGAAATCCTAGTGCAGATGCAGTCGAAAATTCAGTAAATGCAGACCAGGTTTGAGTTGTTTGCATCTGGCTAAATGCAATGTCAGCTTCAGAAAAGATGTCCCAGGGATGGGTCAGAGTTGCTTATGAGCATTTAAAATTATATATACCTTGGAAAAACTCTGCTGTTTTAGGGATGGCTCTTCCTTGAATATGCCTTTCTCTTATGAGAATGTTTGGCTAAGCTTTACCTGCCAGAGACACACTAATTTGGATAATGCAAAACAGGGTTGAAAGAGGTAGCTTTTGCAGCAGAGGAAAACTTCCAAATATATTAGAAGCTGACACCAGGATTTGTGACTCCATTTGATTCAGTCCTGAAGGTAAATATGACATCTTGTTTCTAGGGAGACAACTACTTTGGACACTTCCTAATGTTTACTCTCATTAACAGCTTGGTAATTAAAGGCCTTGTAAAATTCATTTGCACCTTTAAGCCACAGTAACTTGTTCTTTTCTAATAAGAATCAGAAGGGAATGAACATTATACCAGAATCTTTTAAATCTACTTTTTTCTTGCATAAAAGTGAGAGAATTTTTTTTCCCAAGTCTTGTGTCTCCCATTCCAGTATTTCTAGAGATAATGGGTCATTTGAAAGCTTCTGCCCTTTGATCCAGTAAACATCTACTCACAGCTAGGTAGACTGAGAAAATCTGGGAAAATCAGACCTTAATTCTGAGTTGTTGAAGGTTGTGGCTTCAAGGAGCCAAGAATCATAGTGCTTTGTGTGCCAAGGCTGTCCTGGTCTAATGTGCTATTAGAGCAAGCACATTAGTGCTGGTAAGCAAGTTTTTAAACACTTGTTATTTGAGGTCTTTGAAAGACTTCTGGTTAAGAACCTGCTTGGGAAATATTTTGTGGGCCTGTAAAGTTGCTGATCAGAGAAATTGCACGGTGGATTTGCACCTCTTCAGTGTGTGATGCAGGCCATGACTAAAGGCAAGGTCTGCACCTTAAAGTGCTGGGGATTCCTGCCCTCATTTTACACTGAAGTTGAACATAAATGCATAAATGCCTGATGCCTCACAGAGTTAGTGTTAGTGTAGTGGAATGTGTTTGACCATGCTGACCTAGAATGGACTTCAATTTAGAAAGTCTATTTAATTGGTGGTGGTGGATTTTTGTTTGTTTGTTTACTCTGTCAGGTATAAATAGGCTGTGATCTTCCTACTGCTTCTCTCTTGCATTTCTGTTTTGCATAAGGGGTGGTCCAGATGGTTTTAAAGGACTGATTGATGACTGGACTAGCACTTCAAACTGTCTTCAAAGTTGTGTTTGTTTCAAAAAACACCTTCCTAAATTCTGCTAGTCACTTAGCTTTGCATATCTGTTTCTCTGTATGAGTAAGAACTTCCCATACTTGTGTGTACCTGTTGCAAGAATCTGTTTTTAGCTCAGTGGATAGAATTGAAGGATAAGGTATGTGGACTTGGCAGTCTACTTCTTTGAGTTTATCCTGCTTTTGGAAGTAGTATTTGGATGCCTTTGGCTCAGTCCAAGCCCTGCAGAAGAAACATGTTCAGGCTGGCATTGTCAGACTAGATGATGGGTAACACACAGGTGAACCAGCCTGTCTTACAGCTGAATGTTACCCAACTGGGAGCATTGCATTTAATTTATGGCTTCATGGTTTTTCCCCTGTTTTCAGCCTTCCTGCCCCTTTGCTGATGGAGACCTTACCTGAAATCTGAATTAAGCAAAGTGGAGTTAGCACATACAAGGCTTCATTGTTTCTTCAAAAGCTGAATTAACAAAGGGACAGGGCTTGTATTGCCTGTGGTTGGGTTTGTCCCTGCTCTGTCATAAAACAATCTGAGAGGAGAAGCAGGGACAAGTGAAAGGAGGAAGACAGAGCTGAATTTCATCGGCACAGCTTTAGTGTGGGCTGGGAACAACTGTTCAGTTTGGCCACGTTTTTCCTGCAGTAAATACGACTGACACGAAGCATTTCTGTCGGTGCTGATGACACCAGGCTTGCTTGAGTCTGACAAATCTGTAGAGGACAAGAAAAAGCTCCTACCTTTCCCCATGGAAACAAAGGCCCTTTTGAGAAGGAGGGCACATTGTGGGCACTCTGGTTTCTTATTTCAGCTCTGCTGAAAGGCTCCATTATAACCTCTGCTGCCTCCTGCCCCCCTCTCTCCCCCTTGCTGCGTTTACCTGCTGGGCAGGTGAAAGGATTGGCTGATGAAAGCTGCCGAGGGAAGGGAGGGAGGGCAGCCCAAAGCTGCCTTGATGTGATTTAACAACTGGGTGCAAATAAGCACAAGGAAGAGATCTGGGTAATCAGGACAGCGAATGTGAGTGCCTGACCCTGGTGGTGTCAAATGCAGCCCAAAAGCCACCCTGAAGCCTTTACTGCCCAGCTGTGGAAACAAATGACATAAGGGAGGGTTATATTTGTTGCATCTTATGGGCATCTTGGTTGAAGATTCAGAGCTACCAGAAACCTTTAGTACATTTACTGCTCTCCATGAGCAGTTGTGTAGCACACTGTGGTTGTTACTGATATTTCTCTTTTGCAATTTTGTCTGTGGAATGGGAGGTGCTTAAAATTTTTGGTTGAATGAAAACCTGGAGGAGAAAGAAAATCACCCTCCTGTTATTATTACTGAATCATACACACTTGGTTGTGCAGTTCACAGGTCTCATACTTGAAAATTAAAGCTTTTATTTACTTGTCTAATGTGTTTACAAATTAACACACCAAACCCAGGATCTAATTAGGCCAGTATTAAGGCTGGCGTTGACAGCTTCCTAACAGGCAGTGCAGTATTGTATAAGTCATGGTTTTCTGAGAGTTGTGGCTAAAGCTTTATCTTTTGGGCTGGATGCAATCTTAGAATAATCACAGTTTCTAATTGATGTGTCACTGAAAATTGCACCTGGTTGTGCTGATATCATGACAGTGCAGTGACTGTGAACAAGTTGAAACTAAAACTATCTGGGGGAGTTACACTGGTGTCTCCCTAACAAGTTCCTCACTTTGTTTTGGGTGAGAGTGGAATGGTGTTTATTGCCTGTGATACACCTGATTCATTTAAATGTCTGATTTATTGTTAAGATAACGTTAACGTTACCTTGGATCTTCTTCCCAGAATTTTGCGCCATAGCTTTATACTCCCACAACTTTGACAATTAGGAAGCTTTTCTGTGGTTCCTCAGTAGCTATCACAGTGCAGAGGAATTCCTCTCTGCCTGTGCTGGGTTAGGAAACTGCTCTGTTTCAATTCTGAGTCCATTGATAAATTCCAAATTTCATACAGCCTTCTCTAGGAAGTTTTACATGTGTAGCTATGCAAAGGTTGGTTAGCAGCAGCATCAAGGGTGACAGTAAAAAGATTGACTTCTCAAAATTTGTTTTTAATAATGCAAACCTAATGCTTAAATTGCCTTCTTAGAATATAAAGAACTTAGGCTGGACATTAAGTAATCAAAAAAGGAAGTAAATTCAGTGGTCTTGGAGCTTGTAGTACTAATCTTGGCTTACTACCTATAAAGGGTAAAAAAATTACTATCACTCTTTTGCCCAGCCTAATGAGTTGGCAAGCAGAAAATTGGGAAATGCTCCAATATTTTCAGTTTCATCTTCTAAAGAGGCTCATCTTCCCTTAACCCCAGGCTGGGATACCCAGTATTTAGAGGAGGGAGGTGTTTTCTTGCAGCTTAGGAATTGTGATCAAACGGGCAAAACCAAAGCAAACTGGCAGACTCTGGAGTCAGCTGGATCCCCCTGTGCTGTGTCTTTGAGCAGGACATTAAAGGGCTCTGCAGCAGCTGGGGCACCCCGGGCTATGGCCTGGCCATGGAAATGAAACCAGCTCCATTTGATTCTCGTGCAGGGGATTAAGTTGGGAAATCACTATGCAGGAAATAAAGTCCAGGTGTTACTTTTAGGCTGAATAAAGCATAAAACTTAAGTGATGTGGTAGCTTTGCTTCAGACACGATGGAAATGAGGCTGGGAGTGAGGAGCAAATGCTGTAGATGGAGAGTTCTCTGCTTTTTATTTATTTTTTTCTAGTAGTGCGTGTAATGAGTTCCTATTCTGTAGCTGGCCAGCTTGCTTTAGAAGAAGGTATTTTCCAGAAGTTGGGCCTTTAAGGATCAGTGTTTTCCAGGAAGCATCCCTCTTAATCTTCCCTATTAATCTGTGGGCACACCAGTCCTTTTTACCTGTGTGTTGGTGCATACTGATTTTGCCTAAACCAGGATAAGAGCTGTGCATTACCACTTCTGAAAACCTCAGTGAGCTATTTGCTAAGCAGCTTGGTGGCATCCTGGAAGTATGGCAGGATTTTATTCCTGGTGTGTAAATGCATCAGTGTGGTGTGTACAGATGCTCCAAATCTCCCTCCTGGAGCAGTTGTACTTTAGGGAAGCCACCAAGGCAAGCCACACTGCTTCCTGTGACAGTGACATTTTTAGTCCCAAATGGTGTTGAATTACTCTGAGGTGGCCCAGCAGGCTCCTGCTCTCATTCAATTCCAATGTTCCTCGTGTTCCTTCTGGAAAATGGAAATGGATCACATTAGTTTTCATGGATGCTCATAGGAAATCTGTTTAGTTTCCTTGATGAGCACTGATGTTCACTCGTAGCTCTGCATTGCTTTGCACTATTTCTTCATGTCAGTCACCAAAAAGAGGTCAGGAAGGCTGACCTCTGTGGAATTTGGCAGATAAAGCTGGTCTTACAGTGCACAGTATTTGTGTCAGACTTTGAAATTGTGCTGAGCAGTTGGTTTACAGAAGTGCAGCTGATGTGGAGTGATGGAGTGTGTTGTATTGACTGACTAAGCTGTGCTTATGCAGAGTTATTTATAATCTTAACATCAAGAGCTGCTCGGGCTACTGTTTTCAGAATATTTCTCTTTCATTTCTGTTACACTTCTGGATATCCTGGCTATGAAGCCAGGGATTCTTGGCACACATTCACCATTAGGTTGTTGTTCAGCAAATCAAAAAGATTCTAACACCTTTTTCAGCAGAAAAAGCTGCCATTAAGTGCTGTATTTCAGACTGCCATGCCATGTTGAATTTCTGCCCAACAATGTCCATGAAACAAGCTGCTGCTGATGATTTTTCCTTCTCTCCCAGACTGTGGAACATGGATTTCCCCACCAGCCCAGTGCCCTGGGCTACAGCCCATTCCTCCGTCTCATGGCCATTGGGACCCGATCGGGAGCCATCAAATTGTATCCTTTGAGCACTTTGGGTGAGAGTTCTCTAACCTCAGCAGAATTAGTGCAGCTTTGAAGACACTTAAAAGTTAGATTTAGTATGAATTTGCAAGCAAGGGTTGCTGGAGCACTGAAACAGTTTGCCAGGGTTTGGAGTGATTTTGGTCTGATCAGTGTGGGGTTATCTTTCCAAGGGCTGAGCTACAGCTCCAACAGGAGCTGAGCTGATGCAGATATTAAACAAGACTCTGCTCTTGCTATGCAGAAGGTCAGACTAGATCTGGCCTAAGTTTAGCAATCCTTCACATTGTAAATTCCAGGGTTGTTTAAATATTTGGGGCAGGGTTCCTTTTTCTTTTTTTTTTTTTTTTTCCTAAAGCAATTCTATTTCAAAGGTTAAAGCTGGAGTCAGAAATGCTTTCTACTTCCTGAGTTTTTGACCATCCAGGAATTAAAGACCTAAACATTGAAGGTGGTAATTTATTTTTTGTAGCTAATGACGTCCAGTCTGATTTTTGTGTGTGTGAGATAATTCCCATGGCAGAGGCCAGTTAGATGAGCTGTAAAACAGGCATGTCACCCAGCCCAGAAAGGAAAAGTTGGTGCTGTCTCTGCCAGCTTAATCATTCATTGCTGGTGTTGTTTGTGCTCAGAGGCTGGACTCCACATGCAGGCAGTTGCCATCTGTCTCCTGGTTACAAATTAGTTAAGCAGGATTGTAGTGTCTGGGAAACCACTGAACATCCCTGAGAAAAAACAGGGTCCAGGCACCTCTTCTGCATGTACTGAAGGAAGAAGTGAACTTCCCTGTTCTCCACAGTGAGCACAGCCTGCAAATTTCACCAGCATGTAAAATCAAAAGCAGATTTGCACTGATTCTTTGCAGGCCAGCTCACCAACAGTAAAACATGGTTTCAAACTAATCTTTTTTTGTCTTGCTTGCTAGCAAGCTTCTTATCAATTATTGTAGCTGTGGGTCACCTTAAATACTGTAGATCCTCAACAAACTCATCAGATATGGTGCTCCTGGGGTGGAGTTCATGGGTTTACATGAAGAAAACAACACTGTAATGCAGATTCACTTTATACCTGATCAGGTAAGTGCATTTTCAGTACCTCTGTGACTTATGTAGATCTCTCCTAAACAGGTGTTGATTTTATTCCAGGGATCTGGGCTCCTATTACCACGTATATTCAAATGCTGCTTGGTTGGCAATGTTTATCCCAGTGAATTCTGTGCTCTCAGCAGTGCTTGTTGCTGTGGAGATGCTCAGTAAAACTAGAAGAGAAGCTTTAAACTAAAGAGTAGCTTTATTGTTCATAACTGTTACTCATTTATCTCCAGTAACATCCTGGGAATGGTAATAAGGCCAGGATAGTTCAGGCAATCTGCTGCAGAAGCAAAAACTTCCTTTTCCTTTTGCAGCCCTTATTTTTTCAGTAGGACTGGGTAGTCTTTCCTCTGCACAACAGACCGACCAGGAGCTGCTGCTGAGCTGATTTAATTATTTTCAGGAGCTCAAAACAGCACTGCTAACCTCATCTGCTGCTAAGTTTGTTGTCTTTGTGTTTGGGGGTATTGACTCTTGCTCCTGGGGATTGCTGAACAGTTATTGCCACACTCTAAAAATAGGAAAGCAGAATTTTCCAAATGTCTGATGGCTGTCTAACCACTTTCCCTTGACTGTCCAGACTGCTGTCTAAGTTGCAGACTTTGTTCCCTGGTGCCCCCAGTGTAGCACAAGTGGCCTCTTTTATGAGAGGGATTTAATTCTTGAGGCGGTTTTGGGTGTCTGTTTGCTTAACTAATGGTATAAACTGAAACTCCCATGGGGAGTGTTGCACCAGGTGTGGCTGCAGCAGGTAAAATGCTTCAATTTGAACATCCAGCCAGCAGGGCTGGGCTCATAAAAGGATTCTGACACAACCCTCAGAATGAGGTTGGACATGAAGAATGTGAGGACTGTGGTGTAGCAGAGTGTGTCAGCCCCACCCAAAGCTGGGGTGTGTTCAGCAAACCTGTGCTGAGCCAGGAGCAGGTGAGATACAGCCTGCAGCTGCATGGCTGGGCTTTACAGCACAGGCTGATCTTCAGGAACCTAAATCCTTGTCATCCCCCTCAGTGATAACCTTTGTAACAGGGCTTTTAGCCTCTAGGCTAGTTCTTGTCTCCCTCCACCCCCCAAATCCCATTGCTGCAGTGTTTGTCCACTGCCATAAAAAACTGAACCAGCTCCCCAGTCCTGTTTTAGCAGGGAATTATGAACAGCAGCAAATCTACTGCTAAATTTACTGTGTTATATTTAATGCTGGCAAGCTGAAAAAAGCAAGTTGTGTGATTTTTGCAGTGCCAGCTGGTGACACTGCTGGATGACAACAGCTTGCACCTCTGGAGCCTGAAGCAGCACGGAGGAACATCGGAGCTGCGGGAGGAGAATCGCTTCACCCTCAAAGGGCCACCTGGGTGAGGCACAGCAGGGCTTGCAGCTGGTCTGGGGATAGGCAAGACAAAAAATTCTGCTGTTGTTTAAGCTAGAGCCTGTCCAGTTCTTACAGCCTGCCACTCCTCTGAATCCGTTGAAAGGGCATCCATGGAAACCAACCAAGAGCTGGGTAGGGCATGGGAGAACAGCTTTTAAACGTGCTCAATCAGTGCAAAGGGTGACACATTTTAAAATATTGTTCATTCACTGCTGTTAATCTCAAGGTTAGGTAAATCTAACCATGCCTTAAGTCAAGCTTTGAAATGCTGTTGTGGTTTTAGTTTGACTTGATCTTGCCAATTTTAAGTGAGCTATTTTTAGGAACACTTAGAGAGGGTTCTGTAAAAAAAATGTCTGGTTCTTTCTCCATGCACTTGTCAAAATTTCTTACATAATTTGTCTTAAAGCTGATGTTTTCTTTCTTAAAAAAAATCATGCCTCCAAAACAAGTGCTACTGATAAATGTCCCTGTTATGTTGTTAACTCTCCCAAATTCAGTAACAAGAGTCTCTTTGCATCCCCAGCTCCCCACCAAGTGCCACCCAGGTAACAGCTGTGCTTCCCCATTCCTCACGGGAGGTGCTGTACCTGGGCACAGAGAGTGGCAACATCTTTGTGGTGGAGCTGCCCTCATTCCGAGTGCTGGAGGACAGGACCATCACCCCTGAGGCCGTGCTGCAGTGGTGAGTGAGCAAACAAGATGTGGAATCCCATTACCAGACACATCCTTTGTTAAAATGTCACCCCAGATTATGTACTGGGGCCTTGCTGTTGTGCTAACCATTGTCCATAGCTGCCCGGCTCTCATGAAAGTAACTTTTGGTCCTGGTGTGTGTTAAGTAACAATTTCTGTCCTGGTCCAGCCTGGTGTTGTCACTGTGGAGATAGAGCATGTTCACTTGGGGTGAATCTGCAAACCTTGTGCCCTAGCCCTTGTGTTTAGTTTTAGGGAAAAAAAATTGTTTAACTGTAATTGCACATTTATTTTTTTCAACCACTGGCAGAACATCTGGTGCTGCTTTGTTCAAATGGAGTTTTTATCACTCTGCTGAGAACTGTCCTACTTCACTTCTCCTACTGACATTTCCATCTTGCCTTTATTCTGTAAGAGAGTAGGGTGGGTGGTTCAGACTCTCTTTACAGTCCTGGGATGCAGTCCTGGAATTCATTGTAAACCCTGGCCTTTCCTTGAAGAAAGCAGGACTAGGTGCATGTCCATGTGGTAGGCCTGATGTGATGTTTCCCATAAGATATTTCTGCTGCTTGAAAGATTTGTGGGATCAACTGTTTCAACTTTGTTGCTTAATTTCTCATTCTTGCACCTTTTATTACGATCCTTTGAGGTTGTGCTTGGAATCAGCTTCTCTTTTCTCTTCTGCTCCTGCAGGATACCAGAAGATAACTGCAACAGGCGCTCCTGTGAACTGGTGGAAGCCCTTCGGGAGCATCCTAAGAACCCTGACCAGATCCTAATTGGATACAGCAGGGGCTTGATTGTCCTCTGGGACCTGCAGAATAACAAAGCAACACACCATTTCCTGGGCAGCCAGGTATTGATTCAATCAAGAGTCAGTTCAGCAGGGCAGGAAGGGCTCTCACTGGCACTCTGAAGACAAATCAGGTGCAGGGACAGCCTGACAAAGCTGCTTTTTTAGTAAGAACGGGTTGTTTTGGGGAGATAACAGCTCTCTGGAGAGCAGTCATTTGTATGGCTTTCTTTTCAGCAACTGGAGAACCTCTACTGGCAGAGGGATGGCAGTAAATTCATTAGTTGTCACTACGATGGAAGTTACAGCCAGTGGCCAGTATCCAGTGACAACAGGCAGGCAGAGCCTCTGGAGAACACTGTGCCCTATGGTCAGTAAGTGAGGTTTAACTGTTGTGTATTTGTCCAAACTCAAACTAATTCTGAGCTTGTGTAGGATATTCAAGTCACAATTCTTCCTAGTGGCAGAATGGCAGAATGCAGAGGTGCCTCTTGAATGGCTTGTAAGCCTTGACTAAGGGATTTCAGCCCAGATTTTCTCTTGGATTTGAAACTCCTTTGCATTGTTGAAATCTGTCCTGAACATGGAGAGCAAGTCATGACAATATTAGTGCCCCTTATGAAGAAGGGTGTTGGTGATTCAGCTCTTTGTTTTAGCTGGTGTCCTGTTCAGCAGGAGTTGCTTGGATCCTGTGTAATTAATAGTGAGCTGAGTGTATTTTTTGTTGACCTGAGCAGTGATTAAATGAAGCTTCTGATTTGCTAGAAACCATCAAATGGGGATGACCTCACCTTTTTGTGCAGAGAAGCTTCTCAAGCTCTATCACTCTATATTAGTTTCAGCAATGGCTGTGATTTTAGCAATCCTTTCTAGTTAATCAGCTCCTTCAGCAGCACTTCCACTCCCTGGTAGCCATCAGCAGCATGGTTTGGAACTGCCCCTGAGCCTAAGCTGTGTTTTGCTGTGGAGGTCTGTGGTCATTGTGTCCCAGAAGATTTGTCTGATGTGGTTGGTCTGGGGAGGTGGTGCTGGCTCCTTCTAATTTAGGTGGCTCCCCTTGGGGTGGAGGGTGAGGTGACCTGGCTGAAGCAGAATCAGCAGCTTCTGATGTAAAGATGTACCTCTTGAATTGTAGCAAATAACTCTGTTTTTTCAGGACCTTTTCCTTGCAAGGCCATCTCCAAGATCTACTGGCAGACAACAAAAAATGGGTGAGTTTGTGGTGTATCCCTTCAGTCTCACCTATTTGAAGGGTGCAGTGTGCAATGCCATACGAACCCTTTAGAGTAACATCATAAGAACTTGTTGTCAAGCTTTCTTTGACATTTCTTCAAATTTTTTCTTGCTCCTTACTTCAGCACAGACCACTTTAACTCTTTCTTTCTCTCAAGGCTTCCTTACATAATATTCCAAGGAGGAATGCCCCGGGCTAGCTACGGGGACCGGCACAGTATCTCTGTTATCCATGGCAGCCAGCAAACAGCCTTTGACTTCACCTCACGGGTGATAGACTTCTTCATAATCTTCAGTTCAGATCCTGCTGCAGGTATGTGGTGGAAGGGCATTACTGAGGAATTAGGGTAGCTGTGGACGTGTGTGGCAACCTGCCTGGTATAAATAGCATATGAAATGTGATAAGGAGGTCAGTTGTTTGGGGAGTTTCTGAGACTTCAGCAGAGAATCAAAGAATCGTTTCGTTTGGCAAAGACCCTTGAGTCCAGCTGTGAAAGATTGCCATTTAAAAGTGAAATGTAAAATACTGGTATAAACACAGAACTGGTTACAAATGCCATACATTCCTCAAAAAAATTAGGCTACTCTGTTAATGAGAAAAAATTTCTTAAGCCTATATCTGTTTAAGCTGGACATTGGATGTAACCAGGTCGTGAAATGAGGATCTGAATATTGTTGTTTGGAAACAGAACTTCAAAGGAGGCTAATAATTAAAACCAGAATTTACTCCCACTGAGACACTGCTTCTTTTAATTAGCACCTGGATTTGTGTCTGGAGCTTTGGGTAACAAATCAGGAAAGGGTGACATAGAACCAAGGGTCAGTATATGGAGAACTTAGTTTCCTTACTGCTGGTGAACATGAATGTAAACTGAATAGTTCTCATTCCTGGAATTGTGTAGAGCTTGTCAGATTCTTGCTTCTGTTGAAGAGCTTTCTTGCCCTTACTTCTGCAGTAACTGTACATTCTTCCTTTTCATAAAACTGTAAAGGGTTTTCCCCAATAACTCTTAGTTTAATGCTGGTGTAGTTCTTGCTTCTGGTTAACTGAGAGTAACTGAGTATAAAATGCTATTTCAAGCTCCAAAAATGTGCAGGATCAGACTAAACTGCAAATTGTTTAGGAACTTGTAAGTTAATCTTCTGTTACTGGATCTTCTCAGGGTTTCTAGTCTCTGATTTGCCTGCTAGACTGGTTTCCAGCCCAATTTGTCCTGTGTCCTGCCAGGGAGGGTGGTGACAGCCACAGCTCCACATCCTGGTCTGTCAGTGCAGGTTGGATCCCTCTGGCCTGTTCTGGGAAGCAGAGCACAGATCCAGGGGAGGAATGTCCTGGGAAAAGAGGCAGAAAAAAACAACTTTTGGATTCCCTCTTACCTGTCTTCCTAGATCTTAACAGACCCTCTCAGGTCACTGAAAAGAGAGCAGAGAAATCAAAGTGTAACTGAGCAGAAGTACCTGTGTGTGTCTGTTACTGATTTTCCCTGCACAACCCTGCCCTTTCTGAGCATCTTCCAAGTGTGCAGAACCTACAGGTCTAAATCTTCAAGGTCACAGTGCTGATAAACTTGGGGTACTGTTTCATACTTTGAGTTCAATACTTTTTGGTGTTAAGGAAGGAGACTCTTTTGCTTTCTATGAAATTGTCAGAGTGGAGATTCTGGATGATGGAACAAAAGTATTAACAATGAAAGAAATCTGAGTTTTTTAGGTCATAGTTGGACTGCTTAGAGTTCAGGTTCTGGATATGATTAGAAATCCTTTAGGATGAAATAACTGAACAAACAGGCTTTATATTTCTACTTACCAATAATTGAATTATCCAGTTAACACCGCTGCTGGTGGGTTCAGACAGGAGCTGCTACAGGAAACTGAAACTGTTGCACTCAGATGAGGAAGTTTTTTACAATAAAATGAAGTTTATGTGGTTGACAAGCTTCCTTGTGGCTGATTACCTAAGCTTAGTGGATCTACATAGCTTGCCTTGTTTGCCCTTAAGCAGTCTTCCCTGCAATGGCAATACCAAGGTATTAATTGTATACCAAAGCCACTTAATTTAATAAGCACAAAGCTCATGCATTGCAGCGTGGTCGTAGCTGGTGACTTTTCACTACCCTGAATTTGCTGTGGAAACAGTGTTTAAAAAGGGCAGCCCTTCCTGTTTCTTTTTTTTTTTTTTTTAGTTATGTGGGTGAGTGTGTGGCAATCATGACAAATTTTACTGTGCATGCCGCTTCAGCAACTTAAAATAGATTTTTGCCACAAGAAATGAGCTCAGATGTGTGTTTTTGCAGAGAAAAAATTGTTAAAACAGAGCACTTTTTGTTAATGTTGGCAACAGTAAACTGCAGGGCTGTTACAGTATAGGGATGGTATTATTAGTTTTATTGTGAAGTCCTGTGGGCAAGTGCAAATGATGGTACATAGGAAGGCAAAGTAAAACTGAATAGAAAACTTTTTTTTCATGATGAAACTGAACTAATTAGTGATGTGTTGTGGCTGGGCCTAGTCAGAGGTGAAACTTGGGGTGCCTCACTAGTGATGCCAAGTACTAATTACTTGAATTTAATTTTGCTGAGTGAACAGTGTTGGTATGTGCCTTCTTGCAAGTGTACACCAGGTTAATCAACCAAGTAAAGGAGGGAAGTAAAAGTACAGTTTAGAAGGGAAGGTTGGGGAAAAGCAGTTGGGTAGTTTGCTAATGGCTCTCTGGTTATCAACCCCAATCGAGCTTTGTATTCACTCAGATTTCCGGAGCTTTGTTAATTGTCACTGCTATGAACTGGTCTGTGGTTTTGGTTTTCCCCACCAGTTTGGTGCTGTGGCTGACTTGTCAACCTTGTTGCAATAATGTCCTTGTAGACTAAATTTTTTTTACTCAAGATTGTCCATTGGAACCTGAGTTATAATTCTGGTTTGTGTCAGATGTCACCAGTCAAGTTACATTAACATATTTCTTTTTTAGTTGTTCCTAATACACATAAGAATTATTAGATGATGCAGACATCTTTTAAAAAGAAAGTCTAGAGGATGTGTCACAACATATGGGGAGAAAATAAAAAGAAAGAGCTGAATTGTAAATACTTGTCAGTTCAAGCAGAGAAGCATTCTGCAGAACCCAAGGCATTAGCATGTTTAAGCAGCTTAGCCTGGATGGACTGTGGTCCTAACACAGCACTAAATGGGTCACTGCTGGGGTGTATGCATGTCTTTCTACCCAGTGCTGTTAATTAGCTGCAGGTAAAGTCTTGGAATTCTGGCTGTTACAGTAGTAAGTATGGACATTGTGTTATTTAGCCATTGTTGTTAACAAATTTTATACTTTGCAATAGAATCTATTAAAAATCACTGTCACAGTCCCAGGAGTGATGTAAAGAAACATGAATTTGCAGTAAATCTGTGAGTGTCTTCAGATCCATTCATACTCAATAGGCCCAGTTAACACAGCAGCTTTTAAGGTTTTTTCCAAGAAAAATGTTGAAGTGGAGGTGTGTGATTACAGTTTTCAAAGCAGCCTTACAGGAAGCTTGTTTGCACTGACCTTGGCTGGTCAGTTCTGTCAGCCTCAGTGAATGTTGTTTCTGCAGAGTTTGATGACCCCTCTGCCCTGGTGGTGCTGGCAGAAGAAGAGCTCGTGGTCATAGACTTGAAAAGTGCAGGCTGGCCAGCAGTGCACCCTCCATACCTGGCCTCCCTGCACTGCTCAGCCATCACCTGCTCTCACCACGTCTCCAACATCCCACTGAAGCTCTGGGAGAGGATTATCAGCGCTGGGAGCAAGCAGAACATTCAGTACTCCAGTATGGTATGGCAGCTGTGTCCCCCCATGTCCCCCTGTGCCCCTATGTGTTCAGGTCAGTGTGAGTGCCCATGGTGTGGGTGGTCTGTGTTGCTGATGATCTGCAGAGGGTTCAGCCCCAGCAGACACTGTCTTGCCTCTCAACAGGTCGAGAGAGGCCTTTTCCCAAAGCACTACAGTTCCACTGGGGAATTAAAATGTGATATTTTTTCAAGCTTTGACAAGCCAGAGGGGAGGTTTGAGTGTTCCCAGCTGTTGGTGATAACAAAGTTCTCATGTAAAAGCATGAAGCTTCTTGGGGAAATGTGTAGAACGCCTTCTAAAAGGCTCAGTTGGTGTCAGAATGGGGACATCTAATCCCAACAAAAGCTGACAGCATGGACTGTTTCACTGCTACTTGCACTGGAGTTCATGCCCTCCTGCTGACTCTGTGTTCTCTGCACACTGTCACTGCCTAGGCAGTCACACACTTCTCTTACTCTGTTTGTAGCCATGGCCAATTGATGGTGGCACCAACATAGCTCCAGATCCTCCACAGAGGGACTTGCTGCTAACAGGGTGAGTGCTGACCTGAGAACCATCAGGGAGCCCTTTCCAGTTCCCCTTTTTCA
Source organism: Ammospiza caudacuta (assembly GCF_027887145.1). Taxonomy (NCBI): domain Eukaryota; kingdom Metazoa; phylum Chordata; class Aves; order Passeriformes; family Passerellidae; genus Ammospiza; species Ammospiza caudacuta. The sequence goes on from NC_080611.1 coordinate 3,445,410, forward strand.
ACTGACTGAGATTTTCCTATGGAGTTAAAGTCTGCTCATCTTTTAGGGTAGACTGCTTTACAGTGCAGCTTCTCTGCTGGCTTTGTAAAGCCAATTTGTTTTGCTGCTTCTGAGCAAACAGGTCATGATGTCCACAGATAACCCAGAAAGTGGCTGATTTTTAGTTTTGATGTGTTATCCTTTGCCCCTACTCCCAAAGTGTGTAGGAGTGCAGGCACTAATCCAGCCTGGTTCAAAGGCAGCAGTGTTAAAATGAAGCTTAATCTTTCATGTTTTGAAGCATTTTTCCCTCTACCTTACACTTTGAATCTTAAAATAGAGGTTAGCTTGGACTCCTGTCTGCTTTGATCAGCATGAACAGATCTAGCCAAGAGTTGGAAGTAGCTAGCAAGAGATTGTCTCATTGCATAAAAATCTGCCATTTTCTTTTCAATGCACTTTTGAGAGTTTCAGGGGCTGTTCCTCAGATTGCATTCTTGATGGAGCATGTTAGAAGCTTCTCCCCTTGTGTTGGGAGACTTGCAAATTTTCACCTGGAGAACTAAGATTAAAGCTTGATTAAAAAAAAAATTCCCTTCCCTTGCTGTAACAGTTTTTTTTCCTGGATGAGTTTTTTCTTCTATGTGCTAAGCTTTTTGCCTTTTCCATATCTTTTTGGCATAATCTTAAATTAGTGTAATGGTGTCAGACCACCAAGAACACCTGAATTAAAGAAAACCAACAATCTAAAACAAAAAATGCACAAGAAGCCAAAAACCTTTCTCTTTGTGGTTTGTTTTTTTGATTCTGTATTTTCCCCTCTGTTTTACCCTCCATGTGCTGTTCTCCTGTGTGATGTGTGTTCGTGTATCCTCCCCCCCAGGCATGAGGATGGCACAGTGAGGTTTTGGGATGCCTCTGGTGTCTGCTTGCACCTCCTTTATAAGCTGAGCACAGTGAGAGTGTTCCTGACAGATGCTGATCCCAATGACAACATGAACACCCTGGGGGAGGACGAGTGGCCTCCACTCCGCAAGGTGAGAGAGCTGCTGCTGGTAGAAACTTCCTGAAAACCCGGGGAGCTCTGATTCCTGCCCCAGTTAAAGACCAGCCCCTCTCTGTTCTCTTGCCTAGGTTGGTACCTTTGATCCTTACAGCGATGATCCAAGACTTGGGATCCAGAAGATCTACCTGTGTAAATACAGTGGATACTTGGCTGTAGCTGGTACAGCAGGACAGGTATTGGAATATGAACAATCAACATAAGCATTGTTTTCAGGGCAGGTTTCAGTGTAATTGGGAGATCTGCTAAAATTCAAAATGCTCATTTTCTGTCATGGTAAATTGATCTGTTTTCTGGAAATGATTAATGGAACCCTGCTCTGGTGAGGCCCCACTTTGAGCAATGTATCCAGCACAGGAAGGACATGGTGGAGTGAGTCCAGAGAAGGCCACCAAGTTCATTAGAGGTACAGAGCAGCTCTGCTGCAAGGAAAGGCTGACAGAATTGGGATTGTTCAGCCTGGAGAAGGGAAGGCTTGAGGTCGCCTAATTTCACCCTGGCACCTGAAAGAACCTACAAGAAGCATGGATAGAGGCTACTTACAAGGTTCTGGAATGACAGAACAAGGGGGAGTGGTTTCAAACAGAGAGTAGGTTTAGATTAGGTATTAGATAGGAAGAACTTCTTTGCTGTGAGGGTGGTGAGGCACTGTAGCAGGTTGCCTGGAGAAGTTGTGGCTGTCCCATCCCTGAAAGTGTTTAAGGTCAGGTTGGATGGAGCTCTGACCAGAAAAGATGTCCCTGTGCATGGCAGGGGTTAGAACTGGGTGATCTTTAAGGTGCCTTCCAGCCCAAGCCATTCTGGGATTTTCTGTTTTCTCTAGTTGGTTTTAGACATTATCTGCTGTGGGAGATGCTGTAGTTGAGCAGCTGTAGGGAAGGGCTGCAGCTTGGAGATCTGCCTGCACAGCAAAAGCTGCAGCAAAGGTTGTTCTCTTCCTCTCAGGTGCTGGTGATGGAACTGAATGATGAGGATGCAGAACACGTGGTGGACCATGCTGAAGCAGATCTCCTGCAGGACCAAGAGGGCTATCGATGGAAGGGTCACGAGAAGCTCAAAACTCGAGATGGGCCTGTTAGATTTGAAGCTGGTTTTCAGCCATTTGTCCTTGTCCAGTGTCAGCCACCAGCTGTGGTCACCTCTTTGGCCCTGCACTCGGAGTGGAGGCTTGTGGCCTTTGGCACCAGCCATGGGTTTGGGCTTTTTGACCATCAGCAGAAGCGACTGGTCTTCGTCAAGTAAGTGTCATCTTTCCAGGGGGTCTGTGGTAATCCTTATGTTAATGATGACCTGGAATTACTAACAAAGCGAGGTGTGATAAGTGATTTCTCAAGAGCTGTCACTGTAGCAAGAAGCTCTGCTTCTTTTTTCTCCGCCCTTGAAGATCTTCCAGAACATATAAATGTGTTCCAACATTTCTGTGTATCCTGCTGGACTCTTGGGAGTGATTGACCCCCAGCAGAAAGTGACCACGTGGCTACTATCTCCCTCTTCCAGGTGCACACTGCATCCCAGTGACCAGCTGGCCTTAGAAGGTCCCCTGTCTCGGGTGAAATCCTTGAAGAAGTCCCTGCGTCAGTCATTCCGGCGGATCAGAAGAAGCCGTGTGTCCAGTAGGAAGAGGAGAGGAGGTGGTGGGAATGCCTCAGAGGTGAGGGCTTCACCTTTTTGGGGTCTGTCTGTTTGCAGCTTGGAACCTGCTAAGGCTGCCTAGAGCAGGAGATGCTCTCAGCCCTGCTATCAAATCAATAGCTATTGGTATGAGGGGAAAATGTTAATTTCTGATGCTCTGTTAGATAAAATCAGCCACATTTTTAGAAGAGATCAGAGGACAAGTTCACTGGTGTGCCTTTCTATTGCTGCCACACTCCCTCTCTCTCCCTGCTGTGTCTATCCCTGACTGACAGTGTCTCCTCACCTGTGAAGGTGCAAGAAGCAAATGCCAAGTTTGACCAGGACGTGTTGCAGGAGATGGAGCTGGCTCCAGTCCAGCGCAAGATCGAAGCGCGCTCGGCAGAAGATTCTTTCACTGGCTTTGTGCGAACCCTGTATTTTGCTGATACCTTCCTGAGAGACAGTGAGTAGGAAAAACATCTCTCTCTTCTTCCAAATGGGTTTTTACTACTTCTGCCAAGGAGTGTATTAGGATTTACTGCCAGGAAAACTCGGCACCTCCTGTGTCCTACTTTGTGCTGTGCTGAAAAACTGATATAGAACAAGAGCATATGTTGTCATGTAGAATTGTTATTTAGCCATTCTGGGCTGCTGGCTAATCCAAGGCAAGTGGCCATTCATCTTTGAATCAGGTCTTTATGTGTGATTTTCACATGTGCTGTATTGGCATCTGACTTTCTAGTATAAACTTTTCCTTCTCTCATTCCTCTGAAGTTCACCCCTGTCCCCAGCAAAGCCTTTTAATTTTAGTGAAGGTGATGGCTGGTTGTGCATCAGAGCCCAAACTGATAGCAAGCACAAGTTTACTCTGCTCATCTGTGATATACCTGTGTGAAAACTGGACACAGCAATTGTGGTGGTTCATGTGGTGGTACTCGTGCCTTTGCTCAGAGCCCTTTCTGAGGGCTGCTGGAGGATGTGTATTGGGAAGAGAATGTTAAAAACTTGCAGTTTGTGCCTGGCAGGTCTCCCCTAATACAAAGATATTTAGGGTGCAAACAGAGGGAGGTTTTGTCTAGCAAAGGAAAGCTGTTATGTCATGGAGGGTGCCTTGCTCATGGACATTTTTGTCACTCCAGGCTCCCGGCACTGCCCGTCCCTGTGGGCTGGCACCAATGGAGGGACAGTCTACGCTTTCTGTTTACGTGTTCCTCCAGCTGAGAGGAGGATGGATGAGCCTGTGAGGGCAGAGCAGGGTAAGTGCCTTGTGAAAGCAGGGTTCTGTTGAGTCTGAGCCATGGCTCACAGGAGTTACGGCCAGAAAAGCAGGGTCACTCAGTTAGTGCTGCTTATCAGTGATTGGAGCCAAGTGTGGCAGTGTCTGAGCTAAGCAATGCTCACTGCAGCAGCTGAACTGGAGCTCCAGGACTGCTTTATGTGCCTCAGCCTCATTTCCTACTCATTTCAGAAATGTAAATTAGTGTCAGCTGTCACTGAATTTTGCCATCAACCCTTGCTGCACGTGTTCCTTGTTCTGGCAGCTGGGCCTGTTGTCTTTATGTAACAATGGTTTCTGTTCAGCACACATCAGTCCAGTCTGAATGCCCTAATGCCCCTCAACTACCAAATCTTTTTAGGCAGCATTTCTATGACCACAGTATGTAGGTCTCCAGTGCTGAGAGGGTGTGAAGGGGTTTCTGACAATGTTTCTGACTAGACTCCTGTTTGTTTTTTCTCTTTGTTTTTCCTCCTTATCTCGCCTGTCTAGCCAAAGAGATTCAGCTGATGCACAGGGCTCCTGTGGTGGGGATACTTGTGTTGGATGGACGCAGCACTCCCCTCCCAGAACCTCTAGAAGTAGCACATGACCTTTCCAAGAGTCCTGATATGCAAGGCAGCCACCAGCTGCTGGTGGTGTCTGAAGAGCAATTTAAGGTGAGTGTCACCTATTGAGGGAGGGAGGTGCCTCTGAATTGTGCATGAAATCTGCTAAAGCACTGGGCACTGCTCAGTGGAGAGAGTGCTTGGGACTCTTGGGAGTGCTTGTTCTCCTGTGCCTGAAGAACTGCCCTGGGACAGCACTTCTGTTTGGTACAGTCCATAAATCAGGTATGTGCTGGCAAAATGGTGTTCAGGATAGCACTGCACATGCTGAATATAGAAATTTTATGCCTGTATTACATTATACTCTTTGGACAAGGCTGCTTCTGCTTTTGGGTAAGAGCTTTTCTGTTGTTAGTGCAGAACCAGCAATTTTGTAGGTATTTTTGTGAAGTAGCTTAAAAGTTTCTTGTTTTGCCCACTAACTCAAACTCTGTTCTCTTTCTGTGTAAATTTGTAGCTAAATAGGGAAGAATTTTGAAAAAAAATGTAGGAGAAGCATGGTTATAGCCTGAAGGGTAAAACTGATGTCAGAACAGAAAGACATTTTCACACTGCCTCTGGCTGATTCATTCTCATACCATGAGCAGGGGATTGGCTCTGGTTACACCTGTGTGCATTCCCTGTGAATGGAAACATTATCCAGGGAGGGAGCAGCAGATGTCCTGGGGAGCTGCTGCTGCTGCCTTTGTGCAGGAAGAGGTGTCAGTGTCTCATTTCTGTGACAGGTCTTCACGTTGCCCAAGGTCAGCTCCAAACTGAAGCTCAAGCTGACAGCCCTGGAGGGCTGCAGGGTACGGAAGGTGACAGTTGCCAACTTTGGCAGCTGCAAGACTGATGATTACAGTGAGAACGACCTGGCAGTGCTGACCAACCTGGGAGACATCCAGATCATCTCCCTGCCCTTCCTCAAGCTGCAGATCCGCTACCCCTGCATCCGCAAGGAGGATGTCAGTGGCATTGCCTCCTGTGTCTTCACCAAATATGGCCAAGGTGAGGTGGGCTTCTCCCACATCATCCCTCTTGTTGTGTGCTTGAGACAGTGGGAAACAGCTTAGTGCTTTTTAGCTGGCTGTGTACACATGTGAGGTTGTTATTGTTAGGTTGGACGTGACATATTATATACATGATTAGGGTTTAAATTTTTTTTTTAACTTTGCATGTTTTCTGACATATACTTTTAACAAAGCATAATCTTAAGTTATTAACTACATCACAATAACTTATTACATTCATTAATGCAAAGCAATTAGTGTCAATATAATAAGCAAAAGTTTTACAGAAATTTAATAAAGCACATATATACACATCTACTTGTGCACATAGTCCAGCTTACAAAAATTTTCATGTATCTTTTCTAATCTGTTTCTATGCTAACAGCCTTGCCTTCGTTTTTGCTATAAATACACTCAAAAATAATCAATTGATATTTCTTCTATTAACTCAGCTTTGCTTACAAGCCAGCTGTGAAGCCCCTCCATATGAGACTGTTTCAGAAATGTGTTCATTGTGTGTTTCTGGGCAGTACCAGCACATGGGTTAGGAGTGAGTTTATTCCATTACTGTTAATGAATACAGGAGTGAATAGTGGTTTTCAGCTTGGTTGTGCCTCTTAGATAACTTCCACCTGGCCACCCTCCTCTTGTCTGGTGTGGGTGAATGGTTCTCTAAGCAGCAGGCTCTGGGAAATGGCTCCACTGTGCCTCCAGACTGAAAATGGCTTTCACTGCCTGCCTTTTCAAATGCCTGTGTCTCAGCACTCACATTGCAAAGCTGAGATCCTGTGGCTGCTGAAGATGGATCACTGCTTTCCAGTTCATTTTTTGCATCTTTCTCTGGTGTTTTTCCCAAGTGTCAGCGCAGAACAACAGAATTATGTGTCAGCATAACCTTAAATTGCACAGTCTCTAGGCTAGCCAGAGGGGAGATGGGGTAATTTCTTCCTCAGTGATCCCTCCTTGCTTAGACAGAAGGAAAAGCAAACCCTTTCTGCCAAACATAGACCATGCCTAGATCTGTTCTTTTTTAGGATCACCTTTGGTTTGGAACTGTTTGCTGAGAATTGCCCTTATCAATTCCCAATCCCCTGCAGGTTTCTATCTGATCTCACCATCAGAGTTTGAGAGGTTTTCCCTTTCCACCAAATGGTTGGTGGAGCCCCGGTGCATCGTGGACATGCCAGAAGTGACAACCAACAACCACGTGCACAAGCCTGGCACAGAGAATGCTGCCAGGAAATCCAGGTAATGCCTGTAACACTCTTGCACATGACTGTGTCTGAGCAGGGAAGAAAGAAAACCCCTTTAAAGTTAACATCCACAGAGGGGGTGGCATCAGGAAATGTAACCTTCCCCCTGATGGTTTTCCTACTTGGAGTACATTTGGTAGGACAAAGCAGGAAGCTTTGGAACATCCCTAAGCTGGAGTCACAAACTTAGAGAAAGCCTTGGCTTGCTTTGCTTGTTCCCAAGTGCTGAGGCTGAGCTGTTGCTCTGTGAAAGGAAATCCAGTGTTCCTCCTCTCCTCTTGGAACATCAGTGAGTAACAGTAGATCTGACCCTCACAGAGATTCTACAGATTTTTATTCCAAGAGTTTAGAAGTGTTCTGTGGTGCCTGCAGACTTCTGCATCACCAGCATGTGGTGAAGCCCCTTCCCACACTCAGCACACCATTTAGTTGATGTGCACTGGAGCCTCTTGTAACTGCCAAGAACACACAGAAATTCTCTGCACTCCTGTTCTTCAGTAATTGTTTTCTGCCTCCTGTCTTTTTTTAGGGGACCAGGAAATAGTCCAAGTGACTGTGAAGAAGATGGTAAGTGAAAAAAATAAGTGTACTGAGGGTAGCATGGTGTGTGTAAGCCTCAAAATGTCTTTCCTATTGCTACAGTTGATATTTTCTACCTAAGATAGGGAAAAATAAGAAGGATGTGGGGGATGTGATGTGCCTGGACTGTATTTTAGTTGATAGCTCTGAAGTAAGTTGTATGTGGAAGATTCTCTTACAGGGTAGAACAGAGTTTGCTGGAGGAAAGGTCTGAACTTATTTAGATCTTCTGTTGTCCAGACTAGTATTGCTGAAAGGAACAGTTCAGTGTGTGAGAGACTTTAAGGATTAGTTGTGAAGCATTCAGTAAAGTCAAAAAGGACTTAATGTGGGGAAAAAATCCAGTTCCATTGTTCATTTCTCCAAAACTGCACTTATTTCAGGAAAAGGGGAAAATATTGTTAGCTAAAACAAGTTTTCTTACTCTTCTTTAGAAAGGAAGTCTGGAAGGCTGATGGAACATGCCTTACTCAATGATGAAAGTGAGTGAGATGAAGTCTTGCTTCTGAGGGGGAAGGTGCCTTTCTGGGTGGGAAAAGAAGAAAGCTGCTGGGAATTTTGTGGATTCCAGTTCCAAGGGATCTGTAATTACTGTCAGAAATGCTGAGTTTTCTTGAATCCCTGGAAATGAGGGGTTGGACAGATAGCCATGCCCTTGGGCAGGGGCTGTTCTGCAGAGCTGCATTCCCTGCTGAGATAAGAGAAGGATCTTTATTTCCAATAGAACTTGTGTAAGATGACAGCTGGAACAGACAGTTCCTTTGGGGCTCTGGTACACAGGGATTGGCAACATTTCCTCTGGCAACTGACTGCTTCAGTCCTGTGTGCCAGCCTGCCCAGTAAAACCTGGTTGGAGAGGCAGAGATGATCTAAGGGCTGACCTCTGAGTGTGGGAGGCAGGTTCTGGAGGCTGCTCACTGGGAGGGTGGAATGTGCTCAGGCAGCTGCCTGAAAGCAGATTCCCCTGCTTTGGCTCACTGCTTTAACTCTCTGCTTTCCAGAAGTGCTGAAGGAGATCCAGAGTACTCTGGAGGGTGGCAGAGGGTGAGTATCAACCAACTTCTCCTCTTGATGGCTGGGGCTGGCAGGGGAGGGTGACAGCAGGGGGATGCCCACTTGATGGCAGGAATCTTTCTGCTGGAATCTGGTCACCTGTGCATCCCACAAGCTACCAAAGGGCAATAATGAGAGGCAGGTTCTCTTTCACATGCTGTCCCTTGCCGTTTTTTATGAATAATGCTTTGTCTCTTTCTCTCCGAAAAGCAGGAGAGATCACATTCCCACCTCCCCAAGGAACAGGACTCTGAGTATTCGCATACAGGTTTCTATTTGTGTCAACCCATGCTGATCTAAGGGCAGGCCACACGGGCTAAGTTGGTCAAGGATGGGACTCTGGAGTTTTAATCCTGGCTTGACACTGTCCCTTGGATGTGTTCAGTGTCTCTGCTCCCATTCTGTCTGTACAATAGGGCTGAGCTACCACCACGGCTGCGGGGCTTTATCTCATCTCCCTAGGATGGTCAGGGGCTACCAAGTGTAGGCAAAGGACTACTGTCTGCAACAGGAGGCTTGGTGGGATTGGTAACTGCTGGTGTGGAAGGATCAGTGACTGCCTGACATGCTCTGCTCTGTGCACTTCCTCTGGACACTGCCTCATCCTGGTTCTTCTGTTGGCATCTGGGAGTGAATGGGATGAGACTGCACTGCAATAAGGAATCTCTTCTTGTGTCATTGCAGGAGCTATGCAGAAAAAAATTCGGCAAGAAGTCCACTAGGACACGGACTAAGTAATGGAGGAGGTAGGTGAGGCTAAAGATATTGGAAGCAGCCAAAGGAAGCAGAAAGAATGAAATTTCTTAATAAGCTTCATTTTATTTCACTGCTCTGTGCAGAACTCTGACCTGAATTTTTGGGGTGGGAATCTGCTGGCTGAGTGGTGTGTGAGCACTGTTCAGCACCTTACATGCTACACCAGTGGTAAAGGAAGAGCTAAAAATCCTTTGAAGGCTCCTGACTCTTACCTTTATCACAAAGTGAGCTGGTGAGGCAGCCAGAGCTCCCAGCAGCCATCTGAGTCTATCAGCTCATTAGCTCTCATTAGCTTTCACTGCCTGCCTTTTCAAATGGCTTTTCCTTTCTTCCCTCCTGCAGCAGATTGACCAGAACTCATGGAGGAGCTCGTGGCATTGGACTGAGTGCCATAACACTACTGACTGGGCAAACCGTCCTGGGGAGCAGCACCAGTGCTGCCAGCAGCCAGGCTGGGGAGCTGCAGCTCAGTGCTCCTGCCTCTGCCTCCCCTCTAGTGCCTCTTGGAGACCTCTCCTGCTGGAGCCTGCCTTGCTTTAGGACAGCAGTGGATGCCAGCTCTGATGTACCACAAGCCTCTGAGTACACCTAACATTCAAATGTTTGCACATTTCTCTTTTCTACTGGGCTGGGTTTTAAATTATAAATGTTTTACTGCCTCGGTGCAGGATTTTAATAAACGCACACTGTTACCTCCAACAATTATTTTTTGTACATTTTTTAAAAAATCTTATGGGTATTTCAGTTTTAACAGAAACATTTAGAAATTTTCTTTAAGAAAAAAACCTTAAGTAATATATGCTAGATTCCTGTGACTGCTGTATGTGGTATCTGAATGAGTAATTTTGGGGTTTGTTTGTTATGGTACTGTTAACTGGCTTTATGGATTTGGGTAGAATCTATTTTTGTAGCCATTCAAATCAGAGGAAAACTAATTGAATTTGATTTTTGTTTCAACACTACATTGCTTTGTTTTTTTGGCAATAAAATTCTGAATTCCCTTTTGTGATCCTTGTCTCCTCTCATATCTATTCTGTCCTTCAACAGCTTCTTTTATGTTGCCCACAGGTGCCTGGGAGAAGGAGGAGCTGCCCTCTGAGCTGAGGGGAGCAAAGAGCACTCCTGGAGGGAAGCAAGGTGGTGGGTGGGAGGAGCAAAGGGATTGTGTCACCATCCTGCAATCCAGATGGGATGGGGATGCCAGGAAAGGGCACTGGTTCACATCACAGTCCCTGGAAGGTCATTGCTGGTTTGTCCTGAATAAATGTGCATGATCACACTGGAGGGAGACAGGGCTGATCTGGCAGTGCTGCTGTGCTGTCTGCCAGGGGGTTTGGAATTGAAGCTGGTAAAACTCTGCAGAGAGCACTTTGGTCCTCTTTAAAATTTTTGTCCTTTATCCCTCACCTAACAGCACTTTTTTTTTCCAGCTAAGAAAAAGAACAAAGTATTCTGAAATTACTGTAACTTGCTTGTGGCACTATGACAGCCAGTGAGGAAGAACTAATTCCTCCTGGAATGGAGCTGAGTTGCTGTCTTTGGCACACTTTGGAAACCTCTCCTTGGAAGCACTTTTGTTTCAGCCTCTCCTTGGGAGCCCTCTTGATCTTCCCAAGCAAGGCTGAGGAATCCTTTCTTACCTACAGCACTAGGATGGCACATTCTGTTCTGCAGGAAAAAATGCTTGTAGAGTTGCTCTGCTGGTGCTTCAGGCACCCTTCCTTCTAAAATTATTAATACCTCCTTTGAGACCTAATTTATTGCTAATGAGGTTTTAGAGAGCCTTCTCTTTCAGTTTCCATTTCTAAAGTAGTTTTCACTTCCTTATTTCTGTTTGCTTCATTATTTCCTTGTCTCTTGCTGCAGGACTGAAGCTGGCAGGGAGGTGTCCTGCTGTTTCCACCTCTTGTGCCAGGCATTGATGCTGCAAATTTACAGGAAATTATGGTTTAATCAGCAGCTTCTGAGCTGCTGTGACCCTGTGCATGTGCATCATCCTGGTGCACCCAGCTGCTTCTCTCTGCTCCTCACAGATGGACTCATTCTAAAGCCTTTTCTGAGTATTTATGTGTTGTGGCAGGCTTGGGGGAAGAGATGTGACAGTCTTACTCAGGGCAGAAGCAATTTATTATTTTCTCCCTGTTTTCACCCACATAACTTGAGAACTCCAGTAGGTCCACTGGAATAGTGAGAGATTCACAAAAATGCTACAATTTTTTGTAAACTCTAAAGTGCATTTAGATTCAAAACCTACAGAAAAAAAAAAAAAAAAAATCCAGGCTTATTTTCTTCAGAGGACAAGCCAGACTACAAATGGGATTGAGTAGTTTGGGATATGTGCTATGGCAGATTCTTTTTTTCAAGCAGAGCTTTGGAACTGAAGGATTTACCGGTTTGAGATCCTTGGCTTGTTGTGGGCAGAGACATTAAGAATCCTTTTCGAGCTCCTATGCCTAAAATTCAGGAGAAATTGCAAAGGGACAGAGCAGGGCAAGGCTGGAACTCATGAACTGTGCTTTCAGTTGTGTTCTGAGTTGAGCGGGGAGGGATGGAAAGGCTTGTGACAGAATTAGGGTGTATTTTTTGTGCTGTCAGAAAACGAACAGCAAGTAAAATTGGTGATGGGATGAGATGGTCGTGAGGGGTGGAGCCTTCAATGAATGAATGTAAGCAGCTTTTGAAATGTAGTGAGGGGGAAAAAAATCCCTTTTCATCTCTCCCTTTCAGGAACTGCCTTCTGAGCCTTGTGGTTACTCTTAGCCTGCCCCTCAGCTGACACTAAAAATAATGGCCTGCTTCTGATCAGAGGATTCAGCTGCTGCCAAACCCCTCGAATTCTGTGCCTACCTCTACTTTTCACTTGAACTCCTTGTCTGGGCTCTGACAGAAGTTTGCTGGCCCTCTCCAAGAGCTAATGCTTTAATGCTTGGAAGCACTCTGAGGGCTCATTGGCCCTTATTAAGGTTATTGCCAGTCAGGCTTTGGCAGTGCTTCCCCCTTCTCCTGCTTTGTGCAGCCTCACGGGGCTCTGGCACTGGCAAGTGGCCCTTGGCTGCAGGAGCAGAGTTGCTGTTAACACTGACTTGAAAAAACCCTTCCAGCAATGCTGGCACAGCGTTCCCTGACCCCCACAGACCTGCTGCTCTGCACAGGGGACAGTCTTGGATCACAACTAAAGAACAAATTTTCCCCATCTGAGTCCGCATTGGGTCCCTAATATGGGATGCTGTTTTATAGTGGCCTGAGTTTTAGGTCAAATGCTTTCTGGTAATGTGAGCTCTTTTATAGGGTGGTGTGTTTCCTGCCAAAATTCTCTACTCCTAGAAAAGCTTGGCCTGGAGCTCTATTTTTTTTTTTTTCAATAGTAATACATGCTTTCCTCAGATGTTTAGGAGTTGAATATTTGCAGAATTTGTCTAACAGTTCTATTAGAAGAACATAAAGTTGGAAGGAAAAGTACTTTTCATCTTGGTCTTGAAGCCTGAGGCCTGTCTGGTTAGTGAGAGGATTAATTTTTTTTACAGCTTAATTGGTCTGTTTCTTAGAATATGGTTTGTGTCTGTGGCAGCTCAAAGGATTTCATGCCTGGGCTGTGGTCCTGAATTCAGCCTCCAAACCACTGCCTCTGTGGCCTCATGGATTGGGATCCCTTTAATAGGAGCAGGAATATGTATGGCTGAAAGATGAGACAGACTTTAGTGTAAAATTGCTTCTAAAACCCAGCAGTCCTTGCTAAGCCACATCAGACTTTATCTCTTTCAAGCAAAGCCCAGGTTGTGTTGCAGCTGTAGCTGATTCCCTGGGGGAAGCAAGGTGGAAAAATTCCTTCAATATCTGCCACAAGCCCTTGGTCACAGGAAGGAAACTCAGCACCTTCACTCACAGCCCCAAGCCCCAAGTGGCTGGGTTATTCCTCAACCTCTCTCTCCAACATGATGATGATGATGAGGGTATCTGATCAGCTTTCTGGGTCAGATGCAGCTTCCCAGAGGCCCTGCAAATCCCTGTGTGGAAAGGCTGCTGTAGCTGCAGGATGGTCCTTGAGATCATCCTGGCATTGATGAATTTGTCCCAGCTGTGCCCAGGTAGGAATGGCCTCTCCCAGGTGTGATTTTCTTGTAATGGAACTGATGTATGCCCAACTCCTCATTTCCATCTTGCCTCTTGTTCCTTTTATGCACGTTGGCTGATCCATGGGGATGAGCTTGCTGGGAACACAACCAAGACAGGAGAACTGAAAGGCTCCTTGCCCTTGTGGCCTGTTTCAGTAGGAAGGCAAACAGATAAAAAGGCACTTTGAGGCTCTTCCCTCTGCTCACCTTTTCCCCAGCTAAATGAGTAGAAACTGATCTCTCCAGCTCCTTGGGCACAGCTCTTGCGTGCAGAGCTAAGTTATATTTTAAAAGGTTTTTCTGGCAAGGGAGCCCTCTTTAAGATGGTCCTGAGCGTGTGCTGACAGCATCAGGCAGAGCCACCCGAGTTGGAAGGAGCTGTGTCCCAAGGGCAGAGCCCAGCCTGGCCCTGACCCTTGCAGGGCCAGACAAAGATCTCTTCCTCCTGTTTGCTCCTCTGCCAGATGAGTCTCTGCACTGTGTCCTTATTCCTACAGACTCTGCATATTCTTCATTTGTTTAAGGGCAATCTCCTCTGCTTATGCTTAGGGCAGGGTCTCCAAGAAATGAAGCTTGGATTCTGCTCACAGTCTCCTTCCTTAAAGGGAACTTCCCTGTATCAGATTGTTGAGCCCTTGAAAAGTAGGCTGAGCTCCTAAAAACCCCTAATTGGTAACACAAGGACATCTCTGAGCTGCTGAACATCACCCCAAAAGTCAGATATTGCAGCTGAAGCCCTGCTGGGGTATGAGTCCAAGCAAGCAGAGAATATTGCAGGATAAGAGAAGGCTTGGTGTTATTTCTTAGACAGTAAATTGAGAAAAAAGTGGCTTCAGCTATGGCTGGGGGAGCTTTATTCCAAACTGCAAGTTAGCCACAGGAATGGAATTTGGGAGAGGTGTTTTTCAAGGGTGGGATTGTTCTGTAGACAAACACATCCTCCTGACTTTATTGTGACACAGATAAGAGCAGATGACATGCAGGCTGTGACCAAAGGAGGTATCAGAGTCCTTAACCAGTTTGATTACCTGTGATCTTGTCAGTTTGCTCACAGTTCAGAGCTGGTGATATTTGCCTGTACTTTCATTACAGGAAGACGCTTTAAATGTAAGTTAACAGTAATGAGGATGTGAAAAAAAATCAATCTCAAGGAAATTCAGCTCTGTCAAGACAGATCCATGAAGCACAGTTCATGGAAATAATAAAATTTAAGCATTAGGTGATAGTTACTATAGATTTAACATTTAAAAAAGGCTGATTTAATTTTATACTTAAATTACTGAAGCTCCAGAGCAGGTGGCAATTCCTCAGCCCTAAATGCTCCTGAAGCTCTTTGCTGAGAGCAGTGTCAGCCCAGGCACTGGGATTCCTGTTTGCAGCATCCAGGGTCCATCCTAAAACACCCTGGTTTGAAATTGGTAAGTGATATATGAGAATTTCAAAGTGAAATAATATCATGTCATCTCTCTGAAGAGCTTTGCCCTTTTAAAGCCTCAGGCCTTGGATTGGACAGAAACCACTCCTGCTCCAATTCATCTCTGTTAGCTGATGTTGCACAGGCAGATTCCTCCTGACAGTTCTCTGCCCATGCATCTCTTCCTTAGAGGTTTGTTTAAACCACTAAAAAATCCTGTTTGAGGGTAAGATCTTCAACTAGTAAATTTTAGTGCACAAGAAAAGTGCCCATTTCTCAGTAACTTCATTCACAGGCATGAATTAATGTATCAGAACTCCGTGTGCCTCATTAATTAATAACATGGGATGCAGGTATCATTAACCTGGTAGATCTTCTTTGAGAAGGAACAGGGAGTACCTGTGATCCCTTTCTGTTTCAGAAGACTGACCAGGCTTGGTTCTGCAGGTGAACTTGCTCACAGAAGTACTTGTTGTGCATCTGCTTATGCAGAGAAAGAGTTTTCCATTGGAATGTGTCCTGCATGGAAGTGACTCAAATTCTATAAACTATTTCCTTGTCACAGTGATATCTGGTGAGAGAGATTTATGTGAAGATCTCTCCCGTGCACAGGGAGAGGTGAGACCTCTCATAAAATGAAGAAGGATTTATCTACAGAAGATTAAGGCAGTTAAATATCTGCAGTGAAACACAGCATAAGATACAGGGTAGTTAATATTAAACGAGAGAAAATGTTTGTTCATCCTATAAAATAAATGTCAAGTTTTGGAAGCAATCACCTTGAGAAGAGTCTTTGAGTGTCTTCAAAAGCCTGGCTCAGCAAACAACACCCAGTTTGTTTCAGATCTTCAGTAAAAGCATAATAACAGTGCCTGTGCCTCAA
Organism: Ammospiza caudacuta; assembly: GCF_027887145.1. Lineage (NCBI taxonomy): Eukaryota > Metazoa > Chordata > Aves > Passeriformes > Passerellidae > Ammospiza > Ammospiza caudacuta. Next base: position 3,460,992 of record NC_080611.1, read on the forward strand.
AACTGTAAAGACAATATCACAACACATAAAAAACGTGAGTGGTCCAAAATCTCATGAAAGTTAACAAACTTCCACCAGAGGATAATGTGCTTTTAACAGAGCCTCTGGCCAAGTTTCCAAACCAAACTTTCTTCCAGGATCCGTGGCCTTCCTGTACCCCCCCCCCCGGCAGAGTTCAGGAGCTCCAGAGTTTCACCTTTGTGGCCAAGGTCTGTCCTGCCCTCCTGTGTTCCTGCTCCCTTTCTTCTCTTGGTGCACATGTGTGCTTTTAAATTTAATTTTTAACTAACTAATGCCTTATGATCTGGGATAAGGGAATAACCAGCCAGGGCAATTCCAGGCAGGCAGGCCTCTCAGTCAGGAGGAAGCTCAGCTTACCTGTAAGATCAAATTGCACTGAGGTGACCACCAGCACTGGAGCAAAGGAAACAGCTGGGGAATGCACTGGAAGGAAGGAAGGAGTGGCCCCACAGAGTCGGTGTGGCTGCAACATGAGACCTCACCCTTAGCCGCATGGCTCCTTCACCCTTTATCTCTGCAAGCTTATTAGAATCTGCTGGGGATTTTCAACTACCTGGGTGTAATCATTTCAGCCTGCACAATCTGACACTCCACTTTGAGCCTCTGATTTGTGCTCTGGGGGCTCAGCTGCTTTCTGCAGAGCACTCATTTCCCACGGGAGAGCAGCCCTGGGGCTGCAGCCCACCCCCCTCTATTAAAAACCCTCTTTCTTTCATGTATAATTGGGTTGAAACCCGGTTTAAATCCGGGGGATTTCACTAACTCAGAGGAATTCTCTATCAAACCCAGGCTTCCCAGCTATGCACAAACAGGGAAGGAGAGCAGGGACAGCTCATTTGGGGCCACCCAGGTTCCTCGGTGTGCCCAGTAAAAATAAAGTACAAACAGCCCATCCCGAGTCCCAGAGCAGCACAGAGCACAGGGAGCAGTGGGATGAGCCTGGGGCCTGGTTCTGGCTGCTGCTGCTCTCCAGGAGCTCACTGGTGCCACCAAACCAGGGCTGGGTTTAGTGCAGCCTTGCCTGGCCTTTCCTCCTGTTGTGAATAAGAAGCTTGACTAGGCCAACATTCAAGCAGCAATCAATTTATTATTTAATATGGTAAAGTATGAACAATACAGCGCTGGGTACAGTGGGGGAAGTTTTCCCTCCAACTGCACACTGATAATTGATGGTTACAGGTATTTATAGGGGTACTCATCAGCTTTCTCAGCTGTTTCTATTTCCAATTTTTTTTACTCATTAGCAATTTTTATTCCAAATTATTACATCATGATTCTATACACTATTGTGATCTTAGTTTCTCAGGATGTATCTCAAAAGGAGGATCCCAGATGCTGGCGGTCCAGTTTCCCTTTGGTTGAAACCATAAACCCTTGAGGTGATGTTCATCTTCCTTTCTCAAGCTGTTTTTCTCTGCTTCAATAAGGCATGAGATAAGCATATTTCCTTTATATATATTCCAAAGCTATGGTTTCAAGGATACAAGTAATATTCTAACATTATACTTCAAAAGGTTATTATTGCAGAGCTTTTTATGGATTAAATGCAGGCAAAAAGCAACATCTTTAACACCTTAATTCCAATGCTCCTGAATCAACTAGGGTTAATTGCAAACAAAAGATGAGTTCAAAGGCCTTTTTCCATGCTTTATTTTCCTCAGTTATTATTAGAATTCACAGCTCTCCCATTGTCGGGGTCCACACATTTCGCATTCACAAATACACACATCGCCTGTTTGTACCTGACACGAAACACAGCTTTGTATTTCACACTCCTCATTTTGCTCCTTTTAGACACGACCACAGAGGTCACTCGGGGGATTAGAAGGGAGAAGTCTGAGCCCTGTCTTAGCACAGAGTCCTTCAGCTCACCCAGCTCAGGTCCAGCCCTGGGGCTCTCTGACCCTGGGCTGGGGCCACTGCCTGCAGTGTAACAGAATCATCCAGCCCTGCTGCACGCAGGCAATCGGGCAACAAAGTGCTCCTGAAATATTGAAGGGGGCTGTTTTCAAACCTATGTAACTTAATTGTTTTGGTTTCTCCTTGCAATGAATATTTTATTTGGCTTCCTCGGGTTATGGCTGGGGAAGAGGCCCTTGGAGACCTTTTGGCTTGTCCTAAAATAGCTGGAAGAAAGCAGCAGAGCCCAGTTTGAAACAGCCAGAGGTCAGGAATGAGAGGTCAGGAATTCTCCCTCAGTAGCCTGGGGTACAGGATCAAAGGAGAATATTTGCTGTCAATATGAGGCAGCATATGATATGGAAGCAAGAGTGGAGATATTTTATATTAATGCAGTGGGGGGGGAGTGGTGGGAAGGAGGGGAGATACATAAAAAAATATATATTTTTAAACAAGTCTTAGAGGCTTCAGGGTCCTGCCTGGATTGTCATTTCTACTTGCTGCGGAGTCAAACCAAGAGGAGACCCTATTTATATATTTAGGGTGCCAATCTTCAAACCAAGTGTTCTTAAGAATTGCTTTGGCCAATCTCTTTACCTGAGCTACTACCTAGCAAACAAGGAGGTTGGGAATTTATACAAAGTGTAATTTCTCTGATCAATCACAGCCAGTTTCAACTCTTTCTTTGGTGTGATTTAGTAATTTTTAAAAATGGAGTTACTTTTTCTGTCTCTTTTATGCAATAGCATCAAAAGCTTTTCTTTTATGTAATTGACTTAAGAATTTGCAGTGAAAAGGGGATTCTGATGTTTTATTACTCTTTATTAACTTTTAAAAATCATAGCAGCTTCTCCTCCCTGCCACACACATGGGGAGCTTAGAGCTGAGAGCCCCGGGGCTTTTCTGCAAGATTTGTTAAGGAATTGATGCTCCACATGCCATCAGTCATTCTGGGCTTTACAGGAGAGATTTCTCTTTCCTGCAGAATGACTTGTGGACAGATAACAAAAGAAAGTGATGAAATAATTAACTGCACTGTGGCTCTACAGCCTCATTCTTGTGAACTAAGAGAAGTGGAGCATCCAGGGACAGAAAGCTCAGGTAAAACTCTTGATTTCTCCAGCTCAACCCCCAGTTTTTATATTTGCTTTTTAATGGAGGAGTCCTCAAGGTACAGAACGTAACAGCCAGGGGCTCTTGGAAAGAGGTGGACAAACAGGTCCCACCCAAACCAATGCTGCACAGCATCTAAAATCTTATCACATTTCATGTTTAGGTCACTTGTTCTGGTGGCTGGCCAGACCTGAGTTCATTTTGTTTAATCTCCAGCTCCTCTGGAAAGGCTTTTTGGGAAGAGGAAGGAAACTTTACAGAGCCAGTGGCACCCTCAGAGCTGTTCAATCCTGTTCTCCCTGTGCTGTCCCTCTGCACCTGGGGAGAGCATGGGAGGCTCACCCTGAGCATTTGTGCTGCTCTGATTCCTGATTTATTGAGAGCAGCCCAGGCAGGGCAAAACCATCCCTGAATTAAACAGAGTTTGATGGACATGAACACTGCTGTGAGTAACCTCAGCCTGTCTGCAAGAGGAGAGCAACTTTATTTGGAAATTCGAGTTGAAAGGAGATTTAGTCGTTCTGCCTGATTTGGACTGAGATTTAGGCATAATGAGGGCAAAAATGGTGCCAGTTTTGCTGTCTTTTTCAGTGCTGAGCTGGAAACTGCTTTCCTGTTTCAGCAGAGAGCTTGGTATTGGCACAGAGAGAGCAGAGGCTGAGCCATCCGTGCTTGGCTCCCTGCAATAAAAGTCCAGGGCTGCAAAAGAAAGGGGCCCACGATTTCATTCTTTTCACTGGCCTAAGCTTTTTTTTTAGGTAGTTTTTACTGTGCCTTGTCTGGTAGCCTCCTGCATTACAGTGGATGTGTTTTGGTTTTGGAATTGACCCTTTCAGTCTTTCTTTGGGGGTGCACCTAATCATACCACACCTGACCCTGACCTGGGTGAAATCCCACCTGTTCTTTTATCCCAAACTCTGCAAGCCAGCTGCTGATATTGCTGGTTGAAAAGTTCAAAAGATACCATGAGAAAGCTTGAATTATTGATGGCATTCTCCTTCCATACATGTGTAATTATCTGCTCTTGGGGCACAGCCCAGCCAGAATCCCTGTCAGACTCCCCAGGCTTGCAGGAACTCTGGAACAGACCCTGGGCTGCATGGGAACAAGGCATGGCAGGGGGAATATGTTACCTTTGCATGGATGTGACCTGTGATCCAGGTAAGGGGCAGCTAGCTGGAATCAGTGTAGATGTGTTACAGAAAATTACTGTGCAGAGTGATAAAAGAAGGGGTTAGAGCCATTTTTACAGTGAATGAAAATAGAAACTTAAGAATTAAGTTCCAGGCAGTTTCCTTTAATATTAATGATTGTACTTTCCTCTGTATGAGCTGGGAGAATCCACTGTGCTCAGGGAAGACAGACAATTCCCTGTTGGTCTTAAGCAGTGTGAGCTTTCTGCTCTTCTTTTTATCTGTAGGTTCATGCTGTGATTCCTGACAGCACTGAGGATTTCCTTTCTCTGATGTGAGTTATTCTCATTTCTTCTGAAAAGAGAGAATGCCATGGAATTGTTCTTTTCCCTGTAGTGATTTGGGTGAAGTTGATGTGGTGAGGGGAGCTGAAAACTGATGAGCAGCATCTTTCACCTGCTGCAGTGTGCCCAGCAGGCAGATGGGCCAGGGCAGTTAATCAGAGCAGGTCTGATGTCAAAGGAGTTCTTTATATAAGCAGTGATTCAGCTTCCCATTCCCAGTAATAACAGTGGTGTTACAAACAGATCTGCTCTAAAGCCCTGTCTCTGAAGAATTGTCAACTCCAGGTTTTCACTTTCTAACCCAGATTCTCTCTGGGATCCTGTGTTTACTGTGAGTCAAACCAAACTCCTGTGTCCAAGCTCCTGACAAATTTGGGCAGTGTTCCTGACCTTCCTCCTCATCCAACAATTTCAGCATTTTTGGTTTTGGAAGGCTTTAGACACATGACTATCTAGCAGCAGCACATAAAAGCAAACCTTTATTTATTATTTTCTCCTGCATTTGGCACTGTAGAGAAGCTGAATCAACTTTAAGCCCCCAGGAGGACAGAACATGAACGACTATTCTGTACTGAGGATTTAGGGTCTAATTCAGCTGCCATTAATCTCAGCAACAAAAGTCTTGTTGCAGGATTTAGAGATCTAGGCCAGGAGTATTGGGGTATTAAGTGGGGAGGGGGGGCTGAGATGGGGTGAGCAGACACCTGTGTGTGCCAGTCCTGGTCAGAGAGAGGAGGATTGGTGTTCAGAGATGAACTCTGCCCTGGGCAGAGTGTCCAGGACGGTTTCAACAGAGTCAGCTCTAGACCAGAACAGGCAAGTTTAGAGGGAACCCTAAGGACACATTGTTGGGGAACCCTTAATTGTATGCAGCTGCTTTCAGGGCAGCAGCTTTTTGGTTCAGTATCAGAGTTGCAGCTGGGACAAAGGGAAATGCTGTTTTTCCCCATTGCAGATTGTTCTGTGGTGCAGAACAGCACAAAATAGGTGGTACAGGAAAGGAACCAACATTTGCAATAAACCCCTGTGCTTTGCACACACCAAATGTGCTTTTCTTAGAGCATCCTCCTTGCTGAGCTGTGGAAATCTTAAATGTGGTTTTGCTGCCCTCCTTGGAGTGACTGAGGTGAGACAAAATTTTTGATTCACTGAGTGGTTTCTTACAGAGTTGCTCCCAGAGTACTGGAATGCACTTTTTAATGGCCTTTTTTCAACATTTGTTTTAATAACTTGTAAATACACTTGGACAATTTTCAGTCTGCAATCAAGTCATAAGATATCTTGGAGAGTGGCTGAATTTCCATCTTTGGCTGAGGTACTAAGTGCTAAAAACTCTCATTCCTTGTCAGACTTTATAGCAGTTGTAAATGTTTAAAGCTTTTAAAGCTTGCTGAATTGCAGTCCTGACTGTGGTTTCCCCCATCCCCTTCCCTGGGGCAGGGAGATGTCTGTGGATGGAAGTTCCAGGAAACCTTGGCCAAAACCCTTTTGGGCTTGTACCCTGTGTACAGACATTGCACCCACAACCACTGGGGTGCAGGGGCAGAGTGTCAGACAGGTAAATATATTGTCAGCATCCCATAATAGTCTAACAAGTGACTGGAGGCTTCCAGATGCTAGATTTCAGCCTTTAAATAAGGTAACACTTGGTGGAGTTAGGAGGAATCTGTAACAAAATCTTGACTGCTCCATCCTCTGTTACCCACTGACAGAATTTGTAAATCTGTGATGGCTGGACGTTTCTCTTCTGCCTGTGGAAAATCCACAGAATTGGCTGAAAAACAAGGAGAAAGAAAAAAATGAGAAAATGGAGAGAAGACTTTAACAGAGAAAGAGAGGAGAGGACAAAATATATAATGGAATTTCCCTGTTCCATGTGCTGGTTTGTTCCCTGCCCATCACTGGGTAATGGAATTTCTAAGATAGTCCCAAATAGCCCCAACAGGAGCCTTTTAATCTGTTTTCTTTGGGAAGATGTTGCAGACTGATGGGTTTCCTTGCTGTAAGATTTTTCCCTTAGTCCCATTCTCCTCATCCCCTCACCTCCAAGTTTTCCTTTCTCTGATCCATCATTTCCTTTCATTGTGTTCTTACTGTTCTGTGGTTTGGAGCCTTTCCTTGCAGTGTTTGGTGCCAGGGACCCAAACCCAGGCTCTGCCATCAGCAATTCATTCACTCACAGGGCCCCAGTGGATGCCTGAAGCAGCACAAGGTTGACTCAAAATAAAGAGTCTGGAGAGCTGGAAAGGGCAGAAGTGATATTTTGCATCAGCCTAAAAGATCAGCACCCACCCTTTGGACACTTTTACATCTTTTATTCCATGCATCTGATTAGAGGAAAGATAAAGTGATAAAGGGGTGAACAGCTGGGATGCTGAGCATTTCCCACAGTGCCAGGGAATGCCAGGGCACTCAGGGGCAGCTGGGTGATGTTCTGACACACTGGAGCAGGGTTTGCTTCTGATGTTTGTTTCATACTGATCATTGGATGTGTTCCTCTCTTCTGCAGCATGAAGAGAGAAGCAGAAACTGAAATAAAATAATCATTCTATCTTGAGCTACAGTGTGTCCAAACCCTTCTCAGCTGTAGAAAATCATGGACACGTGGCCAAATGAGGAATTCTTGGGGTGTCCTGTGCAGGCTCAGGATGATCCTGGGTGATCCTGGTGGGTGCCTTCCAGGTCATCATATTCTGTGATGGTATGATTCTAATAAAAACAGAAAATCATGCTGATTTGTGACAAAGTAAGCCAGAGATTAACCTGGCACAGGACAGTCAGTTTGGCTCTGTAAATGTTTATTTGGCTCCACAGAAATGAGGTAAATTAGTGCTCAGGAGCTTCTGGCTTCCCTTTGTAGCTTATTTCACAGCAAAATGCACAATGTTTCCCTTCACAGGTGAGTCAAGATAAGCCCTCACATATTCCTGAGCACCAAGGAAATGCCTCCTGCCCGATCCAAGGCTCGGCAGAAAAAGGCTGGGAAGGAGAAGGAGCTCAATTGTGAGCAGAACTCTGCAGGAAACTCAAAGATGTGCTGTGGGAAGAGGAGGGAAGGTAAGAGCAGAGGCCAAGGGAAGGGCAAAGAGTCACTCACTGCACAAGGTGACAGCCTTGGAGAAGAGCCCTTAAAGATCCAGAGGTTGGGGAGGCCTCAGGAACACAAAGAGAATGACCACGAGAAGTTATTCCGGAGGAAAAGAGCCTGCAGGAGGAATTATAAAAGTGAATCTGGTCTGGGGAGAAAACACAGAGAGTCCAGGCTGGAAGGGAAGAAAGGAAAGGCCTGCAAGCAATGGGAAATGACATCAGGGCAGGAGAGTGAGGACAGCAGTGACAAGGAGGGGAAAGCCACCACAAACAGAAAGAAAAGGAGTTTTAAAAAGAGATGTGGAAAGAGACTTGGTGCTGGTGGAACTGGCACCGAGCTGGGGGCTGTGAGGGCAATCACAGAGCAAGGTGCTGAAGGCTCTTTACAGAAACAAAACTTGGCAGAAAAGGCACAGAACCCCAGGGGAAGGCACAGAGGGAATCAGGACTTCAAGGAGCAGAAATCAGTCTCTCAATCCCAAGGCAGTACAGCACAGGAAAAAGGTGAGAGGACTGGGAAAAAGCAACCTGAAAATCTTACCAGGATTGCCATCATTGAGAGTGAGGATGAAAATATTCTGGAAACCTCAGGTCACTCCTGCTCTGACTCCAGCAGTGAAGGCCATGGAACCCACAGAAAGGGTCCAAAGGAGGCTGCGGTGGGCAGCAGTTCCTGCAGTGAGGAGAGGAGCAGCTCCTCTGAGCAGGGGAGCAGCTCTTCTGAGTTAGATGGCAACAGTGAGAAAGAAGTTGTGCTCCAAGATCCTCCTGTGGGAGAAGGAAAAGGCTACAAGGAACTGGCTGATGAAAGCAAGGAAGCATCTATGGAACCTGAAAAGGAGCAGATGACCACAGGTGCAAAAACTGAATCTGAGGCTGAAGGCACTGGATTTGCAGGATTGGAAGCAGAGGAGAAGATGAGGAAGACAGGCAAGATGCTGAGACAACCAGAATGTGCTCCAGCAGAGAGCAGTGAGGCAGATGATCAGTTAAGCACTTCAGGACTCCAAGTTGAGAGTGTTGAGAACAGGGAAAGTATTGAAATAGACAAGGAAAATATACTAGAAAATGAGAGAGTTGAAGATGTGTCAAAGGATGGACACATGAATCCTGACAGCAGCACTGCAGAGAACATTGACGAAGTAAAAGAAAACAAACCAGAACCACTCCCAGCTGCTGGGAAAGCAAAACTCCACGTTCACCTTAGCAAATATGAACAGGAAGAGAGGGTGAATGATGAAGGAAGAGAGCTGGAGGACGGCTCTTTCCTCTCCAAGCAGCAGAGGACATTGAAGGAGAAACCTGGGAGGTGTGAGATCCCAGAACAAGGTGAAGAGGGTGGAGATGGACAGAGGGACAGTTCAGACTGCAGCAGGCAGGACCTACGAGTACTGATGCTTACAAAGAAATGTTCTTCTCAATCCCAAATCCCCCTCAGTCTGGAAAACCAACATAAAAATGCTGAGACCAAACTGTCACCAAGCCAGAAGCCAAATCCTGCCCAGATGGCTTTGGGAACCAGCTCAGGCCTGAACAATGTTGAAAGCATCTGTTCAAAAGCCATAGAAACTCCCAGTAAACAAAGAGAACCCAACACAGCTCAGAATTTTGGAGAGAAAAGATTAAATACTTCAAGCTGCTCCGCGATTACAAAAAAATCATCTGATAAGCAACTCCATGGAAAGAAGAAGAAAGTTGGAAAAGTTATTGGAAAAGTTAAACAGAGTTCAGGGCAGTCTACAAAGGCAAAAAAAGAGAAAGCAGAAGAAGTGATTGTAGAGGCACCTTCTGAAACAGAGCCTGTGCACAGTGAGGAAGGATCCAAGCACCTGCACACCCGCTCCGCCTTTAGAAAAGTCACCAGCTGGCTTGGCCAGAAACCTGCCAGGAAAGCAAGGCTGAAAGCTCGACTGCTGAGTGTGGCACGAGCAATTGGTATCTCCAGATGGATCTTGAAGAAATTTGGGAAGAAGAAGAGGAGCAGCAAACCTTTTGGATTCAGAAGCAGAATGGCAATCCGGATTCTGAGCACTGCTGGGTGGGTTGGTCAGTCTGGCAAAGCCTTCCCTGGGCAGCTGGAGAGGGCTGAGCCGAGGGACAGAGAACCTTCTGCTTCATTAATGGAGGGGAGAGGTGGTCCCAAAATGGTGGAGGAAGTGGGACGCATTGATTTGCCTGCTGGTGATTCCCCTCTTCATGGAACCAGTTCCTTTCCATGCTCAGATGAGAAGAGCAGTGCTATTGATGCCAAGTTTGCTGTAGTGTTCCCCAGAGCCCACAGCTTGGTTAAGGCCAAGAGCTCCTTGTCCAGGGGCTCTGGCAATGGTTATTCCCTACAGAAACTGAAATCTCCATCAGAGAGAAAATCTGTCCCTCCTGTGCCACAGGCTTGCAGATTCAAATGTGACCTTCCCAGAGCTCTGATGGATCCAAGCCCCAGAAACAGCAAGCAGGGCTTCCTTCCACACCGAGAGGAGGAGCCAATCCCCACCTCAGATCATTGCAGTGAGGTGGACACCAAGGAGGGCCCAGGTGTCCTCCAGACTGCAGGATCCATGGTCACATCCAGTGTGCACTGGTCCCAGCAGCAGGGGCAGGGATGGGACCCTGCAGCGTGGCTGAGCTCTGGGCTGCTGCTGCCACGGCCAGCCATGGAGAACCTGAGCAAATGGGCCACCTCCAAGGAGCCCCAGCTGGCCAGCAGCCGTGGGAGGCTCTGCAAGGACCTGTGGGAGGCAGATGACATTGCTGACAGCGTGCTGGAGATGGAGTTCATGCAGAAACAGGTACGGGTGTTGTCCCCAGTACTGGAATGGAACTGAGCTTCCCCTGATTTTCAGTCATGTTCTGTGCATTTCAGGTGTTCATGTGTGAAGAGCACTGTGCAGAAGTTGAGGAGATTGAAGATCTGACCAGACTGGAGTAGGTGTCCTCGGTATCTGCAGCTCATTCAGGTCACAAGGACTTGCTTGTTATCCTGCAAAGGTGGCTCAACAATAGAAATCACATTAGCTAGATAGATTAGCTAGATCCTTAGCTGGATAGGAGAATTTCCTCTGCGGGAAAAAATATAATTGATTGGATGTGTATCATAGCTGAGTAACTGATGCTCTGCTGAAAAGCTGAGTAAAAGACTGAATTTTAGTAGTGAAGTCATGGACCTACACTGACCCACTGGGGAGGAGCAGAGGTGCAGAGGGAGCTCCTGACTGTGACACAGGGAGGGCACACTGAACCCCTGCAGTCACAGCCCAGAGCTGCAGCTCAGCCTGGCTAACACACTTCTGTACAGCTGCATCCCTGGAACTCTGCCTCTCCTGTTAAATGGTTCCCAGTCCTGAAATGGGTTCTAAAAATACCCCAAAATACTTAAAGGGTAGGGGAAATTAGGTTTAGAGGCTGATGTGAGTTCTGTGATGTAGCAGAAGGATAGAATTGGGAATTTAATGCGCCTTTCTTGTTGCCTGAAGTGAGTGGTAGGAAAGGACAGCTTGCAGGATGAGAAGCACATTTCTGTGTTCTTTGCCTACTGACATCAGCATCTGTGGCTTTAGTGACTCCTGTTGCCTTCAGCTGTGAAAAACTCACGTCCTACATCTCTAAGAGCTGTTAAACCCTTGGTTCACTGCTGTTGTTGAAAGATAAGCCCCTGACACTGCTCCTCACCATCCTCCCCTCCTGCCATCCTGCTGAGATAAACACCTGTAAAGGCTCTGCAAGGGGCTGGGATCACACAGAGGAAATCCTGAGCTTTGAATGCTCCATTCTCTGACCTGTTTAATCCTGAGGATGTTTGAACCACAGGAAGGCAGTGAAAAGTTTTAGTCCCAGCTCCCCACAAAATCTTCAATCCCCATATGGGCCCTTCAGTTAAGAGTTGGACTCCATGATCCTTTGTGGAGGGCAGAAAGGTTAATATTTAATATTAACACATGCAAGGGAAGCTTATGGCTGACAAGTCCTTTCCTCTGTTTGTAGGGAAGTCTCTGAGAGCTCAGTCCTGCTGTGCCTGAAGAAGAGGTTCCATTGCAATCTCATTTATGTATGGATAGTGAGGTTTGGTTTGGTTTGGTTTGGTTTGGTTTGGTTTTCTTCTGTGCTTATTCACTCTGAACAATGGGCTTTAAGAGAAAGTAATGTATGTTATGCCATCAAGCTTTAATAATGCACCAAGTATCTCACTCATTACTTGGAACAATGATAAAAACTATACTCACACAGCTTTTGCTCAGAACTCAGGTAGCATGAAGTATTTGGGGTAAAATCTGGAAGTTCCAGAGTTTCTCTGTAATTTTGGTATTTGGTGCCAATCTGTGAGCATACTTGGGCTCCTTTGTAGCCTCAGCTGCTCCTAGTGGGAATCTCCTATTTTGGCAGAGAAATTCTGAGTTAAAAATTGTGGATCTTGAGAAGAAACCTCAGAGTTTCTGCTAACATTCACGATGTTTTAGTCCACAAAGTGGATGGTTAATTGTTCCCTTTTCAATGTACTGGCTCAAGTATTCAAACCTATGCCTGTAATTTCATGTAGAAAATAGATAGTGACTACAAAAATGACCACAGACCAGGGAGTGCTCACTTTTCCCAAACTATTCACGACAGAGATTTGAAAATGACCACTGAAAAGCTGTATCTTCAATAAGTTGGCAGTATAGTCAGAATTAATAATATTCCTTTAAAGGGAATTTGTATATTTGTTTTAATATATGCATTCACTTGCAATCCTTATTCAGAAAATTCTAAGAAGCCACCAGATTTTTTTCTCCTTTCTTATTTTTATCCTAGACTTACATTGGGGAAATTTTGATTTCTGTGAATCCTTTCAAAGACCTCAGTATCTACTCTGAAGATGTGGCTACCAAGTACCAGCAAGGGACTCTCTCAAAAAGCGCCCCGTATGTTTTTCTTTCTCAAACAACTCTCTAAACCCTGTTCTGTTTGTAAAGTATTTTATTATTCCAGAAAGTATTTTATTGTCCTCCAGTTCCCTGGTAGAGAAGGATGAATGTCACAGGAGGTGAACAGCCCATTTGGCAAAGCTGTAGGTGCTTGGGCCTGTAATTCTACAGAACTAAAGTTCATGCCAGGACGTGTCCAAGGCCAGGCTGGACAGGGCTTGGAAAAATCAGGTCCAGTTTTCCCTGTCCATGGCAGAGGAATGAGATGGTTTTAAGGTCCCCCCAACCCAAACCATTCTGTGATTTTTAGGTCAAGTTTCTTTGGTGAAGACACTGGCCCATCTCTGCTGTAGATCCCTCATGAGGAGCCTGTTGGTGCTGCACTCGTGGGGTGAAGTGTGGGGTCAGTTGATGGGGGTTTCTCTCTGTCCATGCAGACACATCTTTGCCATAGCAGAGATGGCCTACACGCTGTCCCAGTCATCAGGGCAGGAGCAGTGTGTCCTCATCAGGTAGGAGCTGAAGGGCTTTGGTGGAGGCCCTTTGATTTCACTATGTAAAAGTTTCACTTCTGCATTTCACTGCCTGCAAGTTGATCCTTCTGGCTTGTACATGAGAGCTGCCTGTGCAGAACCTGAGTAAGGTGATTTTTATTTATTTCACTCTGTGCAAATAACAGCTTGAATTTAGTTTCACTTCAGAGGAGTGGGAGAGAAGGAGTCTGGTATTCCCCAGGGGAACGCTTTGTGGGCCCATTTTGTCAGGTTGTCTCAGTGTTTCAAGGGAAGGGTGATAGTTTTTCAGCTGTAAATCAGCACACCCCTCTGACTTGCTGCAGCAGGGCCTCTGATGTGCCTAGACCTGGTACCTCTGTTTCATGCCAACTTCTCCACCTCTTGCTCCTGCAGTGGGCACAGTGGATCAGGTAAAACAGAAGCTGCCAAAGCCATTGTGCAATACCTGACCATGCTGTACCAGGGATCTGACAGCCGCAGGATCAGACAGGTAACAGGCAAGAGAGCTTGGCTAGAGACCACGAGGGTTGGGCAGGGAGGAGAAGCCAAACCAGGGCAGGGAGGCTGCTGCTGATGGTATTTCTTTGGCTGGACTTGGGAGGGTTTGAGGTCCAAGGTGAAGCTCTCATAAAGACTCGAGGAGAGCTACAAGGTGTATTTGTAGTTCTGTATTTTAATACCTGGGAGATCTGATGCTGTGAAAAGTGCTGGGTCTGTTTGAACAGAGAGCTGGTTGCTGCCAAGGAGAGCTTTTAGCAGTCTGGGAGGTGAATCAGAACAAACACAGAGCAGAAGTAAAGTGAAAGATTATAGCAGTGAGAGCAAAGAGCTCACAGAACAGCTCCCCACTGCCTAGAGATAATGATACAGGATACATTTTAAAAGACATCTTTTACCCATGTGAGAATTATATCAGTGAAGTCCCATTTTTTGTTTATCTTTTCAAACTGACAGGTACATAAACCCTTTTGAGTTTAAAACCTGTGATTGCTACTGAAGTGTTCCCTCCTCTTTTCTCTACAGCCCTGCAATGTCCTTCCCATCCTGGAGAGTTTTGGAAATGCAAGAACCATCCTCAATGACAACTCCAGCCGTTTTGGAAAGCTGCTGAGTGTCCACCTGCGGCAGTGAGTGTTGAGAATCCCCTCGGGTCCCTCCAAGGGGTGTTTGGGTGAGACCAGGTGGAGCAGGGCTGAGAGCTCTCACAATAACCCTACCTCTCCTTCCCTCTTGCTATCATCAGGGTAGGAAGAGGGTGAGTTTAAACCCCTATTTTGCTTTTTTGTGTTTCCTCCCTAAAGAACAGATCTTGGTTCCCAAGATGAGTTAAATTAAGAACATAAGAATGGCTGAACTGGTTTATACCAAGGGCCCACCTGATACCCTGCAGTGTCCCCAGCACTGACCTCAAGCACTGCCTGAGGCAACAACAGCCCAAATAGAAGCAATGCTTTTCCCTAAAACCCCTTGAGCTCTTGAACATTTGCAGCAGCTCAGGAGTTTTCCTCAGTCTCCTGAGATATTCCAGTTTCCTCTTGGGCTCATACAAACTTGATGTTTCTGCAACAGCCTTCCAGTGTTCCACAGGTCTAACCAGTTCTGTGAAAAACACCTCTCTGTTTTGAGCCTGCCTCCTTTCTAACTTCTGGATTTGGGTGGTTTGTTTGGGGATTTTCCCTGACTGTTGCCAAGCCCTGAGCTGATTCTTTCATGGAGCTGTCTATCATAACCCTCAGGTCTCAGTCCTAAGGAGCAATGGTTAAATTGAAACCTGTCTGTTTATATATGAAGCTGGGTCTGTACCCATCACTTCACATTTATCTACTGTGGGCTTCATGTGTCATTTTCTTATTCACTCACTCTGCACTGTAAGGCCTGGTCTGCATTTATTCACAGTTGGTTTTCATCCTCACTGAATAATTTCATACAAGCAGGAAGCTTTGTCCCATTGCTGTTCAGCTCCTCTTCTAGGTCACTTATCAAACCCTCCCAGGTCAGGTACAGACACTTTGTGGAACTCTGATGGTTGTTTCACACTGTTAAGGGAATTCACCTTTATTCCTACCCACATTATGACTTTCGTTCTTATTCTGTGCTTGCTTGGTTTCCACGTAAGTCCCACAATTTGCTGAAATATTTTAGAAATTCTTGTAGATTGTGTCCCTAAGATCATTCTTATCTGCAGAGACACAGATCTGCAGAAAAGCTGTGCCCAGGTTCTGACAGGATCTGTTGTCTTCTGCTCAGTGGCATTGTGGTGGGAACATCCATCTCCCAGTACCTGCTGGAGAAGTCTCGTGTGGTGTTTCAGGTGAGGACCAGGGCCCCCCTCTCTCCCTTATTAACATTTAATCTTAAATTTACTGTTAAATAACAGGGGTGGGAATTAGTATGAGAATTGCTTCCCATTTCTTCTACCAGCAAGAGCTATGTCCCCTGCATGTAGCACAGGGGGGTCACTTCTGTTATTTGAATAAAATAGAAGGTTTCTCTGTCTCAAACAGGTGGAATTAAGCCACTTATTAGGGATTACTGGAAGTTGAATCTTCCCTCAATTAGTTTTTCCTAATGTCTGGAGTGTGGGAATGGTCAGATATCCGAGCTGTGTGGAAAGGACTTCTCCCAGAGGGAATGGTGTCAGTGGGAGCCCTGGTCCTGCTCTGTGAGTGTGTTCTGGGGCTGTTTGGGGCTGGATGTGGATCAGCTCCATGGCTGTGTCCCATCAGGCCCACGGTGAGAGGAACTACCATGTGTTCTACGAGCTGCTGGCAGGGCTGCCCATGGAGCAGAAAGAGGAGATGTACCTGCAGGAGGCTGAGTCCTACTTCTACCTGAACCAGGTGAGTGAGCTGAGGGTGCTTTGCAGCAGCTGCCACAGAGAAATGGCCCAGGCATCGCTTCTGTTTGCTTAGAGAGGCACCAAATCACTCTGCCCCCTGCAGAAAGTCAGCTCTGCTCCTTCTCATACTCTGCTCCTTCTCATCCCTGATCTAAGAACCAACATCTTTGTCTCTTTGGTGATCATTTTCTCACTTCTCTGGCCCGTTCTACTCTGAAAGGACGGGCTTTAATGAGGAGTCGTTGTGTAGACTCATGGCTCCATCGTGTGGTGTAAAACCCCTTTTCTCATTGCCTTTTCTTGCATTTGCAATTTACTGTGGGACTGCCAAAAGCAGGGAGGATTTCTTTCTATCTTCTGCAAAACACTTCCTTTATTGTCAATGAGTGCAGATTTTAAACCACTGAATTATACTGCTGATTGAAATTATTTATATTGAATTTGTTTGTCAGACTTACATGAAGTCACAAAGTCGCAATCTTGGAACACTTTTTTTCCTTTTTTTTTTTTGATGTTTTTTGTTTTGTTCGAGATATTTTAAGGTTGTTTTCCATAATCAAGGAGGTCACAACAACAGCAAGAAATTTTTCCTATTTCAGTGTGAGTCAGCTTTCCCAGGTGGCAAATTCAAATTCCTCACAGCAGCTGTGGTCAGGAGGAATCCTCGCTAGTGATTTCTATCTCCATTGATGGCTCTAGGATGGAGGGCAATTAAGGGCCCAGCCCCTAATGCGTGATTAATGGTACCTGGCTGACAAAGCATTATAAAGCAAAATCTTCAAGGTGAAAATTAACAGGAATATCCCAGCCTGCTGCAGAGAAAGGAAGGGAAGATCAGATTATGCACAGAAGTGTTAGCAGAGATGACAAAATCTATCTTGGATCTTAGCAAGAAGAAGCCCAAGGGCTGCTTGGACCTCATCCTTGTCTCACCAAAATCTGCTGGGAGCTGGGAACTATGGTTCAATAATGCCCTTGAGCACAAACAGGTTCTGCAGAACCCCTGACCCGGGATTTCCGTGACCTTCAGGGTCACAGGCAGCTGCTAGGAGTGCCCTCCGGTAGAGAATAAAAGAAGCAGAGCAGTGATGAACCCATGTTGTGGTGGGGCTCCGTGGCTGAGATGAGACAGGCTGTAACCCTGGGTGGCTCCCTGGCTTTACAGAACCCATCTGGTTCCACTGGGGAGCTGCTGTGCCATGATTTACTTGGGACTCCACTCAGGCACCACTTCTCCTGTCAAATTCCACCCCAGCATCCTGGGCAGCTTGTACTGGAATTCCAACAGAAACTTGGCAGGTGTGGGTAAGAGAGATCTTAATCTCAAAATTCCACAGGTAAAGGCACTGGCCCCTCACAAATACTGAGTTTCAGCTAGTGCTGTCTTTCATCTCTTCAGATTCCTCCAGTCTTTAAAAGATGGAACCACTTCTCTGAAGATTCCTGATGGTGGCTTAAGCCCTGCCTGAGGCTGAAGGGGCTGATCACGATTATCTGTCCCTTTTCTCTCAGGGCAGAGCATGTGAAGTCCTGGGGAAGGAGGACAGTCAGGATTTTCTGGCCTTGGTGCAAGCTCTGGAGGGAATTGGCCTCTCAGAGGATCAGCTGAGCTCCACCTGGGCTGTCCTGGCTGCCATCCTGCAGCTGGGGAACATCTGCTTTACCTCCTATGAGGTACAGTAACCCCATCAGCTTGGGAACAGGATATTTGTGCTGGATATTGCTGTTGTGCCATGTGGTGGGACTGAGGACATGATTCCTGACTGAGGGTGGCATCCTTTGAGGACCTTTCTGTCCTTTCAGTGCTGGGCTCCAGACTGGTCTAGGCAGGGACAGAAGGTGGGAGGCAACCAAAGGTCGCTGGAGCTTGAGTGGGTTTTTAAGGAGCCAAAATGAACCTGGTGCTCTGCCCAGGCTGTGACCAGCTCTGCGCAGCTGAGGTGCTGTTGAGAAGATTAATACAAGAGGAACCTTGTATCCCCTCCATTGTTCCTATCTATAATATATAGTAATATAGATAATAATTTATGTACAGTAATATATGTGAAAAACACATTCATTCTCCTGTGAAAATTTCAAAAGTCTAATAAATGACAATAAGAGACAAGGACCACAGAGTAAAGGTTATTAAGGCTGGGTGCATCCTGGCACTCAGCCAAGAGCACCCTGTTCTCTCCAGAGATACCCTTAAATACCTTTTCCCTTACATCATCTGTTGCATATTCATAGACCCTTATGCACAGTAAACTTTTTCCCAAACTAGTTGACATATTTTTACATGGCCCCTCCTTGGGTCTGCCTTTTTAGAGCATGCAGATTCCTTGGTTGTGGTTTTAGTCCATTTTTACCATCAGCTTCAGTTTTGGGCCCTGGCCCACACTGCCTTCAGAGGGTGAGTGCTGATGGTTGGCAGATCTGTACAGGCGTCCTCATCCTGTGTGCACTGGATGTTATCCCATCCAAGCAGGCATTTTAGCACAAGCAGCTATTTCACTAAGCTTAATTAACAACAGAAATAAAAACTCTATAACAAAGTTACTTTAACCCACACACATATAAAATCCATTTTCATATTTGTGAAAAGCCAATATTATAATATGTGTTTATAACATACATAATAAAAAACACTTTGTTATTTAGAAAGACTCCTTTGAACATGCAGCCATCGCCAGCGGGGCTGAGATTCAGATTGTGGCCAGTCTGCTGTGTGTGTCAGCAGAGCTGCTGCAGAGAGCTGTCACTCACCGTGTCACTGTGAGTCCCTTCTGGTGATTTCCCATTCCTCCTGAAGCATCCCACATCCTGCCCCACTAAGTCCTAAACTTAGAAGGCTTAAAATCTGGGGGGCAACAGCAGGAATGAAATGATTGGGGTGGGCTGAGCCCCTCAGGGCAGCTCTGTAAAGATGGCAGAGCTCACATCTGGGAGGGCTCTTTTCTGACATGAGTGGCCTCAGGTTTATCACTTTGGCCAGTTTACTCTCACCTCTGACAACAAAATTCTGGGTTTAAAAGTTAAAAAGTTTTTCTTTTGATATCTGGGTAAATGCTCAGCCAAATAGAAAAAAAAATCCATTTATTAACTGAGCTGACTTCCTTGTGGATTAAAAAAAAAAAAAAAGGTGTTTTTGTGAGCTAATAAGAGTAAATTCTGTCTCTTTATGTATCCAGGTTACATCTTATGATCGGATCTTCACCCCTTTGTCTGTAGAAGGAGCCATTGATGCCAGGTGACTCCTGCTGATGTCTGGGTGGGTGAGATGCACTCAGAGGTGCTGTCTTTGCAGTAACTGGTTCTTCTCCCCCTCCCACTCAGGGACTCCATTGCCAAGGCTCTCTACTACCTGCTCTTCGAGTGGCTGCTGCTGAGGATTAATGAGTGGTTGGCTCCCTGGGAGTCTGACTGTGCCGTGGGCATTGTGGACCTCCATGGCTTTGAGGTTGTTTTCCATATTCTTTTGCTGTGGCCTGGGCAGTGAGGGCATGTGCTCACCAAGGCCTTGCAGTGTTTTATTTAGGGCTCCTGTTAAAACCTGTGTCCCAATGGATGCTGAAAAGAGTGGAATACAGAGGTGGGGCTGTGTATCCAAGAGTAGATCTTTCCTTCTTTGTGCTCCTTCACAGCTTGTCTCACCTCTGGCTGTTCAGCCTGGTCAGTGAGCCAGGCTGAGAGCCTGCAAACCAGACAGAAGGTGGTTTGAACTGTTGGGGTTCATTCACACTGGCCAGAACCAGCAACTCAGCTCAGCTGGGCCTGTGCAGCACTTAGAGGGAGCCACAGCCCCCTGGGCCTGGGAAGGGATGGATTTTTGTCTTTGCAGGATCTGGGCGTGAACAGCTTAGAGCAGCTCTGCATCAACTTTGCCAATGAGCACCTCCAGAGGTTCTTCAGCCAGACTGTCATTGCCCAGGAAGAGGTGAGTGGAGCTCGGTGGAATTCACAGCACCTGGAGCCAGCACACCTGGACTGAGCTGAGGCATCCTCAGAGTGTCCCTCAGCAGGGAACAGGAAACTGAATGCTCCTCCTGGGCAATATCCAGGGAATCCTAGCCCAAAGAGTTGCCTATTTAATACCTTTTATTAATTATACGGTAAATTAAGGGAAGGAGATTTTGTCAGCACCTTGCTTCCTTTTCCAGATTTTCTAAGTGAGTTGGTCAGGGTCAGAGCCCAGACCTCAGTGGGTGCTTTAAAATCCTTTTTGGCTTCTTTGTAGCATTTTCTGTGCCACTTATGTCCTGGGGATGAAAGTGTATTTATCAGACTTGACTTCTACAGTTCACTTTATTACTCAGCTTAGCAGCCTTCTTCTCTCAAATCAGGAAAATCATTAGTGGCTTCAGAAGCAGTTTCATGAGACAAAACCAGACAATTCTAGGCAAGTTCCTAACAGCAGTGAAACTCTAACTTCCTGATAAACAACCCAAATCCCTCTGTTAATTCTCTCCATTTGTCCTTGTTTGTGTGGCTGGATTTGGCCTTTAACATGCAGGAGGAATACAGCCAGGAGCAGTTAGCTTGGATTCCTATTTCCAAGACGTGCAGCGAGTCGTGCCTGGATTTCCTTACTGCAAAGCCCCACAGCCTCCTGTGCATCCTGGATGACCAGACATCCCTGACTCAGGTGAGGAGCTCCCAGCCTCTCATGGGATCCCTTTCAGAGGATGGTTAAGGTGAGGCTGTTTTCCATAATGATTGCACAAGTGTTCAGTGTTTTTACCTTCAGTTTAACAGTGACTTTTTAGCCTACCGAGAAAGGCTGAAAGAAGAAAGGCCGAGGTTGCAGCATCAGGAAATCTCTTTTACAGGCCACAGACCACACTTTCCTCCAGAAGTGTCATTACCACCATGCAAACAGCCCTTGGTACAGCAAGCCCAAGCTGCCTTTGCCAGAGTTCACTGTGCAGCACTACGCTGGCCCTGTCACCTACCAGGTGAGCTGGCAGGGATTCAGAGCAGAAATGACCCAGAAATAAGCTGTGGGTGTCCTGATGGACCAGCTCTGGGAACAAAGCTCTCCCCTTGTGACTGCACTTCCCTCCAGAGCATCAGCTGAGCAGAAGAGAGGAGATTATTATAAAGAGAGCCAACTAAGATGTCTCTGGGCAGAAGCAAAATAGGAATTGCCCTCAGTGACACAACAGCCTCAGAGCCCTGGAAATGCAGGAAAGCTGTGGCTGCTGGGCAAAAAAAAAAAAAAAACCAAACAAAAAGAAAGGTGAAAGCCTGCAAGGTGATGTGAAGGAGAAAAGGAGCAATCCCTTCTCAAAGCAGAAGCCATTGTCCCCTCTACCCTGGTGGCAGCAGGAAGAGCTAGCCTCATTCTCCAGGGCTTTTCTCTTTTCCAGCTCTCCAGCTGCCTGTCCCCAGTCCCAGTGTGTGTAACAGGGGTGTGTGCCTGTCTGAGTGGTCTGAATGGTGCTTTAAATCAGACTTTGCCCCTGCAGGTGCACAAGTTTCTCAATAAAAACCGTGACCAGCTGCGGCCAGAGGTGCTGGATATCTTCTCCCAGAGCCGTCTCAAGGTACAGAAGTGATCAGGAGGAAGATCTCTATTGCAGACCCCCAATGATCCACTCATTGTCTTAATGTGAGAGGCAGAAAGGTGCTGAACAGGTGTCAGAACATGGAATAGCCACAAGTTTTATTTTACTGAATTTACTTGGGAATTGGGCAAATTGTCTTTGCCCACAATTGATGCACCTTACATATAGAACACAGAGAGTGCCTGAGGATGCAGCTGCATTCCTGCCACTGCCAGGGGCAAGACAAAATAGCCCCCATAAGTTTCAGGTAGAAGAGGTTCTTCTTTCCACAATGTTCAGTGGGTTTTGGTAATTTCTTTGTTATTGCAGGTGGTGTCTGAGATTTTCCAGAGGGCTAAAGCTGCCTATGGTCAGCGAAGGGAGCTGAGGGGAAGAGGCCTCAGGCCTCAGGCCTCCACACTGGTGTCCAAATTCCAGCAGTCTTTGCAGGAGCTCACAGCCAAGCTGAGAGGGTGAGAGATGCTGCTGGCACACAGAAGTGTGGAGTGTTCCAGGGGCAGCATGGAGAGGAGGGTGATCCAAAGTTCTTCTTTGTTTTGCAGGAGCCATGCCTTCTTCATCCGCTGCATCACCCCTAACCCCAGGAAGGTAGGGCAGCACCCCGAGCTCCTTATGGAGTCCCTCATGTCCTTCATTCTCCTCCAACAGCTCTCCTTTCACAGCTGGGATTTAAACTTCTTTGTTTTATTTGATAGCTTGAGACTTTTTTCCCCTTGTTCTGTGTCCCACCCTTCCCTGTGGCCATGTGAGTTAATCCTGTGCTACAGGAGCAGAACCAGGGTCAGCTGGACACCAAAGTATTCCTTGGGCTTTGTGTTCCATGGCCCACAGCCCATGGCAAGATCCAATCCAAGGACAGGACAAGAGAAGGAGACCCTTTCTAAACCCCCTGCCTTCAGTCTCCTTTCTTTAATTTTTCTTTATTTCTTGTTTTTAATTTTTTTCTTCTGCTTTGTCTTCTCAGCTGTCAAATGTCTTTGATGTGGAATATGTCAACTGTCAGCTGCGACATTCTGGGATACTGGAGGCCATCCACATCCTGAAGGAGGGGTTCCCAGTCCATCTACCATTCCAGAGCTTCCTGGCTAGGTACAGGGGTGCCCTGGCTTGGGATCCCCCAGCCCTGGAGGATTTGTTCTCTGAGGACTCCATGTACAGCCCTGGTTTTTGTCACACCCTCTCCTCCTGTGCAGGTATGGGCTCCTGGCTGGGAGCAGCCCCAGCAGCTTGGAGCAGAGGGAAGGCTGTGCAGCAGTGCTGGCCCACGTGGTGGGGAACCCCTCGGATCTCTACCAGATTGGGGTGACAAAGGTGATGTCTATAGACAATCTCATCTGGATTGCACAGCCCCACCCACCATTCCCAGGCTGGCAAAGCAGGAGAGGAGCTCAGCCTCTGCCCACAGAGGGAGGGCCTTGCACACCTTCCCCTCTCACCTTTGCCTCTTGTCCCAAGTACTAAGAAGGCATTTTTAGCACTTCAGATTACCAGTAGATTCCAGCTCCAGGCTACTGTGGCATGGCCAAGCCCTTTGTATACCCAGCATTCCTGGGCTTCTACTTTTGCTACCTGCTAACCTTCATCACTCCCTGATTCCCTGTCCACCCCAAATGCATCCATCTCTGTCACTTGCACCTGTGCCTCCTGCCCTCCCCAGTCTCCTTAGCAAGAACCCTTAAAGGCTACAAAGGGATTAAACCAGCAGTTTTTATTATTGATCAGCTCTGGGAGAAGCTGCTGCTTGCCTGTGGGTCAGCAGCTGCTGCCTTTGCCCAGGTGTTTCTGAAGGAGAAGGGCAGACAGCTGCTGGAGAGGCGATGGCAGCAGAGGCAGAGCTGGGCCGTGGTCACCCTGCAGAGGAAATTCCGCCGCCTCCTCCAGCGCCGGCGCTTCCGCCTGCTCCAGGAGAAAGTCACACTGATCCAGGCTCACTTCCGAGGCTACCAGGCCAGGTCAGGAGCCAGGGGACAGCCCAGGGACAGCCCTTTGGCCTTGCCAAGGAACAGCCCAGAGACAGCCAAGGGACAGCCCAGGGACAGCCAAGGGACAGCCTAAGGACAGCCCTTTGGCCTTGCAAGGGACAGCCTTTAGGCCTTGTCAAGGGACAGCCCAGGGACAGCCAAGGGACAGCCCAGTTACAGCCCTTAGGCCTTGCCAAGGGACAGCCAAGGGACAGCCCAGGGACAGCCCTTTGGCCTTGCAAGGGACAGCCAAGGGACAGCCAAGGGACTGCCTTTGGCCTTGCAAGGGACAGCCAAGGGACAGCCAAGGGACAGCCAAGGGACAGCCAAGGGACTGCCTTTGGCCTTGCAAGGGACAGCCAAGGGACAGCCCTCTGGCCTTGCCAAGGGGCAGCCAGGTAGGGATGTCCAGGCCCCTCTTCATGTTGGCTCCTGGCCTGCTCTGTATGTGTCTGTGTGGCTGATGTGTCCTCCATCAGACAATTCTTTTCTCACCCTCTAGGAAGCGTTACAGGAGGCTGAAGAAGACTTTGGTGCAATTTAAAACTGTGATTGTGATCTCCAGACCTTTGATTCAGTGGAGGAAGCGCTGCCAGGTAACAGCAGAGCAAGGTGTGCAGGAGGGGCTGTTCTGCCCTAAGCAGAGTGAGACTGGGTGAGGCCAGGGCAGGGATGGCTTTGGAAGGTTTGCTGGCAGTGAGGTGAGGTGTCCTCACCCAGGGAGGTGTCCTTCACCCTCTGTCTGACACAAATGTCAAATGAAGGAAGCAGAGAGGCTGGAGCCTTCTCTCTCTAAATGACATGCACAGTTGGCACAGGTATTGCAAACAGAGCTGATTCATGGGTCTGGCTGTGTGAGCTAGGGTGGGGATGATGCCTTCAGGTTTAGCTTTTATATTTTTCAGATCGTTACTGCATCAGTGTATAACTCTGAACTCCATATGGAATGTTAGTAAGCTCTCTTCACAGTTTGGTCCCACAAAACAATTCTTCCAGGCCTGAGAACCAAGGACAGCCTCAGGCCTGAAAAATACAAACAAAAGGGAATTGGGGGAAGCAAACTGGGAGAATGTGACTTCATTACCTGAAGCTGTAATTGAACAATTAACCCCTGATATGCAGATAGACCAAACTTGTATCTGTCTGAAAAACTCATGGCCATTGTCCATCTTGGGTGTAGCCTCTGCCAGGCTCCTGCACTGCCCAAGGTGTATCTGTTGAAGGCCTTTAATGAATACCCACTTTATTGTCTAACTCAGTCTAGCCTCTGTTCTCGGCAGCCACTCCAGACATCACTGCCCTACATGAGACAAGAGCTGGTGCCATCTGTGCTCTTCAGAGCTGCTGTTCTGCTCAAGCTCTAAGGAGGCATTCATCTTGCTTTTTCTATTGCCCAGGTCAATTACTGATGGTGACTGAATTGCAAGATTCTTTCAGTCCATGATGATCCTCCCTGATTCCTTACAGCTACCTCAGGCTGCTCAAGCCCTTGGCCCCTTGGAAGTCAGCTGGGGTGAGAACAGGATGGCAAGTTTTTGAGAAGATGGAAAATAATGTACAGGAGAGAGCCATGGTTCTGTCCAGTGGGTATAATGTATTCTGCACAAACTATTACAATAAAATTGGGAAATTAAAATATTGCACCTGAAGGGTAAGGGCCATTTCCTTATTATTAAAGGGCCATTTCCTTACTATTAAAATAAATCTGGAAAGAGGAAATCAGACCACTCCTCCTTAGAGTAGCAGTAACATCTCATAGCTTCAGCTTTACAAGGGAAGGAGCCAGCACAGCTCCTGGCATGGCTGAGGGCAAGGTGGGGCAGAGGGTTAAGACAGTTGATGCAGACCTGCAGAGGTGCCTCCTTCAGCATGAGTTTCTGTTCTGTTTCTTGCCCTTCCCACTTGGACAGGATCCAGATTTTCTTTCTCCCAGGTAACCACAGCAGTGCAACTCTTTTGAATCTGTTTCTGTTCCTTCAGTGTTTGTTTGCTGAGGTCTCTGTACATGCAGTAGCAGCAGCAAAGGTCTCAAAGTTCACCTGCTGCAAAGTTCCTCCTTTCCCCCACCCCACAGCCCTGCCCTTTGGACTTTAGCTTGTCACTGTCTTTCTCAGCCCAGCCCTCACAAGCTCCCATGTAGTCACAGTGCTCTGCACCACTGACAGGCAGGAGAGAGGCAGAGAAGGAGCCAGAGACCCTCCTTCCCCATCTCAGGTGAGTGATGAGGCTGGGGAGCAAGAGAATGGATGGGGAAGGGCAGAGCTGTGAGGGAGTTTAGCTTTTGGCATCCCTCCCACCTTTCTAAAGGATTTCCTCTCCATGGACAAGTTCATCAGTCCTGTTCAGGTTGTTATCAGGTGCTCTGGTGCTGAAGGAGGTGGGTGAATATTTCTGGCAGCTGCTGGGAGCTTTTGTCCTGAGCCACATCAGATGCCCAGCAAGGGAAGGTATGGCAGGATGCTGGGCAGGTGCTGCAGGCTCTTGCTGCTGGATTGTGCCAGGAGGGGCAGGAGGTGTTCCAGCAAAGCTCAGGTCTCTGCCTGGGCAGCCCCTTCTCAATACAATGTGTTGGAGTCCCAGGAAGGCTCTGTAGCTGTTCTCTCATTCTATCTGCTGGAGCAGGACACCATCTCCTGGCCATCCTCAGCATCTGCCCCCAGAACAGCTGGAATTCACTTCATACACATATCTTCCCACCCTCTATCCCCTTTTCATCTCCTAACAGCAGGATTTAGAGGAAAGGAAACAAAGAAGGAGCTCCCTGGCCTGTGCTGACACAGGAAATAGTCCCAGCCAAGGAATGGTGAGTTGTCAAATGGTCTGGGAGGGTCTGAGATCAAAACAATCAGGTTCTCCAGGTGTTCTCCCTCCCTTGTGCCTCCTCAGGCCAGGTTTGCTGGGGAACTGCAGAACATCTAGAGAGGGCACACACATGTCTGGAACCTGGTACAGAATGCAGGTTAGATGGTGCCAAGGGCCTTCTAATACAGAAATATCTCATTAGTTCAGTGTTTCCCATGCTCTGGGCACAGCCAGGCACCGTCAGCCAGTCCTGAGCCCGAGCTCTGTGTTTGCTCACAGCACTGACCTGCTCTGCAGAGGTGGAGGGAAGATTATTTTTGGCAATCATCTTGTTGTGAGGGATGGGAATGAGACATTTCTGCGTAAATGTATTAACAGAAGCTGATGTAGAGGAAGGGATGTATTAAATGCTTCCCAACACTTTTAGCCTGTATCAACACTTCTAACTAATGCCATTATTGATGTGTGTTGACTGGACACACATTTGCTGCAGTGTCTGTATCAAGGGAATCTGAATTGATTTTATGCACAATTCTGTATAGATCTGTCAGTAAGAACAAGAAAACTTAGCCCTGGGTGGTCATTCACCTTCCTCAGGTGGGGATCCAGAACTGTGGAATTTCACAGTCCTCTTCCTGAATACACCGTTGAAAAGCCAGACTTGAAGTCAAGTATCTTATGAGCAAAACCAAACTGATCAAAAATGCTGTGAATGCGTCTTTAAGTGGAGAGAGGTGTCAGAATAATGTGCTGCTGACAAGAGGCTGTACTATGCAGATCTTAAAAAAGTCCCCAAAAAACAAGAAACAAAAAACCCCAAAAAACTCAGGTTTTGGGACCTTAGCTTAGTTTTATAGTGCCTTAATCTGAGTAGTTCTGTCTGAAATGCCCTGAGCTGACTCTACATGCAGTGATGCTGACACTGTGTTGTATTGGCCCACCTGCTTCCTACCCTGCAGCAGTGCAAGGTGTAAACCAGTGAAAAATCAAAACTCATTGGCCAGATTCTCCTCTGGATTACCCAGATACAGATCTGAGCTTTCCTAGGAACCTCCAACATATATCAAAGATCAGAATCAGGTCTCACTTTATGCTGTAGCACCTTTGGATACAGAAAAATCAAAAGAAAACTGTCAGGAAAGGGCAGGAGGAAATGGCCCTTACCCTTCAGGTGCAATTTTTTCAGTGCAATGTGCCACACTTGATAGGAATGAGGGATGAGTCAAAGAAATCCAACTTTCCTGTCCTTCCCCTTGTGGCAGTTGATATTTTATTTGGGAATTGCTCCCCTTTCCCTCCTGAGCTGACCCATGTCACAAGCTGTGTTCATGCAATACCCCCCTGTCTGCAATGGCTCTGAATGTTGTGGATGCAGAAGTCACTGCTTTGGCTCAGATGCTCCATCCCTGTCCTGGCAGCTTCTCCAAGGCAGTTTCACCCAGTCTCAGCTCAGGCTTTTATGTGGTTTTTTTTTCTCTGATTTGTTTCTGACTGATTTGTTTCTGTCTCCAGGACGTGGGGCTGCTGGAGATCCCTGCAGAGCTCGCAGCCCTCCTGCACTTTGTTGAAGGTGAGAAATCCTCCTTCTTCCCTCCCTTTCCTGCACTGTTTCACTGAGTATTTCCTTGTTTATATCAAAGTGTGTCTTTGTTCTCCCTGCTGCCTGTCACTGGGCTGGTTTTGATTCGTTATCATTGCAGTGTAAATATGATAAAGGCAAACGGTACCTTGGATGTTGTTTCCTGACAAGGTAGGGAGGAAAAGCAACTTGGGCCAGGGGGCAGAACACCAGCTTGAAAATCAGTACCTTTGTTAACTTTTCAGCTCTTCTTTTGAACTGGGCTGGTAGAACTGATAGCAGGGATGATGCAAAACTCTTTGGTCAAAGTTATGTGACAGCAAACTGCTTAATGAACCCAGATCTCTGGCAGAGATGGGTATCTGGGGTGGAAAAACTTAAACCCATCTTTTACCTACTCTAAAATCTTTAAGGAAGTTGAAGGGGAAGAAAACAACAGTTTTGACAACTTCAAAGAAATATTTTTAGGTTTCATTAAAAATTATTTTTAAAAATTTAATTTCATTAAAAATTATTTAAACAAAGTTTAAAATAGAAGGAAGGAGAAATAGGGTAACAGCTTGACTGTGGAACAATGTAATAATTTGAGATATAACAATTTATCAGTCCAAGGACATAACAATATAATAACTTAAGGATGTAACAATGTAATAAATTGAGTATGTGTTAATTTATTAATTTAGGAATGCACCAATTGGATTTCAAATCACCAAAATAAGTGCAATAATTTCACAAGCTGTTGATCTGACCCTGAGCATTAAGTTTTGTGCAGTTGTGTTTCCTCTGTAGCTCTCTGTACAATGTGAATATTTAAGCTGCAAATAGGTTGAGGCAGGATTTGCCTCTCTGTGTCTGTGTGGTGTCAAAGCCAAAGCCAGCTATGCCTGTGGCCTTCTGTGGGGGACAGTGAGGGACACAATCAGGCAGAAGAGTCTGGTGAATTGGAGCAGACTGTGCTGGATTCCCAAATAGCTCACATTTCATGGCAGAGCCCTGCAGGAACTATCAGCTGGTCTAGTGA
This sequence comes from Ammospiza caudacuta, assembly GCF_027887145.1. NCBI lineage: Eukaryota > Metazoa > Chordata > Aves > Passeriformes > Passerellidae > Ammospiza > Ammospiza caudacuta. The sequence continues at coordinate 3,489,753 of NC_080611.1, forward strand.
GCAATATAAGCCAGAGGGGCTCAGGGAACAGTGAGACTGCTGGAAATGAAAGCTGATGGGATGTAAATGGGGAGGATTGGAGAGCATCAGGGACACAGCTGGAGGGAGAGGAATGCACAGGAGCTGTGCTGCACTGAGAAATGCCTTCATTTAGTGATGTTTGCTCCTCTCTTATCCCTGAGAAATCCCTCGTTACAAAGACCTCTCATTTCCTGTGGACGGGGCAGTTGTCAGCAGTATCTGTATGAGCTCAGCATTTCCTGCCTTAAATGCTGCAGTGCAGCCTTGAATCTCCAGGTATTGCCTGGGGAGAATGGTCTGAACGATCAGAGCTGTAAAATCTGAGTCCTTGTGCTCTCAGGGAGGTGAGGCTGTGCCTGCTGGGGGTCTGAGGGTGTCCCTGCAGCCAGGGCTGGGTCAGGGGCTCAGCAGGGCGAGGTGCAGGTCAGCAGGAGCTGCTCTGTGAATTGTTGGTGTCCTGCCACCCCACCAGACCTCCTTCCCTTGCAGGCCGACACCAAGCACAGGCCAACCAGATAACTGAGACACAGCCCCCAGAAGTCAAGGTCAAGGATGACCTTTCCCTCCCACCCACCATCAACAGCCATCCCTTCTCCTCCTTCATCAGATCACACTTCCAGGTGGGAACTCTTTACCTCTCTTCGCTGCCTCCCCTGTGGGCAGACACACTGGTTTTAGCAGCACCAGGAGCAAATATTTCTATCTTTATTTTGTTTCATTGTAGAAGCCAGATTTCCCTGTCCCTGGTCAGCCTCTGCAGCACCCCTTAACCCACCTGGATGCTGAACACCAGGAGAGTGCACTTGAGATTAACAAACTGGTAAGAGATGATGTTCTTGACCTTGCTGGGAGCAGGTGGGCACAGACAAGGTTTTGATGCCTTTATACAACAAGTTGCTGGTGGTGGATACTGTTCTTACAATACATGGAGGGCTGGAAAAGCAGAATAAATTGCTCCTTGTAGGCCCTGGAGCAGCCTGACAGAGATCACACACAGCCCCTTAAGGTTGCTGTGGTTTTGGGGAGGCACAGACCAGGCACAGGGATCAAAGTGAATTGCCTGGTGATGGAGCCTCAGAATTTGGCAGGACATATAGGAATAGGACTGCTAAACTTTAACATCCCAATATTCCAGACTCAGTAGCAATGATAAGGGAAGTCTGTCTCAACCACTTACTTGTCTGTCAGTCATAAAAATGTTTCATTTAACCCAGATATTTTCCATGATGTGGTTTATAGCAAACATCTCAATTGCACCTCGGGCTCACAGATGTGTCAGTACCCAACAGGGGACAGGGAACTGTTGTTGAAAGGCTGGAAAAGGGCAGGGACTTTGTCATCAGGAAAAGTACACCTGGAACCACACCCTCACTGTAGTGTTTGTGTGAAGGGGATGGTGCTATTTCATCTCTGTGGATATGAAACATCTATTTCTTTATATTTCTTCTTTAAAATGGTTGAAAATAGAATGAAACTCCAGATACTTTCTAAGTAAATCTGGTCATCTTTTTGGGAATTACATGGAATTAAAATAAGCCCATTAAGAAACTTAATACCTAAAAAGAGTCTCTTGTTTTGTCCTTGTGATCCCAATTATAGAAGAGCATAAGCTTCAATAAAATCTTGTGAATAGGATTGTGTTTAAGCAGAACACTTATTTTTCTAAAGATCAAAACTTGCTAATGAAGTAGGGATTTGCTGCAAAGAATTCCATGAGAACTAAACAACCACCATCCCCTGTTTTTCGCAGTGAATCTCTGACACACTTGATATCATTAAGTGTTTTTAGAAGTGTTGTTATGCTTAAATGTTCTTTCCAAAGCTGTTGATTTTAGAAAAAAAATAATTTGTGACATATTGAAGTGTAGAGGATGAAAGAAACCATTCTGTACCTAAGGGTGAGACATACAAACTAAAAAAGCATTGAAGATGTTGATATGCATAGCCAAGAAGCTGAATCACTTCAGTGACTGTATTGAGACACCACATCTCATAGTACTTGGTATAATATTAATTGTACCAAAGGCTTTGAACACTCAGTGGGCTCAGTAGCAAATATCCTATGGTAATTTACTTGTGTGCCTGAGCCCTGCCCAAGGGGAAATATTTTGCCCTAGACCAAATTCTGAGTCATACCTCAGAAGAGACCGAAGTCACCCTGACTTTTAGTCAGGATCCAATCTTTATAAATGTTACCTCCCAAATTGCCCAGCACTTTGGTGGTGCACAAAAACCTGAGGACAGGCCCTGTTGGGGAAGATGAAACAGGAAAGCCTTATAAATATGATTGTCTGGCAAAAGATTTTGAGAATATAGAAACTATAAGCAAGATTGAAATGAAAGCAAGCTTTGAGATACCTCAGTTACTGAACAACTGGAAAACAATGGTGTGGCCAGCTGAAAGTAATCCCCTTTAGATGAAACAACACCCTCTGCTTGCAGACAGGCCCAAGGGTCAGAGCAGACCCTGCCAGCTTGGTAGAAGGGGCCCAAAGAGGAGTTTGTAGGGTTTAAAATGTAACACAGTATGGTAGTGTAGTGATTCTTATAGGCTGTATGTAAATGCTACAGGATTTGTACCTTGTGCTAGATTGGTTAGTGAGAATCAGAATATTCAACACAGAAGATTTATTGTATTGTAACGAGAACCTCGCTCTCTTACCTCTTTTACTCTCTTACACTTTTACTCTCTCACCATCTCCTCCTCTCTTCCCCCTCTTCTCTGGGGCCTGCTCTGAGCTGTGTTTGGCAGCTCCCAGCAGGGCCCTGCACCCAGGCCCTTTGCAATAAACCCCAAATTCCAGCCCTGGCTGCAGAGATCTCTCACCTCCATCCATCCCCACCATCATACCCCTCAACGCTCCTACAAGGCCTCAGTCTGATTGTTTGCCCCAGCAGCTCCTGATGTCTCCAACTCTTGCACCAGAGTTTGGGACAGGGGGTTACAGCTCCAGTTCTCTCTCTCTTGCCCTGGATCCTTCCAGATTTTGCGCTTCATCGGTGACCAGAGCCTCCATGGCTGGCAGGAGGTCCTGCTGGGCAACTTCATTGCTGGCAGAGGTTTGAGGGACGCTGCTCTGTGTGATGAAATCTTCAGCCAGGTGGTTGCCCAGAGCTGGAGGAACCCGGACGCGGAGCGCAGCCGGCGGGGCTGGCTCCTGATGGCCACTCTGCTCAGCTGCTTCGGCCCCTCACCTGCACTGCAGAAACCTCTGCTGAAGTAAGAGGAGAAAAGGCCGGGCAGGCTCACAGAGGGGTTGGGAGGGGTGAGCAGTGCCACATGCAGTTCCTTCTCCTAGGTTTGTGTCAGACTATGGCATGGAGGGCTACAGCGCCGTGTGCCAGCGCAAGATGCTGAGGGCGGCCCAGTGCACAGGGACAGGGCCTGCGCCCGCCCGGGCTTACCCCCCCACCCAGCTGGAGTGGACAGCAAACCAGAGGAGAGGGAAGATGGTGTTGGATGTTCACACCTTTAATGGTAACTCACCCTTCTGCCCTCCTGCTGTCTTTCAGTCTCTAAGGTCTTTTCCAGTGCAGAAATCAGCATTGGGGAATAACTCCCTCAACTAAGTGAAGTGGGTCAGAACACTGTTTGCTGGTACAGCCATGGGGGAAACAAGCATCTGAATTTAGATCCAAAACTTGCAAAGTCTAGGCCTGGTGGGACCTGTTTCTCAGGCTGAGGGATGAGATTGTCCTGGGTTTGGGCCCTGCTCAACAGAGGGTTATTCATCTCTCCAGGGTTGCTGTCCATTACAGCCCACGCAGCAGGATTTTGTTACAGGGACTTTCTGCCCTTCTCAAATATTACCTGAAGTTGCCTCTTAAGCAACCAGCAGCTCTATGACTTGAACACAGAACATCCCTACTCTGGCTCCTTGTGAGTGGAGTGATCCCCAAGCAAACCAGGACACTGCAAGGGTTTTCACCTGTCAGGTTGGAAATGCCAACCTGTGCCATCAAACATGTTGATATTTTGGATGTGAATGTGGTGAATGTGTCCATGTGGAGCCTTCCATGAGCTTTCAGGCCTCCTGTGGCCCTGCCCAGGAGTGTGTGAGACTTTCCAGCTGGGCTTGTGTCCCATGGAATGTGGGTGCTGCTTTGGGTCCTGCCAGGGAGGCTCTGGGCACTGACTTTGCTCTCTGTGCCAGAGGAGAAGTTCTCAGCTGAGGTGGAGTCCTGGATGACTGGGGAGCAGTATGCAGCCTGGATCCTGAGTGCAAGGTACTGCCAGAGGATGGGAGCAGGTCTGGGGGTGTGAGAGGCTGTCACCAGCTTTAAGGCTCAGCCTGCTTTGGTCTGCAGGCTGGGATTCATATGGTTAAATGTAGAATACTCAATTCTTGCCCACTCCAGCCTGTGCTCCCTTCTTCACCCTTAACATAACCCTCAACCATACACAATGGGCTTCTTCAGGAACAGATCACTGGTGTGATCTCTGACAGCAGCTTCAGAGAAAAAAAGAATTGATAAAAAGGACAAATCTTGAATTATTCTAGATGTCTTCTAACCCTGGGCACTTAATAGTTGATTCACAACCTAAATCTAAAGGATTTAAGCCAGGATAGACAAGACAAGAAGATATTGAATGTAATGTTTTCCTTCCTCTCCCTTTCCCCTGCCTGCCTGGACACCTTTCGCTTCCCAGGGGCTGTGACAAGAACACTCGAGGGTGGTCTGTCTCCATGTTCACTGGCAACACGTGGCAGGACCTGCTGGGCTGTGACTTTGTGCTGGACCTCATTGGAGAGATGGAGGACACCAGCAACTTCATCAGCTCCTCCCGGGCCCCCACTGAGTACCCCATCACCCCAGAAAGGGACAGGAGCATCCTGCAGCCCTCTGACCTGGACATGTGAGCCACCCATTCCTCATGCCCCACCACCCATGGCCCTGCCACCCATCTTCCAGCACTCTGGTTCTCATCTCCTTTTCCTCTTCAACAGGATCCCTCCTGCCCCAGGTATCCAGGCCCCTGCCTTCCCCCCACCCAGCCTCCCTCCAGATCTTGTTGGTCTCCATCCAGGTGAGCTTCAGCCCAGCACTGTGGCTGACACTGGGAAGGGCCAGGTGGGCCCCAGCCAGGGCATCAGGGCAGAGGGGGAGTCAGGTGATTCTTCTTGTTGTAGACTCCACTCTGAGCCATGACTAATAGGGCCTGGAGGCAGGGGAAGCTTTCTTACCTGCCTTGTCACCAGACTTCTCTCTGCTCCCAGATCCAAGGTTTAGAGATGACCTGAGGGTCCCTGTGGGCTTGGATCACTATGTGGATGACCTCTTCAGCCCTGTGCTGCATCAGAGCTCCAGAGCATCTGTAAGTGCCCTGATGTTCCCTCCTGCCTTCTCTCTGCAGCTCTCCTGTCCCTGTGACTCCTTCAAGGTTTTCCTGCCTATTCACTGCCCCTGCTCAGCTCAGACACACATTTGAATGTCTTTCCCTCTGGGAAGTCTGTCCCTCTGGGCTCAGATAACTGTTTTGGGTTTATTTTGATGCAGGATATGGAGAACAGTGAGAATCTCACCAGACGCATGAAAGGAGGTGGGAAGATTGGCCCCACACAGAGAGGAATCTTTCCTTCTACAGGTCTGTAAGGCCATGGGGACACCTGGGACTACATCACCTTCAGTGAGCACCAGTCAGGGAGCCCCTTAAATGCTAATTATTGCATGTTCAGCTGGTTCATGCAGAGCACTGGGCTTTAGCACAGGCTGCCCTCCTTCTCCCAGGAGAGACAGATGCCTTGCAGAGGTGTCAGATAAGGGAGCTGCTTTGTTGTGCTTGTAAAGTCTCTTCTGAGCTGGCCTTGGGGTCAAGGCAGCAGGTATCTTGTTTCTGACCCAGGCCACCTCTTCCCTAGACAAATATTTGTAAGTCATGTATTCACCTTCTATTCAGCCCATGCTTTCACAGAGCAGTTGGTGCCTTTATCAGGGGTGGTTTTAATCTTTTTTATTACTTCCTTGCAGAACTTCCTGTCATCTGTAGCTATTCCTTGGGTTAGTAAGTCTGAACCCTGAAGAGGTTTTGGTTTGTGTGTTTGGTTTCTTTGCTTTTCCTCATTTCTGTGGAGCTGAGACTCTGGCATTTGCAGCAGGGTGGAGTCAAACACCAATATATTAATGACACTGACAAATCTGAATCTGCAGGGGTAGGAACACACCCAGCAGTCTCAGAAAGGTGAGGAATGTCCAGTTCAGTCATTCCTGAGACAGGAACTACTCCTGGCTATTGGAGAGGCTCTGGGGCATGACAAGCCCTGTTACAGATCACTGGCCTGAGGCCAGCTTTTCACTTACCTGGCTTTTTAGATGAGGGAGGTGAATGATGATCATCCCATTCTCACTGGTGAGGACATAATGATCCAGTAGATTTGTGCTGGGTGCTGACTCCTCTCAGCTGAGTCTGACCCCCCACCCCTTGCTCTGCTGGCTTCACACTCAGTGGGGTTTGTTTGTGACCCCATATGGGACCTGACTGCTGGGAGCAGAGGAATTCCTTTCTCCCCACAGCTCCTCCCCATGACACACAATGTTCATCCAGCCTTGCCACCCACTGCAAAGACACCAATGTGGCAGTCCCAGCCCCAGAGATCTTTGCCCAGTCCTCAAGAGAAAGCCTCTGTAATCATACACAGGCAGGAATTATTTATAAGCTTAATCATGAAGAATGGTGGTGTCCAAAGCTAGGCTGCAGAAAGAGAGTCTGGATACTGCTGTTTAAAATCTGGCAGGCCAACATTTTTCTTAGGTTTCCTTTTTCCACCTGAGTGTTGCTGTGTCCTGCTGTGGTTGGTGCATGTGCACAGCACCAGAAGTGCTCTCTGGGGTTGCTCAGGATATTCTCATTTGGGATTCTCCAAAGCACTGTGCACTTGTTCTTTTGCCTCCAGGCTTGTCTGGAATGACCCAAACACCAGTTTACCAGCCCATGCCCTCCATGATGGGGATGCCAGCAGCCATGCCCATGATGCCAGGGGTTGGTGGGGTTGCACCTATGCCAGGTAATAGCAGAGTTTCTGTAACTGCACAGGGGAGGGGATGGAAGGGGGCTGTCAGTGACACCTGTGCATTTCAGTGTCAGGTGAATGTGGGGAATGTTCACTGTAGGATTTTGAAGATGTGTGTGTTATCTTCCACAGCCATGGTGATGCCCCAGCCCGTGGTTCCAGCTGTGGATCCCAGCCAGCTGGCAGCACAGCAGCAAGCCTTTATCAACCAGCAGGCCATGCTCATGGTGAGTGAAGGGCCCCAGGGACTGGGGAAGAGCCACACCTTGGTGTTTGTGCCTGGAGGGGGAGCCCAGCTCTCCTCTTTGGGCCTGCCCTGTGTCACTCTGGGCTCACATGCTGGGGTGAACTCTGTTTTAATCCCCACTATAAAGTGGGCATTATTTAAGGCTGCAAAACTGGGAACCCTTTTTGCCCCCATTGTGTCCGTGGGGACCCTGAGGCACCATCAGTGAGTGAGGAGCAGAGACAGGAGCAGGCCTGAGGAGATTCAGCTCTAATTCCCATGGGTGTTAAGCTGGGATTTGCTACAGATGCAGGCCTGCAGTGTTCTGCTTTCTGTGCAAAGCCCTGTGAGTGCAGGGCAGCCCCAGGCTGGCAGCTGAGCCTTTGGGAGGTGTTAGGAGCTCTGCATCCTTGGCCAGGTGGGAGAAGACTCCCTGGCCTTGCCTTGAACACACACTGGGAAATTTGCTGTGCACTATGTGGATGCTTTGGGATTGATTAACAGTGAAAAAACAGGACAGGCTGTGACTGATGGCTGGGTTTGTGCTGCCTAGAACTCACGGACATTGCAATTCCTTCCCCAGGCCCAGCAGATGACCCTTCAAGCCATGACCATTTCCCAGCAGCAGCAACAGCAGGAACTGCAAAAGCAGCAAAAGTCCCCTGAGAACTCCAGGCCAAGAGTCTCCAGCCCAGCCCAAGCCTCAGCCCCAGCCACTCTCCCAAAACCCAAGAAGCCTCCCAGCAGCCAGGCTGCTGCAGCACCATCAAGGTCTCCAGAGCCACCAGCTAAGGCCAAAGAGCTGGTATGAGAAACAAGCAGTGGTGCATTTGGTTTGAATTTGTGTTTGGTGTTTGCTCTGTGTCCATTCCTGTGTGGCCCTGGTTTGGCAGAGAGGAGAGCAGAGATTTGTGCTTCCTGATGATACTGAGACCTTTCAAACTCTGCTTGCTGAGTCTCTAAGGATCAAACCTCAGCGGCTTTTGCTCTGTGGAGGTTTGGCTGCAGGGTTGGCCAATTCATTTCATTTCATTTAAGATGAAATTTTCCACAGGAGAATTAGTTACTCTGAGATCTTTATCATCCAGGAAGGTGTGTTGGGCCTCTAACATAATCCTCCTTCTCTGTGCTTGGCTGAGGGTTCCTTGTGTTAGAAACTGACCTACTGGGACACTCTTGGACGTGGAGAGGTTCTAGATCAGAACAGTTTGAGACAAAATCACCCCTGAGCTGAAGGGCACTGCAGAGCTACTGCTGGCTGGTGCTAACTAAACCAGCTGTGCACTGTCTGCAGGATTATGACTATGTGGAAGAGGAGTTCTCCAGCAGTGAGGATGATGATCGTCCTCGGGAAACCTTCCAGCAGAAGAGAGAGTACTTCCAGAAGATGGGTGAGTGTCTGCCACTCTGGGACTTCACTCATCAGAACACCTTCCTGGCATGCCCAGGTGTTCTTGTCTCCCTGTCTGGAATCCAGCTAATCCCTGCAGGAGCTGTTGGTGATGTGTGTGCAGGAGTTTTTGGGGTTCCTGTTCAGGAGCTGCTGGTGATGTGTGTAGGAGTTTGGGGTTCCTGTTCAGCTAGCTCCAATTCAGATTGTGAGCTGTAGTGGGGCCAGTTTTCTAGAAATCTCTGGGCGTGTGACTGGGACATTCTCCCTCACTCTAGAAAAGGGGTTTTTGCTGACTGAGGCAAGAGTGGGAACTGTGCCATCAGTGCCAGGTTTTGGTTTGGGTTAGATTAGCTCAAGTCCCCCTTTCTATGCAGTAGAGCAGCACATCCGAGTGAAGAAAGTCAGACCTAGCAAAACCTGGACTCCTCCAGCAAAACCCCAGCCAACAGAGGAGGAGGAGGAGGAAGAGAGAGAGGAGATGGAGAAGAAGAAAAGAGAGGAGATGGAGAAGAGGAAAAAAGAGGAGCTGGAGAAGAGGAAAGAAGAGAAGCCTGTCCCTAAACCAGAGCCAGGTAAGATGATGTGCAGTGGAGACTCAAGCAGGTTGACAAGGAAGACCTTTCCAGGAACACCAGGCCAGGATTTAGGCAGAGGAGGAAAGGATCTGACTCTTCTGGGAGTCTGCATCTGGACAGGAGAGGAAAGAGGAATGTACATTGCTAGTCAGCATCAGAGGGAAAGAAAGGGAAGGTCAAGTGAGATGAAGGGATTTCTCCTGTGTCTTTGCTGGATTATTGATTAAGGCTGTCACCCCAACAGCTCCTGCTTCTCCTATTCCACCTCCTGAGCCAAAGCCAAAAAAGGAGACACCAAAACCAAAGAAGGAGCCGCCTGTAGTGAAGCCTTCAGGCCCTGAGAAGCGTCCTGCACCCAGCCATGAGATCGGGAACATCATCAAAATGTACCAGAGCAGACCAGCCCCTGAGCCCCAGCCCATCCAGCCCAGCAGGTGAGAGTGTGGGATCCCCTGTGGGCAGGAGGGACATGGGGGGTCTCTATCTCAGCTCTGCCAGTGGCTCCATTGTGCCCAAACCCCAAAATGCTGCTCCATGTTCCCTTGCAGGAAAGTATCCAAGCCATTTATAAAGAAGAACGACCCCAAAAATGAGGCTCTGGCCAAGCTGGGAATGATGAACCCCTCACCTCAGCGATCAGTGAGTTCTTTGCTCTCTGGTTACTTCAGGAGCTCAGCAGAGAGAGCCTGTCCATCCCATTTCCAGCAGGCTGGGATCCCCTGGTGCTGCAGCAGCAGCCAGGTCATTTCTGGTTGGGTTGTGAGATAGCTGGGAGCTCACACCATGCTCCTGCCCACCCTAGACTGGTTCCAGTCTGTAAAGTCATCTGAGGTCCTGAAGAAAAGGCTCTGGAGCAGTAAGTCCTACTGTGAGATGCTAAAGGCTGGTGTGGAAGCAAGCTCCAAATGTTCTCCACATTTGGCACCAAGGCTTTGGCTTGTTAACATCCTTTTTTCCTTTCCAAACTGGAGGCTTTGATCTCAAATACTTGGTCCTCTGGGTTTGGTTGATCATCTCTTTGTAGATTTTGTGTTGATCTAAAGGCAGTGGTGGGCTGTTCACAGAGATCTTGCTCCAGGGGCTGCTGCCACAGGATGATTTAGAACAGCAGTGTCAGGACAGAGCCCAGCAATGCAGGGAAAGAATGGCTCAAAGGGTTTTTTTTGTCTTGCAGCCATCTCCTGTGCCACAGGAGAAGAAAATACCTCCACCTGTCAAGCCCAAGCCAGGCCCAGCTTCCAGCTCTATCAAGGAAAAGCAGCTGCCCCTCTTATCCATCTTCAAACCAGAGGGTGCCCCCCCAGATGCCCAGGCCCCTTATGCTCCCCCTCTTCCCCCAGCAACACCTGAGGACCAAGGCAGGCAGGAACCCCCAGGGAAGGGTGAGTATTTGTTTCACCCATGTGGGATTTGGTAGGGCAGGGAGGGGATGGGGCTGGAATGAGCCCAGAGAGTCCTGGCACAGGTCCTGGCACCAGGCAGCGTGCCAGGGACTGAGCTGTGTGACACGAGGGAGGTGCTGCAATCTCATCTGTGAGCAATCAGAGATGTCACAGTTCCAGCCTGGCCCAGAAACCAGCGTGGCACTTCCCAGCTCTTAACTCTTCCCTTCTGAAAAATGCAGCTAAAAATAGAAAGGTCCTTGGGCTACAGCTTTATCAAGGTCCAGCCCACAAAACTTTTATTGTTTGCCTGCAGCATAATTAGCAAAGAAGCAATTAGTGGGTGGACTTTAGACCAGAGAGGAATGGGAAGCCAGAACTTTCACCTTTCCCTCTGGAGGGGCCTTAGAGACAGGCTGAGGAATAGGGAGTGTTTCTCAGAGGGAGGCTGAGCCTGGGAGACCTTGGATACATAAAGAATGTTTGGATGCTGCCCATTTTTAAAAAGTAGAGCTAATACTTAGCAGTAGTTTGGAAGTGTTATTCAGTCTTAGTTTTGCGTCTGAATTTCAGTGTGAGCCTGAATTCATTTTATACATTGGATACCTGTACCAAGGTATTTCGAGCTGTTAAAAATTCTCATCAGCATCACATTTCATACCCTGCAAGGAACAGTCAGTCAAACACATTACTGAAGGACTCCTTCCTGCAGCAACTTCCCTGCTATAAAAGAATTTCCCTGTTAGCTCCTCCTCTCTTAAAAAAATATTCTTTAGGAAGTCCTGTGAAAGTAAATCAAAGTTACTGCATTAGCCTGAAAAATTCCTTCATGCTTTGGAATAGGGATCTAGAAATAGCTGAAGTATGGGAATTACAACATTATTTGTCTATGGACTCTGAAGTTTTGAAAGTTTGAAGTGCTTAGATGAAGACATTCCTACCTCATAAAGTGAGAACTTTGAGCAGTTGCCTTCAGACTGAGCCTGTCTGTAACACATCTGCAGAGAGAGAGTCTGGTGCTAGTTTTGGGTGCCCTGAACCAGAACCTTGCAGCCTCCAAGCTCAGGGGAGAACTTTTATGTCCCTCTGAAAGCTTTAGCAGCCTGTTTATAATGACACAAAGTGAAACCTGTGTCTCCAACCTCAAGCACTGGGGCAGTGTCTCGTGTGGGAGGCTGAGTGCTCCCCGTGCCTGGAGTGTTTCTGTTCTTAGCAATGAATTCGTGGCTAGACAGTGGAAGTGTAATTTCCAGAAATTCTGGGAATGACTGATTTGTGCTTCAGGAGATTCCCTGACAGGAATATTCCGTCAGGAACTGTCTCCTTTCTCCTGGCAGGTCTTTGGTGGGTGGAAAGGACCTTGTAACCCTCACATCCCATCTTCACTGCTTTTTCTCCCCACACAGACTCTGCTGTGACAGTGGCAGGTGATGATGGGATCAAGACCCAGCTGTACAAGCTCACCACCAGCGTCAGCTTCTCCTATATCGACCCTGCCTGGAAAATTTTTCTGCGCAAAGAGGTTCAGTTCCTCAGCTGAGGATTGGCTTGGGGGAAGCTCGTCCCATCTCTGGTTAAAATGAGTTTATTTGGTCACAGGCACTCAGTGTAAGATCAGAGCACAAAGATAATTCTGGGATCACAGATCCAGGAGTTGGAGGCAGGGAATCATGTCATGGGGAATCTGGTCCTGCTCTGCCTTGCTGACACTTGTGTCTCAGTTTCTCTACCTGTCCTTTTCTCCCTCTATAGAGCACTGAGATATCTAGAACTGAGTTTGTTGTTGCTTGGTGCTTTTCTGTTAAAACAATACAAATGTGCTTAAAATCAAGTATTGGACAGTGTGCTAAACTCACCAGGGTTCATCCCTTGGTCTGAGCACTCAGGTTTTGGTTCTTCACTCGTGGTCCTTCTCTTTACATTCACAGCGTCTCCTCCCTGCCTGTGCCTGGAGATGAACTCATTCGTCCCTGGCAGCAGGGCATATGAATTGCAAAACATCCCCAGGAGCTACCTCTGCAATATCTGTAACACCACTATTGCCCTCCTCTTGCAGGTGTTTTACCCCAAAGAAAATTTCAGCCACCCTTACTGTCTGAACTTGCTGTGTGAACAGGTAAGCACTGGAGTGTGGCTCAAAGCCAGTTGTCTCTCTGGGGACAAAACACTCCATAATTACATTGCATGAGTTACCTGCACGTCTCCATCCCCAGCAGTGCAAGTCTCTTCCCCAGATCCATCCAGTCCCTGTTCACTCCTCTCTGAGACTCAGTTTAGCAGCCTCAGATGCTCCAGCTATCTATACAACAATAAAAGAACTTTTATTATTGCTTGATACAGCTTAATGATGAACATTACCTGTTTACCACCAGGGTACTTTTGGCAGCAGGTTTTATGTCTAGTCATAAGATTAATGAAAAACATATATATAATATCAGTGCTTCAGTAAATTGACTATTCCATCACTTTTCAAAATGACCTACTACATTTTTATGGAAGACTTCCTTGCTCATGCAACTTTTCATTACTTTTCCCCTTGTATTTATTTAAAGACTGGGATTCAGTAAACAAATAACTAATCTAGGACTTTGAGGAACTAGTCTAGGGCTATTCCAAAAGTAATATATACCACTGTTTTGGATAATGGTTACTGTAACACCTTTATTTACTTTTCCTGCAAGTTCTCCTTTTCCCTTATTATTCTAACTGTTACCTAGAGTGAGACAGGTTAAAACACCTCAGGAGAAATTAATCAGCATTCTGACATCATTACAACACTGCCAGGTGTGGCCTTTGCAATGGCAGCCTCTCTGTTCCCTTGCTCTGCAGATCATCCGTGACACCTTCTCCGAGTCCAGCTTTCGGATCTCCAGGGAGGAGAAGCGCAAGATGAAAGATCTGCTGAGTAATTAACAGCCCCATCACCCCTTCCCCTCTGTGCCCATCCCAGCTCCTGCTCAGGAATGGAAAACTGGCCTCCAAGCCTTTCAGTCAGTGCTAAGGGCAGAGGAGAAATGTTTGTCACTGCAGCAGGAAGGCACATTTGTAGAGTGCAGTGCAGGAATGTTTGTTTATTCCAAATGGCCCTGAAATTTCTGTGAGCCAGAAAAACTTAGTTCTGAAATGTTTTTTTGTGGGGAGGGGAAACTGAAGCCCAAGGATAGGATTTTGATTTGTTTCAAATTCCAACTGTCATCTCTGACATGATCTTCATGGAGAAAGGGATATAAACCAGTAGTAGATTGGTATGTGCAAATGTCCTTTCCCCTCTACATGTGGTTTGCTGTGGGGGTACCAGTCGTTGGATTTTCTGGGTCTGGATTGAAGGCACTTGAGACAGTAATTCATGTTTGGACTCAGGTGTTTATTATTTCTTATCAGTAAAACAGTCTCACTACTGTGAGTTCAGCAGCTTTTCATTAGAAGGCACAAAATGGCCAACAATCTCTTGTTACAAGGTCTTTTAAGACTAAATTATCCAATTAAGAACTGACACCTAGATTATTTTCCCTTTTAACCCAATAACTGATCTCAAAGAGCTGCAATGGGGACTTCTCCACCCAATTACAAAATGCCACCCAAACCCATGAAGAAGCATGAAGAAGAAGCATGAAGAAGAAACCCAGGATGACACCCTGTGCCCTCCATCTTGCTTCCAACCACAGCATATTAAAAATCCCCAAACCTCAATTTCTCACCCAGTGATACAACTACACTACTCTCTATAATCTATTTCACACTTTTGTGGATTCTAGCTTATCTTGAAGTCTAGGAAACTTTCTTCATGAATGAGGGTCAAAATCAGTGCTCCCCTAGGGGTCAGGGCATCCCAGAGCAGACAGAGAAATATTCCCTGTGATGCCCTGGGTTTCCACAGTTTGCTGTGCTGTGAGCACAGAGGGACTGCTGGGAAGGAATCCCTGGGAAGAGGGAGACTTGGCCACCTTTGTCTTTCTGAACAAGTAACTGTTCTGTGACCCTGCAGCGGAGTTCCGAGTTGGCAGCAATGCCCAGTCCATCCAGGAGGAGGGGATAAAGAAGAGGATTGTAGTGGCTGCTCGGGACAACTGGGCCAACTATTTCTCCCGCCTTTTCCCAGTTCAGGTGAGCCTTGATTCTCTCACCAGACCCTGGGCTTGCTTTAGCTGTGGCTCCAGTTCGCTCTCTCTGTCTCCTGCCTGGCCACACTGCAGTGGTTCTGTACCTTCCATACCCTGCAGGGTTTCACACCCCTTGCGTGGCACCTCCTTTCCATGGTGCCACCTGTGCAGGTGGGATGGAGCCTTTGGTTCTCTGTGCTGCACTTCCCTTTCAGGGTGAGAAGGGAAGTGATGTGCAGCTCCTGGGTGTTTCTCACCGGGGCATGAGGCTGCTGAAGGTGGAGAAAGCAGCTGGATACCATCCTGAGCACCTCAAGATCCTACGCAGCTACTGGTGAGCAAAAGGGCCCTGGCTGCTGCTGCAGGACAGTTTGTGTCTGGCAGGGTGTTGGAGGCAAACGGGATGGAGGAGCTGAAAATTCTGAGTTGTGCTGTGCTCTCTAGGATTACCCTAGGCTAGCTGTGACTCACTGACCCTCGTTTTAATAAGTCTGGCTTCTCCTTTTCCTTCCTGCCTTGAGCTTTGCTTACAACAAGTGAGCGCTGGGGGTGAATCAGCCCCGTGTGCCATCACAGCGAGCTCCTCAGGGTGAAAGCCATGAGCAGCTGGAGAATGGAGAATGTTGAGGCATGTCTCCATTCCCATTCCTTGGAAATGGGCTCCCATACCCAAGTTCTGCATCCCAAGCATGCTGGCTTGTGTTCCAGCTTTGCAGAGGTGCTGTCAGTGGAGATGAAAGGCAGCAATTCCCTGGAGTTCTCCCTGAAGACAGAGCAGCTCATCCTGCACTCTCCAAAGGCTCCGTGCATCAAGGACATGGTGGAACTCTTCATGCAGGAGCTGAGGCAGGTGAGGCAGCAGCTGGAGGGCAGTAGG
The DNA here is from genome assembly GCF_027887145.1 of Ammospiza caudacuta. Classification (NCBI taxonomy): domain Eukaryota; kingdom Metazoa; phylum Chordata; class Aves; order Passeriformes; family Passerellidae; genus Ammospiza; species Ammospiza caudacuta. The sequence goes on from NC_080611.1 coordinate 3,505,337, forward strand.
GAATGAAGGTGGTTTCCCTGATGAAACAGAGATTGTCCATGGGGTGCCATGATCCAAGCCCTCCAATCCTTGGGATGAGATCTGACCTGGCCATGGCCTTTCCCCAGGACACCAACTATGTGGTGGCTCTGCGCAGCTACATCGTGGATGACAAGAGCCTGCTCAGCTTCAACAAGGGCGACCTCATTGAGCTGCTGCCCATGCAGGGTGTGGAGCCAGGTGAGGGGAAGTGTTGGGGTTGGCAGGACCAGGACCAAGGGCCTGTGGGATCCATGGTGCCAATACCAGAGGAATACAGGGGGGGCTGGCATCATCAGCCTCCAGCTCTGCTAGACAAGCCTTGACCCAGTTGCCTCAGTTATAGGAATATATGTTATATATACATATGTGTGTGTTTCCTTAGAATGCAGGAAAACCTGGTGAGTCTGATGCTCTCCTTTGCCAGCAGAGAGCTTCAGTGCTCGTTTCTCTTGGCAGCTGCCCTGGTTGCTGACCCTTTCTCTGTTCCTGTTCCAGGGTGGCAGTTTGGCTCCACGGGTGGCCGCTGTGGTCTCTTCCCCACCAGCCTGGTGCAGCTGGCTCCTGTCATTGACTACCTCAGCAGCAGCATGGACAGACGGGGGGAGCACAGGAAGGGCACCAGAGCTCCCCCAGAGAGCAGGAACACCAGCAGGGAGGTGAGCAGCCCTTGGGGAGGGACACCCAGGCCACATGGCTGGGTTCAGTGGGGCTGCCATGGCTCTGGGAGTGTCTGAGCTCTGAAGGCACAGGGAAGATGATGAGGGCTTAGTCTTTGCAGATGAGACACTCAAATCCATCACAGTGTTGGAGGGGAGGCACGACACACGCACGAGGCCTGACAGCTGAGAATACACACTGCAGCTGCCAGTTTTAGGCAGTTTATGCCTCAGCTGATGTTTTAGGGTGGGTTTGGTGGTGTTCCTGCAGAGTTCTGTCCTCAGCCTGACACCAGAAGCCACCAGCACCATGTTAGTGCCCGCTGGTGACCATTACACCATGATTGACTTTGCCACCGCCTACTTCCGAGAGGCTCAGTCCTTGTGAGTAGCCTGAGCTCCTTCCCCAACAGGGCCTGGGGAGCCTGACCCACCTTGGGCTCCTTCTGGGGGTGTTTCTTGGACTCTCTTGGACATGTTCCCTCTCCTCTGTCTAGGCAGGGCCTGAAGGGGACATCTGCTGAGAAGAAGAATGTGGCTGAGCTGGTGAAGCACACCAAGGTGAGCTCAGCCTCTGCCCCTGGCCCAGCCAGACCCCAGCTCCAGCCCTGCCTCTGGCTTTGTCCCACATGAACAAGAAACAGATCCTTGCCTGCAGTCTCTGGACAAGTTTAGGTGTCCTGTGGGGTCCTGGCAGCTCAAGTGTGTGACCCCCAGCCCTGTGTGACCCTGTGTTCTGGCCCTGCAGGTCCCAATCCAGGCGTCTCTGCTCCGCTACTCTGACAGCGAGCTGAACGAGCTGGCTACAAAGAACTTCCAGAGTAAGGAAGGAGCTCCCTGGGACACAGCACTGCAGAGGGGAGTGGGGTGGGCAGGGTGGGCACACACAGACATTGGGGGGCTCAGTGGGAGGGGAAACTGGGTGAGGAGGACCCCTTCCAAGGCATTTCTGAGTTCATAACCCCCTGTGTGCTTGCTGAAAGCTTCCAGCAAAAGGGACTTTGCCTGGAGTGCCAAGTGTCCCAGAACACTCTGCCTGGGCTTTGGGCTGGCTCCTCTTGTCCAGTGCAGGCCTTGTAACAGCAGAGAAGTGTTCAGGACATTTGCTTGCCCACTGCCAGCCCCATGGCAGAACCACCCCTGCTCAGACTAAAGGCCAGGCTTTGCCTTGCAGCGCTGATGAGGTTCATGGGAGATCAGCCAAAACACAAGCACCAGGCTGAGGTCCAGTGCATCTATGAAATCCTTCAGGTTTGTGAACTTCCCCCGGGGAAAGTGCAGAAGCACCAATGGGAGTGGAGGGCCAAGACCTTGCTGGGAAGGAGAAGGGCAGGGAGAGCCATAATGGCACCTCCTGCACGAGGAAGGGAGATGAAACAGACTGTGGGGAGGGTTTGCATGTAAATGGTTTCCCTGGATATCACTGTCTGGATGAGAGCACAACCTGCCTCTGCTCTCTGCTCCTTTGAGCCTAAATAGCACTGGAGAGGCTGCAAAGCCCAAACTTTAATCCAAACTGGCAGAGCTCTGAAGCTGGGAGAGGAAAGGCACAGAAATGACCTGGGGATTGTGACCATGTTCACAGGGGTCTCAGGTTGAGGGAGGAGACGAGGATCTGTCTCCATGTTTCAGAAGGTTTGATTTATTATTTTATAATATATATTACATTAAAACTATACTAAAAAAATAGAAGAAAAGGTTTCACTAGAAGGCTAGCTAAGCTAAGAATAGAAAAGAATCATAACAAAAGTTTGTGGCTCAGACAGAGAGCCCGAGCCAGCTGGGCTGTGATTGGCCATTAATTATAAATATCCACATGTACCAACTACAGATCTACCTGTTGCATTCCACAGCAGCAGATAATAATTGTTTACATTTTGTTCCTGAGGCCTCTCAGCTTCTCAGGAGGAAAAATCTCAAAGAAAAGATTTTTCATAAAAAGATGTCTGCAACAGGGGATGTCTCTGATGCTCTCATCCCCTCTCTGATGCTGTTTTCTCCTCTCTGGATGCAGCTGTGCAAGGAGAAGGAGAATTTGCACGATGAGATCTACTGCCAGGTCATCAAACAGGTCACCCACAACCCTCAGCAGTGAGTACCAGCCCTTGCAGCTGCTGTGTGTGCACAGCTGGAAAGGAACCATCTGCTGCAGGGACACCAGGGCCAGGGGGAGGCTGTCCCCTCATGATGGGCTGTCCCCAGCTGCTCCCGATGAAGCTCCTGCTGAGCACTCAGGAAATTTTGCAGTCACAGGGTCAGGCATTTTCACTTTAGTGGATATTTTTCCTTATATTTCTGGCTGCTGATCTATCTGGGCACCAGTAAACATTCCTGGTGGCTCCTGCTCATGGTGCTGCTCAGAGCCCTGATGTCCTCCCCCCAGCCTTGGGGAATTGATGAACACCAGTCAAGGCCTGGCTTGGCCCCACACTGCCCTGGGAGGTGGTGTGACCTTGATTGTTCCCTTTCTTTGCTTCCTGTTGGAATAACTGAATCAATCTCTTACTCAGCACAAGAAACCTCTGACCAAGGGCTGACCCCTCCTTTTCTGCCAACTGCCAGAGGTGTTCAGAAGGGCACAAGCTCACTTTGAGCTGCTCAGAGCAGGACCTGTCTTGTCCCAAGGTGCCCACAGTCCTTTCTGATCCACAGGGAGAGCGAGCTGCGGGGCTGGTTGCTCCTAAATCTGCTCACTGGGTACTTCCTGCCTTCCAAAATCCTGATGCCCTATGCCACCAAGTTCCTGCAGCTGGCCAGCAGTGATCCATCCAGCACCCACCATGGTAAGACCGTTTGTGTCCTGTAAAGCAAATATTCCAGATCTAATCCCCCCTCCTGTCATTCTTCTGAACCACCATTGTCATGTTTGGATGTGTCCTGGCAGGGTGGGAGTGAGGTCAAGTCTCTTTGCTCCCCTAGCAGTGACCATGGGTGTCTTGGTTTGAAAAGACAGGTGTCTGCCAAGGAAGGCAGGAGTTTCCCTTGAAATGGAAAATGTAAACCCCCTCCCTCTGAATTATTATAATTTTGAAATTAAGGGGCTCTCAGACAATGATATGGGAATAGGAATAGCAGCTCTTTACCAGGAAAATTAAAATTACAAATGCGATAGTACAAAAAAGAAACCAAACCACTGCCAGACTGAGAACATGCCCTGCCCGCTGTGTGTCAGGGCGGTGTCCCAGCCCCATGCCATGGGGGCTCAGCCCTCCTGCAGTGCCAGCTGTGGCTCTGCTGCAGCAGGGATCCTGCACAAGGGGGGAGTTTTCCTCTGCAGCTCCAGGGCTGCTGCAGATGGGCCTGGGCTCCCTCTGGCCATGCAGGGCAGCAGAAAGCTGCTCCTCTGGCAGTGCAGGGGGCAAAGGCTGCTGTGCTGTGCCAGGCTCAGATTGGATCCAGGTAGGAATGCTTGGCTCCTCCCCTGGGCGGAGCATCTCCCCATGGGATGCTGGGATTGGATCAGCCCTGCAGGGACACTCAGTGGCCATGGAGAGCAGAGATCTGCTGGAGGGAGGGTTGGCTGTGGGGGAGATAAAGGAAAAACTGCCCCATGAACAGCAGAGAACTGCCCCAGCTCTGACAGATGGGGATAGAATGCACACCCCCAGCACATCTTGTAACCTAAGACAAGGGGTTAAATTCAACCCATCCAGGATGACCCAACAGCACAGGACACCATGTTTGGTTCTCTGTTTGGCTCAGCACACGGAGCTTTTTCCTTTTCCTGCAGATATAGCCAAGATCTGCCAGAGCAACCTGCGCAAAAACTTCCTGTACGGGGGCCGCCGGCACCTCCCCTTCCCTGTGGAGATGGAGGCACTGCTGGTATGGGGGGCAGAGAGGTGGGGTGGGTGCTGGCAAAGGGGGACAGGGAAGAGGCTTTGGAGGTGCCACATGCAGTGTGACAGGGGGAGTGGGTGTTTCAGGAGAGGAAATGGAGCGTGGGCATGGAAGGAGCTTGGGAGGTCCAGGCCATGGAGTGGCCAGGGAAAGGGAGGCGCTGTGGGCGAGCAGGGGCAGCAGGGATGGGGAAGGAGGGACAGACACGTGGGGCTGATGGGACCCTGCATGTCTGCCTGCCTGACATTGTCCTTGCAGAAGGGACACGGCGCCCGCCGGATGGTGGTGCTGATGCCTGGAGGCCTGGAGTACCTCACCAGGATCAGGACATTCACTGTGAGTTAGAGCTGGGAGTTCCTTCAGGGGTTTGGACTCTGAGCCACACTGTGGCCGTGTTCACAGGGGTCTCAGGGTGAGGGAAGAGATGAGGATCTGACTCCATGTTTTCAGAAGGCTTGATTTATTATCCTATGATATATACTACATGAAAACTATACTAAAAGAATAGAAGAAAAGGTTTCATCAGAAGGCTAGCTAGGCAAAGAATAGAAAGGAATGTTAAAAAAGTTAGCTGTCTCAGACTCTCTGTCCAAGGCAGCTGGGCTGTGATTGGCCATTAATTATAAACATCCAAGATGGCCAATCAAAGATCCACCTGTTGCATTCCACAGCAGCAGATAATCATTGTTTACATTTTGTTCCTGAGGCCTCTCAGCTTCTCAGGAGGAAAAAAAATCCTAAGGAAAGGATTTTTCATAAAAAGATGTCTGTGACACCACACCAGGGAAATCCCTTATCTGACAAGGAAGAATGTGTCTGCCTCCTCTTGGGCTTGCCTGGTCAGGGTTTTCATTTCCTTCTCTCCTTGCTTCAGGTGGCCAAGGAGCTCTTGCAGGAGATCTGTGAGCAGATGGGAATAGGTGAACAGCAAGAAACACAGGACTTTGTTCTCTTTGCTATCAGGAGTGACGACAAAAATCTTGGCAAGTAGAGACCAGCATGGAGCTTCTCTCTTCCAGCAGCCTCTGCAAAAAGGAGCATCACAGCTCCTGCTTGGAATAGTTCCTCCACCCTTGCTGCCTCCTGGGAGGGTCCTCTTCAGCAGTTTCCCTCTGTATTAGGGTTAAAGATTGATCCTTCTCAGGGACTGTATTGCTTGTTCCTGAAAGAGGTGTGGGGTTCTGTGTCCCTTTGGAATGGCTGATGGTTGGCAGGGGGGAATTGAGGTGTGCAGGAAGGCTCCAGTCCCAGCCTCTCCTCCAAGAAGGATGGATGACTCTCTCTCTGTGTCATGCAGGTAAAATGGTGAGGCCAATAAAACTGGAGGAGTATCTTCATGATTACCTGCTGGAGGACATGCTGATCACTGTGACCTTACGCAGGCTCATCTGGAGGACACCTCTGCACTTTGACAACCAAGTTTACACAGATGTCCATTATGGACAGGTAAGCAAGAGCAGGACCCTCCCTAGCAGGGACAGAGGTGGTGTCCCAGCCAGCAGGAATGTCCCGAAGGGCTGGAAAAGCAGGAGGGCTTTGGCTGATAGGCTTTGTGTGCTGTTCCTGGGAGTGACTGAGCACTGAAGCTATGCATGCCAGGAAGGCTCTGTGGCCTTAGCCTGGAGCACTGCTGTTCCACACATTGTGCAGCTCCCCAGGCTCTTCCTGAGCTCAGAGAGCCTTTGTTTTGCATTATCAGCAAGGCAGGATGTGGCTCTGTGCAGCCTGGCATTGCCCAGACCTGCCTGTACCCTCTGGCAGCTTTAACAAAGGACTCTTTGCTGTGATGTCCCTCAGGTGCTGTGGGATTACCTGAATGGGAGGATCCTGCTGAACCAGAATAAAGAAATGGAGATGCAGGTGGGCCTTTTGGCAATGCTCCAGCACTGGGCCAAAGTGGAGCAGCAGAACTCTGCTCCCTCCAGGTATGTCTGTGGCAGAGGGATCTCTGTGGTGGCCATAGGCACCACAGGGGTTAGGGGCAGGTACCTGGAAGTCCTCTCTGGATAATTAAGAAATGTCCAGTTCTGGAAAACACAGAGGGTCATGAGGGTGCCATGGTCATTTCATTTGATTGCCATGGATTTGTAACACTGAGAAGGAAGAGCATGAGCTCATGGTTTGGGTGAATCCTCCTGTGCTCTCTCTCACAAGTGTCAGAGGTTTCAACCCTGGACACCTGAAATCTGTAGTGAGATGCCCAAAGGGAACAAAATTGTCCCTGGATACTGGAAACCTTCAGTCCTGCAGTTCCAAGCTGTACTTCACTGTCACTCCTTCCTTTCCTTGTGCACTTTGACTTGCAGTTGAGGTAATGCCTCCATCAGATCCCCTTAAAGCACCAGCAGCAGGGAAATGGCCCTGAGGAGCTCTTGCTGTCTCCACAAAGGAGGGATTTCTCTCCATGCACTGAATTCTCTGCGGACAAGGGTGGTCTCACTGTCTCTGATGGCTCCTTCCACCTTACCCAAAGCAGACATCACCTGTTGTGCTCTTCCTCTCCCCCTTCACCCTCATTCCCAGATATACAATGGAAAGTTGTTGCCCCATCCCCTCCTTCCCCTTAATCCCCTGGCTGATGTTTTGTCATGGTGTTCACAGGGGTCTGAGGATGAGGGAAGAGATGAGGATCTGACTCCATGCTTCAGAAGGCTTGATTTATTATTTTATGATATATATTATGTTAAAACTATACTAAAAGAATAGAAGAAAGGATTTCATCAGAAGGCTGGCTAAGAATAGAAAAAGAATGATAACAAAGGCTTGTGACTGACCGAGACAGTCTGGACAGCTGGACTGTGATTGGCCATTACTCAGAAACAACCACATGAGATCAATCATAGATGCACCTGTTGCATTCCACAGCAGCAGATAATCATTGTTTACATTTTGTTCCAGAGGCCTCTCAGCTTCTCAGGAGAAGAAATCCTAAGAAAAGGCTTTTTCATAAAACATGTCTGTGAAAATGTTTGGTTTTATCTGGCAGGGGGTGAATTAGAATCTGTTTTTTGGCACAGGGAAGAGCTGAAGGAATACACTCCCAAGAGCCTGCAGGCCTCCATCAGCCCCAAGGCTCTGCACAGCCACGTGGCCACACTGCTGAGAACCAGGCAGCCCCTGCAGCCACGGGAGGCAAAAATCCAGTTCATAGGTGAGGAGACATCCAGATCTGCCTCAGTTCCTCTGCTGTTTCAGCTTCTGGAAGCTGCTCTGAATGCACTTTTGGGACAATTCATGAGCTTGTTGATGATTCTTGGAGCCTGGAATGAGAGTTCAATTCCCTGACCGCTTCTCACTGTGGATTAGATCTTGTTTCCAAGCATGGTGATCATGGTAAAGTTCCATCTCTTGTAGGAATCTGCAGTGGATTTTCAGAGCTCTGTACAAGCTGTGTTCTAATTGATATTCTGGCTGCATGTCTGTTTTCCAGTTAGAAAAGGACAGAACATCCACCCAGACCACTGAGAATTGAGCCTCAGAAGCTGGGGAGAGAGGCAGAAGTTGTCAACATTATTTTTAATGTAGTAAATCTTGGGAACACTGGCAGCTTTGACCACCCCAGGCTGGTGCAGTAAATTGCTGGCTGAAAGCTGCTGTCCTCAGGCCACTTTTTGCTGTCTTCTAGAGCACGTGATGAGATTGCCTTTCTTTGGCTACTCCATCTTCACAGTGGAGAGAATCAGTGATGACACTATCCCTGTGCCCTGTTTCTTTGGTGTGAACAAGGAGGAGATCATTGTGGTGGATGGCACCACCCAGGTATGCCAGACAATCCCCCCTGATGTCTGTCAGATATAAACTGTGGCTTTAGAAGAACTTGTGAAGGAAGAGGCTGGACATCACAGCCACTCTATCTCTGTTTAGGAGATAGTGTTTGGGTTTTTGATGGAGAGGCATAGTGTATGATGTGGATTATCCTACATTTCATGGACTGTCTGATAGGGCAGAGCAAGAGAGTGTACCACAGGCATTATTGCCATGGGCTCTTTTGTAGTTCCAGTGTTTATGCTAACAGTCCACAGCAAAACTAAATGCAGAACACATTCCTGTTTGTCCCAATCCTGTGGGAGCTCCAGGGATGTATCCTGCACACACCACCCTGTGCCCCAGACCTTCCTTCAGCTTTCCACAGGTGACTTGTGGTGGGAATCAATGGTTTCCCTGTGGGCACTGCTCCTGAGGGTGGCTGTTCCCTGGCAGGCCGTGTCCCGCGTGGTTGCCCTGAAGGAGCTGCAGAGGATGCGCACGCTGAGGCCTCTCTCCGACGGGGGCCCTCCCGGCCTGGAGCTCCACTACGGCTCCCCCGACAGCCCCAGGGGCCTGTGGCTGGAACTGGCTCAGGTGAGATCAGCCTGGGCCTGCAGCCTCCCCCTGGCACCTCCCAACCTGCCCTGCCTGCCCGGCTGAGCCTCTGCTGAGGGCTGGTGCTGCTGCTCCTCTCTCGTGTCCCAGAGGAGGAGGGGGAATCTTGCTCCTGCTGAAACACCTCACAAAAGCCATTAGTTTCTCTGTTCTCTTCTTTTTCTAGTAAATTGCCCAGGCAGGACTTTTTGGTCATCCTTAAGTTTGAGGTGAAGTCTCCTAAGACTATGAGATGTCTTTTTACCCAGTTGAGGAGAGAAACTTCTGGGCTTCCTTCCTCTTTAAGGGGACAAGGATAGTTTTGTCACTCTGTCAACAGAAAACACATTCCTATAGGGGACATTGCATTTCCAGGCTCTGAAGTGCAGCTTGGTCCCAGCACATGGCTGATATTTAATTATGGGAAGTGATTTATGGGGATATTATTTAATTAGAGAAAGCAGCTCTTTCTGGGGCAAAGAGTGATTGATGCTGGTTTGTGTTTTGACAGGCCAAAGAACTGTACCACACGATTGTTGTCATCCTGGATAAAATAGAGCTGCACTCCTAGAGCCTCAAAGGAGGAGAATGGCCAAGGAAAACAGCACTGTTTCCCTTTCTCTGAACTTGGTCAGTGCTCCCTGGCCTGTTTTTGGGAGAGAACTCTTCCAGGAGACACCCATGACCTCAGCCAGCTGCTTTCTAAGGATGCCACCACAGCGTTTGTGGCCTCGTGACCTGCCACTCAGCCCTCAAGCGCTTCCTTGGAACAATCCAAGCTGTGGCTAAACAAACCCCAAGGGCCTCTCCACACCACAGCCCCTTCCAGCAAAGAGCAGCTGACCCAAAGCAAGCACTTGCCTTCAAGCTTTGCACTGTGCAACTCCTCCTTTCTCTTTTGAATTAATTATCATGAGCAAAGCCTGGTGCTTGCCAGAGATTTGTGTATCCCAATGCCCAGCTGAGCTGTGCAATGCCTGCAGGGGCTGCTGGTGCTTTCCAGGAGCCAGATTTGTCTCTGAATTGATATGCAGAGATCCTCTAGCAGGATTTGTGAAGCAATTTGTACAAAGCATCCTAATTGAAAAGCAGATCAGTGTTAATCATACAATTATCACATATGCTAGGGTACAGATTGAGCTGCAATGGTAAGGAAGTTTATTGTTAATTAATTTCTCACTGACATAATTATATGCATATGCTTCCCTCTACTATAAAGAAGTCAGTCATGGCCATGCAGCTGTCAGACTTCAATGATGGCTTTGTGCCCATGGGGGAAGCATCTTCAAACAGAACTTGTATTATACTGAAGTGTTTTGGGTTGTACAAAAATATTTAATTTATTTTTATTGCCACAGCTCTCCTAATGACCTGAGGAGTAACTGCCCTTTAGGAAATTGCAATAAAATAATCACAGAGATGTTCTGAAGGTATGATATGCTAGATGTTACATCTAACCTGGGAAAACTTAACTGCAGGTAATGGGCAAAGCTTGAGGAAAATGTTTTCACTGTTGGTAGGAAAGGGGGATAAATCTGAGGGTGCTCAGTGCAAGCCCTGATGCACAATTAGACTTTTGCTGGTGAGCTGAAGCCAGTGGGAACTACAGCATCTTCCCTGGCTTCTCTTTGAGTGCTGCTTAATGTACCTCTGAGCAGTCTGTGTGACTGAGTGGGAAGAAAAAGCTTCCAGGAACAATCCACAGCAGTTGTAGCATTGCTTTATTGTCAGTCCTGCATATACCCTTCAGGGCATTTAAAAAAATACATCTGTGGAATGCAGTGACCCAAACCCCTGGGCAGCCTCTGAGGCTGCACATTCCTCTGGCAGCACTGGAGCCTGAGGCCACCAGCCCCTGTAAGTATGGAACAGAGGCAGAACCCCACAAAAACCCAACAGGAAGGATTGTACCAGGGAATCAGGTTCAGGTTCCATATGAACATAGCAGCAGAGGTACCACAGTGTCAGTTTGAGGGTCACAGCAGAGACCTACCCAGCTGTAACAGCAGCACTGCTCCCTGCACTGCAGACTTGTGGTGGGGCACAGGGAGCAAATATGGCTTTAGGGACTACAAGCAAAGGCTGGAAGTGTTGCAGGGGTTAATACTGAAAGAGTATCACCACTTAAATTAAAGGGCAGACAGAACTGGACAAAATCAAAGAAGTTCACATTAAAAGAAAAAGAATCTGAATTTCTCCTCTTTAGAAAGCAAGCACTGCCTCCATGGTAATTACAAAATGCTCCTCCCCTGCCCTTCAAACAAAAATATTCCATCCAGGAACTCAAACATTGAGTTTGTCACTGGCAGCCCTGAGCAAAGCATGAGAACTTGTAGCATACTGGTGACACTGAAGTAAGAAACAGGGAGAGGGGGAGCAAGGGGAGAAGCCATTTAGAAAGCAAGGTGCCATCCCAAAGCAGAGTCCCAGCTGGAAAGTCTGAGCCCTGCCCAGACTGCTGCAGGTAGTCGAGGTTGGAGACAGTGCAGAACATCCAAGGCAGCAGCCCCTAACAAAGCCAGCAGGTACAACTTCACACCTCTTGGTCCTGGAGGGTTTCAGCACCCCACTTATACTGGGAAAACTCAACATGAGTTCACAAAAACTGGCTCCCTTGAATGTGTGTCACTAAGGACACAAGTGAGCAAAATGCACTGGAGAAAAGAAAAATAAATCTCATTTCTGCAGTCTCATGAGACCCTCCATGGCTGAGTTCTTCCACATCCCCTGGTGGTGCTGCTGCAGGAAGGAAGAGCCAACAAGCAGCAGGGATCAGCTCTCCAAACTCTGCAGCTCCTCCCAGTCTGCCTCACTCTCACACCTGAGCCTTGTTTTGAAAAACTCCTTGATGAGCCTCTGTGCTTCCTCCTTCACTGCAAGAGAGGAAACACCATCTTTTGAGTTGATATTTAAGACATCTGCCCCTCTAAAGCCATGAAGCAGCGTGGCATTGCAATAACCCCAGACACACCTGTCTTGCGGGCAGGGCTCTGCTCCTGGGTCAGTAAGTGAGAGAGGTGCCTGGCAAAGCCCTTGAAGAGATCCTGCAGCATTGGGGAAGAGCAGAAAGCACAGTTACCTCAGCAGTCTGTTCCCATGTTTGTCTTGCCCTTAGCACAGACTGGCACTCCTACACTGAACACGGAACTGGCCCTGCAGGGCTGGAGAAGGCCAGGCACACACATCCTGCCTTGCAGGGCACAGCAGGGAAACACCAGCACTGAACCTGAGCTGCTCCTGCTTCACAGGTGGGAGTTAAAAATGTGCCAGGGTTTAATGTGAAAATATGAACAACCACAAGGAAGTGTGGAACCAACAGACACCAACTCGTTTGTGGGAGAGGGCAGTTGCTGCACATGGAGTCACTTACTTAAACAGCACATAAATAAAAGGTGTGATCCACATCATCTCCCCCTTCTCAGAGCCCCAGATCCCTAGAGAGATGAATTCTCCTGATAAAGTGGGCCTTGAGCTGTACTCTACCTTGGAAGCAAATTTGCCCCCCTTGTAGAACGGGGTCAAATACTTGACAACGATGTCTGCAGTCTCTTTGAGGGACATGCCTTTGGTCACTGGCTGTATGGTCCTGCTGCTTCCTTCTTTATCACACTGTGCTAAGTTTGAGTCAAAAGTCACCTTCTTCTTTGTTGGACCAACACTTTTGCCCTCTGGCTGGGTCAGAATTGAAGATATTGCCACTGTCCGGAGCCTCTTTTTTGCAGGACTTTCCATATCCTGGAGAGGGGACAGAAAACCAAACCCACCAATTCCTGTGGCAGCACTGCCTACCAAACAGCCACCATCTTCCAAGAGCACAAAACTTTGCAGCATCCTGCAGCCTCTGCCTCCAGTGAATACCCAGTAGGAATCTCTGTAACTCTTTTTCACATGCTGTGCAGACACTACAAAAAAAACTCTCTAAAGAATATCACATTTAGAACTACCCTGTGCTCATACTGGGGCAGCTAATTGCTAGACCTGATCCTACAGAGGAAAACTGACTGGAAAAGATTTCTCAGGATGTCTGCTGAGAACAGAATACACCCCTCAGGAAGAATCAGCCACATCAGGAGAGCCCCACTCCTGCTCAGTTTGAAAGAGAGAGGAGAGTGCAGGGTTGCAGAGACAGCTGTCAGGCAGTCTCAGCTGCCAAATGCAGAAGCAGAAAATTAATGGCAAGGCAGGCACTGAGCAGGGGTCACTTCCCAATGGTCCTGTGTGTCTCTGGCCTGTGGTTGTGCCCTTGCCTTGAGAAAGCAGCTCCCTAATTATAGTTAGTGACAGATCTCAGGGGGTGGAGACACTAATTCCAGGCAAGTCACCAGCAAGGGCACAGTCACGAGTTGCACAGAGGAGGGAACAAAGCCCAAGGTGCTGGCACAGCCCAGAGGGCAGCAGGGAAACACCAGGAATGCAACACAACTGGGGCTCTGCTTTCTGCTGCAACTGCAGCTGGGCCTTCCCCAGGTAAATGACACTCGCAGAGCAGCAGTGTCACTCCCAGAGAGAAATTTGGCACAAGATGAGCAGAAGAAAGAGAGGAAATCAGCATTCATTGAAGTCTTACCTCATCTGATCCTGGCCGCTTCCCACTGTCCCCTTCTCCCACAACAGGCAGCTCAGTTTCTGCAACAATTTCAGCAACACTAGTGGGAAGAGTGGAGAGAAGGCCAGTTGTAATCATTCCACAGTGAAAATATCTCTGCATGCAGTGTCAGTGGCCCTGAGACTGCATGGAAAAGCAAGAGTCTCCCTCACTCACCCAGAGACCTCAGACAGGTTTCCAGGACAAGGCTGGTGGGGCTCTGGACAACTCAGGGAGCAGAGAAGTGAAGATTTTACCTGGACTTCACATCCATTTCTTCCTCAAGGAATTCACATTCAGCAGCCTGCTGGGTCTTAGAATTCTCTCCTCTCTCAGTCAGTGTTACTTCTGTTTCTCTCAGTTCTTTATTCTCCTCCTGGAACTGCCCAGTCAGGTCTCCAGAGCCATCTTTATTTTCCTGAGGTGTTGGTTTCTCTTGACACACACTTTGAGAAGAAACCTGAGGTAGTGTGCTTGCAGAACAGCCATCTCCCTTTGCTGTGCTGCAGCTTTGGGCTCTAGAGCCAGCTTTAGGGAGGGAGAAGAATTTGGAAATATCTTGTGATTCCTTTTTAGCTGCTTCTGCAAGCATTTGCTGCTTCTTGCTACGTTTGGGCTTCTTAGCAGGGCTCTCCCCAAGGGCACTTTTTGTGTCTGGACTGGGTTGCTGCCCCTTCTTCTCTGGGTGTATTTCTACCTCTGCACTCTCATCCACTGCTTTGGTTGCAGTTTCTTCCCTCTGGAGAACAGAGTTCCTGGTGTCCAGGTCCAGACTGTTGCTGCTGTTGTCTTGCCCACTTGGACAGTCATTTTTGACAGGCTTTGCATCACTCTCCTCTTGGATCTTCAGCAGTTCTGAAGCTGTCTGGAACAAGCTGGATTTCTTTGGGAATCCTGCTCCCACACGCTTGGGTTTGAACTGGGGAGACAGGAAGAATAAGAAATTTTGGATGTGAGATCCCTGAGTGCAGCACCATGAAAGCAGCTGAGTTTCTGCACACAATACACCAGTGTGGGCAGCTGTAAGCTGGGAGAGGCTCTAAATCTGACTGATCACCACCCCATCAACAGAGACATGAGGGAAATGGATTAGGTGGAAGTCCTAGGCCAGCAGTAAGAAAACAAGGCAGCATCCTCGGATAGAGCAAGATGAGAAAGAATTTATTTAAGCTGTGGCCTGCAAACAGATTATATTCACTAATAACAATGTGGCAGACAGGAAAAAGCAATTACAATAGAAATATGCAGTTGTGGCCACAGAAAGGACTCAAATTTATAAAAAGGCAGACAGAAAAAAACACAGGAGCATTCCCTCCTGTCTATCCCAGCAGTACTCACCGAGGGAACCTGGGATGCAAGGACAAACTCCCCTTCTGCTAAGGAATCAGATTTTGTCTCCAAATTGCCGTTACCACCTGTTCCAGACCCAAAGACTGAGAACAATTCCCCTTGTTTGGAGGCTTTATTGATTTCTGCCACCTGAAAAGAGAACAGAAATATTCTCTAATGGCCAGAAATCTTTATGTATTCCTGCCTTAGTACATAGTAAAAGTCATAGTAACAAAACAAATATCTGCCCTGGAGAGGAACCTGCCTCAAGAACAGAAACATCTTCATTGAGAATGATGGCAATCAGATAAATTAAACCAAGGCTTCTCCAGTGACAGCAGCAGCCTGAGGAATTCCCAAATCCCTGTATTGTTACAACATATCTGGATAAGCTTGCACTGCTGTGTAGTTTTTCAGAGCCTGTAAAGCCAACAAAGATGTAAACCCGAGGTGATTCTGGGCCCTCCTGGTAACAAAAGCATGAAGAAAGATTTGTAAGATACCCAGGGCAAAACACAGCTTGTTCTTCACCTTTCCCACACAAACTCTGCCCTATTTGCCCTGGAGCTCCCTGGCTGCAGGGAGCAGCAGAAGGAGAAGTTTGTCCCTACCTTCTTTAGCACAGCTGCCTTGTAGGAATTTGCCATTTTGCTGCTCCGGAAAGCTTCATATTCCATTTCCACTGCACAGGCACCAGGGTCTGACCTGAAACACAGGCTGGGGTGATTCCTGGCAAAACACACTGCTGTATCTGCAAGGGGAACACTAATGCTGAAGTATCTCCCAGAAAGTACAAAATCCACTCCCTCTGGTACAAGAATAAGTGATAACTTCCAGTTAAGTCCTAAGGCATGCAGCGGTGAGTTGATGGAGCATGGAAAGGGTGATGAAAATGTTTTTGCATCAAGATTCTTGCCCACTTCTCCGTTTGAGAAGTACACTATCCCCATCTTGTGGGGTAGGGAAGAACTGCCACTCCTTGGATCAAGCTGACACCAGGGATCAGCCACGAATCCTCAGGTCTGATCTTCAACATCACAGCCAGAAAGATGCTTCAGTGAAATGACATCCTTGGATAAAATAATTTTTAAAACTTAAAAAAGCATTCCCTGTGTATTAATTGTGTTAACAAAGGGCCTGCTCTTCCCTGAGCACAATTAATACACATTACAATGGTAATTGTGCTCAGGGAAGAGCAGGGCCTGTGTTAAGGGACTCAGTATGCACCCCTATTTCCTCATCTCATACCATTTTCCTTCTGCTGCTGGAGTCTTTTGGTTGTTGCTCAAAGCTTCTTCCAGCATTTTCAGGCAGTGCTCCCGGCCCTAGGAAACATGGGATGCTCAGACATGCTCTACAGATGTCTCACTGCCCCTTGGACTTGCACCCCTGCAGGAGCAAGGACAGGCCAGGCAGAAGCCTTGTTGTTCTTTGCAACATCACTCACCTTCACAGTGAGCTTGGAGATCCTCCTGCTGGCAGCCTCCTTCAGGGGACAGTCTGCACCTGCCACAGGAGAGAAATTTGGGAAAGGAGCCATGGCAGGGCTGGCCTGATGGAGAACATCTCAGCTGCCACAGGGAGTTGCAGGTCCAGGACTGCCTGGCTTTCTGCATTGTCACCCCAAGGAACACTGAGGTCACCCTTTGTACCTGGAGAAGCTGCACACTCCAAAAGAGCAGGCAGAAACCAAAGTGAGAATGTTTTCTCTGATTGAGAACATCTACTTTGGAGTTTAGGCCTAACAGCTTTCCAGAATCTTCCCACCTCAGAAAACCTTTCTTTAAGGCTCTTAGGAAACTCAAATCTTTTCTCCTCCTCACAATATCAACAAAAAAAAAAATCAGGCTGGATAGAATAACCTGACTTATCAAGTGTTCTTTTGTAACAGTGCCAGACAGGGCCCCAAGCAACACAGTTACAAACAGCAAAGGTTTCCAGCAGTTTCCTTCTAGTATTATTATTACTATTATTATTATTATTGCTGCATAACCACTGCAGAAACAGCCAACACTACAAAATCAGGTTAGACAGTTTTCTTTCTCTCTTGCTTATTTGGAAATGTTGTTCAGAAAGATGCATTCCATATCTTCACCCTGACCAAAGCTAAGCTGTGGTCCATCTCCTCCAGCCAAGTTTTCACAGCCAAAAGCTTGACCTCTTTGCCTAGGGACTGGTACCTCCAGTGGTGATGCTGTACAAATTGCATGCAGCTGCAAAATATAAGACTTTCTTCTCCCAAAGAAAACCCATTATAAATCAAAGAGATATTTACTTGGAGGAACAAAATCTTCCTTTTCTGGTTCTTTGCCCTGGAAGAAAACAAAGATCAGTCAAACATTTCCATTCCTACTACACACATGCAGATCTAGAAGCACAAAAGACATGTTTTATATCTGTGCTCCAGGGAAAATTAAAGCTGAAGTTATAAAGGCATTGAATACATGCCAAAACAGGGCCAAGAAGACAAAGAATGAGAATCAAAGCCAAAAGTTCACCTCTGCTATAGGAATATTTAAGAGAAGCTGAATGGGAAAATCTGTTTTTACTACTACCATGGGCATTAAAACCAACAGGCTCCTCTTTCTTAGCACTGCAGAGAAACCAGCACATGAATAAGCTGCATTTCTTCCTATTATGGGACTGGCCCAGAATGTGGAGAACACAACAAAAGCAGAGGTACAAGAAGTGAAGGACAACAAGCAACACCAAGATGAAATAATTTACTGTGATCAGTGCCAGGAGGCCTTTATGGCTGTCAGACAAGCTCACAGCAAACCCTCTGAGCATCCCTCACAAACTGACCCCAACTCACTTTGCGCAGGCTCATCTGTTTCTTGTAGAAGTTGTCCCACTCCCGTTTCCGACGCTCCTCGTTGTCTTCATCCCAATTCCCACTGCCCTCTTCATCATAGCTGGATGAGGCAGGAAAGCAAGAGGAACTGTAGCTGCAGCATGAACTGGGGGACAAGCCTGAGAAGCCACCCCAGTGATGCATCCCACATCCTCTCTGAGCATGTCGGCACCTGGAGTTTCTCTGCCATTGCCCAAGCAGGACAGCAGTGAGTGTGCTCCAAAAATGCACAGCATTTGTTAACCCCATAAAGTAGGAGGCAGTGCCTTGAACTAAGAGCTTGTGACCAGTGCCCTGAGAATGGAGGGCTCCATTTCAGCAGCTCTGCCAGATGCTCCCAGGGGGTTCAGGAGTCACTGCCTCCTGTCATGTACCCCATCTGTCAGTGCCTCCTGCCCTGGGAGCAGAGATGGCAGAAAGGCACAACATCCATTCCTCAGCCTCACTTGTTCACAGGCTGCTGCAATAAATGAAATCTCCATCTCTGCTACACTGAAATGCAGCAGCTGATGCTCACCAGATGTAGCCCAGGAGTTCACTGCCTCCCACTTACAGGTATCACAAATCTGAGCTTTGGAGCTGCTAACTATTACAACTTCCAAGGCAAAACTACAATCAGATCATGGAAAGGTTCAGTCAGCCAAGTGGCAAGCACTGATCTGTACAATAGCATTAGCTGTGGCTTCTCAGGTCCTGAGACCAAACACAGGCTTAGGTCACCAGTCCTGGTTTCCTCTGACTGAGTTGGACTTGGCCAAAGAACAAAGGTACCAATCTCAAGCTTTTTAAGGTAAAGCAGAGGGCCTGGCCAGCCTACAGCACTGTGTATCCTGGCACAGCTTCATGGGCAGTGCCAGCAGAGAAACTTCATCCTGACGCAGCTGGACAATCACTGCAACTCTGCCAGAGAACAAGGAGAAAGAGAACTTGTCACCTCCACACTGCCAAGCATTTTACAGAATTCATCATGTTTTCCACTGCACATCTTCCTTTTGCTGTCAGCCTGACAGGAAAATGCAGCAATCTGCAGAAGAATCTGACACTGGCACTTCCTAACATCCTCTGTGGTGACTAAGTCCTGTCAGTGGCCCCTGGCCTGCTGGCTCACAGACAGTTGTGTTAAATCAGGAATGAACTCTGGACCATGTCATCTTGGTCTCAAGTTTAAACATTTCTGAACCTTGTGACTATGAACAGGCTGAGCCCACTTGCTGCTTTCAAAAATTTCAGGCTAGTATCTTGAGCCAACTACATTGTGCAGGGCAATTCTTAGCTCTGTCAAAACAGCTTTTGGTTCTCTGGAACACGAATGAGAACGCGGCTGCCAAAGTGTGTGGAAAATGAAATTCCAGCTGCTGCTGCCAGAAAGTTACAGGAGAATACCATCCACACAGAAACATGTGCTGAAAATAGGAGTGTCTGGGCCTGCAGCTGGTGGATGCTCTTTTCTCTGATGGCTCCTGTGAGATGAGTGTAACCTGTCTGGTACAGACCTGCTGAAGCCTTTGAGGCCTCTCCTCCCGCCCTCGTAGAGCTCTGGGTCGTAGCTATCCCAGGAGGATCCTGTGGGCCTGATGGAGGTTTTGCTCCAGCTGTTGCTGCAGCGTTCCAGCTCCTCCAGTTGCCTTTTCACTGCCCCTGGGTTCCTGCAGAAGTCACAGCACTTGTTGCAAGGTGGGGTGGCGTCACCGAAGTACTTCGCGATGGCAGCGTGGCGACAGCTTGGAAACACAAGGCAAAATCATCTGGTCATCACTTCCATCCTCAAAAACTCCACCCTCCAAAAGCAGGAGGTGTCTTTAGATAAAGATTTTGAGCCTGTTTTTCACAGAGAATGTCTATTCCAGCAGGAATCACAGGGTTTAATACCCGGAGCAGTATTCGGGCTCTGTTCCTGGCACCTGCTTAAAGTCTCTCTGCCTTCACTTTCCCATATGTAAAAAACCATCAATGTTAATCTCTTCTGCTAAAACCTTTCAGGTCTTTGAGACCTGCAAAAGGAGCAGCTGATGAAATATATAGTTATTAATTCTGTATCGCTGGCTAAATATATTCCACATCCTATCAGCACGGCTGTAGGTAAAGAGGCCCCATTGATCACTGCACCTCAGAGAACATCTCACAGTGAAGAACATCTCACATTAAAGCTTCTAGGTTTATTATTTATGATTTGAAGCTGAAGAAATATATATTTGAAGACACAGGAATGTAAAGAAAATCTCAGGAATAGAGTCCAAAGTGAGGTCACAAGGGAGTGACCATTCAGATAACACAGCCTGGATCTCGATGGGCTCACACATGCTCCAGATCAGCACCAAAGTCTGGGTAGAGTCCCACATGCATGAAAACCAGCTCATTTGCTCACACAGGATTGCACAACCAGTTTACCAGGATTAGCAAACCAGCCATGAGAAGATTACTAGATTCTTCCAGAAATTTTCAAAAGATTTTTGGCAGGCATCAGTGTTTTGGGGTACATAAAAAAGAATTTGGTGACAATATGCTCACTAGCAATACAGGCAGGAAATAATGTCTCTTCTAAAACACTCCCTAACTTAAACCAGGGAACACACTGATTTTGCCAAAAAATGATCAGGCAGTTACTTCCCCTCCCTTTTTTTTTTCAAGAAAGCAAAATTTAGAGGACCTTTTTAAAACTAAAGTTTCTCAGCAGAGGTGGCTGGCTGTGTGTTAGTCAAAAAGCTGATAATAAATATAGGAAAACATTCACTTAATTGGGCATTTAGAGATCAAATCTGGCAGCCAAAGTGGAACAAAATTTATTTTAGGAGAAAATTATTTTACTACAAAGAACAACAAAGTGGAAATTTTTATTCTACACCAAGGCGTGCCCTAGTGGGCTTCCTAACTTCATCTGCAAAAAGTGAGTCACAGAGGGGAAAAGTAAGAGAGCAAGCACCTCATTTACTCTTATTCTAAACCCTCTAAGGCATGTCAGAACTCTCCAGAGATCTAACAAACACAGTTTTCTTCTTCACTTGTGTCTGTGTGTCTGGCGAAAACACAACTGCATGTTGTGAACCAAACAACTGCATGATGAACCAAAACATCACAAACGAACGCCAGAGGGGCTGCAGGGGCTGCAGGCTCACTCCTTCCCATGGCCTGGGAGGTGGATCTGGAAGCAGCACAGCAGCAGGGCCCAGGCTGCTGTCCCCAGCAGTGACCTGAGCGTGCTGAAGGGGCAGGGAGCTGGCAGTGCTCAGGTGAGGGGCTGCAGCAGGGTGTTTGCAGGGCACCAAGGCCTGGAGAGGCTCTGACAAAGCTGCCATTATATCCCCCTGCAGGGCCACACTGACTCACTCTGCTCCTGCACTCAAAGAGCTCCTTTCACATGGAGGGCAAGGCTGGGGGACCCAGATGGGGGCAACACATTCGATACCCTTGTCCTGCCTCTCCAAAAGAACCACTGGTGCTGCCTGGCTGGCCAGTGCTACGTGACTCTAGAAATGTCAGCGAGCTGCAAGTCAGCTTTTTGTTCCCCCCAAAGAAAACAGGCAGCATTCTCATCAGTCCCTGTCTGTTCCCCTCACACACTGATCTGTATTAGAGTTAACTGAGGCATTCAGTGAGGGACAAGCCCTCTCCCCACTCCCACAGCTCACCAGGCTCATGCTGGGGAGGGACAGCCACACACACCTCGGTCCTTTAGATGCCCCAGGGGAGGGCTTTGGTGGAAGCAGAGATCAGCTGTGAGCTCACTGGAATTTAGAGTTCCAGTTTCTAACCCATCAGGCTTGTAAAGCCAAGCCCTTCCCACCCAGCCTACTGTAATTGCCTTTTTCTTCCTGAAGAATTACCCAGACTGGGGCCACAGCCCCACTTTAGCCAACGGTGTTCAGGAGTTGGGCCATAACGGAAATTCAGTTGCAAAACTAAAATTGCAATCCTATAATTAAGGTCAAAAGACAAAAAGGCAGTTACCAACAGGGATGCCGGGGTTAATCACTGGATTAATACTTAACACAAGAGCTCCTGAAAGACAGTTGGTTATGCATTAACATGTGAGGGGAAAGCTTCCTCTGTCACACCAACACCTGACTAATGCCCACGACATGGAGATGATTTACATAAATTAATGGTAGTTTGTATTATTATACATGTTCTAAAATTACTGCATCTTTAAAATATGCCACTGTATTATTTGTGTCCCTTCGCCCTTCAAAAGAGTACGTATGAGCTGACCATTGGTCTCTAAAATGTCTAAACAAAATCATTATGTCATTTCAGACATTCCCTCCCCCCTCATCTGACATTATGGAATGGGATGAAGAGCAAATAACAAAGAGGTTTATTAACACATTTTTGTCTGTGGCAATGCATTTGAGGAAAGTACTAAACTGACCACAAAGCTGCCTGCACTTGTGTAGTTTTGGTAGTCCTTGTTTTTATACACCACAAAAAATAGGAGTGCTATTCCTGCAATTAGAAGAAGCAGATGGACAGCCAGAGAAGAAGCAAAGTCACATATCCCAAAAGAAGCTCTGTCTCTCCCAAAAAACACCAGAAAAAAGCATTCCCTTGTATAAGCCAGAGGGTACAGAGCCTCATCAGCAATGCTCCCTGAATCAAACAACTCAGCAAGTCTTGGAATAATGTGAAGTGAAAGGGTTAAAAAAGATAAAAATCACATGAGGGCAAATTAGTTATGCAGTTGTCAAGCGAAAGCCATTTAATGAGCTTTATCAAATAGAAGAGCAAGTCATGAGGCTGATGAGAACTTCTAATTTTGCACCTGTCTGAAGGACTGTGTCCTTTCATCATCACCCGAGCTTCACCCTCTGAGACAAGACAGTGCCAGTCAGCTGTCCCCAGAATACAAGAAGCGAAAAGCTCAGCATCAAGAGAGTAAATGCCTGGGCCAAGGGCACGGAGGGAATTCACTGCCCCAGCACTGTCCCTGCTGCCCTGCTCGCGGCAGGTCCCTCACAGAGCGGCTCTGTCCTTGTGAGCACTGGCTCTGCCCTTTCAAGGAGCACAGGAGAAAAGCTCCTTCTCCTGGAGCCGCAAGGAAACCGGGCAGCACAAAGAAAAGTTACTCTCTTTAACATCGCCCCAAACTATCGCAGCCAGGGAATCCATTCAAGTCTCACGGCAGAAAAAGGCGTCATTAAAAGGTAAAGAAGAAACTCCTCTCTCGGAGGAGATGCACAGAGGAAGCCGGCAACAAGTGCCGGCCCTCGGGTGCCCCGGGGAGCTGGCACCGGCTCTGGCCCAGCCTGCGCTGCCTCCTCTCCCTCCCTCTTTGGCACACATGTAACACGAAACTTCGCATCTCCACGACAACCAGCAACAAAAAAAAAAAAAAAAAAAAAAAAAAAAAAAGAAAAAAAAAAAAGAAAGAAAGGCAGAGACAACAGCTGGCTGTCAGCAGCGGAGCAGAGAGGAGCCGAGCGAGCAGCGAGCCGCAGGATGAGGGGAGAGATGACGTGAAAAGTTTAAGAAGACGAAAGAAAAACAAGAGGAGAAGCAGAGCTGGCGGTCGGGGTAAGGCTGAGCTATCGCCGCTGTTCGGTGAAGCGCGGAGGGGCTGGAGCCGGGGGAGCTGCCCCGGCTCGGTCAGCCATGGAGCACAGCTTGGGAGGCGGAATTTGCTTGCCAGGGACACCGAGCAGCGAAGGTGGCAGGAGAAAAGCTTTTAATGGGATGGCGGAGAGCTGCGCCGCAGCCGCCCTCTAACAAAAGGAGCTCCGAGCCCGAGCGGGACTCCGCAACTCCTCCG
Organism: Ammospiza caudacuta; assembly: GCF_027887145.1. NCBI lineage: Eukaryota > Metazoa > Chordata > Aves > Passeriformes > Passerellidae > Ammospiza > Ammospiza caudacuta. Next base: position 3,528,706 of record NC_080611.1, read on the forward strand.
CCGTGACAAAGGCAGGCTGCTCGGGTTTCTGTGCTCGTACAGAACCAATGTCCCGATAAACTGGTGACCTGATCCAGGAATAGTCGGTGTGGACAAGGCAGCCGGGTCCGAGCTGTGCGTGCCGTAGCGGGGAGCACAGGCAGGCGCGGACGGAGCCCAGCCACGGCTTTTCCCGCAGCTCCTCCCAGCTGCAGCCAAGTTTTATCCCCCAAATCCTGATGCAGAGAGCTTAGAAAACAAACCCCGGTCGGGGAACTAGCACGCTGTGCAAGTTAAGCATCTGTGTCTAATAGAAATAAACGGAAAGATTTTACAGAGCTGCTAATGAGAACATTTAAAAAAGAAGAAGAATTCAGCCAGTGTATCAGGTACAGATGCTGGTTTAGTGCTCAAAGCAGCAGGAGAAGCGCTGCTCTGAGAGGCACATTCATGCACATACACAGCTCAGGGCTTACAGTAACCACACCGTCAAGTTTGAATGTAGTGAGAAGGGAAGGAAGAGTAAAAGGATCACCTAAATACATGAAATTTTACAACATAGAATCATTTAGGTTGGAAAAGACATTTTAGGCCATTGTGTCCAAGCTCTGGTTTTACAGAGGTGTCCCACCTGTGCTCCCATCTCCGTTTTGCTGTTGGGTATGGGAAGAGGGGCTGGTAATGGAGACTGGCCTTATAAATCCCCATTTTCTGCTATCTGAAGCTGACTTCTCTGTTTGGAAGCTGCTGCAGCTCCCAGCGCTGAGCTGGGACCCCTCAGCCTCTGCCAGGAGGTGCAGGGGCAGTCAGCTGTTTACAAACTGGAGCAGAAAGCCAATTCTCACACAAAAAGGTCTTCCCAATCCTACACATGCCTGTAGGGAGGAATGTTAAGGATCAGGTATTTCCACTTCTCTCCATTTCCATTAACAAGGAATGGAGCGCAGGTCTTTCTGACCTAGAGTATTACAAACATGGAATTGGAACTGCCTGAGTGAGGAGAGGTAGCAGCTCAGACCCACACGCCTCCAGCCTGGCCCTAAGGCTCAAGGGGTTGGAGGGAAGTTTCCACCCTGCTAATGGAGAGTCTCTGTAGGTTGCTTGTTGCAGTTAAGAGAGGTTCTTAAATAAAGCATGTGAAAAAACAAAGTTTAGCGAAACAACAAAGAAAAAAAAATCAGGAGGGAGGAGTGAGGGGAGAAGGGCAGGGGAGGGAAGGAGGTGGAGAAACATGCCAAGAAAATCTTAATGGGTTTGGCTGGGGGCTTGTCCAGCTGCAGCCATGCTGTTGATGTGTGGGGGCAGAGGCACAGCAATGTGAAACACATGTCTGGATAAAAACAGCAGGACATGGCTTGTGTTACAGCTGTCACAGTGCACGGGCCTCAGCCTGACTGCAACCAACAGCGGGTGTGGGAATGAAGGTACAAAATAATCCCAGTTTGACAGAGTGGAGACAAGCCCTGAGCACAGAGCCTGCTGTGGGTCAGCGGGGACTGTGAGGGGCTGGGAGCAGCACCCACCCCCAGCTCCATGCAGCTGATGAGCCTCCTAACAATTCCTCCTAAGCAGCAGCTGCTGCAGATTTTGATTTTTGAGCTCCTACACCCCAATAGCACCTTTACTAGGATTAGTCCAGGATATTTCAAAAAGCTCAAAAATGCATGTAATTTAGGAGACTTGTAGATGTGAGATCAAGGACAGGGCACAGAGGTGGCTCTTACAAGGTGGAGGAGTTTCCAGCACTCTCAGGACCTCAAGCACCAACTACTGATAGTAGATCCCACTATGTTTGTGAAGTCACTAAAAGGCTTTCACAGGCACACAGCTACCTCTCAGCCGGCTTCCTGGGAAATGGATATTTTGCTAATATTAGAATAGACTTTCAGGCTAGATTCAAGCATCACCAACCCTAAAAAAAGTTCTCTTGTAGAAGAGCTACAGGTTTATTTTTAAAATTGACCTTTTCCTTCCATTGGATGGCTCAGTGTTTTGTTTTCCCCACTTAAAAAATTTCTAGTAGTGAGGAATTATCTCATGAGGTTTTGTGGATGTGTTTGTGGGATGGACTGGAGAAAACCAGGGTGATCAGCAGAGGTGTAAAGACTCCCAGCTCAGTGTCCCAGTGGGCACCTTTGCTACTGAAACTGGGAATTCAGTGCCTTTTTACATTAATCTAATATTAGGTTGTAGGGAAGAGAAGGCACATTTACAGTGCTGCCTCAAAACCCATCTCCAAATAGTGGGTGGTGGAGATGACAGGGTATTCCAGCCAAAGGGTGACCCAGGCAGGGCAGCTTTAAAATCTCAGGAATGTGTGGCCTTCTGCTCCAAACCAACTGACAAAGTCCCAGCTTTTCTCCCATGGCATTGAGCTACAATTTACCAGTTTGGGTGTGTGCTGTTCAAGGGCTGAATTCTCTTGATACTAGAAACTATTTTCATCTGTTTGGGAATGAATTATAGGTCTGTCTGGCTCTGTGCACTCCTGTTTTAAGAAAAAATGGGTTTGTCTGAACTATAGTTAAGATTCACATGGCTGGTCAAGTACAGTCATGGCAGCAAACACTGCATTAACAATGATGAGAGACTGATAATACAACTGCATTTCTATGGCCCTTTTCATCTCAGCAGTACACTAAAAGCTTAGAACAATAAACAATCATGCAGGAGTTATGACATGTTACACCAAAATGCATCCACTGTAGGCACACCTAGAAACCCAGCATTGTTTGAGAACAGGAAGCACTGCAGACCTTATCCATATAAAATCAGGACATTTCAGGGACCAAGAACAAAGCTGGTGCATTTTGAAACTGGCCAAGCCTTCATGTTCTTTAAAAAGTGGCCAAGTACAGTCAGAGCTTATTTTAGAGTTTCAGACCTTTGGCTGCTCAGCACCCTCCTTCCCTGAGGTTGGGCTTGCCTTGTAAGATTTCCAACCAGATAAGCCTCCACAATCCATAGAGTCTTCCCATCCCTGTACAGGTCCAATTTCAACCAATTTATTGGACTAGTCTGAGTAAGAACAACACAACATTTGCTTCTTCAAAGCCCCAGTCTTAAGGAAAGGCCAAGGCTGCAATGAGAATGTTGCCCTGGCATTCCACTTGATGGGAACATCAGGAAGGTTCTGCTTGGTAAGGTCTCTGGAGCCATCCTGCTGTGGGAGGAGAGCCAATTCACCATCACTGGGACTTGCTGCATTGGGACTAGAGGCACTGGCAGCTTCTTGTTCCCCCCATAATTCCCCCTTCCAAAGCTTTATCTCCACTTGTAGCTTATTAAAGCAATAAACCCATGCAAGCACAGTGAAACCAATGGATCAGGATTATGGCAAGAACAATATGAGGAGTATGGCTGGGTTAGGAGCCAACAAGAGTGGAAAGCACACTTTCATCTACATCCATCCTCAACAGGCTCAGTGAACAAAGTGTTCAAAGTACTGAGCAAAACAATGGCCAGTTCAGTTTGTAACTGCAGCAAAACCAGGGACTTGCTGCCTTTCTATCTTAAGATTTCCAAGCATGCTGGAAACTTGGACACACAACAATCGACAAACAGAGCTCTGATGTGGTTCCATGTTCTGCTGTCTTGCAGAGATGAAGTCACCCAGCAGTGGGATGTGATGTTTTACCCAAAGTCACAACCAGGGAGCATCACTGGCAGGCCAGGGACACTGCCTGTATTTACTAACTTCCAGTCCTGGGGCTAAACCACAAACTTAAATTTGTGCTTTTTGCACTAAAAAAGGCTGCTCAAATAGCCCCAGGGCTATGTGTAAACAAGTGTCTCATTCTCAGCAGCAAATTTCAGCTCACCCACTCCCTCCAGTTCACCTGTGGATGCAGCTGTGTCCACACACAGATCAACACAGACCAAAAACCCCAAATGTACAGCAAAAATGCAAAACCAAAATGTACAGCAATTCCAAAAGACTCACAGCAGCCTCACCAGCTTCAGGCAGACACAGGGATGTGAGACCTCACTGTACATGGTCATCTCAAAGCTTTTTTCTTGGAAAAAGAAGCCTCCATATGCAGCCAGTTCACAGCAGAAAGGAACCTTGATGGAGGCTTTTCTCTTGAATGTCTAGATTGAGGCTTTTTAATGGCTTTATTCTCCAAGGGACTGAGCAGGCAACTTCTTTGAGTGCTTCAGCATGGCATGAGTCCATTAAAACAACTCAGAAAGATAATTTCAGTGCTATTATGGCAATTTTCACAGCTTTCTTCAGTGGGCACAGCAAGATGAATCTGCATTAGTGCTTTCTGGGAATCTAAACCTGTGTAAGTCCTAAACACAGGACATGCACTTGGGGTTTCCAGGGTCATGTAATCCTTGCAGCTGAGCAGCACACCTGCAGCTGTTTGCCATTCCCCTGCATCATTTCTGTGCTCTGTCCTTTCAACCAAGGCTAATAACTCATGGCACATGGCAGAAGGGGCCTTTTTTTTTTCTCATCAAAACCAAATAAACCCAAATTAAATTATTTGTTTTATTCCCTCCCCCTGCTGGGCCTTGCAACATTAGAGGAGGGCAGAAAGGTTTGATGATCTAGTTCCACTGGCATCGCTGATTGGATGAGTTATTTCTGAAGCCAAAACCATGAACTTCAGGCTGCCACCCCATCCCAGCAGGATGTCACAAACTGCCTGTGACCAGACCTTGTATTACTTTCTTTTCTGTGTGAGATTCTTATCTTGCCTCTCTTCATCTGATTTTCACTTCATGTGAGCTCCAACTACAGCTGTGGAGCAGAATTTCCTGACATCAGTCTGACAGTGTGTTATGAAGGCCACATTGCAGTGTGGTCATTCAGGACTTTTTCCATGACATGGATGAGTTACATCAGCTCTGCTGCCCTACAGCCAAGTCTCCTCTGCTCTGGAGGGTTCCCATCCTCAGTGGGTGAAGTTTTGAGGAAGGACAGTGATGAGCAAGAAGAAATTCTCAACTGAGGCAAACACTGGCAGACAATTATATTTTCACCAAACTCCTGAGAATCTCTGAGGTTCTAACTTGAGTGGCTCTTCCAGCCTCTAAAACAGCACTCCAGGCCTAGAAAGTAAACTGTCATTTAAGGCCCACAGTCTTCAGTTTCAAACCTCTTAAGACTTCCCTGTTTTAATAATAATCATCAGAGTTACTGCTTCAACTGAATATCCTGCACCACCTAGCCTTTACTACTGTTGGTGACTGGAAGCTTATTTGAACACAATATAATAAATCAAAAGGAATTAATTCTCACAGCTCCACTCTGTTACTGTAATGTCATCACCTTTGTGTTGTAAATGAGGCAGATGTATAAGACAGCTGTTTTAAATCACACAATCCTCACCCTTGTGCTAATCTCAAGGGTAAAATCTTGGTTCCACTGAAATCAATTGGGAAAAGGTCCCATCAAAACTAGTCCTGAAGGAAGACTTTACATCACAAGTAGAATGGAACATACAAAAGTCCATTAATGTAACTGTCTTTCTTGGAAGAGTTTTACTTTTTTCCTTTAAGAATTATTTTATTCTTCAGCCTTTTACCTTGCTGCAGAAGCAGAAATCGCAAAGCAGAGAGTCCTTGAAGCAGCAGAAAGTGCAATCAGAAAAACATTTGCTTCCTCATGAGTAGGTTGGAGACTGCACCACCACCATCAAACTTTGTCCCTGATGAAATTCAGACCAAGGTAAACAAGCAACATTCCTTGCAAGTTTTAGAATAAAAACTCCTTCACTCAGCTCCAGATCAGGTACCATGGGCAGAGTGGATTGTCCATTACAGAGACAGGCTTCATTATTTTTGACTAAGCACTCTGCTAATCCACATGCAGTTCTACAATCAGTAGAACTCAGTAATTTTACCCTGTATAACCAAATTTCAAAGCCTGGCTCTTATACCTGTTGCTTCTGGTGCAACCCAAAGCATGGCATGGAAGTTCACAGCAAATTCATTATGAGGAGAACTTGTGGACAGGCAGAAGCACCTCCAAAGGGAACAAACATTTTCACAATGTTAAAGCCAGAAATTTTATTTTTTGATTTTTTTTTTTCTTCTAGAGCCAAGAACAGAAAGCACAAATCATTTCACCTCTGCCTCATCCACCATGTCTTAGAATGGAATCAAAATTGAAAACCTGTTGACACAGAATCCTGCAGCACTAAGGATAAAGCAGCCGTTTCTGGAGAAGCTCACTTGGGGTATGCAATCATCTGGAAAGAAGTATTTAACCCTATTCTCAAAAGGTGACCTTTTCAGGTCAAAAGCCCACAGCTCTGCCTCCTTCCTGAATTGTAGTGATCTTTGTGTAGATGAGGATTTTCCATCCACCCCCATTTCTAAGAAACCAGCTGGTTCCGATTTTTATTCCTTAGCTTGGATTTAAAAGAACAAAGAAAACCCTTTTTGAATTGCATAAACATACAAAACTAATTTAACTTGGCACTGTAGTACTTAAGCCCAGCATGCAAAGAAACAGCCAAGGTCTCTCTGTCCTCAGTGTGTTTAGAAAAACTGAACTCCAAGCATCCATTTGTTTGAGTAACCAAGCCAGATGTTCAATAAGGAACTAGCTGGTTTGTTCTGGAAATGTTGTCTTGGTCACTTGGCTTTGTGTTATCACCAAGATCAGGATATTAAATTGCAATGTTCAAGTCCCAAACCCCAGTGTTGCCTGTTACAACACACACAACCAGTACATTTTGATATTATAATGAAATAAGAGTTGTAACCCATTCAAGTGTTGACCTGTCTAAACACTTGTTTTAGGTGGAACTATGGATAGTTCTCAAAAATATACAATTCCAGTTCCTGACTGAAGCAAAATTTGAAGATCCATAGGCCTCATGCCAGCTAGTTTGTTGCAATGCCTCCTAAAATCTTGTTCATGGGGTAAAAGAACAGCAAATATTGGTGACAAAACTGAGGCATTTAACTTTAACTAAACTAATAATATTTTCAGTAACAAGAGCTCCTGATGATCCCTCTGGGAATAAAGAAGGCCTAAGATTACTGAGCAGGGCAGGAGGGATTAGCTCCACAGGGGAGAGATCTCCCTGACAGATCCAGGGGCTTTTGCTTTGCTCACCATCAGCAGTGATGGGTGGAATCCACTGTTCAATTCATATATTGCTCTGTGGCTTAAAATAAAAAAAACCCTAAATTTAGCTTTCTTTATGAAACTGCATTCATCTCTAAGAACTTGAAAAGCATCCAGCTCTCTCTAGTGAATGCAGACTTTAACTTTTAGTATCACATACAGTAAAACTGGTTAATAAAAGATTATTAATACTATTGTATTGAGGTGTTGAGGTAAATGCCTTTTTTAAGGTATTTTGAGGGAAATCCCCCTTTTTTTGAAGGGGGGTTCTGTAGCTCAAAGTGCAAAAAGCCTTCAAGGGAGTCTGCTTTGTGTTATTCAGTAACAAACAACTGAAGACTATGTACAGTGGAGTTCAGCATTCAAACTGGGTTAGAAGTGCATTTGTTTCTGGAAGGACAAGTTAGCACAACTGGAAAAAAAAAGTGCTTTGATTGGGTGAGAGCCAAAGGCAGGCACTGTCCAGTCTAGCTCAGTGCCTGCTGGAAGAAGTGTCCTTGTAGAAGAAACACCATTTGGACTCTGCTTAACAGTAGTTGACAAAAACACTCTTGCAGCTGGATTTTGAAATTAAAACAGTGCCAGGACACGTAGACAATTAATAGTCCTCCACCTTAGCTACTGGGAACAAGGACTGAGACCAGATAAACTTGTTTTCCTTGTGATCACTGGCTGTATAAGAAGGCTGGCAGCTCCCTAGCATTAGTCAGTGAAAAGGTTTATTCTCTGGTTCTCCTGCAGCATAAAGCCTGGAGAGGTTGTGACAGAATGTCTTCTGAAAGCTTTCTGAAGGAAGTTCAAGCCATTGGTGAGAAGTTTCTCCTCAAGCTCCAGAAACTGCCCAAGGCTGAGCCAGTGGAGATTGTCAGCTTTTCTGTGGTTCTTCTGTTTATTGGTGAGTTTGTGGGTGGAGGCAAAGGGGTGTCAGAATTTCTCTCCTCTCCTATGGGGGCAACTTGCTCCACAGGCTGTGTAGGAGGGTTGGTGATGTTGGCTGTTGTTTTCTAGGCTGTGCTCTAAGGCCCAGGTTAATTCCTAGGTAATTTTTAACATTCAGTGTGTACTTCTACATGGTTGCAGAGCATGACAGGAAACAGCACAGCTTTCCCCAAAGCTTCCTTTTTAAACATTAGTTAAATTAGCAATATTTTAACCAACCCAGAGCTGCTGTAATGTTTTGATGCATAGGAGATAGTTTTATGACAAATGGTCCTAGAGCATCTCCCTGCCACAGAGGACACTTAAGAGGGGCTCTGAGTGTCATTCTTGTATTGGCTCAGTGAATTCAGATGAGTCCATTTATTCTCCTCTGGTAATGGCAAGATCCCTCCTGCTGCTCTGTGTGGGGATGGCATGGAAGGAGTAACAACTGGATCAAGAACTGTTGGGTCAAGGAGGATGAAGTTTGTTTATACAATGGGAAAATAAGCAGGAAGGAAGACAGGCCCTGCTCCTCAAAGACAGGGCTTGCTCCTGGCCAAAAGGAAGGGTGTGTATTCAGCTGGACACTCCTCCCTGGGCTGGAATTCACAATGTCACACCTGCTGCTTTATTTGGTTCATCCCTACAGCTGGTTCCCCACAGGTCAGGTTACCTGGCAGCCCAGGTCCAGGCTTTAAAGGAACACAGGCACACACAGAGGCATGCTCACATTCTTACATGTTCTGCAGGATGGAACATGTCATCCTTTTCTACTCCAGATAAACTAACACATCCCTGCCAACACCTGCCATCCTGGCTAGAGTAGAGGACAGTCAGTTAGCCACTGTTCTCTGAAATGAACCCCTGCATTTGAAGTATCTTATTTTTTCAAGCTAAATACAGAAGAGTAAAGCCAACCCAGTCACAAGTCTCTATGCTTGAAGAGTATGCTGAACTCACTCTTCAGAATTACAACTGCCAGTTTGAGTAATCAAACTCCCTCAAGTCCGGTTACTCAAAAATCCAAAGCTGGATTTTCATCCTTTCCAGGCACATGGGCTGTTCTTAGGTACTGCATGTCAGCTCCCAAACAACAGCCCATTAAGTGGGTAAAGAAACCCTCACACGGTTTGGAATGTAGCTCTTAAGGTCTTGAAATGCCTGGTAATGATTGTCCAGATTAAATGGAAAACCAATAAAAAGGAGCAGGAACTTAGGAGGAGGAAGATGGGGATATAGGGCAAAAAAAGAATTCTCAAGAAACCAGGCTTTGCTCATTTTGCTGCTCGCCAAACAACCTGGAGGAAACATAAGGTTACTCTGCAGTAGGAGGAGGAGACATAGGGTTACTCTGATTGTTCCTGTGCTATGAAGCAATGTCATCTGTTTCTCTCTGCAGTTACTGTGCTGGTGCTCACGGTCATTGCCTGCAGTTGCTGCTGCTGTGGCTGTGATGGACGCCCTGAGCCCAGACGCAAGAGCCAAGTCAGCCCAGCTGCCCATTCCTGAAGTGACACAACCTGCTATGCAGGACACACATGGACATCAGCATCAGTGCTATGGGAATGGCTTTCCACACTAGCCCACTGAAAATGGCAATAACAAGATTAATGAACACGACTCAAAGGACCAGAAATCACAGCAGGGAGTTCCTTCTCTCTGTGACAGCCACTACTGTGACAAGGAAGGTAAAGCTCCTTCACCATCACTGTGTCCCTCTTCTGGACTGGGATGGGGTGGGAGGACATGGACACAGATTGCTGAGAAAAGAGAGAGCTTTCCCAAAGACAGCCCTGCAGCTGGGCCAGCTGAGGATCCCCCCATGGACACGGAGCCATGGAGCAAAGCAGAGGCCACGCACACAGCCACACTCGAGGCACTGCCTGCTCTCCTCACCACAAGGATGGTACTGGGCATTAGCAAAACCCATTGACACCACTGGGAGGTCCAATTGCTCAGGTCATCGTGGATCAAGGCCAAACTTGCTCCAGGAGACATGTTTAGCTGAGATATCTGCTGGAAAGAACAAATGGTGGACCCTCTCATCCAGATGTGCCAGCTGAGGCTCTGAGTACAGCTGGTGTCATTTCATTGGTGATGTGATGATGGGAAATTGCCAAAGGAGAAAACAGATCATGTGGAATGCTCTTTGTAAATAGAAAGATGATGGCAAAAGGGAAAAACTCACCAATCCTGTGGCTTATTTTGATCATTCTCTGTTCAACATGCTCCCACTCCACCCCCTGTGGTTCCTCTCTTCTGCTTATTGCAGATGAATGGCTCTTGCAGAGCATGGGAGCTCCAGGAGATGAACAAATCCCAATCCTTACTTGAGGGATCTCTGTGCCTGACTCTCTGCACTGTGTGCAGTTTATTTTAGTAGCCATGAACATGATGCCAAGGGTGTGTTTATGAGCAAGCACAGAGGCATTTCAGAGGAGTGACACTTGATGGGAGCCATCACTTCAGGGTATGTGCACAGCAGCTGACAGCGGGCACTGTGACAGAGCAGAGCCAAGAATGGGCTGCTGGGCTGGAGTTAACAAGTGCAAATAAATCCCTCTTCCATGCTGCAGCCACTGTGCATGTTTGGTTTACACTCTGGTGAACTTCCGAAAGGGATTTACCGACACACAAGGCCGTGGCACAGGCCACCCCTTCCACAACTGGCACAGCACAGGAAGGCCACAATTCTGCACTAAACTCTGAACCACTGGTGTCTCAGCACCAAATGGGAGACCAGCCATCTTTGTGAGAAGGAATAAACAATTACATGAATATAGAGAAGTCATCTTTTGCCTCTGTATCCCAACTAAGTGTATGTACCAACGCCAGTGTCTAGCTAGGGAGAACAGAATCATCAAGGTTTTAACAGTGGGCTTTAAAATACTCTTTACACTTCAGGAGTTACAGAAAAATAAAGAAGTCTCTGTATAGAAATGTATTTTCTCTGTTGCCTGCACCCATATTAGTAAAAGGCACATTACTTCAGCTTCTTATGTATTTAATGCACTTTATTTTTTGCCAACAAACCGGATCTAGGTATTTGGTATTTTTGTACTGCTGCACATTGGAATATATCTGCAGCCAGAGACATAGTCTAAGAATTATAAGAAAAATAAAATTCCTAAAACTACCAGTGTTACTTTTAAATTAATAAAAAGAAAAACTCTCCAGTGGAAAATGAGGATGTTCTTTAGAAATAAATATCTGAGACTCAGCATGACAACCGCCCAGAGCAGACTGCACTAGCATGAGTTACTGCATGCACAGTTACACTGAGACAACAAAGTGTAAAAAAAAAAGAAAAAATAATTTATTAGGCTGTCCCAAAGCCTTCACTGCCAACCAACATGTTAGGGGGAAACAATCTCAAGCATGGCATCAATTTAAACATTCAGAGGTGCATCACACCAACCTCCTGTCACATAAGTCTTTGCTCATTTCACTCACAAATGAGTGGCAAAGTGACATCGGGAGCCTCAGAATCTCTTTTGCAGAAACAGACTCAACAGATGTTTTTGTATCTAGATTAAGTCACGAGACCCAGGGAAGAACAGAGCTCACTTTCTTCCAGGCTTGTGCTAGACAGTGCCAGCTGCAGACATTAACAGCATCCCACTGAGGGCTGTTCCAGCAGCACAGAGCCAGCCTGTGCAAAGACAGAGGGAAGCTTGGCAGGCTGGACACACACCAAGGGCTGACAGGTTGCTGTCACTGGGAACAAGCTGCCAGGCCTTATCTCAAGAGGAAAAGCCACAAATGCATGTTTCCCAGTGGTGGTACAAATTAAACCACTGACAGATACCAGGCAGAGGAACGAGAGAAATGGCTCCTGTCTTATCTCAGCCACTGCAAGTTCCTGAATTAGAAACAGAATAAACACAGCAGTGTTAAAAAAAAAAAAGGGAAGGAAAGAAAAACAGGCAATCCTCTAAAGGATTCAGGTGGCTTTCTGGAGCAGAGGACCAGCTACCATGTAGAGGGGGTCAGTTTCTACCTGGTTGTTTGGACCTCACAGGCCTGATGTTCTGTTTTGTACCACTGCACTCAGCTGGACTATTCCTACAGCTGGACTCAGACATGCCATGCTTGATCTGCTGCTTTCTTGCATGCATTCAGGGTAGCCTGAAAGATGCCAGCAAGTGCCCAGCTTCCTGCAGCTCTTCAGCTTCTGCTGACTACAAACCTGCTGGTCCCTGGGTCCCTGCTCAGCACTCACACAAACTTTTGTGTTTTGGCTTTGATCAGTACTGAAATACAGACACCTACAGGGAGCAGCAGTGAGGATGGATCCTCTTGTTTCAACCTGCAGAGGGAAATTCAGAAAAGCACAGAGTAAGGCAAGGCTGCTTCTAACACAGCAACTGCCATTCATATTGTGAAAGCCTAGGAGGAACTGCATTGGAACACACTACTTCAGTTGTGAAGATAAAAAGTGTTGAAATTGTTTCTTTCCCTGAGGAACCTCAAAGAGCCAGGAAGGCCAACCCCTCCAGCAGAAGTGGTTGAAGTTCTACTAATGACTTAATGGAATAGCTTCTGTTCTGTAACATTATCCCTCTGGTTTGCTTGGATTGTGAAAAATAAGTTTCCTTTTACACAGGCAGTGTAAAAGTAAGTTTCCTTATTTTTCACGGGCTTGTGAAAAATAAGTTTCCTTTTACATACAGGCAGTGTCACACACCACACTCCTCCTTCTGCCCTTCCTTCTCTCTCCAGCACCATCCCTCTGTCCTTCTCCAGTCAGGAAAGTGATAGAGAGTTTTATTGCAGCTCACCTCAGTGCAATGCTCTGGAATGGGTTTATTCACCTGAACTGTCACAGTGAATTTTGGACTGCAGGGCAATCCTGTTCAGTCTCACTCCAGTCTCCTACTGGAGCTTGCAACACAGATCCAGTTGGGATCCAGGAAACACAGTCCTCTTCTCTCCACCACATCCTGCAGCCTGCCCCAGACAGAGACCACAGTGGGCCTTTACAAGCCCTGCCAGAGCTGTAGGAGTGGATGAAATGTCTGAGGAACAGCTGGGTTCTAAGTTGGGTTCAAGGCCTTTCATTTGATTAGATTAGCCACACCTTTGCAGGAATTAATCAGCTGTTAATCATTTACTTCAGCCCAAAGAGGAAACTTCCAGGTTACCTCTACAAGTCTCCAGGTACAGCAAGGGGTCCCCTCACCACAGGCCAAGATCTCTTGGAGGAGTGAAGAGGACACAACAGAGGAAACACCTACTACAAACCACAACAGCTTCAGGTATTTATAAAATGTCATACAGCTCTCCTTTCTGGGAGGTGAACTGCACTTAGCACAAGAGACAGGAACTTCCTGGGGGATGCAGTCCCACGGGATGTCTGTCTTTGGGTCTATGGAACTTATATCCAGGCTGCCTCATTCTTGAAGGCAAAGGAATCCAGAACAGCTTTGATGTCCTGTGTGCTGGTTGGTTAAAGGCTGAGCACAGTGATCTGCCATCTACCCAGAAAACAAACCATTAACTGAATAAATCTGGCTGTTGAGAAAGAAACAAAAACTTCAGCAAGTGTGAGTTTGTGCTTCAACTCAAATCCAGCCTGCTGAGGATGAAACACTTTACAGGAGTAATTCTTCTTCTTAGAGTATGCAGGATACTGACATAAGAGGCAGCAAATCAAGCAAATTTTCAAAAATAACCTGTAGCTCTTCCTGTATTGCATATGCATAATCACATTTGCAAGAAAGTGTGAGAAATATTCCATCCTTTCCCTTGAGAAGCACAGAAGCTTTAGTAAAACCACAAGATGCTCAGTAAGAGATGCTGGATGTTCTTTAGAAAGCTGACAGTGAAGTCATTATTCAAAGTATCAGTGAAAGAGCAAGTGAGTAGAACCTGCTGAGATCCCAGTTTAAATTATTACTGGACCTCCCTGGGGGCGGAAAATTTATGCTTTTATTGCAGAGTAACAGAAACAATTACTAAAGCAAACTTCATTAGCAGGAGTTTAACATAAAATTAGGACACCCTTATTAACATATTTGGACTATTCTAAGCCCTATGGAAGAAACAAGTTGTACATGATCCTTGCTTATTATTGGTGGGGTTTTTTGCTTGATTTTTTTAAAGTAAGTGTTCCTTTAATCTCCATTGTGACCTCAGAGTTAAGCCCCCAACTCTCCCTTTTAGAGATCCCCGCAATGGTATCAAGGAATTTCTCCCACTGAATACTTGTCTTTCATGTGTAGGCTGTACAGCTGACACAGAGTCCATATTGCACATGCTGGAGAGACACTGTATTATTGAGAATATTGATTAGCTACAATTAAAATAAATCTCAACAGATTGCTGTAGAGCAAGCAGCTGTTCCTCTTTAAATCTCTGTAGATCTGATTGTTAAACCAGTCTCAGCTGGATTTCCTCTGGTTTATGCTCCCATTTCTGTGAAGGGTGACCCTCCTTTTGGAGGGGAATGCCTGCAGGCACAGACACCATGCATACCTGCACTGGTTTTGGGGCTGAGGACATGGAGAGAATACAAGACCTGACCCTGTTGTTGTCTGTCCCCAGCAGGGTGGAAGCCAGCATGTCACTAGAGCAAGAGGCATCCTCAGAGCTGCAAGACCTAAAGAGCCTGATTGCAACAAGTGGTTGGGCTCTTGGAGGGCTGGTGGTGATTGTCATCTTCTGCTCTGTTTTTATTGCTCTCATTTTGTTTGCTGCTATCTTTGGGTGCTGCACATCTCCAAGGCACAGACGGGGTGGCTCATAGACAGCAAAGTGGGGACACAGAACTCGGTACAGCTGAGCAAGAACCAGCCCGGGTACAACCTGGTTGTGTTGTTCACAGAAAACTCTCACCTCACTCCCTGTGTGGTTATTTCTCTTCATGCAACTTCCCTGCATCAAGAACAATGTCCCAATGCCAGCAAGTTGTTCTGCAGGCCACAGCAAACTCAGTACATGAGGCTGTCTGGATTCAGGAACTGCAACATTCAGCGAATACCAAAGTAAACTCATCTCTGATTTTCATCTTTCAAGCAAAACCACCAGCTAGGGGTGGCAAATGGTCAGCCACCACCTAAATCTGATAAAGATGTGTTCTGCTGCTGCAGCTACATGTGTTGGGAGGGGGGTTTTCATCTTGTAAAAGGGCAGTAGGAAACTCTGGCCCTGAAAGCTTTGAACCCACTCTCTAAAAGCAGCTTAGACCATTGTTCTTCTGTCATACTCAGGCCTAAATACACTATGCAAAAACTTACTTGCCAGAACACAGTCTGTCTTTATTTGTTCTTATTTATTACCTTGCAAGGTCACAGTCTGAGGTTTGCTTTCACTGTTTAGATAGTGAGTAGAACTGTATTAATTCAATATGTAAAACAGAAATGCAATGTGGCTTTGCTTTCCACAGCACCTCAGTCACCTGCAGAGTTATGAGCAGGGAAGCCAAGCAGGGGTGCTGCACTATGTGACTCTGGGGTGCACACCCCATGATTTGCAGTTGGAAGAGTGGATCAAGCCGGGTAAGGGAAGAAAAGGTCTGGGAGGGGTGATTTCTGATTAAGTCAGTGATATTCCCTTACTCAGATTACTACTTTGAGGGTGGTGAGATACTGGGACAGGTTGCCCAGAGAAGTTATGGATGCCCCATCCCTTGGAAGGCCAGGTAGGATGGGGCTTGGAGCAACCTGGCCTAAGGGAAAGTGTCCCTGTCCATGGCAGGGGGTTGAACTAGGTCATCTTAAAGGTCTCTTCCAACCCAAACCACTCTATGATTATACAAAAGCCAGCCACAACAGCCATCTGTGATCTGGGGCAGAGCTCCTCAGACAAGTGGATCAAATTCTTAGAAAAGAAGTCTCCCAGCAGCTCCTTCACAGCACCACCCTGACTTTGGACAAAGAAGTGCCCCTTTGAGGGGCTCAGTGTTGTGCCACACTTCAATACAAACAAGACCATGCCATAAACCCAGGATTTGTTTGCCAAATATGACGAGAGGAGAACACTCTCACCAAGGCACCAGAAAAGCAGCATGTGTTACATTCATGCTGAAAAAGCTGTTCTAGACCCACATGTGAAAAATGAAACTGAATGAAGAACTTGTAAGCATGACACACAAAGATCATTTTCAGTTAGTGGACATACATTGCTCTCTTCTTGGCAAAATTACAGCTTTGATGTCTGACCCAGCATAGAACAGCAATTAGTACAATTACAGCATGCAGGGCATGAACTAAACCTGAACAAGGCATGTTGTGGTTGCTAGTCTGCATTTAGATTGGGCACGTCCATAATTTGAGCCTGTTTCTGAAACATTCTAAGCACCACCAGGTCGTTCTAAGGTCAGTGAGAATCACAGACACAGCAGAGTGGAGATGCTGAGATTTACAGAGACATTAAATATAAATGCTTCCATCACATGGCTCTCTGCCCCCTTAAGAGAAAAGTGATGTACTGAAGGAGGAGAGTCAAAACAAAAGCAAATGCAACAAAGTAAACCCATGATCAAAGATGGAATATTGTAAAATGTATCACCAGAGAAGTTAAACATCCCCCTGACTTGGTCAGACTCCAAGACCAAGGTCTCAGTTAGCTCAGAGGTGGGAGTGGTA
The DNA here is from genome assembly GCF_027887145.1 of Ammospiza caudacuta. Classification (NCBI taxonomy): domain Eukaryota; kingdom Metazoa; phylum Chordata; class Aves; order Passeriformes; family Passerellidae; genus Ammospiza; species Ammospiza caudacuta. The sequence goes on from NC_080611.1 coordinate 3,545,284, forward strand.
AGAGATTTCTCAGGGACACATGCAGGATCTCAGCCATAACAGTTTCTTGGAAGAACAGGGCATGTTTTCCCCAGCACTAACAGTGGTCTGTGAAAGAAATGCACTCACCCCAGCTCCTCACAGAAGTTCACAATGGCATCAAAAGCTGTCATCACAGCTTTGTCAGACTCTTTTAAGGTGCCTTTTTTTTCCTGAAAGTAGATGGGATAAGGAACTGTAGTCTTCAATGTAAATTTACACAGAGTAACTCTAGCAAAGATCAAATCCAACCCTTCTGAGCTACATGGCAAACAGCTACAGACACCTCCCTGTCTCTGCTCTATTCCTCTGGCTCTGGCAGCCTTTTCCTTCCCTGCTTCCCTTCCTTCTGCTAGCCTTTGAAATGGGGCTCCACACAGCTCTAGAGTCAGAACATTTCATTTCATCTCTTCATATGCAGAGGTTACTGCAGGCAAAGCAGGGCAGAGCCAAGGCAGGGTGATGCAGGCAGGTGGGTACAGTTCTGCAGCTCTCACCTGGATGTTAGAGAGCTCCTTCTTGATCAGGAAGCTGACTTGATCCCTGTCATTCCTTGAGTAATAGAGGCGACAGCAGGATGGTTTTCCATCCCTCCCAGCTCTGCCAGACTCCTGGTAATACCCAGCCATTGACTTGGCAATATTCCAGTGGGCAACAAATCTGCAGGGGGTAAAACAGGGAATGTGAGGCTGCAGGTTTCTCAGAGCTCCACACACCAGTCTGGTGTCTGTGGGCATCAACAACAGCAAAAAACAGGGCAGAAAACATAAAAGAGGATGGAACACAGTAAGAGAATTTGCACACTGAAGTTTTAGTCCTCTTAACACACAAGACACGGAAAGCAGCAGAGCTGTAAGAAAACAAATGCACCTGGGCAGCATGTGGGCAGGATGCCACTCCACATGGACAGAAAAGAATGAGCATTTGAGTATCCCAAATATGCATACAACTGTGCAGCTATGAAGACTGGGAATAAGAACACTGAATTAAGTAGCTGGGGATATTTTATCATAAAATGAAGCATTAATAAAACAGTAATATTTATTTTGTGGGACACAACTGCACCATTACAAAACACATTTTTAAATATCTTCTTTTAAAAAGACATTTAGCCAAAATCTCCATGGGAAATTCCACCTCACTGTGCTTCTCAGATGAAGACAACCTTCCTAACCAAAAAATATGACTACAGAATCATTACTAAATTTTATGTAACCTCTGCAGGAAGGCTTTCAACACAGCACTGCAAGACTGCTTAAAACCTGCTTGTACCTGACTATTCAGCAATGCAGCTTATACCTGTTTTGGGAGGATTGCACAGTAATGCTGCCAATGTTTTCAAGTCTGCCTCAAAGCCAGCATGACCCAAGGGCAGGTATGATGCATATGGGTGTAGCTAAAGATTAAATGACAAAAGCAAGCAAATGTGTTTCTTCAAACACAAACAGCTCAGGAACAGGCCAAGCAGGAAGCATCAGAGCCCTGCACATTTAAACCCCATCAGGAAGTTTGCTGAAGAAATTGATAAATAATTTTAGGCAGAACTGAATTAACAGTGAAGACAGAGGAGCAGATTCCATCAGAATAAAAAGGGACACCACCTCTGTTTTCCCTTTTGTCCAGAAGAGTCAACTCCAGAAGTTGTCAGACCTGATCTGATTTGATAACATATGCATGAATACTCAGAAATCTGCCAGCACAGAGCAAAGGCTAAGCAGCAGTGCCTTGTTAACTAGGCTTGGGTATAGTTATTTTTAAAAATCCTGTAAAGAGTAATTTTAACACTTGTAAGGTAACCAGATTACAAATTACAAGCATATTTCAGTTATATTTCACTTTCAGTTACTCTCTGCCTTTTTTAATGACCACTGGACAGGGCAGAGTGCTTCAGCAGGTCATTAATTCATGTCCTAGGAGACTCCTCACTTCTCTGTTTGGAAAGATGCACCAAGGAGTACAATTGTCACTGCTATGGCACTGTTTCCTGGCAGCACAGTGACACAGGATGGCACAGCTGTGAACTGATGGGATTGGCTCAGTGATATCCTGCCCTTCTCTCACAGTATTCAGAGCAGCTTCTGCATGTGGATTTTAGAGATCAGGTCAGTTGTGGGTGTTGTCTGAGCTGCACCTGAATTTTCCCTCTAGTAACTGCTCACAATAATAATTCAGCACAGCCATATTGCAGGGCAGGAATTCCAACCCAGAGCCCTTATGGGGACAGCAATCTCAGAGGAACAGCAAACCATGTGCAAAGTTTCTGTCCTTGGACCAGAGCTGTGTTTTTATATGGTTATTGCCATTTGTGAAGGGCTATTTTTTCCCTATTGCAATGCAAGAGATGTCCAAAAAAAGCTGGCTCTGACTAATTTAATAGAGGGTGGGTGAACTATTTTAGGTGCAGATTTTCTTTCCACTGCTTTTAGACAGCAACTATTGCACTAAGAGAAGTGAAAGAGCTGTGATTGCACTGAGATGGCTCTTTCTGAAACCCTAGAGGGTGTGGCAGAAAAGCATTCCTCCCATTTTCTTGATTTTAAGGCTGACTGGCAAAGAGGAGCTCTGCTGCCTTGTGTTTAACGTTTTTACAAAGCCTTCCCAAAGGTTTGGTTATGCTGCTTTCAAGATAAAAAACTTCCAGCACTGGTTTTGTTGGTTTAAGCAAGTGTTCATCAGGCAGTTGAGTCAGGTGGATTAGGTAACAGAGCCTGAGACTTCTCCTTCCCCCTGCTCAGGTTTCAGTCTCTGATGGTGCACAGCACTCAGCCTCACACACCTGACATTTCCTTTGTCTACTCCCATTCCAAAACTGATGGTTGCAACAATGACAGGGATCTTCTCCTCCATCCATTCATTCTGGACAGAAGTCCTGTCAGCTGCCTTGAGCCCTGGGAAGGAAAAGAGAAGAAAGTAAACAAAGTAAACAACACCACAAAAAACCAGACCAAAACAAACAAACAAACCCCAACTCCCAAAAATAAAAGACAACCAACAAAGAAGCATCATAAACAAAACAAACCCCCCCCCCCCCAAAAAACAAGAAGGAAAGAAACAGGAGGATTTTCTTTCTGATCCATTGCACCATTGCAGGCAAACTCCCTCACTAAAACTGTCTGATGCACACACTCTTTTCTTCCCAGTGTTTGAACTGGCCTGGGACCAAGCAGAAGTCAGCAGCAGCTGGTTTTATTCCAGAGAAAAACATCTAGCTCCCCACCCAGGATAAAAGCAGTTGTTCTATTCAGGCCATGAAAGATCCAACAAAACCAACTGTTCTGGAGACAAGGGAATGCCATTGTGGTGAGATCTGCCCTTACCTCACAGACCTGATGTGTGAGCATCACACAGAGTGCAGAGCAGGCCTAGAAAGCTCTTTTCTAGGTAGCCCCAAGCCAGGTGGCAGAGTTCAGTTCTCCCAGCTAGTGAGAGATGCAGACTGCAGTACCTGCATGGTAGGCCTTGGCCTTCAGCCCTCTGTAGCTCAGCTCAATGGCCAGCTGGTCACACACATCCCTCATCCTGCAGTACACGATGCCACAGCCAGAGTACACCTGGGAGCCAGGAGACAGAGCCAGGACAGTGCCTGAAGTCAAACAACAGAGCTGCAAGTACAGCCCCTCACCCTCTCCCAGCAGATACAAGGCAAGAAGCATCTCACAAACACACCCAGGTGCAGAGGTTATGGCTGAGCTGCAGAGTTATTTTGAGAATTAGTGTTAGAGCAGGCAATTCAACACTTCAAATCCTTCTGCTCACCCTCAAAACACTAAAAAAGCAGAACACAAATATAAAATGGTCACAGAAGATGTGACAAACCAAGTGGAAATGCTTGTTCTCTATTCCTAATCAATTCTCTTTTAAACTTTTCTTTTAACCCCCTTCTTAGTATACCTCTGACAGGACCGCAGCCTTCACACTCCACCTGTTTTGGGGGAACTAAAAAACATTTGTGTGCACTTTCAGAGGACTTAGAAAATACACACAAGCACTCTCCTTCCTGAGACCTCCTCAATTCCTGCCACAAACCTGTCAGGGCCTCACCAACCCCTGAAAGGCCAGGGAACATTAGGGTAGATCTTGTCCAGTTTAGTTTTCTTCTCTAAAGGTAAAACCTACCCCAGCAGCTCCCTTCACTTCCAGCGCTTTCAGACAGAAATCCTTCAAGTTGGCGTAGGGATCAGCGAGGAGCTCCTTGAACTGCACATCATAGAACAAGTTAGATCTGAAACAAGGAGTCTTGAAGGTGGAAAGTGGCTGCTTGAGCTTGAGAGCTGCCACCACGTCCTCCTGGACCTGCTTGGTGGCAGTGGCAGTCAGGGCCACGCAGGGGGTGCGGGGGACGCGGCTGCGCAGGGAGCCCAGGCGCAGATAGTCGGGGCGGAAATCGTGTCCCCACTGGGACACACAGTGAGCCTCATCTATCACCAGGTAGGACAGCAGGTTTCTGGCCACCAGGGAGTTCAGTGTTGGCTGGAAGGAAGAGGCAGCTGCCATCTCTGGGGTGATGTACAGGAGCTTTACTTGAGGCTTCTCGCTTGCCAAGTCGGCCAGGATGGTTTTCTTCTCCTGGGCAGACAGCTTGGAGTTCAGAGAGCAGGCTTTGATCTTCAGAGCCAGCAGGTGATCCACTTGATCCTAGAGTAAATACAAAACAGAAACTAAAATCAAATGGGAATAAAGAAAGTCATCAGCACCAAGAAAGATTAGTAGGGAGAGCCAGGTGAGGCTTCCACCCCCAGGATCAAATCCCAGGACCTACAGCCCTGTTAGTTACAACTTCCATTCCAGATGCCTTTTCCTTCACCTGTGAGCTCCATCCAGCTCTTACATTCAGATGTTTTTTCCTTCACCTGTGAGCTCCATCCAGCTGCATTTTTGTGCACCCATTCACTTTAAGACAATTTTTTTTGCTGCTAGGGAACACCAGCAGGGATCTGTGCAGAACAACTCATCACAGGCTCAGTGACCTGAACACATCTCAGCATTTACACTACAGAGCTGTCACAGATGGAAAAGGAACACTCTCACCTTGCAAGAACAGGGAGCAGCTCACTCCTAAATAACTGCAGGATGTCCTAACACAACTGAGACAGGACAAAGTGCAAGGACCATGCAAATCACCACTGCTGCAGAACCAGAAGCATGGATGAGAATTGTGTCATGAAATCCAAGAAGAAAACATTGCATCACATCCAGATGAACACTGGCCATACAAATTCACTTCCCTGTCCCCTGCTCACTTGCACTTGACTAGCACCTGACATTTCAGGATATGAAGAGTCCTGAAAAGCGGGTATCTCATTATTTTACTCAGTATCTGGCTTCAATAATTGATTTAATGTCTGTTTCTGTTTTCTGTTCACTGTCACCCCTCAGCCTTCCCTATAATGAAGTGCACAGGCTGAACTCTTGAAGTTTGGCTACACTGAAATACATCATGATCATTTCAGGCACAGCAGCCCCTTCTCAAGGCTGGATGAGAAGACTGGGGGTTTACTCCAGCTCTTTCCTCTAAGACTCACCAAGCCCATCTCAACCTATTTCTAACTCTCTTATCAATGATATCTTAACCTCCATTTCATTAATATTGGCCAGTTTCATCAGTAATCCTCACACTTGGAACAAATTCACTTTTTATAGTATCTTCCTGAGAAGTATCACCAAGCCTGCTATCATTTTTCATGTGTATTACAGACTGTAAAGGAGTTAAATAATTCCACAAATAGCAAATCCCAAACCAGCAGCCTGCAGCAGCAGATGTCACACAGTGCTAATGGTCTGCACAAGTCTGAGCAATGCTACAGCTGCTCTTACAGGAAATTGTTTCTCCCAACAGGTGATGAAACAGTAGAAAAGGCAAAACAGAGGAAAAAAAGTCTCACAGATGAGAATGCTCAGGGAGCAGCTCTACTAAACCAGCTTCTTCCCATCACAGATTGACTGCAACAAAAAGACATTTTGATGCAGAATGAATTGTGCCTTCAAAGGCAACTTCATCACTCCTGGAGTTATTACTTTATAGGTAAAGTAGCAGTTTTTTTTCTGGTTAAAGATCTATCTTTTGGTGCATTTGAGTTACTCTGCTTTGCTGCTAATGTCTGGAGAAAATGGAGAAAGGCTCAGTTGCAAAAACCACCAGGTTATTATTAAAGAAAAAAACATCCTTATAGAGAAATCCAAAGTATCATACCAGAGATACTCTGCTGTCCTCACCTATCCCAGGGCAAGGAAAGCACACTGAGACATCAGGAGAATCCAGAGGCAGGTGAGCAGCACAAAGACAAGAGGGCAGCTGCTGTGCCTTCAGAGACTCCCCTTCCCTGGCTGCTATTCCCCAGCTATCAGAGACAGTTACCTGGATCAGTGCAATCAGAGGTGAAATGACAATGGTGATGCCCACTGCCAGAACTGCAGGAAGCTGGTAGCACAAGGATTTCCCTGCCCCTGTGGGCATGCACACAAAGACATCCTTCTCTCCTGCAAAAACAACAGAAGAAAGCTCAAGGCCTCTGAGTGGTGTTGAGTTCCTGGGGCTCAGGCAGGAACAGCACCTGTGTGCACGTACCAGGCGGCACAGCAACAAAACCCTTCAGAGTAGGTTCTAAAAGCACAGCAACACTTTGCATGCCAGCAGTGGTTTCCTTCAAAGAACCTCAGATTGCTTTGTAAACATCTAGAGGCAGCTGAACAAAAGTACCAGAAGATACACAGAAACCAAGATAAGGAGAAGTTAAGTTATTCATGCAGAATCTCCTCCAGAAAAGGAGATCTCCTCCTGCTTTCACTCATTTTACAGCCCTCCACTTACCACATTACCAGCCCCATGACAGAACTTCACCACATCCTCTTAAAGCTTATCCCAGAAAGGCCCCTCACATGAAACAGGAGTTGGAAATCTCCACACTGATCACATCCTGCAGTGAGTGACTGCTCCTGCACTAACCAGGATCCAGCTCAAGCCAGGAAGGTGCAGAGACACCAGGTTAACAGGCAGAGACACCTTGCCCACAGAATCCCACTTCTGACAGGTCTGTTGTCAACAGTGAGTGGTGACAGATGGAACTGAGCTGGGCACTGCTCTGATTCACACTGAGAGAGCTGCTGGGGGAGCTGACAGCTTGTTTGTGTGAGCTGCCTGTCCACCCCCAGCTGGCTGTTGCACCATGTGTCAACACCAGCACAAAAATGTTTCTGATAACGGCCCCATGAGTCTGAGGATCTCAGCTATGCCAAGAAATCAAGTCCTCTGCTGGTATTGTCTTTAACACAAGGACAGTTTTACTCTGAAAATGTCTGAATGTTTGATGCCACCTGACCACAAACACACTGGCAGGTGTGAGGAGACAACTAGAAGAGACACCAACAGTGCTGCACTTTCCATTTCCCATTTCCATGGCTGATACAATGACGGTGTCACAAAGCAAATGAAAGGAAAAGAAGCAGGAAAAGATGCAGAGCTCGTGTGCAGAAGGTGCTCCAGGGCCACCAAAGCCACCTCAGAGCAGAGGAGGGCGGGGAGGGCAGGGCACTCAGGGTGGGACCTGCTCACAGCAGCACCACAGCAGCTCCTGCAGCGTCCCCCCGCACGGATGCAGACGGACAGACGGACAGCCCGCCGTGCTCCACGCGTCTCCCGTGCCCAGCCTCACCTCTCGCCACAGCCATGGTCGCACTTTCCTGCAGGGAAGTCTTGAAGGACTCGAAGCCGAAGACTTTCTGCAGTGTTTTCCGGACCCTGCCCTCCAGGCCCGGCGGAGCCTTCCCACTCATCCTGAGGAGGCCACAGGACCCTGAGCTCGACCCGGCCGCTGCCACCCTCTCCTGCCCCGGCCTCCCCCAGGGCTCCCCTGCCCCACTCCCGCTTTGGGCGGCTCCCTCAGGGATGCTCATCCAGAGCCCTCACTGCAGAGGGCCGCGCTGCGTTTGCTGTGGCTCGGCCCCGTCCCCATGGGGCACAGCCCGGGGGCTCAGAGCGGGGCAGTGCCCGCCAAACCCGCCCGCACCGACATGGAGGGGCTGTGGGGGCAGGCGGCTCCTCCTCACCCATCTCCCCTCCTCCCCTGTGTCCCCGCATCCCCTCCGTGTCCCCGTCCCACCTCCGCCCTGTCCCGGCCCCCACACTCCGCGCTCGCTCCACACCCGGCGGGTGCTGTCGCGGCGCCACAAAATGACGTCAAACGCTTCCCTTAAAGGGCCAGCCCGCGCATTTTTCATCCCCTCTCCTCCCCCGAGACGCTCCGCTCCGCCTGGCTGAGGGTTTTGCCCTCCGGCCGTGATTTCCCCGAGCAGCTTCTGCTCCGGCCGTGCGGGCGGGACGGCCCCGGTGCGGCGGGAGCCGCTGAGGGCGGAAGGAGGGCAGCGTTGCCATGGTGACAGTGCCGTGTACGTCATCACCGCGCGCCGGAAGTGCGCCGCGGCCGGGGCGGAAGATGGCGGCGGCGAAGCGCAGCGTTCTCTCCTCGCTGGCCGTTTACGCCGAGGACTCGGACCCGGAGTCGGACAGCGAGGCCGGCACGGCGGGGAGCGATGGGGGAGCGCCCACGGGTGAGGGCGGGCAGGGGGCCGGGACAGGCGGCGGGCTGGGGCGCCGGGGCTCCCCCGCGTGGCCCGGCGCTTTCCCCGGTGTGAGGGGAAGGCCCCGCACGCTGCCACCTCCCCTTCCCTCAGCGTTTTCCTTTTCTCTTCCTCCTTAGGAGAGAAAGGAGGCCTGGTGTCAGTTGGGTACGGAGAAGATGACTTTACCCGGCTTGAGGGGGACGAGGAAGGGTACGAGGAGGAGGACGATGAGAACAGCAGGCAGTCAGTAAGTACCTCCCTGCTCCGGAGCTTCTCTTGACCCCTTCCACAGGCTGTAGAGACTTCTTTCTTTCAAATAAAAACTCCAAATAGCGACCCGTGATGGAACCCGGAATATCTGAGTCCTGGTGTGGGTTTCAGCACTTCCCACCTCCCCCTTTCACTTTGTTTTCAAGTACAAAGCATTTGCCCTGAGCCCATCAGCAGCTTGGCACAGCTCGTGTTGCTCGTTACTGTGTTGGTGTCCTTGGACTCTTTTATGGGAAAAAGGTTGTTACAGCCACTCCAAATAAAAGCTGTTCTTTAAACATAGTTGACTTATAAGAACCTTGTAAGAGGAGCACACTTTCAGCTGGTGGATTTAAAAGAACAAACTTCTGTGCTGTGTTAAATTATTCTTTTGTGTGCAGCTCCATGCACTCCCTGCATCAAGGCACCTTGATGTAACAGTGTCCTGTCTACATGTGGGTGGCTTTTGTCTGTCACAGGTGCATGGCACGTGTCTGATATCACCTGGATTCTGAGATAACAGCAGTGTGGGGGGACAGGCATGGAGCTCACAGTGTGTGAGAGCAGCTGCATCACACAGAGGGATGTGTAGTTCTGCCTGGGTCTGGGGGAGTGAAACAATAAGTTTGGAGGGGAAAAGGGAAGGCTCTCATCTACTTTCTTTATTGTCAGTCTTTTTCTTAGCAGTGTTTTTTCTTCTCCCTGTTCCAATTCTTTCCTCTATGACATAGCCAAAAACCTAGGACTACTCTGTAACTTTTCCTCACTGAAATCTGCTCTCTGTGTGTGTTGGATCAGTCTCTTAGGAGACACTTTTTTCTGCCATTTGTCTGCCCAAGCAGCAGCCAAGGAGTTCCTCAGTCTCTTTTCCTGTTTTAGGTTCTGTTCTGTTGCCTGCTGTCTCCCTAGGCAAAGCTGTGAACCTTTTTACTGCTTCAGTGATTCTTCTTTTATATCCAGCACTTTTAAACTCTGCTTCAGTGAGGTCTGGGCAGTGCAAAGGAAGCCCTGAGTGTGATCCAGGTGCTTGCCAGGGTCAGCTGTGTTTAGTTAGGGTTGTAAAGGGCTGGTAGATGGAATGGCTTTGTGGCATGCACAGCTTTGGGTGCAGGTTGCAGCTGCTGTTCAGGAAAGGACAGTCAGTCAATCCCTGCTGTCAGCCACTGGATCTTGCTTGGGTCTGTGGTTACAGTGCAGGTTGCACAAGTTACTTCTCTTTTTTTTTGCCATTAAATATTCTCTGAGCAGATTTGGAAACTTCCTTGCCATTGCTTGTGCTGGCAGCTCATGGGGGTGATGAGTTGTTTTGAGAAAGCAGAGTGAGGTGCACTCAGGCTGTCCTGTGCAGCTCAGTGGGTGTTTTAACTGCTTTAACAGTGACTGGAAAACCTCTGGTTTTATTCCAAGCCACTTCTCAGCAATGCTGCTTTGTTTGTTCATGTCCTCACTCCCTGCTAGGTCAGAGCTTTTTGGGAGCCGTTTCAGTTCCTGTTTGCAGCATGGATAATTCAACCCATTATTGCTTTGATGAAAATCACTTTTATCTGTATAATAAAGACTGTAGAAGGGAGAGCAATCTCATTTGTGTAAACACCAAGTCAGTTGGTTCTTTGCTAGTTACAAACTCACTGTAACTAACCATTGACAGTCTGGTCTGAATTATTGTCATGTGTGCATCTTGCAGAAAGGGAAGGTGGAGTGAAGGAGTTTGTGTCTCAAATCTGTAAGAGAGGCATCTTAACTCACTCAATTAAAACTTCCTGCCATTATTTTGTGATCAGCCTTGTCAGAACTGGCTCCTGTGCCAGTGCTTTGAGGTGGGCAGTTCCTTGTAAACTCTTCCTTTCAGTTGCATCTCTCATTTCACTTTTGTTGCCTTTTTTGAAGCTGAAACTCCGATTTCTTGGTTTTGGGCCAACATTGAAATTTGTGGGAAAGTTTGGAAGAAAAACCATTTTGCTGAGTGATTGTGAGCATGAAAAACACTTCCTGCTCCTCAGAGTTGTTTTGAAGCCAGAGTATGTGTTTATGCCTGGAAGCAGGGGTGCTGGGAGGGTGCCCAGGGAGGGGACAGCAGCTTTACTGTGTCCAGCTCCCAGTGGGGACCAACCTGGAGCTTCCTGCTCTCCTGGTGTGGATTTTCACACAGTGCTGTGTTCAGGGCGGAAGTTCCCCCAGTTCTTTGGTTTATTTCTAGTTCATAAAAGAAATGTTTAAAAAATGGAGACTTCACCTGGAATTTGTCAGTGTTCCCTTGTGTGGAGGTTCACAGCATCTGCAAGCAAGGCACAAGAGCTCTGCACCAGCCAGGAGGTTGTGTCTGCTGGATCCCTGGAACTTGCTGCTAGGCCAGACCCTCTCTCTCCAAGCCTGCATGTTTGGTTTGCTGGCAGGCCAGCTGTGTGTCCTGTGTGTGTTGCTGATGCTTGGGACTATCACAGGTCTTGCAAATGCTGCTTTTTCTGTGGGTACTGCTGAACAGAGGCTCTTCAATCACCACCTGCCAGCTGGAGGGGACAGAATTATCAAAGGACAAATGCTTTTGTTCCCCAGTTCTGCTGCTTCTTGTTGTCTAATTCTGAGCATTCCAGAGCTGCATGATTTTTGTAGGCACAACTGCTGCTGAGTGATGCTTTTGCCTACAAAAACCCCCAAAAACCAAACAAACACTCCTTCCCCTGATTGTAGGACTTGTTTTCTGGTTATGAGTGGGTGGGGCAAAACTACCTTCCATGGAGAAGGGTCTTGGACTGCTGCTGGGCTGCTGAATGCCCTTTGCTGTAAGTTCAGTTACTTGCCAGGCCTGCTCTTTAAGCTTAATCCTGTAAATTCTTGTCTTGTAGGAAGATGACGATTCAGAGACTGAAAAACCTGAGGCTGGTGACCTAAAGGTATTTGAAAGTGTGGTCTGGTGGTGGTGGGGAAGCTCAGTACAAGAGGAGTAAGTTTTAACAGCATGGCTTGGTGTTCATTTGTGATCTTAGTTAGTTCCACACCTTTTGTAGCTTTAACCTGTGTTTCTGACTTTCCAAAGGCAGATATCACAGGCTGAGTCACAGTGGAGTTTGGCCTTCATGAATTTGCTCATGTTGTGCATTAGATCTGAAGGTTGCTGACAGCATCTCACCTGTTTTGCAGTGATGTGGGAGGTGCAGCATCCAGTACAGAATTCTGTATGACCAGTGTTAGTTGGAATAATTTCTTCATTTAGAATTTAATGAGTGAATTATCCTGTGCTCTTACAGGCCATGGAAGGTGTCAAAATCAATTCATTCTCTCCAGCTCTGTCCTTCTGAATGAAGCAGTTTTGTAAAGGTCATAGATAATTTTAAAAAGTGAAATAAGATCCCCAGGTAATAGCTATTATCATAAATAGTTGAAATCATCTTTATCTTGGGATTTCACCCTGTTTCTGCTTAACAGTGTTTAACAGCACACAGAGGACATGGATCAGGGTAAAAGCTGGAGGACAAAAGGCCAAATCCAATTGGAACTATAGACAACTGTGTTTAATTTTTTTATGTTGGTTCAGTAGAAGCAGTCCTGTTCATCAGAGATGCTGAGTGATGAACAAGTGCAAGGGCATTTATTTTATCCAGCTGCTTCCCCAAGGATGCAGGCAGTCCCTAAACTCTGCTACAAAAACCAGAGGACTGTGCTGCAAAGCAAACTTCTGTAGAGAATTTGATTTACCACAGGGCTTTGATAGGCTAAAATGAAGGCAAATGGATGTGTTTAGCTATTCTGTTTGAATTAGTTTGATAGCAGCACCTTCTTCCAGGTCCTACAATATTCTTATGGCTTTACAGTGATGCACAGCTGGAAATCTTGGCAGCTGTTCTGCAGCTGGTAAAGTCTCAGTGTGTGAAATGGCTCCCAGGCACTTGGAAATGGAATGTATTTTCTCCTTTCCTTGCTGCAAGAAAGAAATTTTTATTTGAAAGAAAGCAAAAGGCAATCTCTTTTCCTTTGTCTACTTCTACATTTTTGCCCAGGTAAACATGCTAGCAAGATTTTTCTGTAAAAACTGCTGGAATCAAATATGTGCTAGGAAGTAATACTTGATAATCATCAGCTCTTTATTATGCTTAACTTTTATTGATCCAGCATACCTGCAAAGTAATTCTCCTGTGTTATGGTGTGTAGGTGTGTGCTAATACTTAGAGGCTTTTGACTTGGGATTTCCTTAGAAGATAAATTTGGTGTAAATCAAGTTTTTGAAGTTGTGTAGTAGGGCCCTCTTGCAAGAGTGTGCATTTCTGTCTTCTCTAAAAGGACTATAGGACTTCAGGGCAGTGGAGAATAGGTCTGGCAGAGAGAAAGAACAGAATTAGTCTGGAGTTGTTCTTATCTGAGTAACCATACATGACAGAAATCTCACCACTGAATTGTGTGGGTGCTGCTTTAGTATGTCACTGACATTTCATGTTGGCTGGTTTGAAAAGCCTCTTGCTTTCAGTGGGGTTTGTGTGCTGCTGTCCAGGTGCATTTTGTGCTTCTGAAGAAGAGCCTCATGTGGCCACAGAGCAGCATTTCAGCTTCAGTGAGGAAGCAAAGAGATAATGAATGTATTCAAAATAAACAGCTTTTTGTATCTTGGTAGACTGCAATGACAACTCTGCAAGAACTGAAAATGTGAATGAAAGGAAACAAATAAAATAATGGTAAAATGTAATTCCTGCCATCCCAGTGTGGCATGAAAGGTGAGGATTTGAGAAGAGTAGGAGGGAGGCAAAGCTGAACTGAGTCTGAAGCTCAGCAATTTCAGACTTCCATGTCATCCTTAATAGATATCTTCAAGCACAGCTGAAAAGGGAATTGTGTCCTTTGGCCTTTTGATGTTTTTTGAATATTGAGTGATAGCTGCAGGGCCAGCTGGCACTGGGTGAGCTGTGGAGGCAGCCCAGTGCCCTGCTGGGTGTGCCTGTGGGGCCCTGCAGCAGCCATGCTGCCAGGAAATTCACTTGGATGGGGAGAGATGGAAATCCCTGTGGAATTATTTGTACTTGGAACAGTTGCAAATGTTTCCTTTCCTCTTTTTCCACCGAGGGGCAGTGTTCTCCTCCATGGAGCTGTAATGTCTGTGACAGCTAACAAGTGTTGCTGTTACTGTAAATCCAAAGTGTAGCCAAAAGGGAGGCCTTTGACTATAACTTGCTTACACTTTTGAGTAATTTAATTTTGTTTTGAACCTGCAGAGTGCTGTAGTTGTGCCTGCTCAGTTTCATGGAGACATCAGAGACCTGCAAACATGTTTAAATAGATTCCCCATGCTCTTTATATATGGCTAGGGCTTTTCCAAGGTCTGAATCTGACCATAGGCAGGAAGTAAATAACTTAAAATGTATGAATGAGAAAAAGAAAATGCAATTAAATTCATCAGTCAATTATAGTTATTTCAAGCTCTGAAGATAGATAGATAGATAGATAGATAGATAGATAGATAGATAGATGGATGGATGGATGGATGGATAGTTGGTTGGTTTATTTTTTTTTTTGGCTGGTGTTTTGCCTTTTTGTGCATATTGTGAATGAACTACCTAGAGCTTATACCTTGAATAATGGAGCCAGGTTCTGTGGCTCCATTGTGTTCCCTTGTTGCTGGTGCATCCTGTGATTTGGCCTCATTGTGCACTTGGATAGTGCCAGAACCAAAACCTGCAGAAGGGTCAGTTGGTGTCAGTTGTGGGTGGAATCAGAGACACAAAGTGGGGAATGATGTAAAAATTCTTTGGTCAATTGTTGATGGGGGGAGTGGAATTTGGAGCCTGCCTCAAATAACCCTGTTGGGAAGATATTTGTTTTATATTTGTCTGAGGCTTTTCTCTCAACTCCAGGGAATCTGCCCTCCTTGTTTTGATGAAGGGGCACCTCTCTACCTGTTCAGCCCTAGTTCCTCACTGGAGGGGAAGCCAATACAACGTGCTGGTGGCACTGCAGCTTTCCTTTTTTGCCAAGGAGCAACTCACAATAAGCTAAGTTCTAACATTGTGATGTCAACCTCCTGCTTGGTGAGATAGACAAGTTTTATGCACCTGTTTGCAGGAAAAGGTGTGCCAGGAGGAGGAGAATATTTAAGCCTCATCAGTCACCTGGAAGCATTCTTCCAGAGCAGACTCCTGGCCCATGGAATTCATGTTACTGAGCATCTGTAAGCTATTCAAAAATACTGTTCTTGCAGCAAAAAACAGAATCCTTCTCTTTAAAAGCAGATTTAGATATACAGATGGGATATGGGAGACAGTTGTATCCTGTAACTGCATTTTGAAGTGCTTCAGGCACTCAAGGGAAACTGGAGATTCACAGCTGGGTAGAACTAACTGCTCTTCCAGAAATCAAAGCTGGATGGATGCTCAGGCTCTGGAACAGGACAGGTTTGAGTGGCCACAATCCCTTTACCTGAGCAGTCACCAGCTGGAAACAAGCACAGGGGCCTTAAGTGCCTTAAAAGCACTTTAGAAACAAAACCTTCTGCTTTGAAGGGACAAGAAATAGGCAACAAAATCGGTTGTTTAACAGTGATGTTAAAACAGTGAAATCCACAGCCTGGATGAGTTCTTTGTGGCCTTTCCTCAGCTGCTGGAGCCCTTGGTACAAACTGAAGGAGCTTTGGGCTTGGGGAAGGACAGGGTTAACAGGGTGCAGGTTGCTGGAGCTCTGGCCAGCAGCTGGCTCTGGTTACAGCCTTGATGCAGTAACAAGATACAAGCTTTCAGAGCTCAGTAAATGGACCAGCCCTGCTGGAAAATGAAAAATGAACCTTAAAATATTGACCTTGTGCTCCAAGCCTCACCTGAGGGGTTCTGGGCTTCATACTGGGGAGCTGGATGAATAAAAGGTTGCAAATGTTGATCAAGGACAGAGCCCAGCCCTGCAGCTTGGCTCCTGGAGCTTTCCCAGAGGGAAATCATTAACTCTTGAGCCTTAATTGTTGTATCAGGACCAGCCAGTGCAGAAAGCTCAGAAATTTGCCACTCCCTTGGCAGGTGAATGCCTGCCACATGGTAGCAGTTTTTCACAACAGGTGGCTACTTTGATGTTTTCCTTTCCTGGTTTTGTTTTGAGGGTCCCCTCTGCATCCTCGAGGTGTTGTGTGGAGAGGCAGCCAAACTGGGATCTCTCAGATCAGATTTTCAGAGGAATACTGTGCCTCTAATCATGTCTAGGTACCTCCTCTTGGTAATCATCAGCTCTTTATTATGTTTAGCTTTTATTGATCCAGCATACCTGTAAAGTAATTCTCCTGTCTTATGGTGTGTAGGTGTGTGCTAATACTTAGAGGCTTTTTACTGCGGTGGTTTTTTATCTTGCCTACCCATTGACCTGTTTGTTTAAATACCAAAATTATCTTGATTTAAAGTAAAAGTGGTAAGTGCTGAGAACCAGTAAATGGGTGTGTGTGTGTGCAGTAATGTAATGTAATCCCTGAAATTAACTCTTACTTTGATATGGCATATTAATTTTTCTGAATTCAGCATACATTCATCAAGCCACCTTCTCAAAAAATGCTTGAGCCTACTCATTAACTTTAATCTCAGGTGTAATTATTTTGCTCCAAAGAAGGGGAAAAGTATGTTTGGGGAAAGCTCTGTCCTTAAGTTAACATCCTTGCATTATGCATGGCTGTGAGCATACCTCTGTAAACACTTTCAAAGCATGAACTGTGCAGTTCCCAGGGTTGGGGTCAAGGTTAGAACTCCTTTGGTTTGTTTCCTCTCTCACTGCTTTGCCTGGAAGCACAGCCTGAAGGTGCCAGTGATAAGCACTGCAGTCTCAGATTCTTTTTGTGTGTTTCAGCTTCCTTTTAATATAATTGTGTAAAATGCTGTCTGTACTTCCAACTCTGTGTGGCTTTCCCTTGTTTTAGGTTTATAGATGTTTTTTCAGAGCTCTAGAGAGAGAACCAGAGAGTTTTGCAGAGAGTTTAGAGGGCAGTAGAGGTAACTCAGCTGCACCACTACAGTGAGTGCCCAGACATGAAACCAGCTGATCCCTGGTTCCCATTTTATCTGGGTGAACCTTGGTTATTGCCAGAGAATATCACAGGCACTCAAAGCTGTTCTGCATGCAGGAAGCAAAACAACATTTGGTATCTGGGATTATTTTGCTCCTTGCCACACGTACTCCTGTCTCCAGCTCTGTCTGAGAGGGAGACAGATCCCAGCCTTGTGGGGCTCTGAAGCTGGAACACCTCCTGGAGAGCTCCTGGCTTCCCTCCAGCTCTGGAGCTGTTTGGAAGATGAGACATGTCCTTGGACATGCTTGTTCCTTCCTCCCCGCCGGGCATACAAGTTGCAGCAGACTCTTCACTCCCTGCAGTGCTGAATACCAGGGATTATTGACACAGGTGT
This sequence comes from Ammospiza caudacuta, assembly GCF_027887145.1. NCBI lineage: Eukaryota > Metazoa > Chordata > Aves > Passeriformes > Passerellidae > Ammospiza > Ammospiza caudacuta. The sequence continues at coordinate 3,562,458 of NC_080611.1, forward strand.
GGCTTGCCTTCCTCCAAAGAAGAGCCAGGCTTGTTCTGTTTGTCTTTAAACTTGAAGAAAAGTCCTTTCTGGAGCTGCTTCCCCTTGCATATTTCACCTGATAAAGGTCTGAGTTGTTCAAGTCCAGCTCTGTAGCTGCAATTATTTCTGGCTGCTGTTCTGAGTGTGCAGGTCTGTGCATGTCACAGTGAGGGGCTGAGCAGTCAGCACAGATGGAGCATTGCCTCAAATACCAGCACAGAGCTGAAAATAGCTCCTTCCAGCTGCCCTGTTCTGGGTACAGAAGGAGCAAAGTCTGGATAAACTCTGTGGGATCTATTCATGAAGGAGTGAATTTCTCACTGAGGATACTTGCTATTACACCTTGCCTCTACTCCAAACCATGAAGAATTTTTAGTGCTGTGTTCTAAGGGAGAAAGTTTGTGCAAGAAGTTAATTTTGTAAGCTCTCCTAAGCCTTTCCTTTGCTTCTCAGAATTTTCACAGCCCACCTTCACCTTCTGCTTGATTCTGCACTGCAACAAGCTGTAAAAAATAAAATCACCGAAGTACCTTGACACCTCCAGCCTTGTCATGTCTTGCTGGTACTTGACCAATGAGTTTCTATTTCATTGTAGTAAGCAAAACTCACTTGAAGGAGTTTTTGGGCTGTGCAGAGCAGGAGCTGTTGTGCTCCTGGGGCAGCTTTGGGACCAGGCTCCACTGGGATGCAGGTGTTATGCATTGTAGCTCCACATGGAAAGCAAAAGTTCTGGCACACAGTTCCTTAACTGGACGTTATTCCTAACAAATAATCTTTGTCAAATACTCAGATAGCATTTGTCAGGTGAATGGAGTCAAGTTTCAAAGAAGCTATTTAAAGGATTTATGCTATGAATGCTTCCTTTCTAAAGCACTTTCTCACTGAAATGTTTTGCCAGGTCTTGGTTGGGATTTTTCAGTGGGTTTTTTTATCTTTTTCATTTCATTGAAGAATGTGTATTTTTAGATGTAATTTAGCTGGAAAAGTAAAAGGCAGTGTCAGCTATGCACATTTTGATAGGGAATGTCTCAGGAGCTGACTGTTTGATTTGTTCTTCCTTCCCTTTCTCTCTGTGACTGTATCTCCAAACAGATTTGTAAAGCCTGTATATAAGTGTCACTGAAGGGTGGATGTATCAGGCTTTTTTCCTATGGAGGTTTATTTCTGAGCTGTTGGATTTCTCTTGGTATCTAGATCATGGTCCCTGCAGGTTTTTAGTTAAATTTCTTATGCTGAACTGGGCACTTTGCCTGGAGCTGTGTAGCAGAGCTGGCAAACAGGATATAGCTGTAGGAAATGTGCTTGTTTCAAGCTTTCTCTTGGGATTCTCCTCTCTCACAATACAAGAAAAAAAAAAAAAAAAAGGGGTGGGGGGGAGGAGGAATAAAAGCATTGTACTCCTGTTGCCTGGCTCTCTCTTCCCCAGACTCTAAATGCACTTGACATGCACTCTGCTTGCTGCCTTCAGCCTGGGTGCACACCAACATCAGGCAGATCTGGGGACAAGAAGTGAAATCATGTCATGCACTTTTAATATTAAATGAGACATTTCTGGTGTTCTGTTCCCATGAGCACTTCTGATCTTTGTAGAGGAAAAGCAAGAACATAATTGCTACCATGTTCCTTTAAAAATAAGAAATGAAAGGGGAGAGAAAAAAAAGGAACAGTGCAGGGTTTGGGGTTGTCTTTCTCCTGCTGCCTGCATGATGTAGACATTCCACCTGCTTGCCCTGGCAAGGCCATCATCACTTGGCTTAGAAAACTCTTTTGACATTTTCTGCTAAGTTATACTTTCTTTCCATCATACTCAGCCAAGTGAGGCTGTTTGTGTTTTGGGACTACAGGAGATATTCTGAATTGTAGAGAGGAGGGAAAATTACAAAAACTTACTGCTGGCACTTGCTCAGATTCAAGAAATCCACTGTAACAGCTGTTACAGCAGCAGATCCCCTGGCTACTGTACTGAAAAATTCTCTGCAATATCTTCAAACTAATACACTGCTGATGTCACTGGTCTGTACATTTTGTGGCTGCCAGTTTAAATTTGCATTAAAGTTATGTGCAGACAATCATGTGAAGTAGTGGGGAGGGAGAAGAAATTCTGCAACACAAGAGCATTTGCTGAAAAAAAAATATTGAAGGGGAGGTATTGTCTGAACTAGTTGCTTTTAATATTTCCTGGAAGTCAGTGAGAGAATGAAGCTGCAGGATTCAGTTGGCTGAAAGTTTGGGAATGCAACTGAGCAGTGCCAAACCTGGCATCAACTTCACCATTTCTTAAAATTTGCATTTTTGTTAAAGCCATCAAGGTCTGGTTTTGTGTCTTCTGCCTCCCTCTTGAACCATTTCTCCTGGAAGCTTGAAGTGCACCTGCACTGACATGTGCACCTGCTTCTGCATGAATTGCCTGAGTTTGTACCTTGTGGTCACAGTTAATGCCAGCAGTTCTGTTGGATGTGAGCACTGAGCTGGATTTATGGGTCTGGTTTCAGCAAGGATTTAGTGAGCATTGTTTAAAGTCAGTCCATTCCTTCCATTAAATAAAGCTGTTCTGGGCAAGCCTGTCCAAACTGGAATTCATCACTCTCAGATTCATATTGTTTTGCTTCCTTCCTTTAATCTCTGTTCCGTGCTGTGAGGATTGTGTTGGGTTGTTTTGATTTTCCTTGGAGCTTGAGCAGACACTGTTTTTGATGTAACTGGATGGAGACACTGTAGGACTGAAAAGATGTCACCCCAGTGAGGTGAAAGCTTCAGGCAGAATGCAGCACTTCCCTTTTGTGTGTGCACACACCCCCCCTTCATCCTGCTCCTCTTTAGCTGATGGTGATAGACAAAACTGAACCAGCACTTGGTGCTCATGAGCCAGGCTCTTGCAGGCACTCATCTTGTCCAGGGCTTGAAAAAAGCCATTTGTCTTGGGAAAGTGGAAAAAATGAAAAATCTTTTCCTGTACTCAAACAGGATTAGTACCACCATAAATGCTGTCTGCTCTCAGTGAGGTGTTGTGCACAATTGTTCTTGGAAGCACAGAAGAAAAAGGTGGAGTTTGGGGTTTTTTAATACTTTGTCCATAGCAGCTTGTGTTCTCAGTCTGCTCTTTATCAGTCTCCAGTTCAGGGGGAAGGAGTCTCCCTGCTACCTGTTTTTGTGTTTTGTCTTGTTCCAGCTTGGCTCTGCAGCACCATGGCATCCCTTGACTCCTTTCAGTGCTGGCTTTGGGCCCTTCAGCTGTTGATCTTGTGAGATCAGGGCTGCACAGTAGATGGCAGCCAGAAAATCAACTTGCTGAGTGCATGATAAAGCACAGTACAGCTTTTTTTTTCTTTTTTTTTTCAAACTCAGTCAAGCAATAAGTGAATTTAGAGTTGCTTCTGTACAGATTTTCAGGGGTTTGGTTTGTGAAAACTCTGTGGTACAGGTGTCACTAGCAAAGTCTTAACCTTGTTTTTTGGAAAGGCCTCAGAATTCAAATGGAAATGAACTCTTTAAGTGATGTCTTTAGCTCTGGGATGCTTGAAATCTCTAATAATTTCATACATTCACTCTGATGGGGAGTTTTGACAAAAATCCCTCCTGCTGGACCCACTCACCTGCTTGATTTTATGCTCCATGTGAGATACTGATACATAACCCAGTGGGTATTGGTGATGTAATCAACAGAGAGATCACCTTTGCCTAAGTGGATTTAGGTAACTACCCTATATAAAATTCAGTTAACTTCAAATTTTCCATTGTTTAAATGCTTTGGAATTCCTTTAGAAATCTCTCATCCACGCATAAATATTTCTTCTCTTTCATAACCAAAAGGTAGCAACTTTCCAGTATTTATTGTACCTTATTTTTCCACTTGGTGATTCTCCATTTCATTCCACTTAATGTATTAGATAAGATCTTCAGATTTGTGGTTTTTATGCTGTCTTTCCTAATCAGTTCATTGTACTCATCGTGTGTCTCAAACTTAAATTAGCCTAAGGGAGTGTAGAACAGTTCTGGTGTGCTTTTTCCATTGGAAGTTTTTATAAGGTTCTGGATCTTCAGTGGATACTCAGTGGTTTGAACAAGGCTTCTTAAAATTTCCATCTGCCAAACTTTCGTCAAGTTGTTGATGCTTGCCTCGTAGTTTTCAACAGCAAACTGAGCAAATATGAACAAGCACTGGAGAAGTTGGTCATCCATGTGTATTTTGAAAGCATTTAAGAGGTTTGAAAGCAGCCCAAGTTAATGAAAAGCTGTGTTGATGTCTCCAGCTCAGGATGGAGCAGTGGGTGGAGGTATGAAGGAACTCATCACTAAGCAAAATTCCTGTCCCTGGGCAGTGAGGTGTGGCTGCAATCCAGGGCTGGACGTGTTTGCTGTTGCTTGGAGTAGCTCTGGGCTCTCTGATGTCTTGGCTGGGCCTGTGGGGACTGGACTTGGTGGGGTGGGAAAGTGTGGGCCAGGGCAAAACAGTGGAGCCTGAGAGGACTGGCTTCATTTAGCCTCTCACAAATGGGACAGACTCAAAGGATGCAAATTAAAGAAGAAAATTCTCATTAAAGCAAACGTACTGATGATTCTGGAAGTTCATAGAACATGCTGTTTAACACAGCTGACATTTCAGAGATCCTTGTCTAATATAAAACATGGCAGGGGGGGTTTGGCCATCAGATTCTCTCTGAGCACATGAGTTATTGTTTCCTGAGAGCTGTGTGCTTATGCTTGGTACTAACTCCTGGCATACAAGAGACTTGAAAATGAGCTTCTGGACAAGTCAGAAATGCAGCACAGCCCCTTGCAAGGCTGTTAGAGCCCAAATAAGAGAACAGCCTTTTTGGGGCCATGTGTAATGCACCTGAATTTGGCTGTGCCACTGGGTTGCTTAAGTGCCTGCTTGGCAATCTTGCTGTTTTGGGGAATTATTTCTCTTGCAAGAAGTGAGCAGAAGGAGATGGGAAGCATAATGGAGTAATAAATGGTATGAGGGTAAGAGGAAGGATCAGGAGGTGCTCAGGGACACAGCCTTGTCTCTTCCATTTCCTCTTCAGTTCCACTTAAAACTTACAAGAGAGGTAAGAGTGCAGAATGGAGTTTAGTCAAGGTTAGAGCTAAAGCACTTCCCTCCTTTCACCTCAACAAACATTTGCTTGTCTCAAACCAAGGTGAGAAATAGTTTTAATTACCCATCTAGCAAGTTCCCCCCTGAAAGGGAAGGAGCAGCCTCCTGACAATGTATTTACTGCTGGTGAGTCACTGTATGGCCTGGACAGATGTTACACCTCTGTGAGCTTCTCCAGCCTCTGTGCTCGTGTGGATTTGTCCTCACAGCCCATCAGTTACCACAGAGTTGCTCCCACTTCCCCAGTGGTGAGCTGGAGCTCAGTCTGTGAGCTCCCCATCCATGTAGGTTTGTGGAGAACACAGTCTGGATTCCCTGGGTTCCTGTCCAGTGCTCTCCTCGAAGAGAGCTATTGCTTTGGCATAATTTTTTTGCTTTGAAATGTCATGTTCCTGTTGAAATTTTTCCCTGTGCTGCTGGGAGGAGAGCTGTTGATGCACACACCAAAGGCATTGTCTCACAGGGGTTGGAGCTGTGACACTCAGCCCATCTCAGAGGGGCCTGGGGCCAGCTGGCCAGGGAGAAGATGTGTGTTCCTCTGTGTACTTCTTTCTTTTTCTAAAATAGCTTTAGCCTTGTATTTTTGTGATCCAAGTGTACTAATGCAGAAATAGTGCTTTCTTCTTTTTTTTTTTTTTTCTTTTTTTTGTCTTCCATGAATGGCTATAAAAAATGCCCTGTAGCAGTTAGTGCCACACAAAGAATTTGTTTTTCTGCTTCCAGAGGGCTTTGGCTTCTCTGAAAATGGGTCATGTTCAGAGTGAGTTTGGCACAGGCTGTTCCCACATCTGGCTTGGTGACCTCACTGCTCTCTCCTCACCTGATGCACCTCTCACCTGGCTGGAAATGGAGAAAAGGAGAGGGTCAGGGAGCTGTTACCAAGGAGGCAGCATTCTGTCAGTGTCAGGTTCAATGAATGGCTTCAGTGTTTGCAGGCACTGAGGAATTTTGGACAACAGTCCAGCGAGTCACAAAAGGTCTTTGGGAGGGAGGCAGAGGGAGAGGGCAGTGTTGGGATACAGCTGGTACTGTTTCAGAAACTTTATTTGTGCTGAGCTTGGTATCACTTGTGACTCTCCTGGGATCTCCCAGAAGCACCAAAATATTTGGGTGTTGGTCTCAGTATGGTGAAACCATATTTAAGAATGTCTTATCCCACATAATGCCTCCTGCTCAGCACTCTGCTGCAAACATCTGCAAATGAGATATCCTTCATTTCTTTGAGCAGGCAAGGATTGGCTGTGTGGCCATCTCCAGGCCAGTGCAGGTGGCTCTTGAGTCCCTGGTTGGGCAGGTTGGCTGTGTCACTCCTGGAGAGCTGCCAGTGGGATCATCCTTCTGAAATGGGAGCACAGGATCTGCATCTCCAGCACCCCCTGGCAGTTGGGTTTGGTTTGGTTTGGTTTGGAGAGGGTTTGTCAGCCAAAGCCCTGCATGGCACAGGGGCACAGATGAATTTAGGCATAATTTTGGCATAATTTTTTTGCTTTGAAATGTCATGTTCCTGTTGAAATTTTTCCCTGTGCTGCTGGGAGGAGAGCTGTTGGTGCACACACCAAAGGCATTGTCTCACAGGGGTTGGAGCTGTGACACTCAGCCCATCTCAGAGGGGTTTGGTTTGGTTTGGTTTGGTTTGGTTTGGTTTGGTTTGGTTTGGTTTGGTTTGGTTTGGTTTGGTTTGGTTTGGTTTGGAGAGGGTTTGTCAGCCAAAGCCCTGCATGGCACAGGGGCACAGATGAATTTAGCATCACACATCTCTCCAGCCTGGGAGCCTGCAGAGCTCTGGGAGCCTCCCAGAGCCTGGGGAGGCTGATGAGGAGCTGATCCCTGAGCTCTGGGAGCACCTGGGCTGTGGCCACACTGCTCTGGGAATGCACCAGGCTGGTCCTGCTCAGCTGCACAGAGCTCTGGTTGGCATTCCCAGGACTAAAGGAATCTCCTGTGGGCTGGATCCAGCCTGTGTTCACCTAACTGTGCTCTAAAACACTGATGGTGACTGGCCCTGCTTGGTGCCCAGGGCCAGTCACCAGAAATGAAAAATCCATGCTTTGATCTTTTCTGAGGAAAGGCTTTGTGTACAGCAGTTTCTGTGGAATTCCAGGAGTTCAGTGTCCAAGATCTGGTGAAACAAAGCCTTAATTCTTTCATTAAATTTACCTCTGCAAAGAAATGGAGCATCCTGTTAGACTTCGACTTTCCATGGTCCAGATATTGTCCTCTTACCTAATAAATTGGATTTCATTCTTAATTTTTATTCTCTTGTCTCAGAAAAAAAGTTGTACATTTCTAAATAAGCAGCATAGCTTTTTAGGTTGGAGGCATAACTTGACCAAAATCTGTTTCTTCCTCCTTTTTTGCAGGAATTCTCAGAAGTGGAGAAAAGAGATCCTCAGGAGCTAGTTGGTAAGTTCACTCAAAAGTATTTATTCACAAGTTTTTATTCAAGCTAGACCTTGTAAGTCCCACTTGTAAAAAGCATCTCTGCCCTGGCAATGCTATAATTTACTGCATGAATATTTTCAGTGAACTTTTCTTCTGGGAGAAAGGCTTCATACCTAAAAATATGAAAACAATTTCATGTTTAAAACATGTATGTAAAGGGCAGTGTTGGTGTTTTTCTAGATGAGCTTAAAACCAAGTGTAGCTTTGTCTAGACAGAGCCAGTGGAGCCAGGAGTGATGATTTTGTTCTGTAGCTTCCAAAACTCACTAAAAGTATCCCCATTTAAATGTGAGCCACTCACAGATTTACAGCTGCTGTGCTGCATAGTACTCTATGTTTTCTAATAGTTACTAAAACTTGATTTTTGTGACATCTCATTTAGTCATTGCACCATTATTAGATTTGGAAAGTCCAGGGTTGGCAGCTTTAAATACAATCCTCTGCACAGAAACTGCATTTTATATTGTATTTCTGACTGTCTTGCACTGATCCTCTGTTTCCGAGGTTACTCCTGCAGTTGTGTGGTATCACATAATAATATCATTAAAAACAAATGGTTTGGAAGTTGCTTCATCTCTCAAATCAGTTTGATATTTCAGTCATAAAATGAGGTAAATATAAATTAAGACGGTAAATACTCAGGTCAGCTGTGACTCCTACAGCAGCCATCACTGAAGTCTGGCATTTATAAGTCCTTTTTAGTTGGCCTGCCCATACTTTGCAATGCTGTCTATTGGATTTTCTGCCTTTAAAGGGCAAAACTGCTTCAACCAGTCTCATCATTAAATGCAACAGAAATCTTTCTCCCATCTACTCATCCTCCTCTAAATGCACCCTGGAGACATGGATGAGACAACAGGATTTGGGGTAAAAACTACAGCACATTCTCTAGAAGCCAACTGCTCTTTTCCTGTGTTTTACATGTGGGTGAAGCTGTGCAGTTGTGAAGAATGTAGTGGGAAGTCCTTAATGAAGATGTGAGGCTCAGGTTACAATTCTGTTTGTCCCCTTTTCCCACAGTGACTGCCCAGACTGCATTTCTTTGTCTCACCATGGCCCAGACTTGCACATGGCTTCAAAAGCAGCACAGGGAGCACTTGGTAGTGTCACAGCTCATGGGTGAGCAGTGTTGGAGAGTCTGAGACCTGGACTGAGGTCTCTGCAATCTTATCTTTAATATTCTTTCCAAACAGCAGTGTGCAGGCTGGCTTTGTGCAGAGCCAGGTTATTAGAGGTCAGCATACTTGCCATGCTGGATTCTGTAGGTCTGTTCCATTAGACCATATCTTATCTAGTTGAAAAGGAACTGTTGCAAGAGACTTACAGTTGGAGTAATGTAAAAACCACTCCCTTTCTGAAAACTTGGACTTTCACAGTTAAAATTCTTTCATGGAAAAAGGTGCAAGATTTTCTGACACAAAGTCAGTAACTGCTCCAGTGTGGACCCCTCAAGTTTTGTCTGTCAGTCTGTGGAAATCAAGGTCCTCCTTGGACTGTTTTCCACAACTGCTTTTTGCATTAAAAGAGTGTGGGCCTGCCCTTCTCAGAAGATAACCTTACATTTTTCTGCATCACCTTTATTAAAATCTGTGATTGTGCAGTTGCTTAAGTATTAAATCAGTGCAGGCTCCTGCCAAAAGCACTGTTTGTGTTTTACCTCCACAGATGCACAAAAACCTTGGAGCAGCTCTGGGAGTGGGAGCCAGCTGGGATCCATCTTCACTGCTCCTTTTTTGTTGTTTCTTTTTTTTTTTTTTCCTCTTTTTCCCTGTGAGGCTTCCAGCTGGATCCATTCCCTGATGTGCTTAGAGCATTCTAGGTGAGCGCTGGAGTTGGCACAAAGAAAACAGTTGGGATGAGCTGCTGGGAAGGGCATGGTTGTCCTGACTTGTGCCAAAGTAGTAATCACACAATCAATGGCTGACAGAATGAGTGGGAAGGTTTCAGCCCCCTGTTTGAGAAGAAAATATGTGTGAAGCTTGTTTTCATGGATTTCTACATCAGCATTGTCCTTTGGGGCTTTTTGTACCACTCTGAATCAGTTCATGGTGCTGCCACGACATTGCATTTGCTGTTTCCTGCAGCTTTGCAAAATAATACTTGAAGGATGTAGGGTTTTTTGCCCTGAAGTTTTTTGCAGCATGGTTGTTTACCTTTTGGATCATAAGAAATGTCCTCTCCAGCCCTTGGGATAATCTAAGCACAAAGTCAGTGTTCATAAGAGCAGAAAGTATGGCTGGGTTGCAGGTCTCCCTCTGCATTTCTCAGCCCACAGAGCAGAAAGGGACCTGGTGTCCTTCCATGGATGGGTGACTCACTGGCATGTTGTTGTCTCCAGTTCTTCCCTGTGATTTGGCTGTTCTGGTGCCAGGAAATCAGAACCCCCCCACCCTGGTTTGTGCCAAGCAGCCTTGGCTGGAGTGCCAGGGAATGCATTTGTGGAGAGCTGGCACCACCGGTTTGCCTGTCTCCAGGGGAAGCCCTTGCTGCTCTGATCACCCTTTCCTTGGTTTTTTTGTGTAGTGTGACCTTTAGAAAGAAACTGGCACCTGAACTGCCTCTAATCCCTTGTGACTGCTTCAAACAGAGCACATAAATGACCCCTGAAAGGGACAGGAGTTCTTTATCCCACCTGGGAGCAGAGTTAATCCTAGAGCCATGATCCACACCATGTCTGTCCTGTACAGCCAGCTCTGTGCTCTCTGTTCTTTGCTTTTCTCTGCACTAGGAAAACATTCCTACCCATCTGTAGGGAACAAAACTCCTGTGTGCTCTCTGGCAGTGTCTCCAGCATAGCCTTTGGGCTGAGAGCAGTCATTTCCCTCTGGAAATGGAGCTCACATTTTGCACTGTGCCACTTTCTCTCCTGCTTTGCAAAGCTGTCTCCTGTATTGGGTATAGTTCATATCATCCATCCATCTCAAACTGAAGCAGATTAAATGTAGCATTTCCATTTTGTTTTCTGCTTTACCAAGATCTGGTGAGCAAATCCTTGAAATCTGTGAAATCTCCTTCAGTGACTGCTGAGGTGCTGAGTCTTTGCAAGATGATATTTGCCTGTGCTTTGGCCTGGGAGCAGAGGAGTGACTGCACACAAAGCTACAAACACCTTCTGCTTGTGCTGATGAAGGGTTTAATTTTTAGGCCAACTTGTGGAAGGAGAATGCACAGACTAAGCACCAGCAGCAGTGTCCTCTAGCAGCAGGAAGCTTTCAGGGGCAGTGGCCCCTGCTTTCTTGAACCCCCATCTGACTCATGGGATCTGCTTCACAGTTTAATTCTTTGTCAGGACTGAGAATCTGATTGGGGAAGATATTTACTTACTGTGAGCCAGAATCTGGGTGTGCCTGGAGTGATTAATTGTGCCAACAGCCACTTCCTGAGGTCCACATTTGGAGATCCTCTAGGCTGTGAGCCTGCAAATCACAGGGCAAATGAGGGGCTGGAGCCAGTGTCACTACCTGTGACTCATGTCAAAGTAAAACTTTGGTCTTGACAGGAATAACAGGATGCACAGAGCAGTTGGATGTATCCTGTGAGGACACACCTTGTTGTGAGCTGTTCATCTGCAGTTATTGCTGTAGACATGGTGGAAAGCTGCCCTTGGGACTTGGAAAACACAAAATGTTTTATACAGGAGTGTGTGGCCATACATGCAAATGCCAGGATTATAATCCCAGCTTTCCTCTAGGCACAGAGCTGGTGGGAAGATGCTGTGGAATCAGCCATTCTGTCTGTGTGGGGTGCAAGTCTGAGGACTGCTGGAGGGCATGGATAATTTGTACTTCCTTACTGTAAATAAGCCCAAAGGGGTTAAACTCACCCTTAACCTCACCCTCTTCTCTTCCCAATGATGTGGCACCTCAGGCTGGCTGCAAAGTGATGAAATAACTGAGTAATGCTGCAAGTTTGTGCTCAGTTTGGGAGGTGCATGTCTTGCCTTGCTGCTGGCAGTGTTCAGCTGCCTCCAGCTCTGGTGGGATTGAAGGAGGCAAAGATTCCTTAGGTCCAACTCCTTGTAAACCATTAAAAGATGCTTTCCCCCATAATGTTGATAAAGAATTATTTTCACAAGACTCAAACAAAAGAGGAAGTGATCACCAAACCTGAAAAGTCATGCATCAAAATATATTGTCTCATTGGGAGCTCTTGTTCTGCTTCCAAAATTATTTCTTTTTCAAGGGGGCTTTGAATGGATTGCTGAGGATATTCTTATGACTTTGACTTTTTTTGCAGGTAAAACAGAGGTCCTGCCCAGAGTTCCTGAGTTTATATGAGCACACAGTTCCCCTTCCCATAAATGTTTTGTTTCTCTGTAGCATATCTGCAAAGAGCCTGTGGGATGTCTAATGTGGAGCTAGGCTTGATTTTTTTAATTAATTTTTTCAGGTGCTTTCTTTGCCTAATAAAATCTGGATTTAATGGCCTTATTTTTTAATGCTTCTGCTGTGAACCTCTTAAGCCACTAATCAGCTTTTACCTTTCCCAGCAAGCCTTGTGTGCTGTGTATTACCCACACTTTGTGTCTTTGCCACTGTCTTTCTGGGTTTCCTGCAGCTCTAATTAACCCAGAGGCCTCCCCATCCCAGCAGCAGCTGTAACCTGTAACAAATGTGTGCCTTGTTGTCAGGGAGCTCCCTTTGCCTGCCTTTCTCTGGGCACTCTGGCAAGCTTTCCTCCTTCCATAAAGGCTCCCACTTGCTAAATGCCAAAGGACACTTTTTGTTTGTTACTGGCAACTGCTGGAGAATTTAACCCTCAGCAACATCTTGATCAAACAGAATGAGTGGTCGCCTGCCAGCTTTTCCTCTCAAAGGATCTGGTCCTTAATGCTTCACATTTTTACAAAGGACATGGAAACTGTAGCAGCACTGATGGTGTGTGTGGTGTTGTTTATCTGTAGCCTCGCCTCTGCAGGGTTCCAGCAGCCCTGTCTGGCCTTTGGGCCCTCCTGGCCTTTATCCAGAGGAGCTGAACCCTGGGTGCTGCAGTTGTAGCTCAGAGAGCTTTCCTGAGGAATGTGTAACTGAGGAGCTGCACATGTGAAAAGCTTGGTTGATGTGACTTGTGTGCTACTCTCAGGTCCCTTGTCCACTACAGAGCAACTCTGGGATGTGTTCCCTGGACAAATTATGCTTGAAAACAATCCCAGCTGCTTAAATGGGGCACAAATCTCTGCTCCAAGGCAATGGGGGGAAATGTGGCCGTTTCTTTTGCTGATAACCCTGTAAAATAATCTTTTTAGGGCAATCAGGTACTTTAGCAGTGTATCCCAGTACAAACAGCTGTGGAAATTTGGCAATCTGGACTGGGCTGTTCCCAGTCCTGCGGGATGAGTTGTTCTTTCTAGCAATAGTCTGTCTCTGTAAGCAAAGATCAAAGTGCCTGCTAAGGAAGTGTTAACTTAAGGATTAAATGTAATTTCTTGTGGTTAACTCTTGACAGCCTTGGGGAGCGTTGTTCTCTCCTTGAGCCACTTTGGTTCATCCAGGTATGTCCTGAACTAAATATTCACCAAGTGATTATCTCCCCCAAAATGGCAAAGAGCCAGACTGCATAAAATTGATGCTGTGCTCCACCCCATGCATGGTCCCATTCTCTCTCCAGGAGTGTATCAATAAAAAAGCATCACATCCCCTCTTCCAGTGACCCAGCCTTCAGGTTCTTTAGTTGCTTCTTGCTCAGCACCTTGAAAACATCACAAGTCCCAGCTGTCAGCATTGTCATCACCTTTGCCCTGGGTTCCCAGTGAGGGAGTAGTGCTGACATAAAAGACATAAAACAAATTTAATGACTTGTGTGGCTGAAATTCCCGTCAGTAGTTCCAGAACTCATCCCAGTTTGTTCTCTCCAGCTTCTTTTTCAGAGAGAGTAAGGAACATGTCTCCAGATGAGATCAAAATCCCTCCTGAGCCTCCTGGCAGATGTTCTAACCAATTGCAGGTTGGTATAAGTCCACTTCATTAATTTTTCTTTTCTTTTTTAAGATTTGCAGTTCAGGGCATATTTGGGAACCCTGCTCAGTAAATTTGCACAAGGCAAAGCTCCAGCATTAAAGCTGGGCTTTACCACACTGAGTTTATGAATGCACTGTGTTAATGCTTTAGGCTTTACAGCAGTTCCAGTTTAGGAATCTCCAAGTAGCTTTAAGCTGCTTTCCAGCCTCTGTGGGTTAATTATGCTTTAAAACAGCTCTTGATGCCAGCAGTGACACAGAAGCAATGTTTACTGTCAGGGCTGCTTTCCTCTTACCTCAGCAAATTCAGCTCCCTAGCAAAGAACAAATTGTTTTTCTATACAGCCCTGAAATCCCCTAAACTGGAATAGTTGAGGCAGCAATGCCTGGATTCCTTTTCCACCTACATGTCTCTGGATGGTAAACATTTAGAGGGAAGGCTGGTAGCTTAGAGGCAACAAAAGAACACAAACACACGTTTTCTCTGGTGCACACCCAAATAACAGCAGTGACCAAGTTTGCAATATCCTTCTGTGTTCTCCTCATGGAGTGCAAATGAAAGAGCAGGGACTGCTGTCTCCTAACACACACTTGAGTTTTAACTCTGGTTTTCTGCCCAGCAGTAATACAAGTCAAGAATCACTCCTGAACTGCTCTATAAAGTGGCCCCTAACATGCAGTGGTGATTCAGAGTGACTCACCATCCAGATGATGCTTTCTTCTCCACACACTGTACCTGGGCACACCCAAACCTCCTCCTGTGCTGTAGGAGGATTTTACTGTTCTGACATCAATGAACTGGAGTGTGTTAGAGCTAAGGAATGCACAGAGCTTGACAGGGTAGACAGAAGAAAGCAGAATTTTTCCCCTTTGACAGAAGTTTAGTGTGTTACATCAAAGGGGAGCTTGTCCTCTGTTGGCAGGTCAAACCACATCTTAGAGCACTTTGAGTAAGGAGATGGGATTGTTCCTTAGAGATGCAAAATGTTCTGGGCTTTTCACTTGGTGGTTTGCTCTTTTGTCAAATTTTTCCTCTGATAAACTGTATTTTGAACTCTGCCAAAGGCAGGACTTCTTATTGTAAAGTTGACTGAGTAGTTGCTCATCTGTGGACTTGGGGAGCCTCATTGCTACTCCATGGGGAGGGGATAAAAGGGAACACCTATTCAGTCATTCCTACTCCCCAGATTCATCCTTTTTGCAGTTTGTTCCTTCAAACCTCACCATGTGCTGCTGGACGTGGAGATGGTGTCATTTCCTCTTGCTGATTTTGTGACAACCTGATGAAAATTTATCTCATAGAAGTTTTTTTTAAGGTTGTGGAGTTTCATATCAGCTCTTAACAATCCTCCTTTATTCAGGCTGCAGCAAGCCCTCAGACAATAGTCAGCTCTGTGTTTGACTGTCCAGGGAGGGAGACATGAAGTGACTTATGCAGAAGCAACAAAGGAAAGTTGACTCAGCTTCTCCCATCCTGAAAGACTGAAGACCCAGCTCTGGTTTTGTTTTATGTGCCTCTTGTACATGAGGAATTTCTGTCATAAAGAAAAGATGATGGAAATTACTGAGGATATTTTAGCAGCACCACTTAACTCTGTCTGAAAGCTCCTGCCTCTGCTGTCCCTTCACCATCACCAGAGTAGGAATACTTTTATGTGTTTTCATCCACCTTACTGAGGAAGGAAAAAACCATGTTTGATTTGAAATCTTTTAGCCTTTTAGAGAATAGACTGCTTGACAACTGCAACCTGGGTCAGTTAAGTTGCCTTTGGCATGGGCTTGTGCCTTGTGGGTGATGTGCAGAGAGAAGCTGATTCCATCTGACTGGTACCAAAGCAGGGATTTATGAGCACATTGTTCCCAAGAGCATTTGGCTGCAGTGGGCACCCCCAGCAATAGCTGATGATCACTCTGGGTTTAATTCTCCAGCAGAACTTGCCTCTGGCCCTGCCTGGCTAACAGATGAGCAGGAGCTTTGCCCTGTGGACAGTGTAGCCCAGCTGCTGTGTCTCAGGTGCTCACCTGAGGCTGCAGGTGGGTGTTGGTGGTTGCTGTGAGTTGTGGGGGAACCTCTGGATTTCAGAATTGGCTTTTCTGTATCCTGGCTGTGAAGGGAAACAGCAGCCTGGGAAGGAGGAGTCTGTGCCTTGTGTGCAGATCTTTAATCACTGAAGCCTTCAGTAAGTGCAAAGAGAATTCCTTTACCAGTCAGACAGTTAGTTCATGAAGGTACTTCAGACATTCAGGGAGGAAATGTCTCTTGAGCAGCCTGGCCCTGGTGTAAATCCTAGCTCTGGCTAAGGAGGTCACTGGTTCAGTTGGCTTCTTTCCACAAGTACAGGAGTCAGCTGCTGTTCTGCTCCTTTTCATCCTGGCTCACCCTATAATCTTTCTCCTGTAGGATAAAATTCAAAAGCTGTATGAGAGGAAAGTGAAAGAGGGCATGGACATGAACTACATCATCCAGAGGAAAAAGGAATTTCGCAATCCCAGGTGAGCCACCATCTTTTCATTGTGACCACAGCATCACTGAGCTAATTTGAAGAATTTCCCTCTTTGTTGGAGTTGTTGCAGAAGGATCCTGATCAGGAAGCATTACTGCTTACAAATTGTCTTTCTGAATTTTGTGACTGAAACTCTTCTTTGTGTTTGGTAAAGCAGCAGCTGGAGTTGGTGTGTTGGTTAGATTTTAAATGTGAAGATGTGACTTCACATTTAAAATGTGTCTACTTTAAGTCTACTTTAGAAGATGTGACTGTTGTGGGAGCTGGGAGATGTTTTGGGGAATAGGAAATACTGTGGATAATGGGGTGCCACATCCATCAGAGCAGGTGTAGCTTCCCAGCTTTTCATTTCACTTTGTGATGTGAAGAGGTGACAACCTCCCTCTGTTGGCACATCTGAAACACTTCTGTTCCCTTCTGCTCCCTGGTTCTGTTCTGACCTCTTGCTTTTCCTTTGCAGCATCTATGAAAAGCTGATCCAATTTTGTTCCATTGATGAGCTTGGTACAAATTATCCAAAGGTGAGGGGCAGTGTTTTGACTGGAAAAAGAGTGGGTAAAGGTAACACAGAGATGTGAAATCTCACCTCAGGCTTTCTTGAGCCTGCTTGCTTAGAGGTCTTGTAATGCAACCTCAATCTGAGCCTCTGCAGTGATGTGAACATTCCTGTGTAGCACTGAGCCCCAGTGCCTCAACCTTTGCTACAATGATTCTGCACAAAAGCTGCTGAAGTGTGGAGCTCTGAATGGAACTCCTTGAGGGGGGAAAGAAGCTGAGTAACAGAAAAATGCATGACTTACCCCAGCATCCTTTTTGCTTCAAAGCTGTTTCTTCATTCACAACAGAACATGGTCCCATAAAAGAAGGTCTGATGGGACCTTTGTGTCACTGGGATACAGGAAGAAACCAGTGATGATTCTCATTGTCACCTCTGATTATCATCAGAGAACACAAATACTTAAAGCATTTTTGCACTGGGTTTTGTGGTTCTGTGGGAAGAGCCCTAATCTGGTTTATTTCTTTTTTTCAGGACATGTTTGATCCTCATGGCTGGTCAGAGGATTCATATTACGAGGCACTAGGTAATTCCAGGAAGTCTCTTTTTTGTCCTAGCTTAGCTCTTTGTGTTTTGTACTTAATTAACTGCACTGAAGTCTTCACTTTATGTATAAATGAGAAGTCATCACATGCTGCTCTTTAATGACTCCATTCTGGTTGGATGTGCCTGAATGTTATTGATGCTTCATCAGTTTGGAAAGGCTTTTTAAATTGGTTCTGCAATGTTTTCATCTCTCAAATGACTAAATTAGTGCTGCAGTGCTTTGATTAAAAAGCAGCAGTTGCTTTCGTGGCAGTTTAATTTTTCTATATAGAATTTGAATCTATTTTTTTTTTTATCATGGGAAGTGTGTGAATGAGAACTGCTGAATTTTGCTGTTCTTAGTGCTTCAAATCTTCTGCTCTTTCTCAGCTAAAGCCCAGAAGATCGAGATGGACAAACTGGAGAAGGCCAAGAAGGAGCGCACAAAGGTACCTGCTCAAAACCTAAAGAGATGCAGGTGCAGGTCTCTTGTTCCTTTCCCTGCTGGATTTCATTCCATTGCTTTGCTATTTCTATGTTAAGACTGCTTGTTTTATCCTAGATCTCTCCTTTATTCTTGCATTTCTTTTCCAAGTTATTTGCCCTTCCTTATAGGTCCATTTATAGGTTGTTTACTCCACTGGATTTCCTGCTGTGTTGTCAGTATTTTTAAACTAGAACTCTAAAAATGGCATTCAGTAAGTCAGATACAGGCAAGATAATGAATAAAGAACAGCTTTTTCCTTAATTTATGGCATTTTCCCTGGTGCCTAGCCTAGTTAAAGCTTAATTTCTTCACCATGTCTCAGTGTGACACAATACCTGCTTTCTGTTCTCTGTGATATTAACTTGTTGCATCCAATTTCCAGAAAAACTGAGCCTGTTTTAACTTTGTGCATTTTGTGACAAGCCCAGTTATTCTTAGATATGCCCCAAAAAGAACACAGAGAGGCTTTGGAAGAGATTTCATTCCTGCCCTGTGTTTCCTTTGAGCCAGTGGCTGGCATTAGAACGTGTCTAATGTTAGAGATTTGCCACCTAAGCTGCAGAAGGCTCCTTCCATCTCCAGTCCATGAAGGGTTTTTTGTGCAGTGCATGCTGTGTCTTGCTGCTTGTTTTGGTTTTTTGCACAGTGACCCAGGTATCTGATCGTGCCCTTGCCCAGATCTGCAGTTCTGAGGCTGCAATGCTGTTGGAGCTCTGGTTGCCAGGATTCCTGCTGTGGTGCAGCCACAATAAATTCTACAAGCAGGCACTCGCCTTGCATGTTCTTTAAAGGAAAATGAATATGAGCTTCTAACTGCATAAATACAGAGTTAAATGACCAGGATCTGTCCTGTCTGAGCTGTATCAAATCTTGTGCTTGTACCAGTAGATAAACACATTTTCATTGTATTAGGCTTAGGAGCTGGATTGCAGTTTAATTAATCCTTAATTCTCATGGCCTGAGGTCTGTGTCTTCCTTCCACATGATGAGCAGCTCAGAGGCCAATGCAATGTCTTACATCACACTAAAGCTGTTTTAAAAAAACTTAGAGAGGTGCTGTGAGTTAAAAAAGAGCTGTGTAATCTTAACACTTAATTTTTTAATCTTCTCCTCTTTCTCCTGTGTGTCTCTTCCTTCCCAGATTGAGTTTGTGACTGGCACTAAAAAGGGCACAACAACAAGTGCTGCTTCCACAACCACCACAACATCCAGCACCACTGTGGGAGGTAAAGAATAGCTGTGACTGTACCCCTTAAGCTGCAGTAATGCTGGGATTAGTGCTTCCTGAAGCCTGAAGGCTCCTTAGTGATCCTGTAGATAAGGCAGGGGAGTGCTTCTGCTGAGGGATGTTGGACTAGCTCTCCTCTAGTCCCTGTAGTCCATGGCTGTCCTTCTCGAGTGGAATGGCCAGGTGGGATGGTGGAGAGACTTACTAGTGGGTCAAGAAGCCTGCTGCTGTCTGTGGTTGTATTCCTGGGACTGATAGATTTTGAGATTTGGAAACCCTTGAAATCATTCTCCTGCCTTGGAAACTGAGGGGAGGGGCAAAAACCACTGGAGGCTGATGAGGGTCTCCAGTGCCTGTAGCTGAGCAAGTGGGATTCATGTGCTCTGTTGAAATTCAATCTGCTTTGGGGCAGGGAGTGATCCTGTCTCCCCTTTTGCTGGAGTTCAGGTCTGGAGGTCTGCTCTGACTCCTGATACCCCAAGAGAAAAGTTGCTCTTCCTCCTCACTACTTACTGCCAGTGTATCCTGAGATTAGTGTGAGGGGAAGCTGTCTAGTCAGGCAGTGGGATATTGAGGGTTGACAAGACAGGGTGTTAAGAGGGGATTGGTGACCTCTAATGTATTGCTAATCCTTGTGTGCTTGCTTTAATCAAATCCACAGATGCCCAGAAGAGGAAGAGCAAGTGGGACTCTGCCATCCCCGTGACAACGATAGCTCAGCCCACCATCCTCACCACCACTGCCACCCTGCCAGGGGTTGTCACAGTGACCACCAGTGCCAGTGGCTCCAAAACCACGGTGATCTCAGCTGTGGGCACCATTGTAAAAAAGGCCAAGCAGTGACTGCTGTGCTGGGCCTGGAGTCTTGGACTTGTCACTGAAGCCATTGTCCTTGGAAGGGAGGGGTGGATTTCTCCTTTGGTAAAAGATGACAAGATTCTTTGAAGCAGCTCACAGTTCCCCTTTGGAAGGCTGGGGGCAGAGCAGGATGCCAGCTGTGTGCCCACAGGAATGGACCTCTGCCCACCATGCCTCTGCCTTTGCTTGCTGGGGGAAGACCCAGGCTGCCTGTGTTGTGCTGGAGGAAGGTGGCATCTGGAGTCAGCTTGTAAAAGTTTGCTTATTAATTGCTGCATTGAGGTCTTACCTACCTGCAAGTTTGTTTTAGGGGGGAAAAAGAAAATAAATGAAAAGGGCAAGCAGTGAAAGACTGTCAGTGTTACCCCTGTGTGTGCAGGGTGGTGCTCCAGGGCTGCCTGCAGCCTGTGTAGGTGCCTCCCTCCAGAGCCAGCTCAGCTCTGAGGGAGTTGAAGCAGAGAAAACCACTCAGTGTCCACGTCCAGATGTGTAGCAGAGACTTGAAGCAAACTCCATCAGGGAGTGTAGGCTCACTCCTTGTTCCAGCACTGACACCTGTACCCTGTGCTCTCTGTGTAGATCTTTGTGACCACGTGTGAAACTGTGGAACTCTTGAGGAAACTGTGCTGGAACATCCTGTTACCATCTCACAGGGATGGAGATTTCTATGCAGAACCCTCAAGCTGTAGAGGTTTGATTTGTGAGCTCAGACCTGTGCAAAAACACTTCCATTGCCACGGAGTGAGGTTGGACAGAAGCAGAGCAGAGTGTCTGACCCTGTTTGTGACATTGTCCATCTTTGTTTTAGCTCGTGATGTTCTGTGAATGCACACATGGCAGTTACTGCTTGCTCCACTGTTGTGAAAAAGTATTTTCAGTTGAAAATTTTGTTGAATAAAATTTGAAAAGTCTTTTTAAAAAGCCCCTGGTGTCATTGATGTGTCTGCATTTCTTCAGAGTTAAATTTCTACCCAGAGCCTCTTTGTCCTAATGTACAAAGTAGTGATAGGAGAGATGGTTGCCAGATCAACAGAAGTGTAAGTTTCTGAGAATTCAGTGGTTTGGGATTGCTTTTTCTTTTTTTTTTTTTTATTCTGTAGCTTGTGTCAGTCCTGATCAAGACTTTGCATTTATGGACACTTTAGGTAGAAATAATAGGTTGATATCCTGCTTGTAGACAGATAATTTTACAACATGTTAAACACTGTCCTGGTGGTCATTTAGGCTTAAAAAAAAAAAAGGCATCTGTGCATCCAGGACCCCTGGAGCAGCAGCTTCCAGACTCCTGCAGTAACAGCTTCTGCTACAAGAGACCTGCAGGACTGGGCTGTTCCCTGGCAGTTCCCTCTGAGCTCCCAGGAGCCAGTGTTTGCTGTCTGCAGTGGAGAAAGCAGCTTGAAACAGGCTTGATTTGGGTTTGGTTTTCTTCCCCCAAAAAAGCTGAAGTGAGGATGCCAACCCCTCCATAACAAACTTGCAGCCAATAACTCAGAGGTAATAAATAGATGGGTCCTCAGGTTGGAAACTGCAGTTCTGAGGGAAATGCCTTTTTCCCAGCTCTGAAAATGGCACTGGACAGGTTGATGGCTTGCCCTGGGCTGTGTTCAGTCAGTGCCCCAGAGGAGCTGGAGGGAACCTCAGGCACACAGGGGAGATGTCCTGAGCGAGGAGGATCCTTCCTGGCCTGAAACCCCAGACAGGAGCTTGGACTGGTTTGCTTTGGAGCTCTGGCTGTGTGAGCCCTGCAGTGTGTCAGTGCCCAAACAGCCCTGGAGCACTGCAGCTGTGCCCAGTGTGCCCTGAGGCAAACCCAGAGCTGGCACTGAGATAAATTCCTTATGCTGCTGCAGCACTGACTGCTCAGCTGCTCAGCTGACTGAGAGCTGCAGATACTCGTTCTGACCTCTCCTTCCAAAGGGATGCTAACCATACCCAGGAGAGTAAAACCAGAGTTTTTCATCATTCCTCAGTCCAAAAATTAGTCTCTGCTCCTTGAACACCACAGGGCTTCTCTCTGCCTATCTCCTTCCTAAGCAGGGGTGTTTCATAGCTCGAGGAGCTTTGTCTCAGCTGAAACTCCACGTTCAGGTCTGTGTCTCTGCCCCAGCAGAGGCAGGGGAGCTGCAGTAATGAACTCATCCTTGGCAGAGTTGGTTCTGCTCTCCCTCTCCCTTCTGAAGTCTTTTCTTCCACCTCCATGCCCCGAGGTGTTGATTTTCTCTCCCATTTGCTTGTTGTGCTTTAGAGACCTGCCCTGCTTTGATGCTGGTGTGGGAAGGGATTTTGTGTGTTCGCTTTTATTTTCTGTCTCCCTGGGTGCTGCTGGGCTGAGGGAGCAGGTGGGGAGGGCAGTCCTTGCCAGCCCCACCTCAAACCGTGCAACGGGAGCACCTGAAGCAATGTTTGACTTGGATTGCTGCTGCACTGTCTGCTTTAGGGGAGCTGTGCACTGAAATGAACAAAAAATGAAAGAAAGAGCCCTCCTTGCCAAGGCTTTGGGCCATGCCAAGGCTTTGCTGATGACAGCTTCAGCAGTGAGGGAGGTGATGGCTGCAGCCAACACCTGCACAAGCTCCTTTCCAGCCCTTCTCTGTGGCAGGGGAGAAATCAGCTCCTGTGAAACCCCTCAAACAGGTGGGCTTTGTAATGTGCCCAGAGAGTCATCAAAGGGTATGGGCTGCTCATTCCTGGGGAATGGTGTGAGCAGGGAAAGCCCAGAGTTGGTACCTGCAGGGAATCACAGGGTGGGTGAGGCTGGAAGGGCTGCAGTGGCCCAAGCTCCCTGCTCAGGCAGGTTTTTCCTGGAGCAGCTGGCACAGGGTTGTGTCCAGACAGCTCTGGAATATCTCCAGAGAGGGAGTGATAAACACAGATCTCCTCAGCAGGGCTCCCCAAGACTCTCTAATGTTAAATGTTCAGGTAAATAAATTGCTGTGGAGGCTCAAGACCCCCTGAAAGGGCAACAAAGTTCCACCAAAGTCTCCTCTTCCCTTTGGGGGCAGCGTTTGCCTCAGCACATTCCTGCATGGCTTTTACAGGGCAGATTTCCACCTCTGAGCCTTCCCTGCACTGCTGCTCTCTGACTGTTTATATCCCACTTCCTTCCTTTTGCTCCAAGCAAGATCCACGGACACCAATGACTTCCAATATTTGCTCTGTGTTTATTTGCTCTGTGCTGCTGGTAAACAGCAGAGCTCTGGGGTTCCACAGGGAAAGGTTTTGTGTTTTTGCATGAAGACATGGGTGTGTGCTCAGCCCCTGGCAGCTGGGTGAGGTGCTGGTGGATGGCCCTGCTGTCCCCAGATGGGTGACAGGAGTGCCCCAGGCTGATCCTTCACTGACGTTTTCCTCTGGTGTTGTTTCTGTGCCCCACTTCCCTCTTGCTGCCAGTCTGTCCCAGAGGGAAATTTTAATCAAGGATGTTCATCAGAGAGATTTTCCTTTAGGAACATGTTCATGACAAGGAACATCTACAGGAAAACAGGGGGCACGAGTGGTTAATGCTGCCTTGGGGGAAAGGCTGAGGGAGAAAATATGGCAGGATTTCATCTGGCACTTTGAATTGAACAGGGAATTATATTAAGCACCATTTAGTGCAATAAATTATGTGCACGTTAATGTACATTAATAATACATTATTACACATTCCTTTTATTTGGGCCACATGGCAGGATATTGTCACTACAGTGTACAGTGCAGTGATGGGATTAAGTGTTCATTTTTCTTTTAGTAATGTGTGTTGTTACAGAATTTAAAAAGGAGATGAATATGCTCCAGCCAGCAGGATTTTGGCTGTAACTGCACAATAAAGACCTAGAGAAAGCCCCAAAGCTGTCTCCAGGCATGCTGTGGTGGCAGGACAGAAAGAAGAAAGGCTCTGTTGCAAGCTGGCATGGCATTAAAAAAAAAAAAAAAGAAAATAATTAACCCTGAAATCACTTGTAATTATCAGGAATTGGCACTCGGACTGATAGTCAGCAGAGAGAGCAATAATTTCATGTGAGCTATAAAACTACATGTTTTTCCTTCTAGGGCAAAAATTTCTAGGCCACATTGCCACCACAGAAATTCACTGATTTATGAATGTGAGATTCACCACAGATGTGGCTGTGAGCTGTGGTGGAGCCATCTGCACTGAAATCTGCTCACCCTGCCTCTGAAATCCCTGTCCCCTGTTCTTAAAAACAGCAAATTTGTGTGACAAAAGCCTGATCCAGCAGGCAGGGACAGCAAGGTGTAGAACCAAGGCAAGAACTTGAATTCACCCAGTGTTCTTCCCTGGTGGAAGTAATTTGGAGAAGTTGCCTGAAAGATAACTCATTAAACAATTAAACAACCTTTTTTTTTTTTTTTAAGACAATAAACATTCTCCATCTCAGGTGGAGAAAGGAGGACACCCAGAAAGTCAGGACACCAAGCACTGTGGTGCAAGCTGGGTTCTCATGAGCTTTTCTGGTTAGCTTCAGGATTCCTGTTAGGGATCCATCACTGAATTAACTGGGATTTTTACCACAACGCTCCTTGCAGCCTAAATTGGCTTTTTCAATGCAGTGGCAGCATTGCTTACCTCAAAGAGGAAAATTGCAGCAGTGGGAGCTGCTGGTGACCACACAGGTCTGTGAGCACCAGCACAAACTCCTCTCCCACCTTGGGAACTGAAGCCCAGTTTTAATTCATCTGCAATGTCCAACATCTGTTGCAGATGTGGCTCCTGAGGCAGAGCAGGACCCTCTGCCTTCAGCCCCTCCAGGGGAATGATCTGCTCTTCAGCAGCAGCTCAAGCATCAGCACTCACAGCCTGCTCCTGCTCTGCCTTTATTTTGTCTCATGTCACAGCTCTCATGTAGCAGTCGCTGTCTTCATACGTTTTTTAAAAAACCAACAGCAAACCTCCCTCATTTTCAGAACCTTGTTTTAACTCTAGGAAATCACATCTCCAAAAGGACTGGGGTTGCCAAGTTATGTGTTGGGAAACTCAGAAATGCCAGATTTAAACTGCCCAGGCCATCTTCCCCTGCACCCCTGCCTGTTTCCCATTTGCAGTAGTTTTTAATGGCACAAACCCATCCTCCTTTATCCTGGGGCTAAGGCAGTTTGCACATATTAATTTGAGCTTCCTAATTTCTTGTAGTCAAAGGAATCGTGCTCCTCACCTTTCGATCAGTTCTGGAGAGCAGAATGTAATGCCACATTGAGCGAGGAGGGCAAAACTGCCCTGCTCATAGTCAGGCAGGAAATGTGCCATTTTCCATCTGGCTGTTGCTATTGTTTGTGTTGAAGCTCGGGGGATGCAGTTTTCCTTGTGAGGATCCATCAGGGAGCCAAATCCAGCCTGTGCCATTGCATCTACTCCAGAACGTGTGTGCTGTGCTCTGTGGAGAGCATGAGTGGTTCTGAGCTGTGACCAACCCCAAGCTCTAAAGCAAATGGGTGGTGTGGACAGAAAAACAGCCTCACCTGAACTCTAAACCTTCCCCTGCTGTTCTTTGGACTGGGGAAGGGATTTTGGATCCAGCTCAGCAGAAGGACTGGACTCAGCTGTGGGATTGCTGCTCGCGGCAGCCCTGGACCATGGTGGGATGCAGGTATGGATGGGAACATTCGTGGTGCTACAATCTTGAGGCAGATTCTCTGCAGGTGAGGAGTGCTCTGCTGTGCCCACCCCCTGGGTAAAGCAGGGTGCCGATCCATCCTCCCTGCACCCAAAGCACCGAGGCCGGGCTCGGCATCTGCCGATTGTCGGGGCAGGAATTTCCCTGACATTCCAGCAAGGAGCTACCTGAGCTCCGAGGGTGACACCTCCCCGTCGTGCCAGGGGGAAACCGGGAGGAGAAACCCCTGCCTCGGGAGGTCGGGGAGCTCCTCAGCTCTGCCCCGGGCAGCAGATGAAGCCGAGCAGCCCCTCGGGGCTCCCGTCCCGCCGCCCTTTCCCAGCGCCGTTCCTGTGGGAGGGTCCGGAGGCTGTGCCCGCCCGGCCAGGTGTGCAGGGAGCCGGGAATGCCAGCCCTGCGTCACGGGCACCCCCTCCTCCCTCCCGCCGGGATAAAACTTGTCCTCACCTGGGCTCCGAGCTCATTTGCCCTGGCAGCCCCTCGGGAGGGCGAGGCGGCAGCGAGAACAAAGCGGATTTTTGGCTGAGGGGCCGCGGGGAGTTATGAGGGATCGCGGGCGCGCTGCGCTCCCCGCCGCACCGGGACCTGACGTTTAACCGGAAAGAGAAAGGGGATACAAAATAGAGAGGAGGGAGAAAGAGAATTAAAAAAAAAATAAATAAAAAGGAAAGAAAAGCCCAAAGCTGGAAATCAAGCGGCAGCAGCGGAGCAGCGCGTTCCCCCTCTGCCTTCGGGAGAGTTTCTTGGCTCGCTGCGCGGTGCTGCTATTCGGGCTGCGGCAGAGATTTGGACTCTGAGTCAGACCCGGCGCTAATGAGGTTTGTGGAATTAATTCATCTGCGCTCTGCAGCGTCCAGCTCGCTCGAACTTGACTGCGTTGATGAAGCGGGCAGTGAATTAATGCTCGGGCAGGTGGGCAGGACACGGAGCGCGGGGCGCAGCCCCTGCCCGCCGGTTCCCTCTGTTCGTCCCGTCCGGTGCCTCTGGGCTGGCAGGAAAGGCAGCGCCGGTGACCGGGCAGGGCTCGGGGGCCGCTCGGCTCCGGGTTTGTGTGCGCGGGTGTTCGGGTGGGGGGCCGGGCCGGGCCGGCCAGCAGAGCCCTTTGGGGACGCTGATGGAGCTCCGGGGGCTGCTCTGCCCCTCGGTTCCAGGGGAAAGGCTGAGGTGCCTCGGAGCTGGCCCCAGGGAAAGCTCTCACGGGTGGAACTGCGCAAGGCCAGCCGGGCTGTGGGTGCCTCCCACCCCCGGAGCCCACCGGGGCTGTGTTCCAGAGCTGGTGGCTGCCCCTGCAAGGAAGGGGGATCCCGGAGGAAAAGGCCAGGAGAGAGTGGGGGGTTCAGGGTGGGCTTTGCTGAACTGCAGGTGTTGGGGTGTTTGCAAATCGGTGGCTCTGACACGGACACGGAACAGGGAACGGGACAGGAGGGTTGGTGTGAGGGGCTGACAGGCGTGGGTGAGCTGGGGGAAAGGGGGATGAGGAGCACCCACGGAGGGGAACGAGGGAAAAGTGTTTTGAGGGGCCAAAGGAGCAGAGAAAGTGGCAGGAAGAGCACATGGAGGGAGCAGGGAGTTCAGGGGCTGGGATTTGGGCAGACCCCAGGCAGGGTCCTGCCATTCCTGCCTCTGCTTTTTGGGATTCCCCCCTGCCCGAGCCCGGGGCGCAGCAGAGGAGATGGAACCAAGCCTCCAGCCCTTCACAGCACGGGGGTGCTGGCACAAACAGCTCCCAGCAGCTCCATGTGGGTGCCCGGACTGGGTCCTGCTGTGTTTGTCCCTGGCTGGAGGGTGCTGGGGCCATGTCTGGGGTCTGGGACTCAAATGGGAGCTGAAAACAACAAATGGAGACACTCACATGGAGCGTCCCAGCTGCAGGAGCACGCCTGGGGAAGGAGGGGGAATGGATGGGGAAAGCAAACAAAACAGGACCAGGAGGATTTTGTGTGTAAGAGACGATTTGATTTGTGGGTCGAGTTTTTGATGGTTTTGGGGAGTCTGGCTTGATAATTTCCAAGTTTTGGAGCATGGTCCCAGCAGCTCTGTGCCACCACGTGTGCAGAGGACAGAACAGGAGCTGTGTCCCTGATCCTCCGGGCTGTGGCTGCACTGCCCATCCTCAGCACACACAAGAGCAATTCCCACCCGAGAGAGGAAAGGCTGTGCTCAGGAACTCTTTGCTTGGGCATCTCCCTCACTTTCCCTCTCCTGTGTCCCAACCTGCCGGGTGTCCCCCACGTGGCAGCTGGGACCAGGCTCCTGCTGTGGCTCATCACAACCTGCTCCTTGCTCCCCCATCTGCCATTCCATCCCTGTCCTCTGTCCCATTGCACCAGTGGGGAAGGAGGAGGAATGGATGGGGGAGGCAAACAATTATTTGATTTGTGGGTCGAGTTTTTGGTGGTTTGGGGGAGTGTGGCTTGATAATTTCCAAGTTTTGGAGCATGGTCCCAGCAGTTCTCTGCCACCACATGTGCCGGGGAGAGAACAGGAGCTGTGTCCCTGATCCCCTGGGCTGTTTGTTTGGAGCATTGCCTGGGTTTTTGGGGATGAGGTACCTAGCCTCAGCCTCTCCAGACTCAGGGGCTCTTGGCATATTCCTGGAGCAGGATTGTTGGCTGTGCTGAGGGGCAGGACAAAGGCTGGGGGAGCAAGAGGAGACCAGGAGGAAATGCTGGAGCAAGTCTGGGAAATGGTAGGAAGTTTATGTGCAGCCAGGAGCTGCTCTTTCTCCTTGTTTTTGAACAACTGAACGCATTTATTTTTTGTTGTCGTTGTTGTCATGAAAACCCAACCAAATCCTGCAGCTTTCCTGAAGTGGAAGTGGCATTTTCCCTTCCAGAGGACACTTCTGAAAGCAAGGGGTGGCCACTCCCATATTTTTGCAGGAATATTGCAGCTGCATTCCTCAGTGGCCATGCTCTGTGCCACCAGCACCCAGCAGGCTGGCATCTGCCCATCAAATCCTTGAAGGCTGGTGGCTCACGGGGCAGCAGAACGTTGATATTGAGCAGGATTTTATGGCCTTTTATCTCAGCACTTGAAAAGACGAGATGGCAATTTATGAGCCTGGGGCCCAGGGTGTGTCCATCCACTCCTTGGTGGCTTTTTCGTAACTGGTGATTAAGGGAAGAGGCATTAGGAGCTTGTGAGCTGGGTCTGGTTCCATACTCAGTCCTTTCCTTGTGGCCCCTGCCATGGTGGGAGGTGGGATTTGCTGGGTGCTCAGGTGATGTTTTCAACTTTTCAAATGTGTTTTCCTTCCACGGGCTCTGGGGATTCCTTCCCTGCCCTTTCATCCCAGCTTTATCTGGCACCTCCCCACATCTCCATAGCACTGTCCAGGGATGGAGCAGAGCAAGGGAAAAAGGGATTTTCCTGGCTTCAAAATCTTCCTGTGTTGGTAGCAAGGGACACAATATTTGCCAGTGAGTGCTGCTGTGAGGACTCTCCCTGAAGGAGGACACAGGCATGTCCTGGGTGAGCAATGCTGGCCCCAGAGCCAGCACTGCCACGGGGCTTGGGGGGACAGGGACCCCCCGAACCTGCCAAGGGCCCAACTGGGGACATGGCCTGGCTGCCAGTGTGGCACGGAGGAAGCACAGGAGTTCCCTTGCTCAGCTGGTACCTTTACCCATGAGAAAAGCAGCTCATTGGCAGAACAGCACATTGGCCACAGGTCCTGAGGAACAGCAAACCTCCCCGGGGTTCCCTGCACCCCAAAGCTCCCCGGGGTTTCCCTGCAGAGGCGCTGCCCTGAGGCTCCTGTGTGTCTCTTTTAGCCACTGGGCATTGATGGCTGTGGTGAATCCCTCTGGGCACAGCTGCCAGGATGAACCAGGGTCCTGCCAGTGGCTCTCACATGGAGCCAAGCGCAGCCGCCAGGAGCGGGGCCCCGTGCTGTCAGTGCTGGTTCGGTTGAGCCCTGTGTCACAGCAATTGCTGCACTCGATGTGTTCCCCTGGCTGCAGAGGCCAGGTGTGCTCTGCTGCTGCTGAGACCAGGCTGGGTTTCCCTGCAGGGGTTTCCCTGCAGCCCAGGGATGCTGTGAGTGGCTGAGTCTCTGTGACTGCTCTGTGTGCTGGGTGTCCCTCGGGGAGCTTGGGCATCGTTTCTGCACGCAACAACTCTTCCTGTTTCCTTTCTCTGTTTTAAGTGATTTTCCCATTCTTTTCACTTTAGAGTCAGGGCTGGCACAGCAAGAAGCTATAAGACAATTAATTCAGATTTCATATTTCACAATTGCATCTACCAGGAAGGAGATGCTTTAATGATATCTTTACACTGTTGTTTTTTCCTTGACTGGTCTCGCTTGCCCTGCTGGGGGTGAGGACGAGCCTCTGGCACAGCAGCTGCAGAATTTGAGTTCCAGCTTTGTGCCTTCTGTTTACCACATCCAAGTGCTGACTTCTGGATGGCACTGAGTTTTCTCAGTCACGTGTGGTGCAGGAAGAATGGTTCACTCTGTTTAGGATTTGACCTCTGTGTCCATCAAGGGGTCCTGCTGCCCTGGGCAGGACAAAGGGGATCTGCCAGGCTCTCAAAACCACAGATTCATTTAGCGATTCCAAAGCTCCAAGCCTGGCATTTCCCAAGACCTCACCCTCTCTTTATTGTTGGTTTGACCATCCTGGAAACTCTTAGTGTGATAGGAAATAGCTGAAGGGAGGGGTCAGTGCTGCTTTTGGGGAGAGATATGGACAGTTGCTTTGTTTCCCTTTTTTTTTGTTTTGTTTTGTTTCCCTAACCTGCCAGGAAAAGCAATGTCTTGGCTTTGCTCACACGTGTGGAGGGTGCTGGCCTCTGTCTGGGGCCCCCTGTGCTCCAGCTGCCTGCACCAACCCCTGATGTCGAGCTGTGCACCCCAACTCCAGGCACAGGGGTGGCATTGCTGGGGATTTTGAGCCTTTTGCAGCTGCCTGAGCAGAGCACAAGCCATCCTTGGCTTTGCTTTTGTGCCCTGCCCTGCAGAGCTCAGCAGTTGTTTCCAGCTGGGATGTGAGGGCTGTCCCACCCTGGCAGGGTTGGGAAGGGGCTCTGTGAACTGCCCTGGTCACATCCAGGTCCATTTCCACCCCTTGGCTCTCTGCAATGCAGCAATCCCTTTATTTCAGGAGGAAGAGGATGAATGTGCTGCCCTGGGCGTGTGCCAGGCTGCTCCTCCTGTCCCTGCTCTGCACCACCAGCGTCTGCCAATGGAGCAAAAGTGAGTGGAGCCATGCTAGCCCGGTCTGCCACCTCCCTTGGGGACTGTGTGTACCTGTCCTGCCCCCAGAAACACCAGTCCTCATGTGGAGAGCACCTGCTGTGGGCTTTTCCTGCTGTTTTCCATCTCCCCAGTTTTGGGGACCCTCCCATGCTACCCCGCTGCTGTTTTGCATCCACTTTCCACAAACCAGGCAGAACCTCCATTTTTCCATGGGATCAGCCTTTCTCCCACGGCTCCCTTTGTTCTCCCCACCCCTGATGCCCTGATCTTTCCTGGCAGACAATCGCTGTGTGCTGTCCCGGGCCAAGAGCTGCACCGAGTGCATCCGCGTGGACAAGGACTGCTCCTTCTGCACCGACGAGGTGAGAGCCTGCAGGGCAGCCTGGGGCTCCTCTGCCACCCTGCTGAGGGGGGATCCCACCACCCTCACTGGGACAGGCACACAGGGGCAGGGGCAGCTGCTGGCTCCAGCTTCTCTTCTGGATGGGAAAGGCTGCAATGTGGATTTCCTTTTGGGGTGGAACACGGGGAGGGAGGGGAGCCTGTGATGGTGTTCACAGGGGTCTCAGGCTGAGGGAAGAGATGAGGATCTGACTCCATGTTTCAGAAGGTTTGATTTATTATTTTGTGATATATATATATATATAACATTAAAACTATACTAAAAGAATAGTATAGTTTTAATGTTATATATATATCATAAAATAATATGATATATAGCCTTCATCAGAAGGCTAGCTAAGAAAATAGGAAGGAATGATAACAAAGGCAGCTGTCTCACACTCTCTGTCCAAGCCTGTGATTGGCCATTAATTACAAACATCCAACATGGGCCAATCACAGATGCACCTGTTGCATTCCACAGCAGCAGATAATCAATGTTTACATTTTGTTCCTGAGGCCTCTCAGCTTCTCAAGAGGAAAAATCCTAAGGAAAGGGTTTTTCATAAAACATGTCTGCAACAGAAGTCCAGGGCAGAATTGCAGCAATGCAAGGGTTTATCAGAAAATGACAATGCACCAGAAACAGTGTGTGCAAGGGATGGAGGGAGAGATTTATCTCACACAACCCGGTGGCTCACTGGTGGTCACATTTCAGCTGGTGGTTCTGTGTGAGAACCTCTCTCACAGAACCCATCTCTCTGCCCCTCTCCTGCTCTCAAAGGCTCACAATGCTCTAGGCACAGGACCCTGCTTCCTGCCCTGTGTATTTCCCCCTTTCCCCGTGGGTCTGGTGGTTTCTGTGGCTCTGATGCTGCTCTTGCTCCCTGGCAGAGCTTCGAGGAGCCGCGCTGTGACCTGCGGGAGAACCTGCTGCGCTCGGGCTGCGGCGAGGCCAGCATCGTGTACACCCAGGGGGAGATGAGGACACTGAAGGTGCGTGCTGGGGACACAGCCCGTGCTCAGCCTTCCCCAGGCTCCTCAGCCTCTCCTGAGGGCTCCTTCATCCTTCTCTAGGCTCCTCAGCAGGCAGAATACAAAGCCCAGATCACTATTTATGTAGGGTCTACTCAAAAGCAATGCCTTGGCCAGCTGGTGGACCTGTGGGCTGCTGGCCCTGATCCAGGCTGGGGTGCCCTGGCAGATAAAGCAGATGTAAGCAAAATGCTCACATCCCTGTGGAGGAGGTGCCTGGCTGGACACGAGTGGCTGTGGGGGAGGCTGTTGGACAGTACATGAAGGAGGGGGATGTGCTCATCCCTACCTTTGTACTTCCCACACATCTCCCTGTTCCTTGTCTCCTCCTTGTTGCACCATGCTGGAGATGGAGTCTCAGGTTTTGGTTGTTAATTGCTGCCCCGAGGTGTGAGAAAGGTCTCTGTTTTGGCCCGTGCATCCAAAGAACGAGTCAGAGCTCTTCAGTTTTTGGTCTTGAAATTGTTTATTAGTTCTTATCTAATTTTCTTTCTGCCCAGCTGAGATCTGCTCAGCAGGGCAGCCACAGGCACTCTGACCACCCCTGAGGTGGTGTTGTCTTTTTATACTACAAACTATGTATAACACATTTACAATTACTTTCCAATACCTATCACCTATGTTAGACAGTGAGCTTCTACTCTAAACCAATCCTGAAGTGCCACCATCACAACAGAAGATGGAGACCAAGAAGAAGAAGAAGAAAGGCTGGACACGCCCAAGTTCCTCCATCTTGTCCCCAAAACCCCCATACAAAAAATCCTAAAATCTACATTTTCACCCAGTGATAATTTTATTATTATACTATTTAAACTTCTGTGACTTTCAGGTCCTCATACAAAGCTGGTAATTTGTTCCACGGGTCATAATCAAACCCACAGGTGTTCTGGGCTGCGTGCCAGGGTCTCTGAGCCCCCCAGTGGGGTCCTCGGCAACTCTGGACACCTGGAGGGATGTCCAATGGAGTCCATCCCCTCCATGTCACTCTCCTTCACAGAATTCCAGCATCAACGTGTCCCTGCAGAGGACCCAGGTGTCCCCCCAGGCCATGTACATGCGGCTGCGCGCTGGCGAGGAGATGAGCTTCTACATGGATGTCTTCCAGCCCAAGGAGAGCCCTGTGGATCTCTACATCCTCATGGACTTCTCCTACTCCATGTCTGATGATCTGGACAACCTCAAAAGCATGGGGCATAACCTAGGTGAGGGCAGAGCTGGGAGGAGAGGGGAGCCTGCTCTGTGCAGCTCATTCCTGCCTGTGGCTGTGAGTCCTCTGCCAGCACCAGAGAGAGGGATGCAGCTGGCAATGGCCTGAGAGGGGTCTGTTTTAATTAGAGCTTCTCATTATCTCTCTGCAGCCCTGTGCGGGGATGTCTCTCTGGTCCTGCAGGGATCCTCACATGCTCTCCCCTTCCAGCCCAGCTGGTGCCCCTCAGAGCTGCTCTGTGCAGGGCCTCTAGCATCCTGAACCTGCTGGGTGCTGCTGCAGGAGCTCCAGTTCTGGGGTTCCAAAGGGGGGTCTAGGTTTCTGCCCTATAAAAGCCCAAAGATCCTAAAAGATGACAGTTTGGGAATCTTACCTAAGAACCCACCAGCAGAGAAGATGCCCACAAAAGGACTTCTTTCCCTGGAGCAGGGAGCCCACAGGCATCTCTTTATTTATGTGTGTCCCCTTTCCTTTCCTTTCCTCTCCCCCCAGCGGACTTCCTGCAAGCCCTGACTTCCAATTACACCATTGGATTTGGCAAGTTTGTGGACAAAGTCTCATCCCCTCAGACAGACATGAGACCTGAAAAGTGAGTGAGCCCCGTGGGTCCCTGAGGTGGGAGTAGAGGCAGTGGAAGGTGCCTTCTGTTTCTCTGTGGCTTTCACTGAGCAGTGCAAGAGCCTCCATCCATCTCTCAGCCTTCACTGCTGCTGTCCTCCCTGGTCTCGCCATCCCTCAGGGCTTGCTGCAGCACTGTGAGAACGACAGCAGTGTCATCCTGTGCTTTCACACCTTCCCTGCTCTGCCACAACAGACTGCTCTTCTTATGTCCTCTACCTCTGCCCTCATGCCTTCTCCCTCTCAGTGCTGGTGGCTGAGCTGCTCAGCTCCATGGTTTCCCTTGAGGGACTCTCCCCACCTTTCCTCTCCCTGCACCCGGCATCCCTTGGCTCCTGGCCCACACGGGAGCCCTGGTTCCATCTGTCCTAGGCTGCGTGAGCCCTGGCACAACGCCGACTCGCCGTTCTCCTTCAAGAACGTCATCCGCCTGACCAGCAACATCAACGACTTCAGCCAGGAGCTGCGCAAGGAGCGCATCTCGGGCAACCTGGACCCCCCCGAGGGCGGCTTCGACGCCATCCTGCAGACAGCTGTGTGCAAGGTGAGCGTGGCCAGGGCTGCGCTTTCAAGGAGTGCTGTCTCTGTCCCTCTGGGAGCCTCTCAGGAACCCTCGGCTGTGACCGTGGTCACAAGGGTCTGCAGGATGAGAGAGAGGCGAGAATGTTGATTCCATGATCAGAAGGCTTGATTTATTATTTTATGATATAACATTATGACTGTACTAAAAGGAATAGAAGGAAAAGTTCTCAGAAGGCTAGCTAAGCTAAGAATAGAAAAGAATGAATAACAAAGGTCTGTGTCTCGGCAGAGAGCGAGAGCCAGCTCTGCAGTGAGTGGTCAGTAAATCCAAACATCCACAGGAGACCAATCACGGGTCCACCTGTGACATTCCACAGCGGCAGATAACCATTGTTTACATTTTGTTGCTGAAACTTCTCAGCTTCAGCAGGAAAAATCCTAAGGAAGGATTTTAATGAAAAGATGTCTGCAACACTCAGCCAGTCCCGAGCCGGCAGACCCCGGGGGTGCAGCCCCGACACGGCCAATAGCAGGGAGACACTCCCTGTGCCCCGAGGGTTCTGTGCCCCATGCCCTGAGGATGCTGAGGGCTCCTGGGCTGGTCACCTTTGCAGCACAAGAGACACCAGAGACATCGGTAGAAGATAAAGGGCCAGCTCTTAGCAGGGGTTAATCCAAGGTTTTATTCAGGGGTTCTGGGGAGCTCCTGCACCTTAGGGAGCTGTGATGGTGTTCACAGGGGTTCTTGGATGAGGGAAGAGAGAGAATGTTGACTCTACGTTTCAGAAGGCTTGATTTATTATTTTATTATATATATTACATTAAAACTATGCTAAAAGAATAGAAGAAAAAGTTTCATCAGAAGGCTGGCTAAGCTAAGAATAGAAAGAAATGATCACAAAGGTTTGTGGCTCAGACAGAGAGCCCGAGTCAGCTGGCCTGTGATTGGCCATTAATTACAAACAACAACATGAGACCAATCACAGATGCACCTGTTGCATTCCACAGCAGCAGATAATCATTGTTTACATTTTGTTCCTGAGGCCTCTCAGCTTCTCAGGAGGAAAAATCCTGAGGAAAGGATTTTTCATAAAAGATGTCTGTGACAAGGGCCCTCCCACTGTCACAGGGAGATGTGCCAAGGTTACATTTAAAGGGAGGTGGAAACCCAAAGTAGAGAACATTTTACTGACCAATTAGTGACCCTAAGGGATGGGTACTGGGGGATTGACATTTAGGACAGCTTATGGGGCAAGGCTTGGGGGCTGACCCCTGGCCTCTGGCTGATCACTGGCAATCTGGACCGAAGCTTCTAGATGGAGGGGATGGGATGCTGAGTGATTGACAGAGGGCCAGGGTGGGGGTTTGGGGAAGATCTCAGCCAGAGAGAGGGATTACACAGGTAAAGGAAGGGGAGTATGATCTGGGATAAACCACTTGGGAAAAATACGGGGATACAAAACAAAACTACTTCAAAATATTACAAAGTATAAAAACCCACTACAACAGAGTGGCTCTTCCTGATGCCCACTGATGAGCAGAAGAGCCATTCTCCGGGCACCTGACAGGGCAGCCAGGGAGCCCTGGCTCAGCTGCAGCTGGTTCTTGCCCTCCTAGCCACACACTCCCAGTGCCAAGCTCTTTTGCATTCCCAATTTTCCCTAAGCCTTAGAATATGTGTCCTGGTGTTTGATGCCCAGCAAGGAGCTGCTTGCTGGGAACCCTGTGTGTGCTCTTTGCTCTGTCCCCTCCACGCCTGCGGTGATGAAACTCTGCTCCCTGGAAAAGAGCCCAGTTGGGCTTGGCTGCTTGGCTGAGGGATGAGCACAGCTCCAGACACGTCCAGGAAGGTGTGGGCTTGCCCCCTGTACACACATGGCACCGAGCTGCTGGGCGGGAGACACCCCGTGCTTTGGGGTGTGGGTGGCTGCTGGGATTCCTGGGGACACGTGGCTGGTTGTGTTTGCTGCCAGGTGCAGGTGGTGCTTTGTCCCTTGGGTATTCCAGCTCCTGTCAGCGCTGGCTTGCCAAGGGCTGCAAGTGCCGTGCAGGGGTTTGGGAAGCACAGGGATAAAGGTTCCTTCTCCCCCTCCCTGGCTGCAGGATAAGATTGGCTGGAGAAAGGACAGCACTCACCTGCTCGTGTTCTCCACCGAGTCTGCCTTTCACTATGAAGCTGATGGTACCAACGTCCTGGCAGGGATCCTGGCGAGGAACGACGAGCAGTGCCACCTGGACAGCCACGGCACCTACGTGTACGACACCAAGCAGGACTATCCCTCAGTGCCCACCCTCGTGCGCCTCCTGGGCCAGCACAACATCATCCCCATCTTCGCCGTCACCAACCACTCCTACAGCTACTATGAGGTGAGGAGAGCATGGCAGTAGTGACATGAGGGATTGCCTTTCCTCCAGGACCTCTGGACACAAGGGATTGCCTTTCCTCCAGGACCTCTGCCTCAGCTCAGCTCTGAGGAGAAAGTGTTCTCCCATCGCTTGTCCCCAAGTGCCAAACCAACTCCTCGGTGTTTGGGAGGGTTTCACGCTGTGTTGGGGGCTGCTCTAGGTTGTGGGAGGTCTCAGGGTGCATTACTGGGTGCAGGAATCCAGGCTCCTAGACGTCTCCCTGTGTTGGTTTCTGTTTCTTGTAAAGCAGTGGAGGCACAGAGCTGGAGAGTAATGTAGGTTGGAGGGGACATTTGGAGGTCTCAAAGCAAAGCCCACTCCCACGACAGAGGAGGGTTCTCAAGGCCTTGGCTTAGGGAGCTCCTGTCTCTCTGCAGAAGCTGCACAAGTATTTCCCCATCTCTGAGATCGGGGTGCTCCAGGAAGACTCTTCCAACATCGTGGAGTTGCTCCGCACAGCCTTTGAGGTACTGCTGTTCTCTGGAGCTTCACCCTGGCTCACAGGGAGGGCAGGGGAGCAGGCAGAGGGCAGATGTGGCCCCTCTGGAGCAGGCCACGGGGTGGTCACAGGTACTGCTGAAAATCCACGTTGTGTTTGTGCTCTGACACCCAGCGCATCCGCTCCAAGATGGACATCCGGGCTGACTTCACCCCCAGAGCCCTGAAGACAGAGTTCACCTCCCCAGAATTTGAAAAGACAGAATCTGGCTCCTTCCACATCACCCGTGGAAAAGTGGTAAGTCCTCGGAGGGCAGCGGAGGGAAGGCACCTGTGAGGGGGTGAGCTCTCCGTGTCCAGCAGAGCTGGCTCATCCCTGAAGTGTGTCCCTTCCTTCAGAGCAAGTTCCAGATGCACGTGAAGGCTCTGGAGTACGTTGGAGGGCAGCACGTGTGCAGCCTCCCCGAGAGGCACCGGCACGGGGTCATCCACGTGAAACCCACGTCCCTGAGCGACAGCCTGACTGTGTCCACTGCTGTGGTCTGCGACGTGTGTCCCTGTGAACAGGTGGGATCACGCACAGAGGGGTGGTCCTCCTGCCAGCCCGGGGTGGGAATGTGCTGGCTGATGCATGGGGGTCCTGCTCAACCCCTCAGTGATGCTCAGCCTGGCCAAGATCTCCATCACTGCTCGTTCCCACCTCGATGTGATGTCCTATCACAGAGCTTGGTCTTCAGGGCAAAACTTTGCATCTGCCTTTCTGATTCCTGAAATGGTCTTGGGGGCAGCTGGGCTCATTCAGCAAAGCCTCTTCTCTCTTCACTTCCAGCAACAAGAGTTGGACTCGCCCAAGTGCAGTTTCCACGGGAACTTTGTGTGCGGACAGTGCATCTGCCACCCGGGCTGGTAAGGGCCGTGTCCAGAGCCACCCCCTGCCAGGGACCCTGCGGTGTGCGGGGACCCGCGGTGACACTTTGTGCCACGGGCACCCTGCCCAGGACCTGCCGTGCCGCGCTCTGCTCCTGCCTCTCTCAGCGCCACCTCTGTCCCCAGGCGAGG
This sequence comes from Ammospiza caudacuta, assembly GCF_027887145.1. NCBI lineage: Eukaryota > Metazoa > Chordata > Aves > Passeriformes > Passerellidae > Ammospiza > Ammospiza caudacuta. The sequence goes on from NC_080611.1 coordinate 3,600,614, forward strand.
GGACACCTGCGACTGCTCCCCGGCGTCCTCCCCCAACAACGAGGGCTGCGTCCGGCCCGGGGACGCGGAGCCGTGCTCGGGCAGGGGCGAGTGCCTGTGCGGCAAGTGCCAGTGCTACTCCGAGGGACACAGCCCGCGCTTCGACGGCGCCTTCTGCGAGTTCGACGTCCTGCAGTGCCCACGCACCTCCGGCTTCCTCTGCAACGGTGAGAGACCCCCAGAGGGATGGATGGATGGATGGATGGATGGATGGATGGATGGATGGATGGATGGATGTGCTGGGCCTGGGGGCACAGACAGAGTGTCCTGGCACAGGGGGTTGAGTGACCAGTGTGGTGTTTGTGAGGGTCCCCAGAATGACAGGATGAGGTGAGAGATGAGGAATCTGTCTCCATGTTCTCAGAAGGCTGATTTATTATTTTAAAGAATGCTATATTTTTATATATATCAATATACATATAAATATATATATTATACATAAATATATTTTATATATAAATATATATTTATATATATAATAAATAAATATATATTTAATATATATATTAAAGAATGTGATACTAAAACTATACTAAAGAAGGAGAAAGGATACATCAGAAGGTTTAGCAATAATGAATAATAAAAATTTGTGACTGCTCAGACCCTCGACACTGCTGGACCGTGATTGGTCATTAAATGAAAACAATTCACATACTGGGTAAACAAGGATACATCGGAAGGCTTAACAAGAATGAGTAATAAAAACTCGTGATTCCTCAGAGCCTCGACACAGCTGGACCATGACTGGTCATTAATTTAAAACTATTCACATACTGGGTAAACAATGTCCAGATCACATTTCGAAGCAGCAGAACAGGGAGAAGCTGAAACTTCTCAGCTTCCCAGGAGAAGAAATCCTGGCGAAGGGATTTTTCAGAAAATATCACAGTGACACACCAGTGATGGGCTGCAGGGACTCCGTGCTTGCAGAAGCACAGGGAGGAGGCTGTGCAGCCCCTTTGCAGCCCCTGTGCGCCCCAAAGAAGGCAGGGCAGCCCCGGACAGGGCAGGGGGAATGGCCCAGCCCTGGAGCCCCGGCAATCCCCGCTCTCCCCGCAGATCGTGGCCGCTGTTCCAGGGGCGCCTGCGTGTGCGAGAGCGGCTGGGAGGGCCCGGGCTGTGAGTGCCCCACCAGCAACGACACCTGCATCGACAGCCGGGGGGTAGGTCCGGTGCTGCCCGCCTCCCGGGCAGGGCTGCCCCTGTGCTGGGATCTCTGGGGCTCTGAGGGGCCCTCCCGACCCCCAGTGCCCCTCTCAGGCTGTCGCCTCTTCCCTCGCAGGGCATCTGCAATAACCACGGCAGGTGTGAGTGTGGCAGGTGCATCTGTGACATGGCTTCGCTGTACACCAGCTCCACCTGTGAAATCAGCTACTCCCTGGTGAGTCCCTCCAGGTTCATTGTTTATTCCCATGCAGAGCCTCCAGGGAAGAAAGGCAGAGCAGAGATGAAGGCACATCTCAGTCAGGAACAAAATCTTAAGCAAGAGTTTGCCTCACCTGTCCTGAGGCCAGAAAGGCCTGGCATGGGAGCTGCTTTGCAGCCACAGGCTTTCTTTGCCCTCCTGTTCACCAGCAGCAGCCTTTGAGAGTCTGTCTGTGTTTATCTGCACCCTCGTTTGAGGCTCAGCTTGTGGCTTGCTCTGATTTGCCTCAACACTGGGAAAAACCTCATGTCATAGAGTCACAGACTGGTTTGGATTGGAAGGGACCTTAAAGCTTATCTCATTCCCACTCTCCTGCCATAGGCAGGGCCACCTTCCACTGGATCAGGTTGCTCAGGGCCCCACCCAACCTGGCCTTGAACATGTTTATTTTGCCCATTGACAAACATGAGCTAATCCCACAGTAGGATGGAGAAAGCTGGCTTGATCAGGTTTTGGAAAGGCCACTGAAACCCTTAGAGAAGATCCAATTGCTGCCCAAATGCAGACTGTTGGTGTAAGAGATTTTGGAGCCAACTGGGCTGATAAATCCTTCATAAGCTGCTTGTTGTCAATGACTTCTCTTTGTGACCTGGACCTTGCCCTGACTCTGGGATGAGGAGCTGCCTCTCCAGCTCTGCCCTTCAGAGTCTGTGTCCCCCCCTGCTCCTGGGGGTGTCCCTGACCATGCCACCCCCTGTGCCCAGGGCTTCCAGGCCGTGTGTGAGAGCATCCGCGACTGCGTGCGCTGCCAGACCTGGGGGACCGGCAACCTGAAAGGGAACTGCAGCTCCTGCCACCTGCAGATCCAGATGGTGGAGGAGCTGAAGAAAGGTACCATGAGAGGCACAGCTGGGCACAGCCACGTGTGGTGTGTCCTGTGTGCCCTGCTCCGTGTGGGTGTGCATGCAGGGCTGCTCCCCAAGGCTTTCCTGGCCCTGGTGACCTCACACCCATGTCCCCTGTCCCCACAGAGGAGGCTGGTGAGCACTGCTCCTTCCAGGATGAGGATGATGACTGCACCTACCACTACACGCTGGAGGGAGACCCCAGCGTCCTCCCCAACACCACTGTCCGTGTGCAGAAGAATAAAGGTGAGCAGGGCCCTGGGAGGAGCAGGGGCTGTCCAGCCTGGGGATGTCCAGCAGGGCACGTCCAGCCTGAGGTCTGGATCACAGTGACCACCTCCACGGTGCCCCCAGTCCCTGCTTTGTCCCTTTGCTGTGCCCCTGGGCAGGGCCTCCCTGCCCACCTTGCTGGGTGACACGGGTGGGTGACACTGCCTGTCCCATGAACTGCCAGGGGTGGAACGTGGCACCCTCAGGGAGACCTTTACAGATCAGAGCCTGCCATGGGCAGGGATTGCTGCAAGGTGCTGCAGCCCTTTGGCATGGCTGGGTGTGACAGGGGTGTGATACCCTCCCTGAGCAGCATTTCTCATTGTGAGGCATTGCCAAGGTTGACTGGGCTGCTGCATCCCTCAGAGGGATGTTCTCCAGCCTTTCCCCTCCCTGCACACCCCACACGGGGCTGAGGCCTGCAGGTGACATTGCTGCTGTCACTCGCAGAGTGCCCCCCTGGGAGCTTCCTCTGGCTCATCCCACTGCTCATCTTCCTCATCCTGCTCCTGGGGCTGCTGCTCCTGCTCTGCTGGAAGTTCTGTGCCTGCTGCAAGGTGAGTGTCTCAGCTGGCTTCCTCAGCCCGGGGGGAGAACCAGATATGGCCAAAACCATGACAAATTTCCAGAATTCACCCAGCCTCCAGCATGGCCAGGTTCACAGGGGATGTCCCTTTGGCATCCAAGCCTCTACTGTTGCCAGCATGAGCTGCTGGTGAAATTTTAGTCAGATTTCTCCCATCTAGCTAAAACCAGTTGAGAGCCCCCTCCACCCACTGCCCACACATCCCTGCTGGTGTGGATCCTCCCTGATGGAGACGTGGGGGGTTTTGTCCTTGGTCACAAAGTGATTGTGATAGTGGGGCCCTGGAAAAATGTTAAAGATAGACTCTGAAAAGGTTGGGCTTTGTGTTTGTCCAGATCATGTGAAATTGCACCTGCGTAAGCAGTATGATAAATTATATAACTGTTAGATGTGATGATTGTTTAGTAATTAAATATAATTATTGTATAATCATAAGAAGAATCATGAGAAACTATGTTAGAAGTTTGAGGGGGGGTCCACGAGGAGCCCATGCTTGGCTGAAATCTATGTATATAATAGAACAATATAAGTTTAATAATTAACATGGAAGTTATATAACGATAGAATATAAAAACATGTTCATCCCGAACCCATATCAGAGTCAGATTTGGGTTGGTACCCCTGACACCCAGAGCTCTTCAATAAAAGCACCCACATATAATAATTTTCGTGATTATGTGTTTCTGAACACTAACAATTGTGTCTCTGGCCGTTTGTTTTCTAGGCTTGCCTGGCCCTGCTTCCCTGCTGTGCACGAGGTACCAGCCCTGGGTCCTGGGGGAGGCTCTGGGGTGGGACAGTGTTCACAGGGGTCTCAGATTGAGGGAACAGAGGAGGACCTGACTCCGTGTTTCAGAAGGCTTGATTTATTATTTTATGATATATATTATATTAAAACTATACTAAAAGAATAGAAGAAAGGATTTCATTGGAAGGCTGACTAAGAATAGAATAAGAAGGAATGATAACAAAGGCTTGTGGCTCGGACAGAGTCCAAGCCAGCTGACTGTGATTGGCCATTAATTAAAAACAACTAACATGGGCTAATCAAAGATCTACCTGTTGCATTCCACAGCAGCAGATAATAATTGTTTACACTTTGTTCCTGAGGCCTCTCAGCTTCTCAGGAGGAAAAATCTTAAGGAAAGAATTTTTCATAAAAGATGTCTGTGACACTGGGGTGCACTGTGTCCTGGGTTTGGGGTGTGCTGGCGCGAGCATCCCTCCCCTCTGGGCTGGAGAGGTGGATCAGGGAAAAGGCTCCTAGCAGAGAGCCTGAGCCAAGGAGTCCTGGAGCCTCTTCCCTGCCCCACACCCTGGTGTGAGAAATGGATTTGTAAAGGATTTTCAAAATATGTCTGTGTGCAAATACTGAGATAAGGTGTGTTGAGTTAGGAAGGCTATGGAGTAGAAATGACATTGCTGAGAGAGATTAAACTAGAAATAGGTTTCAAAATATGGCTTTATAAAAAGAGCCATAAAATATTTTTAAAAATTAGAACTGTGAAAGATACAGTGTAGCAAGATTATATGGGGTAAAAATACAAATGATTGGCGTTAGGAGTAGTAGCAACAATGTATAGTAAAAGTTAATAGGTTGAAAAACATTAATAGCATATTATAACTAAGAAATTAGCTTCTGATAGAATGGCATTGAGTTTTACATCTCTTATGTCTCACCCTTCATCGAGACTGATAATAGAATAAAATCTTTTCAGACGCCTCCCAGTTACCCCATCTCTATAAAGGCTAAAACCCACCACCTGGGCTGTCCCACTGCGGGCTCTCCCTGACCTGTAATGCTCAGGGGGTGAGACGTGTTCTCCCCACCCCTGGGCACCCCTTTCTCCTCCATCCTTGGAGGAGATCATCCAGAAATGGAGAAGAAAGGAGTGCTCAGGGTGGGGAAGACCCCTCCATCCTCATCCCCTGCTGGCACCCCAACCTGGGGTGTCACACACCTGGGTGTGATGGAACCCTCAGCATCCCCAGCACTGTGGAGGAGAAAGAGGTGCTCAGGGTGGGGAGACCCCTCCATCCCACTCCCCTGCTGGCACCTCAACCCCCTGGGGGTGGTGGGACCCTCAGCATCCCCAGCACAGAACCTGTGGAGGAGAAAAAGGGATGCTCAGGGATGGGGAGACCCCTCCATCCCACTCCCCTGCTGGCACCCCAATCCCTGGGTGTGATGGAACCCTCAGCATCCCCCAGCACAGAACCTGTGGAAGAGAAAGAGGTGCTCAGGGTGGGGAGACCCCTCCATCCCACTCCCCTGCTGACACCCCAGCCCCCTGGGCGTGGTGGGACCCTCAGCCTCCCCAGCACGGAACCCGTGGGGTTGCCCCGGTGTGCCCGGGCTCTGAGCCGCCCCTGGCCCTGCAGGTCGCACGGTTGGCTTCAAGGAGGATCACTACATGCTGCGGCACAGCCTCATGTCCTCCGAGCACCTGGACACGCCCCTGGTGCGCAGCGGGTCCCTCAAGGGCCGGGACACGGTGCGCTGGAGGATCCACAACAACGTCCACAGGCAGGGCATCGCCTCCCCTGCTGCCGCCAGCCCCAAGGAGCTCGGTGAGTGTCCCCAGCCTCCAGCCTCTGCCTGGGGCGTGTCTCCGACCGAGCGGGACGGAGATGGATTTGGGGATTTCTCTTTGCAGTTCCCTACGGGCTGTCCCTGAGGCTGGCCCGGCTCTTCACGCAGAACCTGACGAAACAGGACACGCGGGAGTTCGAGCAGCTGCGCAAGGAAGTGGAGGAGAACGTAGGGGCCGGGGCACAAAGGGGCTTGGGGTGGCCTTGGGGACAGCCACACGGGGGGCCGGGCAGGGCCCCTTCCCTGGGAACCCTCAGCTGTGCAAAGGAAGGAGCAGTTCTTCTTCCTTTGTGAGAATGCGCAATTATTAAGGTGATGATTGTAAGAATTGGCAAAGCATCTCATGGAGATTCTGGGTTTGCTTTGGGGCATGTGATCTGAAGCTCCTGTTGGCTTCAATTTGCAGCCTCTTGCCATGTCCTGGGATGAAATGGAATTTTTCTTCTTTTGTGAGAAAGCACAGTTTTTAAGGTCATGATTGTAAGAACTGGCAAAGCATCTTGAGGAGATTCTGGGTTTGCTTTGGGGCATGCAATCTGAAGCTCCTGTTTGGCTTCCATTTGCAGCCTCTTGCCATGTTCTGGGATGAAACCTGGTGTGGGAGGGTGAGGAAGGAGGGCCTGGGGTGGTCAGAGCGCTCCTGTGTGTGGTGGCAGCAGCATCTGCTCAGTGAGAGATACGCTGTGAATCTTGTCCCTCTTGCTCCTTGCAGCTGAACGAGGTTTTCAAGCACATTCCTGGCTGCCACAAGGTCCAGCAGACCAAGTTCAGGTAAGTCAGAGGGGGAGAGACTCCTGCAGGACAGGGTTCCCCCAGGGCACTGCTGATGATGGGATGGACCAGAGAGCTGGGGTGTGGAATCTGTGATGCTGGTCTGTGAGACAAGCCTGGTGTGGTGCTTCACCCACCCAGGGCTGCAGAGCAGAGCCCACCCAGCTGTGGAGGAGATCTCAGCTGAGTTTGGCTCTGGAGCAGCAGGACAAGTCCTAGTTCATGGTGCTCAATGGGAGAATTCCCCCTGACTTCCAAAGTTTCAGCCTGCTGCAAGCTTAGGAGTGCCTGGTGCAGGCTGGGAGGAATTTGGGGATGCCAGTGCTGAGCAGGGAGTGGCATCTCCCCCCCACAGCCTGATCCAGATGTGGTCTCCCCTGTGGGCATGTTCCTTGATGTGTTGGGAAACCCAGGGCAGGAGAGAGCAGCTGGGCAGGAGGGAACATGTGTGGGGCTCTGTGGGATGGGTTGACACCCGCAGGGCAGTGCTGCAGCTCAGGCCTGCTCAGGGCCATGATTCACACAGCACTTTGTCTCTCCAAAGGTGTTAGTCACTCTGATTTGGGTTTGGTTTTTTATTCCTCCAGGTTACAGCCTAATTCTGGGAAAAGGTAAGAGGAATTTGCAGCTCTCTGGTGCTGCTTCTCCCTCTTTGCACAGACACGTGTGGGGTGACTGAGTGCCCCACACACTCACTGGCCCCCAGCTGCTGTGTGAGATGAGTTTGCCTGGTCCCAGCTCTCACCTGCCCTTCCCTCCCCGCTCCCAGGCAGGATCACACCATTGTGGACACCGTGCTCACTGCCCCTTACTCAGCCAAGCCAGACATCATCAAAGCTGTGGAAAAACACATTTCCCACGAGGCTTTCAATGACCTGAAGGTTGCACCGGGTTATTACACTGTGACCTCAGACCAAGGTAGGGAGCAGAGCCAGGTGCTGGCTCCTGGCTGGGTACAGGGGTTATTTCCCACCTCTCACCCTTGTCTTTTCCCCCAGATGCTCAGGGAATGGTGGAGTTCCAAGAGGGCGTGGAGCTGGTGGATGTCCGTGTGCCACTCTTCATCAGGGATGATGATGATGATGAGAAGCAGCTGCAGGTGGAGGCCATCGAGGTCCCCAACGGCATCGCAAAGATTGGGCGCAGGGTTGTCAACATCACCATCATCAAGGAGCAAGGTGAGGGGCTGTGAGTGTGAGAAGTGTCTGTGTGTGAGTGTGAGAGGTGTCTGTGTGTCCCGTGTGAGGTGTCTCTGTTTGAGTGTCCTGTGTCCCAACTGATGTGGTCTGTAAGGTGCACTCTGCATTATCTGAGCACCCCCAGGTCACAGACTTGCTTGGTGACTCCTTCCTGAAGTCACCTGGGTCTAAACTGGAGCATCCTTTAATGCATCCAAAGGAGGGTCATCTTCCCTGCTGACACAAACATTTGACCATCACCAGTTTAGATGCCAATTCCTTGACAGATTAAGGGCTGACAGCATTCCTCTGCTGCTCCAGTTCACTGAGTGCTGCTGTGAAGCAGAACCTCTGTGATGTTATTGTGCTGATGTCCCCAGCACTTTCCCTCTGCTTCCCACCTGGCTGTTAAGAGCAGGGAGCCCAAATGGAAAGTGGGGAAGTCTACAGCCCATGGAATGTTATTTCATGCACAGCTCACACCTGTGAGTGACTGGAACTCTGTTCAGTCAGGGGGACACCTGTTTGGGATGTGATTCTTTGTGTGTTTGCTCTACGCATTCCTTCTCTCCTGCCCTCTCCAGCCAGCAGCCTCATCACGTTCCTGCAGCCAGCCTATTCCCACAGCCGCTTTGACAAGCTGGCCAAGATCCCTGTCCTCAGGGAGATCATCGACAACGGGAAATCCCAGGTCACCTACAGGACCCGGGACCTCACCGCCAAGAACGGCAGGGTAAGCCTGGAGCTCCTGGCCTTGGCAGGGAATGCAGGGCTGGGAAAAGGCCAGCCCTGGGGTGCAGAACAGGAGTTATCAGCACATGGCTGGGCAGGGGGGACCCAAGGCTTGAGGGCAGCACAAGGGTAAACTTTCTTCTCCATCTCTTGCTCTCTCGGGGAGGGAGGACCTGAGAGGGTGTCTGTGCCTGAGGCAGAGGGTACCAGCTGTCCCTGGAGCTGTGGGCACTGGGAGGCAAAGGAGGATTGAGGGTGATGAGGGGAAGCTCTTTGGGAATCTCCTCATGGATACTGCAGTCTGTAATCATGGAACAGTTTGGGTTGGAAGGGACCTTAGACCATTTCATTCCAACCCCTGCCATGCACAGGGCCAACTTCCACAAGACCAGGTTGCTCAGAGCCCCATCCAGCCTCACCCTGAACACACCTCTTCCTTCTCTTCCAGGACTACCTGTTCACGGAGGGTGAGCTGGTCTTCCAGCCTGGGGAGACCCGCAAGGAGGTGCAGGTGCCCTTGCTGGAGCTGACAGAGATAGACACCCTCCTCAACAACTGCCAGCTCAAGCAATTTGCTGTCGACCTCCTGCACCCCAAGTACGGCGCCAAGATCGGCCGCTACCCCCAGACCACGGTGACCATCGCTGACCCAGGTAGGGGCTGCAGCCGGGCAGTGGCAGCGGGGGCTGTGGGACCTCCTCCCCAGGCCAGCCCAACCCGGTGCGGTGCACAGAGTTCCATCCTCGCCCAAAAAGCCGCAGCGAGGCCCCTCCAGCTCCAGCCGGTAGATTTGGGTCCCCCTCTAGAGGCACGAGTGGGAACAGTCAGTGGGTGGGGAGAGGATGGATCGTCTCCCTCGGTAAAGGAAATAGCATGGATTCTTAATTCCTTTTCCTTGGGAAATTGAATGAAAAGCCATAAAAATAAGAGACAGGTAAGATTTGCCATGAATGGTGAGTGGTGATTCCTGTGGCTGGACAAGCAAAACTGTCATCAAGGGGGTCAATGACATAAATAATAATAATAATAATTTTCACAGCATGGCAGGGCAGTGCTGAGAGAGACACGCTTTCTTCTTTTTCACCCAAGGGGTAGGACTGGCACTGACATAAACTTTTTTGTCTGCAGAGCTGGTGGATGGTGTCCCCCCGATGACAGGCCTGGCCCAGGTCCCTCAGTCCCCCAAAGGCCGCCTGGGTGCACCACTTAATCCCGATGCCCGTGCCCTCAGCTCCAGGGAAATCAGCTTCAACTGGTTTCCTCCACCAGGAAAACCCCTGGGCTACAAGGTAAGGGGTGAGTGGATCCCAGGGAAGAGTGTGGGTCCCCTCCTGCAGGTGTTTCACCCAGACATTTGTACCAAAGGGGTCCAAGTGCACATCCAAAGGAGGGAACAAGTTCACCCCTCCTGGTCCCCTCCATCCTTGAGGGACCATTTCTGGTGGATGAGAGATATGCAAGAAAGATTCCTGGTGGGTTCATCTCCAGTTCCATCACTTATCATGAAGTGCCCAGACTGTCCTGGCCTCCCATTTCAGAGGAATGCCCCTCCACCATTCCCAAAGCTGGTTTAGTAAGAGACAAGCAATTTCTCACCCATCATGTGAGGTTCTGAAGGAATCACGGCTTGCACTTGCTTTGCCAGGTGAAATACTGGATGCAGGGAGACCCTGAGTCAGAAGCCCATCTCATTGATGTCAAAACCCCATCAGCAGAGCTGACCAACCTTTACCCCTTCTCCGACTATGAGATGCAAGTCTGTGCCTACAACGCCGTGGGAGAAGGGACTTACTCGGACATCATCCGCTGCCGCACGCTGGAGGAGGGTGAGTGACCCTCACCTTCCTGCCCTGAATGTGGGAGCAGGCTTGTCCCTCTGCACCAGGGGCAGGGTGAGTGACCCCACACCTTCCTGCCCTGCACCTGGGAGCAGGTTTGTCCCTCTGCACCTGTCAGGATCTCTAGCTTATCAGAGTGACTCTAAGAAAAGTTTGAAAGTCTCTTTTCCCAGCCCGAGCTCTTGAAGAATGAGTCAGGGCTCTTCATTTCTCGGTCTCAAGGTTTATTGCATCTTATCTATAAAATATTTTCTCCTACCCTGCCAAGGTCCATTCAGCAGGACAGTTCCAGGCACTCTGCCTGCCCCCAGGGTGGTGTTATGTCTTTATACTAAAAACTACGTGTACAATATTTACAATTGCTTTCCAATACCTATCACCTATGTTAGACAGTGAGCTTCTACTCTAAACCAATTTGTAAGTGCCACCATCACAGCAGAAGATGGAGGCCAAGAAGAAGAAGGAGAAAGGCTGAATAGACCCAGTTCCCTCCATCTTGCCTCCTGAGCCCCCATACCAAAAACCCCAAAATCTACTTTTCCACCCCCACGATAACTTCAGTATTATTCTACCTAAACTCTGTGGCTTGCAGATCTTCATCTAAGGCTGGTAATTTGCTCCAAGGGTCATAATCAAAACCACAGGTGTTTTGGGCTCTGTGCCAGGGTCTCTGAGGCCCCTGGCAGGGGTCCTGGCCATCCTGGACAGCCAGAGGGATGTCCTGGGTCCTGACATGCACCCAGCACCAAGGGCAGGGCTCCAGCCCTGAGCTTCTGGTGCTCTCAGGGCCAAGCACAGAGTGTCTCCCACCGCAGCCCAGCTGTGATCTGGGGAACTCTGGGTTCCTGACTCATGGGCACCCTTTGGTTTTGCCTCTCCAGTGCCCAGCGAGCCCGGGCGCTTGGCTTTCAACGTCGTGTCTTCCACGGTGACCCAGCTGAGCTGGGGCGAGCCCGCAGAGACCAACGGGGTGATCACAGCCTATGAAGTCAGCTATGGCCTGGTCAATGAGGACAATGGTAAGAGCTCATTTTTGGATGGGACAGTCCAGCTGGGCTGAGGGGCTGGAGGATGCTTCCTGCAGGCTGGGCTGGTCCCAAACAGCAGCAGCAGAGCCAGAGCAGATCCAAGCATGTTTCTTTTGAGAACTGGGGTTTGGATGGGTCCCTTCTTGATGGAAAGAGCACAGAAAAACCACCAGTCAGGATTTAACTCTGCAAATGCCAAAAAATCTCTGTTCCCATTCAGTTACATAGTGTTTTATGTTGTTTTTAATCTCATAAACTTAGTTCAAAGGTGTAGATGAAGGGGTGGGGTGCCAGGAAAGAGTTATTTGTGACACACCAGCAACAGAAGACTTCTCCTGTAGATTGACTTCAGCCTTGGGTTTGGGCATTGCCCTGAGGCAATGCTGTTTGTTGTGAGCAGCCCAAAGAGCTGCTGCACTTTCTCCCAGAGCCAGACTGTATCCTGACACCAAAATGTGGGGTGTTGTGGGGTCCTCTGTGCCTGGTGGGTGACATGCTCGTGCCTTGCAGTGCCCATCGGGCCCCTGAAGAAGGTGCTGGTGGAAGAGCCCAAGAAGCGCGTGGTGCTGATCGAGAACCTGCGCGAGTCGCAGCCCTACCGCTACATGGTGAAGGCCAGGAACGGCGCGGGCTGGGGGCCGCAGAGAGAAGCCACCATCAACCTCGCCACGCAGCCCAAGAGACCCATGTCCAGTGAGTGCCAGCCTGGGCAGGGGCCACAGGGGCAGCAGCAGTGCTGGAAGAGTTCCCCATCACGCCAACTGTGACGGTGTTCACAGGGGCCTCAGGCTGAGGGAAGAGATGAGGATTTGACTCCATGTTTCAGAAGGCTTGATTTATTATTTTATGATATATAATACATTAAAACTATACTAAAAGAACAGAAGAAAGGATTTCATCAGAAGGCTAGCTAAGAAAAGAATAGGAAAGAATGATAACAAAGGCTTTGTCTCGGACTCTCTGTCCAAGCCAGCTGGGCTGTGTAATTAGAAACAACTAACATGGACTAATCAAAGATGCACCTGTTGCATTTCACAGCAGCAGATAATCAATGTTTACATTTTGTTCCTGAGGCCTCTCAGCTTCTCAGGAGGCAAAATCCTAAGGAAAGGATTTTTGATAAAAGATGTCTGTGACACCCACAGACATCCTGTTTGCTCTGCTGCTCCAGCCATCCTGGGAATGCTGAGGGCCAGCCTGAGCATTGTTTGTCTGGTGTTTTGCTGCTTGTCTAATGGCCCTTTCCACCTCTCCTGCAGTCCCCATCATCCCTGATGTCCCCATCATTGATGCAGAGGGAGGTGAGGACTATGACAGCTACCTGATGTACAGCGCAGACGTGCTCCGCTCTCCAGCAGGCAGCAAGAGGCCCAGTGTCTCTGATGATTCAGGTTCGTGTCTCTGAGCTTGAAAAGGTCATTTCTAACATTCATTTTCCTTAACAGCAGCTTTCAGCAATGAGCTTCACTGCTCCTTTCCATCTCTCAGGTGATCCAAGTTGTGGAGATGGTGGAAATCAGCATTTGCAAAGCTCAGTAGCTGCATCCATGGGAACACTTGTCTGGTCACAGTGTAAATAAGGCCAGTGCCTCCTTGTTGTAGCCATGGGGCAAAGAGAAATCTCAGTGTGGGGTGGGAAAGGAGTTTTTCATGCCCCCTCCCCTCTCATCTTCTCTTTGTGTTGCCATTTGGCTGGACCGTGAGACAGCAGCAAAAAAGCACCAGCAAAGACACAAACCTCTGAGTCCCCTGGATGCTCAAGGTCTAGGCCAAGCCAACAGGAGGGAATGCAGCAGTGCTGGGAGGGCACTGGCCCTTCTTCCTCCATCCCTTCACTTTCTGAATGAGGCTGACTCCCTGGTCCTGTGCTGGGACATGAGCCATAAGTGAAATGATGAGGTGTGTCTGTAGGATCTTCTCTGGAGGGTTCTCCAGGGCCTGGCACCCAAGAGTGAGCTCCTGGTCTTTTCAAGGTGATAGGAACATCAGGAGTCTGACCACCCTGAGTGCACATCAAGGAGTGAGGAAACCTCTCCTGAGCAGAGGACAATTGTTACAGACTCTTCATGCAGGGACAGGAGTACGGTGGGACTTTGCCTCTCACCTTTTGTCATGAGGGACACAGGGCTGGAAAACAGCCCGGGGGTTGAGGAGCCCCCCTGCATGTCACCTCCCAGCCCTCTCCACCGACTGATGGCTGCAGCACCTGAGCTCCTCAGCTCACACCTGGAACACGGGCTGTGAACAGGCATCATCCCCACTGCTGCTTGTCCCTTCCTGTCCCCAGCAAGCAGCACGGAGGTGGTGGGTGGCCCACCCTGGCCCCTGCAGCCCGTGCCAACACCAGTGCTTGCCTTGTCCCAAAAGGCTCCAGGTGGAAATTTGTGCCGTTGCTGGGGGAAGACCTGGACCTCCGCCGCATCACCTGGAGGCTGCCACCCGAAACCATTCCCCGCCTGTCTGGCAGCAGCCGCCTCTCCTCGGACACCGAGGGGCTCCTCCCCGAGGAGGACAGCGCTGTGGCTGCTGGCACTGCGAGGAGGAGCGCCGCGCCCCGGCCCCAAGCAGGTGAAGGACGGCTCCTACGGCACTGAGTGTCCGGTCTCGTCCTGCTTTGAGCTGAGGAGCCCGGGGAGGGGCGCTGTGCCCCCTGCCTCCCCCTGTGTGCCCACCCTCGTGTTGGTGTGATCTGCTCCAAAACCTTGTCCTGGTGTGTCTGCTCACACGGGTGGCAAGGTAACCCCCATCTCGGCACGGACTTGGGAGCCTGCTAGCAAGTTGCTTCTACCAAGGCTGGACCTTCGAGGCAGGAGCAAACTCAGATGATACCTGCTAAGTGCCACCTCCAAGGGCAGCTCTTCACAGTAATTAAGTGCCCTGAGCTGGGCAGGTCTGCTGAACTGTTAAACAGAAATCACTCTCTTGTAGGTGGCTGATCTCTCCTGGCCTGCTGGGAGGGGATGGGGATTTGTTTGTCAAGGCCCAGAACAACAGAGCGGAGTTTGCTTTTCAGATCCTGCTGAGATGGGATCCAGAATGAGATCTGGAGAAACGTCCTCCATAAAGGGCCACTTTCCTTCTTCCACCTTCTTCTAAAATCTGAAATTATTAACTAGTGTTTGCGTCTAAGGGAGATGTGAGAGAATGTGGCGAGAACCACAAGGCAGTGCCCCAGCAGGGCCGAGGTCTGGAGTTACCTTGGGCACCATGGGTGTGTCTGGTGCAGGGAGAAGTCTTTGTTTATCTTTGTTTCTGCGTCTCATGTTTGGTGTTGTGGCCTGTTCTAGATGTAGCGTTCCAGAATCACCTTCCAGAGTGGCTGAACCTGGGATTCAGCCAAGGCAGAGGGGGCACCATGATGCCTCCTGCTTCCTCCCCATGGAAAGTGGAGCAGCAGCTTTGTCCATGACCATGTTCCTCACTGTGTGCCCTCTTCCACAGAGCACTTGATGAATGGCCGGGTGGACTTCTCCTTCCCCGGCAGTGCCAGTGGCACCCTGACCAGGACAGCCAACACCAGCTACCACCAGCTGAGCTCCCACGTGCACCAGGAGCACAGGGTGATGGGCAGCTCCTCGCTGACCAGAGACTACTCCACAATGCTGATGGGGCACGGTGAGTACCACAGGGGTGGGACCTGCCCTTCCCTTCCATCCCCGTGATTGTCTTTGGACCTGCACCCTGAGGTCCTCGTGGGGTGAGGACTGTGCTCACAGCTAGGGTGGCCTGTGACCCACAGGTCCAGAAGGTCATGTCCCCACCACGGTGTCCTGGTGCTTTGCTAAGGCCTCTCTGCTTCCAGACCAGTTTGGAAAGGGGTCCCAGCCCTCACAGGCAGGGTGCTCAGGGAAGGGAGCTCCATCCTTATCCTCACACCATGAGGCACTCCAGGGAGAGCACACGTCTCTTCTCCTCACTCTTCCAGCACTCACTCTTCCAGCAGTGTGGTTGCCTTTCAGCTCCACGTGTGTCAATCAGCTGGTGCTGACAGAAGGTGGCTTAAAGATTCTTCAGACCTGAGCCTTAAAAAGTCACCTGTGCAGGAGTCTAGGCTGAACCTGATCTGAAATCTCCAATGGTGTTTTTCTCTTTCTTCTTGCACCACTTCTGTAGATTACCCAGGGACGCTCCTCCCTCCCATCCGTGAAGATGCTGGGAGGACACTCCGGCCCCGGGACGTGGGTTTCAGGAGCAGGGCAAAGGTGAAGGGTTACTACCCCAGCATTGGCTGTCGGGACTCTATAATCATGACTGATGGGTCCACAGGGATGTGCAAGTTCATAGGTACAGCCTGTGCAGTGTTTCCTCCCAGCCACACATCCCATAACAGCCCAGCCACCATCCATCCGTGAGCTGCTGCCATCCACTGCTCACCCCAAACCTCCTCTCCATGGCTTGCTGTATGCTGTGCTGATCTTCCTTCTGACCCAGCCTGCACCTCCATCACATCACCTTTCCATTTGCAGGTGAATTGCAGGTTTCAGCCCACCTGGACTGATTACCATTCACCATCACTGCTGCCACCGTGCTCTGATCACCCCATTGTCCCCATTCTCTTCATTCCTAACAAGCTTCTTGTTCTCAGTCTTACTCCACAGGCCTTTGGAGAGCTCTTGGGGAGAACGTGTGCTCCTTATGAGATGTCCCTCTGCAAGCTCCTTGTCAGTGAAGGGCTTCAGTCCTGGGAGGCTGCTGAGCTCTCTGTGAGCCTTGTGTCCTAGTGGGATGAGCTGAGGAGCACCTAGATGTGGTCCCAGGCCTCCTAAACAGGGTCTGGAGGGCTGATTTAGCTGTAGATTAGGGCCAGTCTTAATTGACCTACACCTGATGAAGTCTATGAAGCTTCTGGACGGGGTGCTTAGGGGTGAGGAAGGTCACAGCCAGCACCAGGCCCCTTCTCAGGGCTCTCTGCCACTGGGGCACATTGCTTACATTAACTTGTCCCACCCAAGCTTGGCACCCTGAGGCTGTGGGACATCCCTGTGGCTGTGCAGAACCAGCCAGTCCCCCTCATGACAGGTCAGCTTGCAGAGATGACATCTCACCACGTCCTCCCCGAACCATCAGGACCATCCCATGTCTGCCTGTGCCACCCCCTCCTCTCCCCCCGCCCCCTTAACTCCCATCCCCAAAACCTCCAGCCTGATGTTCCCTTCGTGCCTCAGACTCCAGGAAGCCCCTGGGCATCCCTGACACCCCCACCCGCCTGGTGTTCTCTGCCCTGGGCCCCACGTCGCTCAAGGTGAGCTGGCAGGAGCCGCGCTGCGACAAGGAGGTGCAGGGCTACAGCGTGCAGTACCAGCTCCTCAGCGGAGGTCAGTGGCACCCCCTGGGCTGGCTGGGACTGCTGGGTGCTGGGGAGGCTGCTCTGGGGCTTCTGGCTCTGCATGATCCTGCTCTGAGCCAGGGATATTGCACCAGGTGATCTCCAGAGGTGCCTTCCATCCATTCTACCATTCTGGGATTCAGGGTCCTTGTCTAGCTGCCTTTTTTTTGTGAGGAAATGTTGCAGCTACCTCACAGCTTTCATTCCCTGTTTCTCCTCGAGGGAGAGCAAGTCCTGGAGTTGCTTGTAGAATCATCTCTCCTCCAAAAAAGAACCCCTTTTGACTGGTTCTCTCCATCAGCACAAACAACTTACTTGAATTTTTTTCAACACATAGGACTTGGAAGAAGGATTGAAATGAAAATATCTTATTTTTACATGAATCTCAGGACAGTATTAGTGAAAATATAATTCTTTTGTCTGAAACTCATTGAGTTTTCAAGAAGATGTTGTTTCTCCCAAGCCTTTTTCTCCCTGCACTACCCATTGTTGGTGGCGAGGTGTGATGGAGATGGTTGGGGAGGGACCCTGGATGGCTTTTGCAGGCAGTTTGAGACAGAGTTTAGGTGCAAGTTGCAGCTCTGTCTTTGTGCCTGCAACGTGGTGTTGACATCTCTTGCTTGTGTGTCCCAGGAGAGGTGCAGAGGATCACCATCCCCAACCCCAGCCAGAACTCGGTAGTGGTGGAGGACCTGCTGCCCAACCACTCCTACATCTTCAAGGTGAAGGCGCAGAGTGAGGAGGGCTGGGGCCCCGAGAGGGAGGGAGTCATCACCATCGAGTCCCAGGTGGACCCGCAGAGCCCGCTCAGCCCCGTGCCAGGTGAGCTACTGGGACAGGAAGGTGGCACTGGTGGCTGTGCTGCTCTCTGCAGTGCTGGCCTGGATGTTTTATCTCCTCTTGACACATCCTTGTCGGGATCTCTAGCTGGTCACAGTGACCCCAAGAAGAGTTTGAAAGTCTCTTTTCCCAGCCTGGCACTTGAAGAAGGAGTCAGGGCTCTTCATTTCTCAGTCTCAAGGTTGTTTATTGTTTCTTATCTATAAAATTCTTTCTCCTGCCCTGCTGAGGTCCGTCCAGCAGGACAGTTCCAGCCACACTGCCTTCTCCCAGGGCAGTGTTATGTCTTTATACTAAAAACTATGTATAAAATGTTTACAATTGCTTTCCAATACCTATCACCTATGTTAGACAGTGAGCTTCTACTCTAAATCAATCCACAAGTGCCAACATCACAGCAGAAGATGGAGGCCAAGAAGAAGGAGAAAGGCTGGATATGCCCAGTTCTCTCCATCTTGCCCCCTGAATCCCCGTTCTAAAAACCCCAAAATCTACTTTTTCACCTTGTGATAAATTCACTATCATTCTACTTAATTTGTCATGGCTTGCAGATCTTCATCTAAGGTTGGTTACTTGCTCCAAGGGTCATAATCAAACCCACAGGCATTTTGGGCTCTGTGCCAGGGTCTCTGAGCCCCCTGGCAGGGGTCTTGGCTGCTCAGGACAGCCAGAGGGATGTCCTGGGTCCTGACACATCCTCACCTCTCTTTTCCTTCCTCTCAGTTTGGAACAGGACCTTCTTCCCCACACTCTCACTTCACACTCTTTGTCCAGGAAGCTGAGCCCTTGCAGCTCATTCCATAAATGCTCTGTGCAGATCCCTCCCAGGCTGCCTTTGCTGTGATTCTGACTTGTCTCCTGTGCCCTGGCAGGTACCCCCTTCACCCTGAGCACCCCCTGTGCCCCTGGACCCCTGGTTTTCACTGCCCTCAGCCCGGATTCTCTGCACCTCAGCTGGGAGAGGCCCCGCGAGCCCAACGGGCCCATCCTGGGCTACAGGATCACCTGTGAGATGCTGCATGGAGGAGGTACAGTGTCACCACAGCCCCCTTGTGCTGAGCACCAGACACCTCCAGCTAAGGCAGCAATCTGCTGCATTTTGGCTGGGACCAGGAAAAGAGCTGTTTGCAGATAAAGTGTGGGCACGAGGCTGATTCCAGGCCTGGGAGATGGTGGCTCCTGACACTTCATGCCATTGCATGGTCTGGGCTAACAAATGTGGTGAGAAGAGGAAGGACTTAATCCAAAACTCCATGGAGGGTGTTGAGGCTCCCCACTGCAGTGAAATGGAGTTGTTTTAACCCTCAGTAGAAGTGGATGCAGGCCTGCAGCCCGTGGGTTGTAAGGCTCAGGGACAGCCAAGGCAGCAGAGTTGAGGAGTTGTGTGTTTGGAGGGATCATTGCTCTGATCTGTCTTCACCACCTTGTGTCTCTGGATTAGGAGAGCCCAGGACAATCTATGTCGAAGGAGACAACCTGGAAACCACCCTGACTGTGCCCCACCTGAGTGAGAATGTCCCATACAAGTTCAAAGTGCAAGCCAACACCACCCAAGGCTTCGGGCCTGAGAGAGAAGGCCTCATCACCATTGAATCTCAGGACAGAGGTACAGTGCCCTTGTCTTTGTGGAGTGCAAAGAGAAACCTCTCAGAGCAGGGAGCACAACTCCTGAAGTCACTTTCCAGCTCTGGTGGTGACTCCATGCTCCATGAAAGACATGGAGACAGTTTTCCATGAGGGCAGTGCTGTGCCTGGTGAGCACTGTCCCAGTCCTGGTGCATCAAATGAGGGAGCACCTGCCTGTGTTTAACTTGTGGTGAAACTTCTGCCTGTTTCTACAAATACCTGGAGGCAGCTTCTTACTGCCCAGTGTGAGACCTTCCCAGTCCTCCCTGTTCCTCCTGACCCTAGCTCTAATATCAACAAGGGAAGATTCCTGAGCTTGCTGGTGCTCACTGGGCAGTGTTGAGGATTTGGAAGCTCTTTGTTATTTCTTGACTGTTATTTCCTTTCCTTCTCCCCAGGTGCTTTCTCCCAGTTTGGAGGACAGCAGTACATGAGAGAAGTTTACAAATTCCCCACTGACTACACCACCAAAACCAGCATCAGCCATTCCTCTCTGGATCCCCACTTCACAGGTAGGGGCTAATTGTTGCTTTTCAACCCTCAGAAAACAAAGGGTATTTCTTCTTTCCAAAGGTCTGAGGCTGCTTTTATCAGGTGGGATTGAAGAGGGTCAGCTCTTTTCCTCCCCTGCGTCCCTGCTTTGCCCCAGGGAGAGCTGCAGCCATTTCCACAGGTGCTGCCCAGTCCTGGAGGAAATGCTGCATTTGGGAGTCCTCCAGCACTATCACTAAGGACCAAATCAGAGCTCTTCCTGCAAGGTTCAATCTCTTCAGAGCAGACAGAAACAGAGCAGTGGGACAAACATCTTTATTCACATCAGTGTAGTTGTCCCATGTTATTCCCCTTGAGCTCATGGGTTCATGCTGAAACATGGAGAGTTTGGGAGCTGTCAAGAAATCCAAATCCTTGGCTGACATAGCAAAGCACTGGGTCACTTGGTGTAGTTGTGTTTGCAGAGGTTCCAGGATGAGGGAAGAGATGAGAATCTTGACTCTGTGTTTCAGAAAGCTGATTTATTATTTTATGATATATAGTATGTTAAAAGAAAAGTATATATTAAAACTATACTAAAAGAATAGAAGAAAGGATTTCTTCAGAAGCCTTGCAAGGAATAGAAAGGAATGATGATAAAATCTTGTGACTGACCAGAGTCTGAGCCAGCTGACTGTGATTGGCCATTAATTAAAAACAACCACATGAGATCAATCACAGATGCACCTGTTGCATTCCACAGCAGCAGATAATTATTGTTTACATTTTGTTTCTGAGGCCTCTCAGCTTCTCAGGAAAAAATATCCTAATGAAAGGATTTTTCATAAAATATGTCTGTGACAACTTGGTGGGGAGAGGTCCCTAAATGCCATTTCCTATGATGGAAAACTCGTGCCTGGAGTCGTGGGGCAGAGCAGACCCTGTTCCCTATGACCCCACCCTTCCCTTGCAGATGGGATGCTGGTGACCACGCAGCACGTGGAGAGCTCCAGCAGCACCCTGACCCAGGAGTTTGTGAGCCACACGGTGCTGGCCAGCGGGACCCTGAGCCAGCAGCTGGAGAGGCAGTTCTACGAGGCCTGAGCTGGGGCAGGCCGAGCACCAGCAGCACTTCTGGGATCAGTGCCAGGATTTATGGAACAACCCAAAGGGGCTTCACCCAGCTGGTGCCTGGGCAGCTCCTCCTGCAGGCACAGACCCTCTGAGGCACTCCAGGCTCTGCACTTCTCCTCTGGAGCCCAGCACACTCAGAGCTCTGGGTGTGCGAGCTCATCCTCCAGGGCAGAAATTGGGGTGTCTCCATGGCTTCAGCCTCCCCAGGTAAATGGAATGGAATGATTTTATTGTCAGGTCCACCGTTTTGAGAGGATCTCAGGTGTCAAAACCATGATTTGTAGAGGGTCACCATTTCCATTTTTGCTCCAGGCTCTCTGGTGACTCACCTGTCCACTGGAGTTGTTTTGTTCAATATGGGGGTTTTATGAGAGCTGCAAGGTAGGGTTTTGGGGTAACCTGTGCTTTCTTATTGCACCTATTTGTGTCTGTCCTTTGCTGCTGACATTTGGTACCACGAGAGCAAAGACTAACCTTTCATTTGTGTTGCATTACTTCAAGGCCTCAGATGCTTTTTTTTTTTTTTTTGCATACAACACTGTACAGTTTTCATAGTATATATACAAATATATATAAATGTATTTTATTATTTTATAAAAAAATGGAGGTGGATGAGATCTATGCTGAATGTGGAGGCTACACTGGAACTGTGGCTGCTGGGAAACATGAATAACAGGAAGAAATGAGTCAAGGGCTTGATCCAAAGGCCATTTTAACCCTGTGATGAGGCTGGTGGGCTCTGCCTTGGACCCTTCAGCCCCAGAGGCTCCAGTAGGAGGCTGCAAGGGCCCAGATCCACCCACTGCAGAACATCTCCCAGCTGGAGCACTTGGGCACAGAAGGGCTGGGAGCTTCCCAGAGGCGAGAGACGGGAACTGTGCTGGGATTCCTCACACAGCTGATGTGGACAGAGGGAGATTTCAGGGCAGAAGATGTTGGGTACCTTTTAAAAGACTTTTTGCCCAGCAGCAAGATCCATAAAGGGACCTGTGCTCCATCAGTAAACACAAAGGAAGAGCAGGCCTGGAACAACAGGCACTCCCACTATCCCGAACAAGTCTGAGAGTCCTTTCTTCAGCCTCAGCTTCAGCTCCCCTCACACAGGGCTGGGCTGAGCTGAGACCCTGCTGGGTTTGATGTCCCAGTGCTGGGCAGGATCCCTGGAGGCTCCCTGCCCTCTGCCAGGGACAACAAGCAGTGCAGCTTTCCCTGCTGTGTTCCAGCTGCATGGGAGCAGCTGAGGAGCCTGCCTGGAGCAGCAGCTGCCACTCTCTGGGTTGGAGCTTCCAGCCAAGGCAGCAGCTGCCTGGGCCCCTGGCTGCATCACCAGCCTGCTTTGATCTCACAATGAACCTTGGCTTTTTTGGTGGTTTTCTTTATGTCTTTTTCTATTTCTTTTTTTCTTTTGGACTCTGAAGAAGAGCTCACCACCAACAGCTCCTTCTCCTCTTCAGGCATTTTATTTTACTGGGGGAAGGGCTGAACACCTTTCAGCCAAAGATGGATGTGGGTGAATCAAGTCCACGGGAATCTCCATGACTGCAGGTGGAGCTGGGTCAGTTTTGAACTTGGCTCCAGGGATCCTTCACCAACCCTGAGGTTTTACTGTGCCTTCAAGAAGCATTATTTCTCCTGAGCAAGCACCAGGGGCATGAGGCTGCCTCCCTCCCTGCTCCCTTCGTGCCTGGGGTTGGGATTTTGTCTCCTGCTCAAGGACTCTGTGACCCTTTAGGATTTGTGCCCCAGGGTCAGACACTGAGAACTGCCTAAACAGGGACTTTCCCAAGCATTTTAACCAAAGATGATCCTTTTCTCCAAGAGCAGAGCCTGCCCCATCAGCTGCTCTCCAGGGGATCAGGCCTTCCCCATGCACATGCACTAACCCAGGCCTGTCTTTTTTAATTTATCTGCTTGTTGGAATTGGTGCTGTTTCAGCCTTTCCAAGATGGATCCAGAGCAGGTCTTTGATCAGATGGCTTCCTCTTGCACTCAATAAATATTTTCTCTATATTCTGCCTCTTTATTGTTGATTTTTTTTTAAAGTAAAATAAAAAAATCTCTCCCTCCATCTGCAGCAGATGCAGGGCAGGGGCCAGAGGGAGATTCCCAAGCAGGAACTTCTACCAGGTGTCAGTGCCTGCAGCTCCTGCACTGCCATCCCCTCCTGTGACTGCAGCTCTGCTAATGGTTCCTTGCACCAGTGCAAATGGAGATAAACCAGTATCCTCTGAGGAACACTCCCAAGTGCTTTTGGCCCACACAGGCACAGAACAACTATGCAAATGCTTTACTTTTATTAGGTAAGTGAGGCAGATGGACAAACTGATCCCCTTGGGAAAGCCTTGGGGAGGGAGGCAATGCCAGCCCAAGGTTCCCAGGGGAGGTGGTCACTCCTCTACATGGACAGAGCCTTTGCCCCTGCCGAGGGCTTGCTGAGGTAGAAGGTGGCTTTGCCACTGTATTTCTCCTGAAAAACAAGAGGAGCAGTTGAGGCTGGGGGCTGCCAGAGCTGGGGGGAAAGGCCCTGCTGGCCAGTTCCACACTCACCTACCTCCACTCTTCACTGAACAGTAACTCCTGGTCCTGTTTCCTCTCTCCCACCTCCCCCAGCCATTTATAGAGTGCACCATGATCTCATAGAGCAGTAAAATGAAGTTCTGCCTTGTCCACAGGCCCCATGTCCTGACACCCCCATTCTGCTGGAATTTCCAGCTACCTGAGCACACCAAGGTGCTGAGTTAGGGAACACTGGTGATGGCACTGAGGGCTATAACTGCCAGTGTTCAGCTCAGGAGTACCCAAGCTCAGCTCAGATCACTTTTCTGTGGATGGATTTGGCCATCCTGAAGCTCCCCCAGCACTTTTTCACTCCCTTTCTCAATGCAACAAAGTCCTGGGGCAGGGCTCTGTGACTGGCACGGTACTGAAGTGCCTGCAGGAGCTCAGTGGCATCAACAGTCTCAGGGCCATGGATGGGCTCCAGCAACCCCAATGGCTCAGGAGTGACAGTTCAACAATGTCCCTGTGCTGTGCCCCTGAGTGTCCCCTTGGGATCTTTCAGTCTCTTATTGTTGCCCCCCATCCTGGGACTTTTCTGCCACATACCTGGATGTGCTTCTTGGCTTTGTCTGCAGCCCCAGCCTTCAGCAGCGTCACCGTGCAGCCTCCAAAGCCTCCCCCGGTCATCCTGCTGCCATAAACCCCATCCACTTCCAGGGCTGCTGCCACCAGCTGGTCCAGCTCCGGGCAGCTCACTTCATAGTCATCCCTGGAGAGAGGAGAGCCGTGCTCAGCCCTGTCCTGCACCCTGGGCACAACCACTGCAGCCCTGACAGCCCCAGCTTGTGCAGCCACTGCCACAGCAGCAGTGCTGGGTGCTGCAGACCCTGGCCCAGCTGTCAGCATCCTCGGGCACCCTCACCTGAGGGAGTTGTGGCTCTCCACCATCAGCTTCCCGAAGGTGGTGTAGTCCTTGTCCTGCAGTGCCTGCGCTGCCTCCTCTGTCCGCGCTATCTCGCCGATGACGTGCCTGGCCCGCCGGAACACCTCATCCCCCAGGCGGCTCCTGGCCTCTGCAGGGACATTTGTGCTCCTGCAGCAAAGCCTCACAGCCTGCAGGATGCTGCATCCTGCATCCACCCTGTGCCAAAGCTTCCCTGCCCGCAGCACATCCCATCACAGAGTGTGCGCCCACCCACCTGCCCCGGGTCTCAGCCCCCGGGACACCAAGCTCCTGTGTTGTGGTGCGATGTAATAAACTGTTTCAGCTCTCCCAGTTCCTTCCCCAGATATGCCACCAACCTCTCCCTTCCCCTCCCTTGCCCCCTTGCTGAGAGCTGTCCATCAATCTTGGCATTGCAGCAAGGGAGTAGTGTGATTGAGAGAGTTCAAAAGATGCCTCTCAGCCCTGGGGACATTGGGCCATCCAGGTGTCATTTGTCCCCTGAGACTTCCCCTCCTTTACCTGGCTGGTGGGATCCCTATCCCTTCCCTGCCCCTCTCCCTGGGGTTAAAAGGAACAGCAACCACGGGAGTTCTGCTGGAGCTGTTGCTGCATTCAGAGGCCTGTGGGCCAGAATAAAGCTCTGGATCCAAACCCTCCATCAGAACTGACTCCTTTTTCTTCACCTCGCCTAAAGCCTTTCTGCCAGAGGTAAACCTGAGGTCCTGCATGCCTGGAGTTGTCCCAAGTGCCCAGCTGCAGCACACAGCTGGCCAGAGGCATCTCTGAGGTGAAACCACCACAGCTGCCACCTCTGGTCAAGCAGCAAGGCCCAGACGAGCCCAGGCACGTTCCACCCGGCAATACTGCTATTTAATTCCAATACTCCTGATGCCCCAGGGAGTGACCAGAGGTGAGGGGAGGGCTGTGCCCACCTTCCAGCTCGGCCATGGTGGCATCCCTGAGGCTGGCCTTGCCCAGGGCCGCCGCTGCCTCCTCGCACTGCCGCCGGCGCGTGGGGTACTCGCTGCCCGTCAGCGTGTGCCGCACGTTGGAGTTGGTGATGAGCACGGCCAGGCTGGGGTCTTTCAGCGGCACCAGCTTGGTCTCCAGGGACCTGCAGGGACAGCTGAGCCGTGTGCCCGCCCCGGCTCGCACACACCTGAGTCAGGTGAGGCCACGTGGCAGGCAGAGCCTGAGCTACAGAGGCAAAGTCCAGCAGGTTTGGGATTTCACTCCAGCACTGCACTCCCTCCCAAATATTAGTGCCATAACAGACCCTAAGGACCGTGGGAAAGACAAGCCAGGCAAGGAGCAGAAAGGTTGCAGGAGGAGGAATCAAGACCAGGAGGAATAAAAGCGCAGGCTGCCCCACGCCCATGAGGAGGTTCTGGGCTGCGTTCAAGGGTTAACCTCTCCCTGCACTCCTGCCCTCGGTTCATGGCCACGGGCCAGCTCAGCCCCAGCTGCTCGAGGAGGTGAGCACAGCACCTGCCCCTGACCTGCAGTCGATGAGCAGGGCGTGGCCCTCCTGGCCCATCACGGAGATGAACTGGTCCATGATCCCACAGGGCATCCCGGCAAACGTGTGCTCCGCCTTCTGGCACGCCAGCGCCTTGGCTGACAAATCCCCATCGTCTGTGCCACAGCAGAGACACACAGGTTAGCAGCTCCTGCCACTTTGTCCCTTGCCTGGGGGCAGGGGAAGCAAACATGGAGGTGAAAGGTTGTTTTCCCAAGGAATGAGGTTTTACAGCTGCAAGTGCTGGCTCCTGCACCCCTGCATGGCCTCTATGCCAGCCTGGACCTCAGATCCAGCTGGATAACTGACACTGGTATTTCAGGTATCTTGATTTTTGGGGCCATTAGGGTGGGGAGAGGATGCTCCCAAGGGAACTTCCTCTCATCCCCCTGGCCGTGGATTTTAGACGTCTGGGCAGGTGAGGCTGGATGACCAGAGGAGCCACACAGGCAGGGCAGTGCCAGCTGAGGAGTTGTTACCCGTTCACAGCAGCATTTTCCCAAGGGCTGTGTGATCTAGCTAAGGGCACCTCCCTCACCCCAGCTCCCCTGGAAGCAGATGCAGGGCCCAGGACAGGCTGCTGCCTTACCAGGGCAGAGCTGCTGCAGGAAGGTGTAGGTGGCCACCTCCAGAGAAGCCGAGCTGGAGAGGCCCCCGCCCAGGGGGACGTCACTGGCCACGACAGCGCTGAAGCCTGGCATGAGACCACCTGCAGGAGCAGAAGGGAAGGGAGGAGGGGGGCCATGAGCCCCTGCAGGGCTGTGTGTGCCCCACAGCTCACTGGGAATGGCACAAGGAGCCCCTGTGCAACAATCAGAACACAGGGTGACCCACAGCAGAGTGTGACCCTGCAGCCCCCCAAGCACAGGAACCTTTGGAGCTGAGATTGAGTTGGCTGAAGCCTGGTCCTGGCAGAGCTGCAGGATTACACAGACACCAGAAGAGCCTCAAAGCTGGATGTGAACAGCAGCTCCCTGCAAGGGGGGCTCTGACCCACCCCTCAGCCCGGCCTTACCCCGGTAGTGCTGGATGATGCCCTTGATGTAGTTGGCCCATTGGGGCTGCCCCGGGCTCAGGGGGCTGCTGGCAGTGGGAGCTGGGAACTGCACCTTGTGGGGCTCATCTGCCTCTGCCGAGGTGGTGACGATGGAGATGGTCTCGTCCTGCGTGGGGGCTCCCACCAGCACCGTCCCCAGGTGCAGGGCCTGGGGTGGGGAAGGTGGGCTCAGACCCTGCAGCACCCCTTGGAGCATCCCCACGGGTGGCAGGTGACAGCTGTGGCTGCTTCAGCCCACAGCTGGAGCACCCAAGTGCTCTCTTTAGCCCCCAGAGCCCCACTGCACACTCTGGCTTGGCACAGAATTAAAATTCCTGCCTATTTACTGACCCACAGGGTCAGTCCTCCCACTGAATGCTGGGCCTGACCCCCAGCTTGGTGCTGCTTGTTGGGCTCCGGGGGAGAGGTAATCACGCCAAGAATGGGAGAGGCTTCGGGACGTTTCCTTGTCTGTCAGGGAATTCAGCTGACCTGCTCCCACGCTCCTCGGCCTCACAGTAATTAATTATCTGTAGATTTGATTTAGGGCTGAGTGGGGACTTCGCCGCTGAGCCAAAGCGGCTCGGAAGGAGCAGGAAGCTCCTGCTGCTCTGAACCATCTCTGCCACCAAAACATCGCTCTCTGGGAACGGGAAGTTGTTTGTCGGGGCTGCAGAAAAAAGGCTCCAGCCTCTCGGAGAGGTGGTTGGGAATAGAATCTCATCCCCGTGAAGCAGCGAGGAGTTGGTCTGCAGGGGGGGCTGCAGCAGGTCCGGCTCCGAACGCCGCGCTCTGGGCAGGGGATCCCAGAGGATCCCTCGGGGTCCTGGGTGGGCTCTCCTAGAGGGGACGCCCCGGGGCGGGGGTGGGAAGGCGGTGGCCGAGAACCCCCGTGGGCTGCCAGGCGGACCCGGAAGGGTGACACGGCGAGAGCCCGGGGCCGGGCGGCAGAGCACGGCCCTTACCATGGGCAGCACGAAGCCGTCATTGTAGTCGGTGTGCTCCCCGATGAGGTTCACCCGGCCGGGGGCCCACACCGCCAGCAGCGCCGGACCCCCGAAAGCCTCTTCGTGCACCCGGCGAGCGGCCGCCAGCAGCGCGGACGTACCGGGCTCCGCCATGGCCGAGCTGCGCCGCCCCCGATGGGTCCCGCACCGCCCTGAACCGCCCCCAGGAGTCCCGCACCGCCCCCGAGCTCCCCGAACCGCCTCGAGTCCCCGAACCAGCCCGAACCGCCCCGATCGCCCGAACCGCCCCCGAGCGCCGAGAACGGCCCCGAGCACCCTGCGCCGCACCGGGAACCCCGAACAGCCCCGAGCGCCCCCAACAGCCCCGAGCACTCCGCACCGGGAGCCCCGAACAGCCCCGTAAACCCCGCACCGCCCCGCACCGCCTGTTCTCACGGTGCTGGGAATCGCTGTCCGTGCGCATCCCTACGGACACGGCGCACCCCCACACCCCGAGTGTCCCTGCTGGGGGGCCGGCACCGAAGATTCATAGCGCATATATCCATATGCCAAAGCCTGTGCTAATACACGTAGAGATTAATACGTGTTTGTTTTGCACATGTGTCTCATATATGCGGGTTCTGCCTGTGCAATGTATGGAATTTGTGTATCTGTACAGATCAATAGGTGTGTGTGTCACTGTGTTACACCGATGTACAGCAGCGTCTGTGCTTTCCGTTCAAGTGCACGTACACCTGTGTGTGTGTGTGTGTGTGTGTGTGTGTGAGGTTCCCCCCGCCCGTGGGGCCGGTCTGCTCCGCTCTGCTCCTGGGGCGGGGCCCATTCCCCGTTCCCGGTTCCTGGTTCCCGAATCCCGGTTCCCGGTTCCTGGTTCCTGGATCCCATCCAGCCGCCGTCGCGGGATCGCCTGGCCCTGGGGCACGACGAGCCCATGGCCAGGAAGGAGCCGCTGCTCAGCGCCCTTAAAGGTGAGCGTGGGCCCCCCGCCCCTGTGCGAGCTTCTCCTGGCCGCGCTCGGTACCGGTCTGACCGGACCGACGGCGGGGCCACGCTGGGGCTCCCCGGGCCAGCCCCGCCGCCCGGCCGTGCCTTTGGAGAAGTTTACCCCGGGGGGGTCGGGCAGTGCCGTGCTGGGGTATCGGATCCCCCCGCGGGGCCGTGCAGAGCTGTCCCCCCGATATCCCGTCCGCTCGCCCCGGCTGGGCACGCACGGCACCGCCGCTGTCTCTCCGCCCCGCAGGAGCGGTGCTGCGGCTGCGGGAGGCCGGGGGGCCCCTGCACGGACACCTCGCCGCACCTCGTGTCCCTCTGCCAGCTGCTGGAGAGCATCCTGCGCAAGGGGCTCCGACGTGAGTGACCCTCGGGGCCCGGGCGGGCGGCGGCAGCGTGCCCAGGCCCGCGGCGAGGGGTCTCGCACTCCCTTTCTCCCGCAGAACCGGCCTGGGGATTCCGCAGGCGGGATTACTGGCACTGGCTGGAGCAGCTCCCCGCGGGCACCAGCGGCCGGTGAGCGCCCCGAGCTGGGCTGGGTGAAAATCTGAGCTGTGGTGGCGTCTGTCACCATGAGCCACACGCTCATCCCAAAGAGCCCAGGCGCAGGGAGGACGCTCCGGTTGATGCCAAAGCCGCTTTTCCTGTCCCCAAACAGGCCGGAGCCTCTGTCCGTGAGCATCCGCAGGGCCGCGGGCTGCGAGCGGGCGCGGACGGCGCAGGGCCGCGGGCGCTGCTGGGTGCGCTGGGCCCTGCGGGGGAAGGCGCTGGCGGCGGCCGTGGGGCAGCTGGCACAGAGCCCCCCGCTCCTGCAGGTGCGCACCGGGGGGAACGCTGCCCACGGGCGGTGGGCTGTGAAACGGAGGATAACCTGTGCTTTTCGCTGGCTTTCAGTTCTATGACCCAGGGAGCTCCATCCTCGGCAGGGAAGATCTCCGGGGTAAGATGGGGCTCAGCCGAGGCAGGATGCAGCCTGTGTTATGGCGCTGCGCTGCTGCTGCAGGGGAGGGGGAAGAGTCCACCGTGATTTTTCTAATCCAAACTTAGCGCTGGAATCTAAATACATTGCTGCAGTGATGGGAAGAAAAAAAACCAAACAAAGTGTAAATATTTAAACATTATTTGAATTCATCTAAGGTTGGTTTTAGTGGCATGGGATAGGAAAATTTCTTCTGAAGTGTCTTCCATGTTATACATTTGTACCAAGGATTCTGGCTTAAACAGACCCAGTCTGGCTTTGAGGAGAGACTGTGTTGGATGGGCCTGGGCTGAGGGTGGCACAGGGGTTTAAATGGTTGCATTGCCTTGACAGGCTGCAGCACTCCATCCATCCACTGCCAGACTCTTTGGGGGGCCAGGCCAAGGTGGAAGCCTTTAATCTTTTGGTTATGATAAATAATCCCATGTTAAACCTGTACATCAATGGTTTATAAATCACCCGTGCTGCTGGTGCATGAGCAGATTGCAGACCTGGCAGTGTGATTGCAAGGCTTGTGTAGGAGAGAGCCTGGGCAGCTTTGCTGTGCTTCTAAGGGGAGAAATAGTCAGTGGCATTTGGTGCAAGTCTTTGTCTGAGTTTTGGGAAAAAAGGTGCCAAGCTGCCCTTGTGCCAGCAGCAGGAGCCTGGGATGAGCCTCCAGCAGCACTTGGGTGCGTGGTGCTGGGATGCTCTCAAGGCCTCACTCCCAGGACTCATCAGTTACACTGCAAATGGCTCCATTCTGTCCTCTGCCGTGCCCCTGTGAGGCTGTGGCTGCCAGAACCCAGCAGTGACACTGCCTCTCTCCATCCCCATCCCTCTGCAGAGCCGTTCCTCTCACTGCTGCTGGTGCTGACAGAGATAGATTTCTCCCTGGACCTGCAGGTGCAGTGGTGAATCAGTGGGGTGGTGACCAGCACAGGGCTGCCAGCGTGGGGCCCTGGCCCCTTCCCTGACACTCCTTTGTTTGCAGAATTGCAGCTTCTTGGACGAGAGCTGGCTGCTGCCGGTGAGAGCCCATGGGGAGCCGTCCTTCCGCCACCTGGCCCTCCCTGAAAAGTCAAAGGAGGAAGATAAGGAGCAGTATGGTGGGGAGGGATTGCCACACACCCCGGGGTGAATTGGCTCAGGCTCACCAGGATGAGCAGAGCTGCCTCTGCTATCGAGGTTGGATAGTGCTGGGTACCTGCAGCATCACCAGGAGCAGATCCCAGCATTCGTGGGAGTAAAACCAAGCAAGGGAAGCACCCAGGCCTGAATCTCTGATATAAGTGATGTTTTCCCGTGCTCCCCTCCCTGATTGCCAAAAGAATCCCCATTTCCCTGGGCTGACACAGATTATGCATCAGTTGGTTTGCTCAGTGAAACATCAGTGTGGTACTGAGAACAGCGGGGACGCCCTCATGTCTTTTAACGATGCAGAGCATCCCTCCACCACCTTTTAAACCCAAAAGAATCCCCAAAAAGCTCGAGGCAGCTCTGGGGCTGGCCAAGGCGTGCACTGAGCCGTGGTGGTGCTGCAGAGCCCGGGATGCCGCTGGCTTTGGGGCATTTCTGGCAGGCAGTGCCGGCTCAGCCCGGCTAATGCGATGTGACACTGAGTGCTCTGCACACAGCAGCGCCTCTGGGGACGGACAGCTGCGTCCCCCGGCTGCGTGGGGACATGTGGGGTGAGCCAGGAGGGCTCTTCAGTGGGTTAAGGCTTTGCTGTTGCTTTGCCATGCCATCCATAGAGCGGCTTTGTCCCTTCAGGGTGTGGGCACAGCCGGATCCTGAGACAAGCGGCCACTGACAGTCCCAGCTCAGCCTGGGGCGCTGGGATTTGCCTCTCCCTGGGCTCCCAAAGCCCCAGGTTGGCATCAGTGCCAGAAATTATCCACGGCACGGGGTCCTCGGGTGTCCCACGGCCATTGCCACTGTCACCATCCAGTCTCTTTCAGGTGTGCAGTATTTATGAGACAGTCCCGTGCCGAGCACTGGGGATGGTGCTCAGGTAGGAACTCTTGATCCTCCTCTCCCCTCTGCAGAGGAATCTGGTCAGCACAGCCCTGAAAATGCCCCAAAAAAGGGAAATAAATATCCAGCTTAGAGCACTGGGGCTGTCTCGGGTGCTTTTCTCCCCATGAGCTCAGCCTTGCCAGTATCTGCTGTCCATGGGGTGGCTTTTCCCTGCATTCAGTGTATGGGTGATGGTACCAAAGGGGAGCCAGGCAGGGTCCCTGGGGCTGAGCTGGGGCTCGGCTGCACCCCCAGGTACGTGGATGGCCGAGTCTTTGTCACCGAGGTGCTCCCCGAGGGCCAGGCAGAGGCGGACGAGGTGGTGCTGGCCGGTGACATCCTGGATGAGATCAACGGCTGCTGCCTGAGATTCGCCTCCCCCGGGCAGGTGGGTGGGGACACAGGGGACACAGGGGACACAGGGGACACAGGCCAGGGCTGTCCCCCCTGCTGCCCCTGCTCCCTCCTCGCTGCAGGCTGGGGCTGTGCTGCAGAGGCTGAAGGGAGAACCGCTCGCCCTGCGCCTGCTGCGGTGGCGCTGGCACGACGGGAGCGTCTTTGAGCCGCTGCTGCCCTACCTGGAGGCCCTGAAGGAGAAGGAGCCGCAGTTCCAGCTGCAGCACAGCCCCCGGCACAGCCCCAGGGACGAGGGGCAGCCCCGGCAGCTGCAGGGGGGCAGGTGGGTCTGTGCCATGGGCTGTGCCCACAGCATCCCTGAGCTCTGCTCCGGGCTGTGGGGCCAAGGCTGCCCCCGTGGCCTGGAGGTGAGAACAAGGCCTGGGAGCATCTTCCCCTGCAAAGAGCAGCAGGGGGGATGTGGGGAGTCCTCCCTCTGATGCCCCCGAGCCCTTTGCTCCCCAGGCTGCTCTACAAGCTGCGGTTCCTGGGCCAGACCAGCGTTGGGACGGTGAGGCTGTGGGGCAGAGACCTGCCGGGGGGTGAATCATCTCTTTGGAGTTCTCTTCATGTCTCCAAGGGTTATTCCCCCCTTCCCATTCCATTTCAGTATGGTGGCAAAGAGGTGCTGGAGGGGGCCATCCCTGCTGTGCTGGAAAGGAACTTGGCACCACGGGTGAGCAGCAGGGCTGGGGACATCCTGGGGAGGGCTCTGGGAGACAATGCAGGCCATGGAGCAGGCCATGGATATTTTTTCCAATGCAGGCCATGGATATTTTTTCCAATGCAGGCCATGGATATTTTTTCCAGCTCCAGGTTCACTTGGCTTGGCTGAATATTTGCCACCCCATCACCCCTGTGAGGTTTTTTCAGGTCAGAAGCATCTCAGCAGCCAGGATAGGAAAGGGCATTAAGGAAAAATGCAGCCACATGCAGGAAAGAAGTTGGAAAACTCTGGGAAGGCTAAACCTGATTCCAGGGGTGCTTTAGGGCTCAGGTCACTGTAGTTTGAGCCTCTGGGAGTTGTTTTTGAAAAGGTTGAAGTGTGAAAGCACTGGGTGGTGGAGGAAAAGAAGCAGCAGAGAGAAAACTTGAAAAAGCTGAGGCTGACTGTGCTTCATCACCTCTGCATTTGGATAATCTCTGGTGAGTGTCTGATTAAAAACAGAGCTCAGGGCTGTGCTGATCGAGGCTTCTTCCCCCTCATCCCCCTGCAGGAGGTTTTATTTGACGTGAGGGAGGCAGAAGTCCTTGTGCAGGAAAAGGCTTCCTCCAAGGTGAGTGAGTGACATCCAAGCTCTGGGAATCTGGTGGCATGGGGAGCCCAGCTGGGGATAGAATAAACCAGGAATGGGGCTGGCAGGGCCTGACCAGAGCCCCAAACAGCGCCTCCCTGTCCCTGCACAGCTCCTGTGTCCCCATCCCTGCCCCTCCATCTCCTGCACAGCTCCTGTGCCACCATCCCTGTCCCTCACAGCTCCTGTGCCACCATCCCTGTCCCTGCACAGCTCCTGTGCCACCATCCCTGCCCCTCCCTGTCCCTGCACAGCCCCTGTGCAACCATCCCTGCTCCTCTCTGTCCCTCACAGCTCCTGTGCCACCATCCCTGCCCCTCCATATCCTGCACAGCTCCTGTGCCACCATCCCTGTCCCTGCACAGCCCCTGTGCCACCATCCCTGCCCTTCTCTGTCCCTGCACAGCTCCTGTGCCACCATCCCTGCCCCTCCATATCCTGCACAGCCCCTGTGCCACCATCCCTGTCCCTGCACAGCCCCTGTGCCACCATCCCTGCTCCTCTCTGTCCCTGCACAGCCCCTGTGCAACCATCCCTGCTCCTCTCTGTCCCTGCCCAGCTCCTGTGCCCCCATCCCTGCCCATCCCTGTCCCTGCACAGCCCCTGTGCCACCATCCCTACCCCTCCATATCCTGCACAGCTCCTGTGCCACCTCCCTGTCCCTGCCCAGCTCCTGTGTCCCCATCCCTGCCCATCCCTGTCCCTCACAGCTCCTGTGCCGCCATTCCTACCCCTCCATCTCCTGCGTGGGACGCTGCACGTGGAGCCCCAGGATCTTTGCCTTGTGTGTGCTGTGAGTGCTGCCTGTGGATCCTGGCAGGGCACAGAGGGCTGTGGCTCTGGGATGGGGCTCTGGGAAACCTCAGAGCAGCCACAAGGTCCTGCTGCAGCGGGAGGCAGGGCTGGGCTCGGAGCTGCCTGGATCATGGATGTGTTTCCATTTTTAGCTCTTCCCCCGAGAGCCCTGACGAGAGCACGTTCCACTGCCTGGTGTTTGCATCCAGCTCTGAGCAGGAATGCGAGGAAATCATCGGGAGAATCGGTAAGGGAAGGGTTTAAGGCTTCAGCTGCCATCAGTCACACCGTGGAATAGCAGGAATTCTGTTCCGGTCCACCACAAGCAGGATCTGACTTAATTCCTTTCATTGAGGTTACTAAGATGAAGAGATATTTTGGTATTTTTCTGGTGGGGGTTTTTTTTATAAAGGACCACTTGACAATGATTTTATTTTAAGAAACAGCTTCTAGGCATACCCAGCTGCTTCATTGTTTCCAGGAAGAACTTGGAGGAAATACTGTTTTCAAGGGATGTTATTTTAAACATACTTTTCTTGCAGGAGCTGAGGTTGCTACTGCAGCTCAGCACCAAACCAAGCAAAAATCCTAGGACTTGGAATCTTCCATTTTTAATTGTCCTAAATGCAAGCTGTGTGGTTCTTCCTGAATTACATGGGCCACTGAGGATCCTCAGATTTCCCATGGGGACATTCCTGGCAGGCAGGGGCCCTGGAGAGCCCTGCCCAGGTGATTGACCTGAGATCACTGAGCCTTACTTGGTGCTTAACTTTGTGTCTAAGTTGTGAACCTCATTACTTTGTAGCAAAGGCAAAAGATGCCTTTTCCCCTACAGCTGTAGCAAGGGGAATAGGAATTACTTGTATAAAACTTATTTCAGAACAGGATTGTGGCAGGACTCTGCTGAGCCGGGGCTGGGTGCGCTCGGAGCAGCGCAGGACAGGGAGGAGAGGAGGAGGAGGAGGAGGCTGTGTGAGAGGGTGGTGAGGAGTGCCTGTCCTGTTCCTCCAGCTGCAGGATTCAAGCACACAGAGTGGTTTGTCTGAGGGAGAGGAGCACCATGAGGCACCACTGGCCCAGCAGCAGCAGCTGAGGGATGCAGGCCCTGCCTCTCACAGCGAGTTGGGATGGATTTCATGCTCTCCCTCACCATTGTGGTGGTAGACCATCCTCTTCCTCACCATCCTGGGTGGGAGATCACAGATACTGGAACCTGGTGGGGACTGCTGCTACTTGCCCCAGAACAGCACAATTTCCACTGGAATAAATCAAGCCAGGCTGGCTCAACCACTTCCCTGTGCAGCTTTGTGTGACAGCCCCAGCCTGACTGGCAGAGCCTGTTCTGGCAGGGCCCAGCAGCCTTGCCCTCCAAGCTCAGTGGTAATTACCTCTGAGCACTTTCCTCCACCACAGCCCAGCAGCTGAGGAACCCACAGGGTTGAATTCAGTCACATCCCATCCAAAAGTGTGGATGGGAAATGAGAATCCCATGGAGCCCCCACCCCATCTGCTCCCACGGTGTGCAATCAGCTGCTCCCCACGCAGATCCAGGACTGGCACAGCCCAACCCCATGGGAATGCTCCCCACACTGCTCAGGAACAGCCAGGTGGTTTTACTTCAGCCAGACCAGTCACAAATCCAGA